>NC_080071.1:13181291-13781291 GCF_949987535.1 Balaenoptera acutorostrata
TAGCCAGACTCATCAAGAAAAAAAGGGAGAAGACTCAAATCAACAAAATTAGAAATGAAAAAGGAGAAGTAACGACTGACACTGCAGAAATACAAAGGATTATGAGAGACTACTACAAGCAACTCTATGCCAATAAAATGGACAACCTGGAAGAAATGGACAAATCTTAGAAAAGTACAACCTTCCAAGACTGAACCAGGAAGAAATAGAAAATATGAACAGACCAATCACAAACACTGAAATTGAGACTGTGATTAAAAATCTTCCAACAAACAGAAGCCCAGTACCAGATGGCTTCACAGGTGAATTCTATCAAACATTTAGAGAAGAGCTAACACCTTTCCTTCTCAAACTCTTCCAAAATATAGCAGAGGGGTGAACACTCCCAAACTCATTCTATGAGGTCACCATCACCCTAATACCAAAACCAGACAAAGGTGTCTCAAAAAAAGAAAACTACAGGCCAATATCACTGATGAACATAGATGCAAAAATCCTCAACAGAATACTAGCAAACAGAATCTAACAGCACATTAAAAGGATCATATAACATGATCAAGTGGGGGTTATCCCAGGAATGCAAGGATTCTTCAATATATGCAAATCAATCAATGTGATACACCATATTAACAAACTGAAAGATAAAAACCATATGATAATCTCAATAGATGCAGAAAAAGCTTTCGACAGAATTCAACAGCCATTTATGATAAAAACTCTCCAGAAAGTTGGCATAGAGGGAACCTACCTTAACATAATAAAGGCCATATATGACAAACCCACAGCCAACATCATTCTCAATGGTGAAAATCTGAAACTATTTCCTCTAAGGTCAGGAATAAGACAAGGTTGCCCACTTTCACCTCTATATTCAACACAATTTTGGAATTTTTAGCCACAGCAACCGGAGAAGAAAAAGAAATAAAAGGAATCCAAATCGGAAGAGAAGTAAAACTGTCACTGTTTGCAAATGACATGATACTCTACATAGAGAATCCTAAAGATGCTACCAGAAAACTACTAGAGCTAATGAATGAATTTGTTAAAGTGGCAGGATACAAAATTAATGCACAGAAATCTCTTGTGTTCCTATACACTAATGATGAAAAATCTGAAAGAGAAATTAAGGAAACAATCCCATTTACTATTGCAACAAAAAGAATAAAATATCTGGGAATAAACCTTCCTAAGGAGACAAAAGACCTGTATGCAGAAAACTATAAGACACTGATGAAAGAAATTAAAGATGATACAAACAGATGGAGAGATGTCCCATGTTCTTGGATTGGAAGAGTCAACATTGTGAAAATGACTATACTACCCAAAGCAGTCTACAGATTCAGTGCAATCCCTATCAAACTATCAATGGCACTTTTCACAGAACTAGAACAAAAAGTTTCACAATTTGTATGGAAACAAAAAGACCCCGAATAGCCAAAGCAATCTTGAGAAAGAAAAACAGACTGGAGGAATCAGGCTCCTGGACTTCAGACTATACTACAAAGCAACAGGAATCAAGACAGTATGGTACTGGCACAAAAACAGAAATATAGATCAATGGAACAGGATAGAAAGCCCAGAGATAAACCCACGCACATATGGTCACCTTATCTTTGATAAAGGAGGCAAGAATATACAATGGAGAAAAGACAACCTCTTCAATAAGTGGTGCTGGGAAAACTGGACAGCTACATGGAAAAGAATGAAATTAGAACACTTCCTAACACCATACGCAAAAATAAAGTCAAAATGGATTAAAGACCTAAATGTAAGGCCAGACACTATAAAACTCTTAGAGGGAAACATAGGCAGAACACTCTATGAGATAAATCACAGCAAGATCCTTTTTGACCCACCTCCTAGAGAAATGGAAATAAAAACAAAAATTAACAAATGGGAACTAATGAAACTTAAAAGCTTTTGCACAGCAAAGAAAACCATAAACAAGAGGAAAAGACAACCATCAGAATGGGAGAAAATATTTGCAAACGAAGCAAGTGACAAAAGATTAATCTCCAAAATATACAAGTAGCTCATGAAGCTCAATATCAAAAAAAAAAAAAAACCCAATCCAAAAATGGGCAGAAGACCTAAATAGACATTTCTCCAAAGAAGATATACAGATTGCCAACAAACACATGAAACGATGCTCATCATCACTAATCATTAGAGAAATGCAAATCAAAACTGCTATGAGGTATCACCTCACACCAGTCAGAATGACCATCATCAAATAATCTACAAACAATAAATGCTGGAGAGAGTGTGGAGAAAAGGAAACCCTCTTGCACTGTTGGTGGGAATGTAAATTGATACAGCCACTATGGAGAACAGTATGAGGGTTCCTTAAAAAACTAAAAATAGAACTACCACATGACCCAGCAATCCCACTAGTGAGCATATACCCTGAGAATACCATTATTCAAAGAGTCATGTACCACAATGTTCATTGCAGCACTATTTACCATAGCCAGGACACAGAAGCAACCTAAGTGTCCATCGACAGATAAATGGATACAGAGATGTGGCACATATATACAATGGAATATTACTCAGCCATAAAAAGAAATGAAATTGAGTTATTTGTAGTGAGGTGGATTGACCTAGAGTCAGTCATACAGACTGAGGTAAGTCAGAACTAGAAAAACAAATCCCATATGCTAACACATGTATTTGGAATCTAAAAAAAAAAAGAAAGTTGTGAAGAATCTATGGGCAGGACAGGAATAAAGGTGCAGACATAGAGAATGGACTTGAGGACATGGGGAGGGGGAAGGGTAAGCTGGGCCATAGTGAAAGAGTAGCACTGACATATATACACTACCAAATGTAAAGTAGATAGCTAGTGGGAAGCAGCCGCAGAGCTCAGGGAGATCAGATCGGTGTTTTGTGTCCACCTAGAGGGGAGGGATAGGAAGGGTTGGAGGGAGGCCCAAGAGGGAGGGGATATGGGGATATATGTATACATATAGCTGATTCACTTTGTTATACAGCAGAAACTAACACAATATTGTAAAGCAATTATACTCCAATAAAGATGTTAAAAAAAAAAAAGGAATATGAGTTTGATAATGATAAGATTTGGAACAAGGTGATAGATTAACAGGCTACCAAAATTGAATCAGATGTCTTATCAGCTCTCTCATTTGCAGCTTGTCCAGCAGGCAAAGCTATTTCAAATGTATCCATAAAGACCTATATTAGAATGATGACATTTAACTGGAAAGGAGGAGATGGGAGAAGATATTGTGAAAATTCTATACGTTTGACAATGGATTGGATGGGGAAAGGTAAGAAAAATAAAACATCAGTGGTTACAGTTAATTCTTAAGGCAATAAGCCTGTGCCATTTACAGAAATAGGAAATTTAGACAAAGGCTCTGGTTTGCCCGGGAAGCTAGTGGATTTGAATATTAGTCTTGATAAGGATGAAATGCCATTGCTTCATAAGGAAGGTCTGGATCCATCAGGCAGTTGTCAATTCATGTCTAGATTTTTAGGAAAGCACTTATTGCTAATGAAGCTGTGAGTGTGAATTAAATTACTGAAATAGAATTTATAGACATAAGAGGCTTGGGAACTTCCTGGAAGACCTGAAAATAAAGAAATAAACAAGAGAAGGGAAGCTGTGAAAGAAACTATAAAAGAGTGGTTAGCAGCAAAAAAAGGAGACGAGAGGATAGTCTCCATCACTTTTACAGCTCAATTAACTGTATATTAATACAGTCTTTAGCCTCTTAATGCTTCTATAATTCTTTTCAAATCTCATACCCAAAGTCAGTTTGGCTCAGGATAGACTGAGCCAATGGCTACATCACTGAATTATTACACACAAAAAAATTGTATTGCTTCTATAAGATCTGGTGATCTGTTGCTATGCCTTTATACAGGAAATAAAATACAGCACTAATACACTGGGAAACTCCCAGTCTGCCTTCCTCCTGTATGTTTCTATGTGTGCCCCTGTGCACACATAGAATGCTAAGATGCCTACATCTTTGCCTAAAGTTTAATGAATTTTTAGTTTAAATGAAAGGATACATTGAGCTTAATTATCAGGATATATGCCCAAATAAGCCTTTTTACTTTGGTGCCTAACGTGCGTTCTCAATTCTAGTTTTTAGTACTTCGTGTTTTGGCTATCTATTTACTTCTATTGTCTTCCTTCATCTCCAGATATATCAAGTTCTACAGGTATGTCCAGTTCAGCACAGGTTACTCTCAAGGCAAGAGAACCATCACATTTCATAACTTGACACAACAATAAGAATAGCTAATATTTATTATGCATTTAGCAGACACCAAATGCCATACTAAGGGTTTTAATATATCAACTCTTTTGATCCTCACATACACACTCAGTGGTAGGTACAGTTATTTTCTCCATGTTATGCATGAAGCAAAGGGGCATGTAGTGACTTGTTCTGGCTCACACATCAGGATTAGGGTCACAGAGTTTGACTCCAGAGCTAGACTTATCCTTTTCATTAAGCATCAAAATCTATAATTATCAGAGCCAACATTTTCCTTATATTTTTCAGTAGACCTTTGTTAAAAAAGTCAGAAAGCATCCTAACTTTCTCAGGTCTTAAATACTTGGAGATTAAAATATAAATCAGATACTATTCCACTGAAAAGTGACTTCTATCAACTTGTCAAAACTGGCAGGTTCAACCCATATGAACAGTAGACAATACAATCTGAGAACTATAGCAGAAAAAGTAGTTTACAAATGGGTTTGGAAAAAAAGTATCATCTGAAAAGCAAGCCTGTCTTTCATTAATGCCAGTTTTTTTTGTAAAATAATTTTCACTCTTCATATTTCTGTTCCCTTCGCTGAAATCTTTCACTGGTTATTTAATCCCAGTAAAACTGGTCTCCAAGCCTCAACTGTTCAGCCAGTCCAACATTTGAATAAATATTATTGGGCTCAAAAGGCAAAGCAGTTGGATGTAAGAGATACCAGTACATGACTCAGAGTATGATTCCATACAGTATGATGGATAGGATGCCATTCAAATATCCCATCTCATTGTACATTTCAGACAGCAGTTTCACAAGAACAGATGGGGCCCCAGGGCTCAGGACTTTTCATAAGAAAGGAACATGCACACTCCAAGTTCAGGTTTGATAGATATCCTTGTTTAAATTAAACATTTGGCACGAGCTCCAGTTGAAGATCCAGCTGGTAATGGTAAGACTGGAAGTGGTACTGGAAAAACTTGTTAGATTTTAAAATCAGCATTACAGCTGCCAGTTGAAAAGGAACAGTCATCCATTCACATGTTTAAGCCAGGGAAGGATATCCTGGAATAAGTGTTAATTGTTAGGAAAAAATATGTCTAAAGCACTTACAATTAGCACTTACAGTCTGGGTCTTTGCCCATGTTATTTAGTCAGTTGCTACAATAAACCTTTATGTATTTTTGCTGTGGAGACTTGGCCAAAATGCTGTTTTGCCTCTTACATACTCTTCGGTTTTGTGAGCAAGAAATGCACCAAGATAAACCTTGAAACATATTTAAATCCAATTCTTTGATTCACAGCAAAGAGGTCACAAACAGCAAACCTGGTAAAATAAAATGTACTTTATGGAAAAATGGATGCAAATAAATTAACCTATTCCATGGCAGGATGGAGGCCCTTCCTAGATTGTGACCTGGCAGTTACACAAGCAAACCAATTGAGAGAAAAGCCTACCTTTTGGGGGCTAAACTGGGAGAATATGTATTTGTCTCTTCTCCTTGTTAATTATAAGACTGTTCAGATGGGAAGGGATGAATTTGCCTCGTGATTCTTATTTCATTTTTAAGCCAATTTCCATATTGGGTGCAGAGAGCTGGTGGGTTGCTCTAATTTCCAGGGATATGAGAAAAGCTTTGCTATGTTACTGATCCATTCTCTCACTGTAACAAGATAGCCCAATACAGTAAGTAGGACAAGTAGAAGTTATTTTCATCTATAATATAAGAAGGAGCTTCAGGCCCGGTTCACTTGAAATCTGAGGTAGAATTAGACCCATTCATGAGAGTCATGTATGTAATCAGGTTGTAAGAATAATATTTACTAGAGGGCTGCTAGAAAGAGGCTATGAATGATTGGGCCCGTAATTAAAAGTATGATTTTAAAGTTTTGCCCCTTGGGAACCATTTACTTTTGTAGCCATTTTCCAAATATTTCCATCCTCAGGAATTTGCCTTTAATTTTTGAGTTGGAAAAAAAATGCAAAACATTGAAACCAGGAATTCAGTCACAGCTGGATAGATTGTGCACAGATGTCTCATATAAGTTACTAAAGAGCAGAAAGACAAAAATGAAATCTAGGGAGAGAAACCAGTATGATCTCTTAATGGAATATGGAAGGGCAGAACTGGGCACTTTAAAGATACATAGTAGCTATTAGCTCATTGATTAATTAGCTGATTAGTTCTTATAGAGTCAAGGAATTTGAAAATGATGCTTAAATTCTTCTTCAAAAGCTCTCCTGTCTTGCTTGTCTGGACACAATTTATATTAAAAATAGTGAACATAATTCTAAAATATCATAGGCTAGTCCAACTCAAATAGATCAACTTAAGAAAAATATATTGTTTTTTAAATAGATCACTTATGATCTATTTAAATGAATGAAATCACATTCACAGTAATAATTCAGTTATCACTGTCTTTACTAGTGTGAGACTTCTAGACCTCTGTAAAGTCCCTTCCATGTATTCTTAGGTGTCCTTGGGGGACACCTACTCACAAATATGAACACTGACCAAATTGTAGCCAATACTCCATTTCTTAGTGCCCTCAAAAAAATGAGCTAAAACTGAATAACTGTTTTGTGGTGATGTATAATGGTTTTTTTCCATTTTGTGTCACATTCTATTAACTATTCCTCAAATCAGTCCTACTTGCACTCCGGTATCTTACAGTATTTGGTGAAACAGCTCCTTGAATTTTGCATTATTTTGTTTTCCCATGTATCAGAGTTTATTCCTAGGATCGACATATGCAACCACTGCATTAGGCTACATGTAGATTTACATGGGGGCCGCCATTCTATACTCAGAATCACAAAACTGACTTTACAGCTGACTCGGTGCCTTAGTGCCTAACTCCTTCCCCTCAATATACTCTTACTCTCTAGGAAGATCCTCCAGCCCCTTGGCTTACAGCATCTGTTTGGTCCACACTAGCAGTTAATCAGACATGCCCAGACCTGTTCCCAAACCAGCCTGAACTCAAACTGGAACCTCTCACAAAGAAACCATGAATTGTCATTATGTATACAAATTTGTTACCAAATACTCAGTGGGTTTATAAGAGGAAGACATTGATATTATATAAAAGATTTGCTTCTCTTTCTGAATCAATGGCCATTCAGCTAATCACCTTCTGAGTCTGCATCTCCCAGAGATGCCCAATTTGATGGGTCCTGGAGGAGAAATACCACAAGAAACTGTTGCAGGATGGGGGGACTCCTTCCAGGACCTGAGAGTGGGCTCTTGTCTAACACTCAGAAATGAATTGTCCAAGGAGACACACGTGCTGACAAAGCAAAAGACTTTATTGGGAAGGGACACCCAGGCAGAGACCAGCCGGGTAAGGGAAACCAGGAGAACTACTCTGCCACGTGGCTTGCAGTCTCCGGTTTATGGTAATGGGGTTAGTTTCTGGGTTGTCTCTGGCCAGTCATCTTGCTTGTACCATATTTGGTCTGACTCAGCATCCTTCCTGGTGGCACACAAATCTCTCAGCCAAGATGGATTCCAGCACAGAGGTTTCTGGGAAGTTGGCAGGACATATTATGGGCTGGCGTCTCCTTCTCCCTTTTGGCCCTTCCTGAATTCTTCCAGCTGGCGGTAGCTTGTCCGTTCCATGTTCCTTATTAGGACCTCTTGTTGTGAGATAACTGCAAGCGGTTATTATCCTGCCTGGTTAGGGAGGGCAGTTTCAGTCAATGGTTCCCCAGAACCATGAACAATATTGCCCCTCACTACAGCACCATAATGCTGTCTGGTGGAATTAGCTAAAGCCCACATTTAATAGAATCTGCTTTCATCTGGGTAACATTTCCCAGTCTTTCCATGGGGAGAAGAACTAGCAGTTGGTGTGCTGGTCTGCCAAGACACATGAAGCAGGCACACTTTGAAGGTCAACTTTACAGTCTGTCAAGTTGTGGGATGCGTGTAAGGAGGGGCATTTGTTTCATTCTCCTCTCATATCAACGAAAGCATCTAATCATGTCCCTTTGAGCAAAGGAAGAAAAAAAAACTTGGAAAGCATCAGTGTCCCTTGGGTCACTTGACAGTGCATGAATTACCAACATATATGAAACTATTTATTTATACAAAACTGTAATTTGTATAGCCCCTTATTCAGCATGAATACTACCGATGTGTGCCAAACATACATAGTTGTAACTTCATTACAGTAAGTATTCAAGGCAGGGATGTCTAACCTCTAATTTCCTTCTCTGTCATACACACAAACACACACACAGAAATTGCAAGAGAACACCCACATTTCCTTATTATGGACACTTTTGTTAAAAGTGGTAACGAAAATGTGGAAAATATGCAATGTTCACCACACAGGATATTCATAATAGTATGAGTGGAATGAAGGCTCCAAAGCAACACCTGAAGGTGAGGTGATCCCTTGAAAATGTCAGGAATTGCACATTTTTAAAAAGATGTTATAATGTAACAACAGAGCAAAGTGAAGGAAGAGAAATAGACGTGTTTATTTTAAATATCCATTCACATTTTAGGCAATCCCATTATGGGAAATATCATGATAGAATTATATTCTTCCTCTTGATTATCCCACAAATTTGATCTTAATTAACTCAATGTTTTGAAAGTTTCACAGAAAGAGAAAAGTGAAATAATGGTATAAATTTAATCTCTAATAAAGACCTGACTTCCCAATTATCTGAATTATCCTGGTATTAGAGGAAGACGAAGGAAGAGAAAGAAGAGAAAAGAAACAAACAAAAAGAAAAAATAACGAAAACCTCCCATCCTATTGGACTAAATAAAACCAAGAGAATTAATAAATGGCTTTTTTTAAGGTAAGTTCTTATGTGCCTAAAAATAATATTTATTTTTGAGCTTTTTCCAGAGATTGTGGCATGGAAGACCACAGATGATGGGTACAAAAGAAATGCCATTTTTGGAGTGGTGGTGGTGGTGGTTGGCAAGCTTTCCAACTGTCTTTATGGACAGACACAAAGGAAAGGGTAAAGACAGCCAAAACGATTCAATTGCAGAGACTCATTAGTGTCTGAATATGGAGCCCTGGCAACACAGCCCTTGTGGAGTGGGCAAATGCCAGGAATACTCTCTACTTCCTTTTCCCTCCTACCCAATCCTTACTCCAACTCTAAAGTGAGAACCATTATATTGATTTGATTTTTTTTCAGCAAAGGAGAGAGAATGGGCTCCCAAGCAAGCTGAGCAAGAGGCTTAACCCTACACTTCTCCATAACGAAGGCCTATTCTCAAGGGAAAAGATTTTTCCAGAGGCTTATCCCACCTAGAAAGGCCTTTCCTCTCATTCCATCTGCCTCTAGACTTCTTGTCTCAGCAAAGGTGTGGGGGAGTGGAATATAGTCAAGAAATAGTCAATGGAACATAGTCATGAAATCTATTTCTTTAAGGAAATATATTGGGAATATTGGAGCCGGGGAAGTAAGGAAGTGAATGTGTGGGGGCAGGGTATGCAACTGAAAACTCTTGTGAAGATCAGAGTCCAGAGACACAGGTTCACTAAAAGACTGAGATTTAATTGGAAGCTTACAGAACATTCCCCTCTCCCAGACCGTGCCACCACATCAACAAGGCTCCAGTATAATTACAGTGGGTGACAGTTGAAAAGCAGTAAGACACATAATCTCTCTGAAGGGAAATACTTAGAGAAGGCCAGAGTCAATGGGGGAAACCAATGCAAGGGTCTTGGAGGAATTTGAAGTCTCTGCCACTTACATGTTTGCTATAGCAAACATTAAACATAGTCCAGTTCCTAGCCAGATTAACATAATACCTCACATTAAAGACCTATTTAATCATTTTCTACTACTTGGAGCAACATGTTTGGCTGTCAACAAATAATTAAAAAGTATGACAAAAATTAAAAAAAAGAACACATTCTGAACAGACAAAGCAACCATTACAACCAGACTTATATGTAACACAGAGGTTGGAATTATTGGACAGAAAATTTAAAATAACTCTGACTAATATGTTAAGGGCTCTAATGGAAAAAGTAGACAACATGTAAGAACAGATAGGGAATATAAGCAGAGAGATGGAAACTCTTAGAAAGGACAAAAAGATATTGCTAGAAATCAAAAAGACTGCAACAGAAATGGAAAATGCCTCTGATGGGTTTATCAGTAGACTTGGTTGATAAAAGAATCAACGAGTTTTAAGATAGGTCAATAGAAACTTTCCAAACTAAAATACAAAAAGAAAAAAGAACTTAATAATTGGAACATTCAGGAACTCTAAAAAATTTCAAAAGTTGTAATATGTGCATAATTGGAACACCAGAAGAAGAAAGAATGGAGCAAAAGAAATATTCGAAATATTAAAGGATAAGAATTTTCCAAAATTAATGACTTACATCAAACCACAGATCCAAAGATCCAAGAAACTCAGCATTAAGCAGGATAAAATCCATACCTAAGCATATAATATTCAAATTGAAGGGAACTAAAGACAAAGAAAGGAATGGGTATGACTCAGATAGGAATGGATAAATATATACCATACTAACAGTAATTAAAAGAAATCTGAAGTAGCTATGCTAATTCTAGACAAAGCTGACTTCAGAACAAGGAACATTTTCAGGGATAAGAAGGGACATTACATAACAATAAGGAAAACGTTAGATAGTTATAATGTCCAAAAAGACATAGTAACTCTAAATGTGTATAAATCTAACTAGAGAACATCAAGATACATGAAGCAGAAACTTATAGAACTGAATGGAGAAATAGACAAATCCACCATTATAGTTAGAGCCTTAAACATCCCTCTGTCAGTAATTGATATGTCAAGCAGGCAGAAAATCAATAATAACATAGTTGACCTGAACAGCACTATCAACCAATTTGATGTAATTAACATTTATGGAATATCCATCCAACAGAGGCATAATGAATATTTTTCTCAAGTTCACCTGAAACATTTACCAGGACCACATTCTGGTCCATAAAATATACCTTAGCAAATTTAAAAGAATAGAAATCATAAAAATGAAACTAAAATAGAAATCAATAACAGAAAGATAGCTGGAAAACTCCAAAATGTTTGGAAGTTTAAAAACACACTTTTAAATAGCAGATGGATCAAAAAATAAATCTCAAGATAAATTTTTTAATGTTTTTAATTAAGTAAAAATGAAGATAGAGGTTATCAAAAGTTGTGGAGTAAAGCAAAAGCAATGCATAGTGGGAAATTCATAACAATAGTTTTAAATACATCAAATAACTTAGATGAAGCGATCAATTCCTTGGTCAAAACTCATACAAGGGGAAACAGATAATCTGAATAGTCCTGGAAAAATCAAAAGTATAGAGATGGTTAACAGATCATTTATTGCATTTATCAAAACTCATAGATTTCATAGTACATCAAGTGAGTCTTAATGTATGCAAATAAAAAATCATTTAGGAGGCTGAAAGACCACAGGGTGGAATGCAGATTGTAAAATATGAATCTAACTGTATTACAAAGATATGAATTAGGGTCACTGAAGGAGGAGGAAGAAAAAGATACTGACCTAAGTAACTCTGGAAATGGGTAGAGTCTGTTAGAATAAAGGTAAAAGGAAGAGTATATAAGTGTTGTAGTTGATAAAGTTGTTTCTCATAGAAATTGGATAGTGAATGGCAGGAGTGGTGGAGAGTGTCTCACTGTTGCAGTGAGAGGTGATAGTAAATAAGTGGAGGAGTCTAGAACAATCCATGTGGTGGTAATATTTCAAGGAGACAAATGGCCAACCGAAGAACCTCTCAACTGCCAAAATTGGAATAAATTGAGCAAAAACATAGTTTTGGATTATAACCCAAAGTATAGAATAAATGTCTATGAGTCAATACTGATATAAATAAATGACAAAAAAAATGAAAAGACAAAGCTTCCATTCAGAAGAATTCCATATCATTTATGTAGATATTCTACTCCCACAGAAGTAGAGCACAATTCCCCACTCAAGTGTGGGTTGTGCTTAGTGACTTCCTTGCAAAGAGGACAGGAAGGGAAATAAAGAGGATAACTTGACAGTGGAGAAACCTAACAAATACTATCTTAGGTGGTCAAGGTGAGTGCTGACAGTAATGTTATGTTGGTAGTACATACCATTAACATGATAGGATAAGAATAACACTTTACCTCTGTGCTAAGAGACATTCTAGGAAATTCTTGACCAGCACTCCTCAAAATTGTCAAGGTCATTAAAAACAAGGAAAGTCTGAGAAATTGTCACAGCCAAGAGGAGCCTATGGAAACATGAAAACTAATGCAATGTGGCATATTGGATGGGATATTGGAACAGAAGAAGGACACTGGGTAAAAACTAAGGAAATCTGAATAAAGTATGGACTTTAGTTAATGATATTGTGGCAATGTTGGTTCATTAATTGTGACAAATGTACCAATGCAAGGTGGTAGCAATAGGGGGAACAGGGTGTGAGGTATATGGAAACCCTCTGTACAGATTATCTTTACAATTTTTTCTGCGAATCTAAAACTTCTTTAAAACAAAGTTTATTTTTAGAAATTACTATTGGAGCTGTACTTTGTCAGCCTTTAAAATGTTTTAAAATATGATAAGTAGTTCATAGTCATTGAAGAAAAAATATAAAATGATTTGATAGGTCAAAAGAAAATAACCACTAAAATTTACTTTAAGAAAAACCACTATTAACACTTTGGAGTATTGCTTTTTTGACTTATATGTTTTTCCCAAAATTATAACCATAACATATGTACCATTTTGAACTTCTTTTGCCACATAAAAGTATATTTTGAATGTCAATTCATTATAAAAATAGACAACTTTATTTTAATTTTTATATGTGATAAAGTCTTCTGTTATGCTTTTGTAGTATAATTCATTTAACCAATTCCCCTATTGAAAGATACTTAAGATACAGATTTTCCTTCAAACTGTTTGTAAGCATATTAATGAATTTTCATAGGCTGAAATCCTGGAAGTGGATTTGTTCAATTAAAGGGTAGGTTCTTTTTAAAGGCTCTATATACATATTGATAAATTTCCCTGAAGAATGGCTGTGCAATTTTATATGCCTCCCAGCAGTAAAAGAGTGTGGAATTTTCTTTATATTCTCTCCAAAATTTAGGATTATGTGCTTAAAATTAAAATAAATATTTGCCAATCTAAAGGAAAAAAATTGTTACCTTATTGTCATTTTAATTTGCATTTCTTTGCTCATGAGGTTGAAAATATATCCACTGGTCATTTTCATTTCTTTTGGGAATAATCTCTTCATAGCCTTTGTTAATAAGAGTAACACTTTGTTATAATTGTGCTAGGACACAAAATGTACCAGTATTTTTCTCAGTTTGGTTTAAAATTTCTTTATGTTTTCTTTTTTTGTTCCCTTCTCTCCCTTTCTTTCCTTCCTTCCTTCCTTTTCCTTCCCGTTTCTTTCTTTCTTTCTTTCTTTCTTTCTTTCTTTCTTTCTTCTTTCTTTCTTTCTTTCTTTCATAAAGTCAATTACATCAAGCACTTGCTTTACGGTTATATTTTAGAATTCATGCTTATGAGAGCCCCTCAATCCTAAGAATATAAATATTCACTTAAATATTATTTATAAATTTAACCCCCTAACCCATTTATGTTGTTATTTGTTGTGAGGTAAAGATATAACTTATTTTTTTCCAAGAAAGTATTAACTAACAACCCTAACACTCCTTATTCAACCATACATCCTTTTCCTACTGATTTAAAATGCCACTATTATCATACTTTAAATACTTGAATGCATTTGTTTCTATTACTTGGTCTTCTAATGTGTTCCTTTGATTTCAATGCCTATTCCAGCCCATTCAGTACTTTTAATTTGTTGTTTTTATTTTGATGACTAAGTTGATAACATCCTGGATCTTTTTTGCTGCTTAGCAAAGCTCAAAAACCTTGAGAATGTACAGATTTCAGGAAGTCTTTTCTTCTTTGACTACCTCCTGGGAGAAAGCGGGGGCGTGGAATTCACTAATCAGAGGAGAGGTTTCAGTGTCAAATGCCTTGTCTTTGTGAAAGAGGAGACCATTTCATGACCAATGATTATCTATATGTTAATTCCATTTAAAAGACAAGCAATTTAGTGACCTCTATGTTCAGATGTTAACACATGTTAAGTGCATTTGATTCTCCTGTTTTAGGTTGTAAGCTTAACACTAAAGAGGTCAAGAAGGATTAGTCTCAACACCAGTCTGCCCCCATCCCATTGCAGTAGCACAGGACAGCCTCACAATATAGGTCAAAAGCTTTCTCACTCCTTCAAATGAATACAACCTCTCCATTTAAGCATCTATGCTTCACTGCTACCAAAGCAAGCCCCTGGGTGGAAAAATGCTTTTTACCAGGGCCCTCCACTCTCTTTTAACGTTTCTGATAACTCTATTGCACCATCAAAAAGAAAACTTGATTGTTAACAGAAGTACTTTCTTTCTTTGGGGTTGGATCACCAGTTAGAGTTCTATTCGTGGCTTTGCTTAATAAGATTAGAAAAATTCCAGGGATTTAAAAAATTAAGCAGTCCCAAGTGACCCACTGGATCATGGTAAGGTTGGACTCATAGGTGAGAACATTTCCTTTTTTTTGTTTTTAATCTTACCTTTATATTTGCTCTATGTTTTCCAGGAAAGCAGCAATTTATATTTCAGTTTGATGCTTTTATTCTTGACATTTACATGTTTCTCTACAAATAAAATGATTTAGTGGCTAAGAAGCATGGACTCCAAAGCCAGATTGCCTGGATTCAAATTCTGGATTTACTACTGGTATGAATAATTATGTAAAACTGGGAAAGACAAAAGGATCACAATGATTTTTCAGCATCATACTGGAGCTTTGTTGAAAAGGCCCAACCAAGGATTATTTAATTAACTAGAGGATGTACTTTGTTTGATTTACAACTTAGATCAGCTACTGTTAAACATTTTGCACTCAAGACCCTTTACTTTTTTTTTTTTTTTTGGCCCACGCCGCATGGCTTGCAGGATCTCAGGTCCCTGACCAGGGATTGAACCTGGGCCACAGCAGTGAAAGCCCAGAATCCTAACCACTAGGCCACCAGGGAACTCCCAAGATCCTTTACATTTTAATGAATTATTGAGGAAGGCAAATAACTTTTTGTTTGTGTAGGTGTATTCATCAATACTTATCCTATTAGAAATTAAAAGTGAAAAATTTTTGAAGTGTTTATTTTTCAGTTCATGTAAAATAAAATTTCAGGGTTTACACAAATGTCTAAGATGAACCTAACATTCCCCAACAGACCTTAGCCATCTTGCACTTCCTTCAATACAGAAAGCGAAGTAAAGCCAAGGGACTGCAAAATCTCTGTACGTGGTGAATTTTTCCCAAGGGCAAATGCTCTGTAAAATGAGCCACAGACCTAGCTGAGGTGACTCAATGGGGTTTTGTTTTTGGACAGCTCTCTCCTGTAAGTCCTGCTTTGCTCCTGTTGACTCAGATATTTGCCAGTTATTGGGTGAGTGCAAAACATCTGAGTACAATAGAAATAAGTCTTCCGTGGAGTCACACAGACCCAGGCAGAATTTAGCCAAGAGCACAGTGAACATGAAACCTGAAGAGGGTTCACCAACAAACCCCTGAGCCCAGGCTGCAATGTTTACTTATATTGATATTCATTAAAATAGTTGTGAACCAGTTGTGAATAGAATGTGAACCAGAGACAAACTACTATTTTAAAGCTGCCAGGAGTTGTTTGTTTTGGTTTGGTTTTTTTCTTATTGCTTGAGGTGGAGTGAAGTTAGAGACTTAAAGCAGGAGAAGGAACATTTCCATTCTGTGGTTGACATAGAATTTGTCCTAGGTTAGATCTTTCCTTCTTTCCAGGAAGCATCACTTTAGCCAGTCTTTTTAGCCATGGAGATGCAGAGTCATTGTACCTGGGAATACAAACCCAAAGGCAGAGACTGCAGGCTGAGATGTTATTCCATAATTGATGCAGACTGCTGTCTTGGTCTTTGCTGGCGTGTGTCTGACTATGTCTAGATGCTCTTTCTTTTTCTGAGGCCGGATGGACAGGACTCGTGGACATGATAAAAGAAAGCACCAGGGAACAACTCAATCTTATTTCCTAAAGAAAATAATAAATAGATAATTCAATTTTTCCTTTAACATGGTTGACTTTTTTTTTTATCGACAGCTTAGAAAAGTTTCAGCTTCATGACTCTAGATCGGTAATGCCGTGTAAGTTTTTCAGATGTTGCTGAATTTGGGAAAAACTCTATTCAGTTTCACTCATGGACAAGTTGAAAGATATCACAGCACTTCAAATTTTCTTGTGAAATGATTAATCTTAAACACTCTTTGAATTGATATATTCATTAACTAGTTTGTCACCAATGTCCTTGTTTTTGTGCTTATTGAGTTTCATGTTGCCTTTGCTGATGTCTTTTCATCATATCTAAAATTTGAAGCTTTTTAAAATCTATTCATATGGTTCGCTCCTCATCACTAATGGAATTATCAAACAATCCAAGGACTTCTTTAATTCTTCTTTTCAAAATTTATCATTTCCTCTTAATGAATTACTCCCTTTGTTATGATTTGAAGAAATATTTTGTTATATCTTACTTTTTGAAGTCAGAATAATTTCTTTTGATTTTATTGTTCCTGCATATTGCTTGTATTTCACATTTCATTAACTGTTTTTCTCTAATTTCTTTGAAAGAAATGTCCTTGAGTCTAGGGACAAAAATCAGCCTAAAGTATGTCTACATTCCCAGGATTTCCTGGAGTGACATCTCCTACCTCCCAAGGGCAGGGTGCCTTCTTGCTCCAGTGGCAAAATTTAAATCATAAAGTGAGTTCTCAGATGCTCAATCTGCCAGCTACGTTTCTGTGAGCACATTTTGCTCCCCTTCATTGTTTAAGGCTGTAATGTTTTATTTATTTTAGGACATGTTACACATTTCTATGCAAAAGTGAATCTGGCACACTTTTTCTCAGTATGCAGAAATGAGGGTTTGCTAGAGAAATCTGCAAAGGAAAATAGCTCTAACAGTGCCCACGTCCATTTGTGGGAATAGAATTAAAATAGAAATAAAGTGATGTGCATCGTTTCTGCTCTCTTTTTTCTCTTTTCCTGGAACATGGAAGCCTCTTCCATGGTTTCAGACTCTGGAGAAACTTTTATATAATCACTAATTCTGACAGTTTTCCATGAATCTCTGAGAAAAACACAGGAAAAGCTTCAGTGTGGGTCCTTGGGGAAACTGAACTTGGGTAGACGCCTGAGACTTCATGTGACTCAGTGGAGACACATGTGGCTCATTTATGCACAGAATTGCTTCCTTCCTGTGTGTTTTCTTACACGTCAGCTTCAGAAAGTTCCTTCCACAATCCTTTGACAAAGTTCTGGAATCATGCAGAAGTATCCCTGGAAGACACATGACACCATACTCCTCATCTTTCCATGGAGGAGAGGCTATCTTCAAATTTTCTTTGGGCAATGACAACCAGGAAGATGAGCATTTGGATGCTGTGCTAATATTACATATTTCCTTATGTAAAACATCTGTCTTTAGGGCCCCAAATTAAATTTTCTCTTTTATTACTCACTCATGATGAACCTAAAAGACTTTAATGAGATCTGTTTAGCATCTGCTAAAATCGTGTCCATCGACAACATTCTTATCTCTTTGGACCAGATGCAACCCTCAGGTGTCTGCATGATTTTACCAACAGCTCCTTTGGATTCAAAACCCTTTTACTGCTCTGATTTCTGGATTCAGACAGCTTGCTCAGTTTTCCCATTTGACAAGCTTCCTGTCTCAGTTTCACTCTTGTTTCCACATCTGTTTCTCACTTTTTTCCAGAAACAGATGTAGCCATTCCCAAAATTGATTTGCTAAATACAATTTACAGGGTCCATGTTTTCATGGATAAACTCTTCGGGGGTCTGTAAATCTTTGTGAAATCTTTATGAAATAGTATTTTCATCCCAATGCTTGTTTTTCAAACACCTCTTGGAGCTTTGTTTTTTTTCCTGACATACAGAAAAGATTTTTAGGGGAAAAAAAAATTGGGTCCACTAGTACAACAGAGTTATTTGCGTGAGGAACTTCATTTTGCATATTAACAGCAGGCACAGATCTGGGCATCCAAAAGGCTGAGTTTGGAGACAGACCAGCAAGTGGAACAGAAGAAAGGCTAAGGGGAGCTGATCCAGCTGTAAGAATGCTTAGGAAAGGGACAACCGGTCAGGCCAAATGTGACTTATCTGAATTACATGTGCTGCTGTGAGTACAGGTACAAACACTCAAAATCTATCAGGTGGATGGCCCTCCTGCTTGCCTAAACTTCTTTCAGTGCGAAAGTTGGGTTTTGGCCACTGGCCAGTGGTTAAGGGTTCTAGATCTTGAGGGACCAGGCAAGAGCAGGGCAGGACCTGAAGCCTCAGCTCAAATTAGATACTCAGACCAGGGCCCAAGGAAACAGCATGCTTCGAAAACAAGTTGCAGAGAAGTGGGGAAATACAAAGACAAAATGGCAGTGGAGGTACAGAAATCGGCACAGATTGATAGAATCACTCTAAGCAGTCAGGCTGTTGGTGCTGAGCTACCAATTTCTAACTAATCCTTTTTTACATCTGCAGAGATAAGTTCACATAAAAAGAGGTATGGATCCTTTCTCAAAAATACTCTAATAAATACATCACAGTGGAAAAATTCATATGCTTAAGGAGCTCAACGCTCTTCTCTTGTCTCCTCCCCTCCTTCCAATAATATTGGCTTTTGCACTAGAGCTCCCCGGTCCCTGTTCTCACGGCAACTCGCAGGAGAGAGTGAAAATGCAGGGTGGACAAGGCGATAGAGAAGCAAGAAAAAACATGTCCCGAAGCAGTGCGTGGCGCCCCCTTTAGCCCCGGCCACACCCCCAAACAGTATTCCTGTGCTGCGCGGAAAAGGGATTTCCTCCTCCTCCCTCCCCCGCTCCCACCTGATTTCTCCACATCTGGAATCCTAAACCAGCCAAGGAAGTATGGAAACAAAATTTAAGATGTGCTGAGTTGCTTAGAAGCTGTAGCTCAAAACTAGAGGAAACGAGGCTTTTCCAAGCCGGGGTGGGGAACTGCGATGAGGTAAGAGGAGCACACCTTTGGGGAGTTTTTTTGGGTTCCTTGTTCACCCAAATTTGCTTTGTGTGCAGGAGGGTGAGGGCCTGAACCCTTCTCGGCTTCTGTGCCCTTTCCACATGTTTACAGCTGCTGAGCGTCCACGCAGAGTTCCTGCGATGTGTGTTAACGCCTGCCCTGGGTGCGAGAGCCCAGAGCAGCTGGCCAGCATGTGTTTCCCGTGGGCTGGGGTGCGTTCTCGTCAGGCTGCGTCCACAGGAGAGTCGTAAAATACTTCGCCCTGTCTTTCCTTTTAGTTCGTCCCTACACATGCATGTGGGATTTGTGAGCTGCGTGTGTGAAACAGCAGTGAAATGAAATCCGCGCCTGGAGTTGACGCGGGAGGTTCTTATTTGGGGAGAGAGGCAGAGGGAAATTTCTAGAGTCTTCGGATGGAGCAGTGACTCAATAGCTCATTGAATTGTGTTCTTGTGGGTCCATAAAAAATGGCCTCCATAGTCTAATCTTTCAAAGTATATTTGACATACAATTATTGACAAATCCAAGAAGCATAGAGGATTTGGTCTCTTTCTCCCTTCCTTCCTTCCTTCCTCCCTCCCTCCCTCCCTTTCTTTCTTTCTTTCTTCCTTCCTTTCTTTCTTTCTTTCTTTCTTTCTTTCTTTCTTTCTTTCCTTCCTTCCTTCTCTCTTTCTTTCTCATCTCTCTCACCCTCCCTCCCTCCCTTCTCCCTTCCTGTTTTTCTTTCTTTTTTGGTTTCTTTCTTTTAAGAAGACCCAGAGACCCTTCTGCTCCAGACCCCTTTCAAGTTCCCTATGTTTCAGGAATGTACTGGAAGCACTGAAATGTTATTTAGCATCTGCTTCTGCATAGGAAAAGAATGATTTAATCACTAATGCAAATCTCCAATGAGCAGTGTCTGGTTGATTTGCAGCAGCTAACTCTCTATTCCATCATGAACCAATCAAGCTCTCAGTTAATATGTGAAACGTGGTGAAAAATAAAACATATCTTTTTTTAAAGTTGGTTTTGAAATGCTGCTGAGACAACCAATGATTATTGTGCACCCACTATGTACAAGGCCTAATGTATGCAAGATGCCAAACCTTCCTTGTTTTTGTGGATCAAATTTTCCAAGATTTTGTTAGCCCATTGCCCTGCCCACCCTACCCCCCTGCCCAGGATAATATTCTGCGTGCTACCCCGGGCACAGAGAGCATGACTGTTTCATTTAGAGTGGCCTTCTGAGCAGCTGATGCAATTAAAGAGAACAGTCCTAAGGATCTAAACATTGCAGCCATGTCCCCTCCGTTCCCATGCCCCATTGCCATTTATATCTGTATATACTGTGTTCTATTCTGGAGTAACTTGAAACATGATCTTTAAAACTTAATTATTTTGTGCTTATTCTCAAAAAAGAATGTAAATGACTTTTACTCTGTTAATAAAGGAGGGTTTTGTAAAGCATATCTGTTTACACTACGAAAGGACAGTGAGGTTCAAGTAAAGCAATTTAAATGTAAAAGAATGTGTATAAAGGCTTCTCTTCAAATATGAATAGAAGGGAATTTTTGTGTTTTATGAAGCAGTAAGTTATAGCTTTGAGAAGATAGATGAATTCTCTATTGCAAGGGTATCAAAAAGATGGTAATATTGGTATTTCTCAACAGGAACTGTTTTGTAGAAATATTTCAATTTAATTTAAACTTAGATGAAGAAATCATTCACCTCTCTCTCTCTCTCTAGCCCCCCTCTCTCTTTCTCTCTCTATAAAATATATCATATATATTATCTAATAATATATATTTATATATAATTTAATAATGGTTCAATGTAGTAGCTAGTTTGGCACAGATTTAGTTATATACACAAAAAGTGCTATAGCATTACTTTTTGCTCAACTTAATCTGTTTCAAAATTTAAAATCAGCACCATTTTACTAAACCTTTTCCTGCCCAAGAGAAAAGAAACATTTTTTTTTCTCTCGTAGGCTTAATTTTCCATGTCTGCCACCACCTCCACCAACAGCAAATGAATTGAAGGGTGGAAATTTCATAGTTTCCTATCTGGTTGATTTATCTCCATAGACAAACATACCTCAAGTCTTTGGTTTTGGGGGTCAATGAATATTTGGAATCAAAATAGTATTTTTACAGTCCCTGGCTATAGATTAACTAGGACTTGTCAATCCACAATATTTCTTTACCCAGATTAGGGGAAAATATCTAGAGTAAGGGCCTACAAACTTTTCTGTAAAGAGCCAGTAGCAAAGATTTTCGGCTTTGCAGGCCATGCTATCTCTGTGGCTACTACTGGACTCTGCACACAGATCTGTCTATGTGCAAATCTGCCATAGACAGTGAATACACAAATGGCCATGTTTGTGTTCCAATAAAACTTTATTTACAAAAACAGGCAGCAGGTCAGGTTTTCCCCCCATTCCCACCCCCCCATCCCCCCGCCCCAGGCTGTATTTGCTCATCCCTGCTCTAAGCCAACAGATCTACCTCATTCTCAGGATTTCACCTCACCCTATTGAAGAAAGCTTTCCACACTTATTCTTTCCATTCTACTGTTTCATTTAAGTTGAGTCTCCACGTACAGACTGAAGTGGATATTAGGGCATGAGCTACACCAACGCTTCCCAAAGTATGCTCCACAGAATACCAACTCCTGAAAGACATATAGTGAAAAACAGAATTAAATGAATTTTTGAATCACTATATACTATTTTCCCTACAGATTCAGTGGAAGCCTACAGTAAAGAAACCTGTTTACCTCGGAGTTTCTCACACTTGGAAACCTTTTTGAACATATGTCTATAAGCGTCTTGTGCAGGTACAGCTCTGTGGGGCATGCACTGGGAATGGTGACCTAGATATAGCAGAGGCCTTCGAAATCTTTTGTATTGTTTATTGGATATTTTCAATTAAACTGAAAATATTTTTGAATTATCCCAATACCTTTTAATAGCCATTTATTTCATGATTTTTTTCAAAATATCTTGGACTTCTAAAATTTTGAAAGCAGCATGCAAATTTTGTCACATATATAGTTGCCTTATTCATTAAAGTTTAAAGGAGCTTGACATAAAGGCTGCCTAACATATTACTTTCATCTCTGAGACTGCTTATACTGTTTATTACAAGTGAAGATCGAGGGGACAGTTCTCCTTTTTCATTATGGGAAGGACTTATCTGACCCCATCTCACACAGACCAACACAACAGTAGCTTCAGTTAGGCCAACGTATGTGCAAAGCTCTGTGCTTAATATAATAGAGGCATAAGGTTAGTTAATGTGCACAAAATGAGTAGCTATTAGCAGTGAGTTACAGATGAGGAAAATGATGATTAAAAGGTTATCAGTAGGGCTTCCCTGGTGGCGCAGTGGTTGAGAATCTGCCTGCTAATGCAGGGGACGCGGGTTCGAGCCCTGGTCTGGGAAGATCCCGCGTGCCGCGGAGCGGCTGGGCCCGTGAGCCACA
Source organism: Balaenoptera acutorostrata (assembly GCF_949987535.1). Lineage (NCBI taxonomy): Eukaryota > Metazoa > Chordata > Mammalia > Artiodactyla > Balaenopteridae > Balaenoptera > Balaenoptera acutorostrata. Next base: position 13,204,126 of record NC_080071.1, read on the forward strand.
ATTGCTGAGCCTGCGCGTCTGGAGCCTGTGCCCCGCGACGGGAGGGGCCGCGGTGGAGAGAGGCCCGCGCACCGCGATGAAGAGCGGTCCCCGCACCGCGATGAAGAGTGGCCCCCGCTTGCCGCAACTGGAGAAAGCCCTCGCACGAACCGAGGACCCAACACAGCCAAAAATAAAATAAATAAATAAATAAAATCAAGTAAAACTTTAAAAAAAAAAAAAAAAAAAAAAAAAAAAGGTTATCAGTAACTTGCCCAAAGTCAGACAGCTCTAGTCAATAGTAGCACTGAGATTTGAGCTACCTGTCACTTTTTTCCTAATGGAATACCGTCACTGGAAAATTATTTCATCTCTGTCTAACTAAGGTCAATGAAATGATTTTCATATTTACATATGACTAGAAAATTTATCTAAGAAAAAGCACTAGTTTCAACTTCCCCAAATGGGATTATTTTGAGATCTGAAATCATCCAAATTATCCTCAAAAAGTGCTTTCAATTATAAGAAAAGAAAAAAAGTTAGTTATACTTTAATAAATTTATCACATTAATATAGGTCAAAGTTATGAATATTGTTGTAATTTTATAAGCCAGATACATACCTGATGATTTGTAAAAATCCTTTGTATATTAATGTTTTTATTTCATTTCTGTCCTTTTTATGATATTTGAAATAACTTTTATTTTTCAACAGGATAAAAAGAAACATTTACCATTGTTTTATAAATGTTTTTATCACATATAGGCAATTTTTTGTTTGTTTTCATTAGATACTTGATCAGGAACACAATCCCGATTAGAATACTATTTTTATAAAGACATAAGATCTGCTCAGGAGTGATTCATTTTATAACATTATACCCAAGAGCACATCAGGGTGAAAACAGAGGAGGAATTATTGAGAAGAAATATGTATGACTGTTTCAGTTTATATACATATATTAGAAGAGGGGAAAAAAAAGAGAGAAATGTAAAGGTTGCTGTATTAGTTTCCAAAGGCTGTCGTAACAAATTAGTTCAAACTAGATGGCTTACATCAACTGAAATATATTCTCTCACAGTTCTAGAAGTTAGAAGTCCAAAATCAAGGTGTCAGCAGGGCTTTGCTCCCTCTGGAGGCTCCAGGGAAGAATCCCCTCTGCCTCTTCCAGCTTCTGGTAGTTGCCAGCAATCCTCGGCATGCCCTGGTTTGCGGCAGCATAACTCCACGTTCTGTCTTCATACTCACATGGCCATCTTCCTTTTGTGTGTATCTGTGTCCAAATTTCCCTTTCCTAATAAGGGCACCAGTCATTGGATTAGGACCTACTCTAATGACCTCATCTTAACTTGATTACATCTGCAAAGACCCTATCTCCAAATTAGGTCACATTCACAGGTCCTAAGAGTTAGAAATTCAACATATCTTTTGCGGGGGACACAATTCAATCCAGTTCGGTTGCCACTGTAAAGGAAATAACTAGGGGTTTGAATATCAAGCAATTATCCTTCTCAGACAATATGAATTCATGTATCTATATTTAGCATTTGTTTTGAAGAATAATAATTTGCTCACTTATGTAGTCTTCTGTGACTCTGACCCGACCAAGTCACACTAAATAAGTGAGCCTGCATATGCAGCTAAAAATGCAAAACTCATGCTGTCTGCAGGCAACTTGAGAAATTCTCTCACTTATTACTTGCTGATCAGTAAAAACAGCTCTAGATAACTAAGGATAATTCATCTGTTACTTGACTTTTTAATTGAACAAGTAATTCATGAACATTTCAAAACTTTCAAACATAACAGAATGAAATTCAGCAAAAATTATACTGCCCAACCCTGAACTTCTGTTTTAGTTTCTCAAGTAACTTGCCTTGAGGCAATCAGTTTCTTCTGCATGCATAAGTGTGTGTGTGTGTGTGTGTGTGTGTGTGTGTGTACATACAGTACATAAAATCCTTTTTTCTTTTTTACTAAATTTAAGCTGTACCCATTGTTCTGCACCTTATTTTTCTCCTTGGTAATTACTTAATGTCAGTATATATAAATCCACCTCATTTATTTAATCACACATTATATTCCATTACATGGATAATCTATAAGTTATGTACTTTATATTTTTAAATTGAAAGATTGTTTTCCAGTTTTGTTTGGTTGGTTCTTGTTTGGTTTTTTAGCTAGTTTGTTTTTAGCTAAAATGTTGCAACAAATATCCTTGTGAAACGGAGCAAGACCCTATGGTCCTTGCCCTCCACACCATGTCCTCAGCCTGCCTTTAGTCTGTGGAAAAAATTTAGCCAAAGAATAAGTTTAACCAGAGAAGTGAGAAAATGCAGAAACAAAGGAAAACAGTCAAAGGAGACCAAATAATAGTTTAGTCATTAAGCATAGCCAAGGACATTTAGTTCCTCCTTAAGGGCTAGAGATAATCTTCTGAGTCCTATCCTGTGAGCTGTCTTATAGATACTGATAAACCCACCAGGTGGAAGAAGTGAACTACATGATGACCAGACTGTAGCCATGACCTAAGCTGCCACAATTCCAAGAATTGGCCTCAAAGAAATGGAAACAAACCGACCCTGGAACTGAAGATTAACTGTACCTAAAACAATCGAGATGATGCTGGTCAGACCACCAATGACCAATTTCAAGATGACTGTCAGAGCTGACTGTGCTGTTTCTGCACGTAGCCCCCTCCCTCTGTCTATAAAGCTCTTGCCCCCTGATTGTCAGGGTGGAAGTGGGCCTTTGGACAGGCTTGTGCCCTGCCCCTCCCCCGCTCCCCCCACCACGGTTGCCGGCCTCTGAAATAAAGCAAACTTTCCTTTCCTACCAACACTTGTCTCTCGAAAACTGGCTTTCGAGCGGTGAGCCGCCAGGCCTGGGTTCGGTAACAGATTTTGGAGTGGTGAGCCAGCCAGGGTAACACTTGTACATGCTTAAAAATATGTGCAAGTGTGTCTATGGGATAAATTTCTAAAAGTAAAATTTCTGGGACAAAGGATGTATAAATTTTTAATTTAATAAATAGTAACAAATTGTCTTCAATGGGATCATTAAAATTTCAGTTCAAGCAACAATGCAGGTTTCTATGTCCCAACTGTGATATCAACTCAAATGGTATCTAATACTTTAATCTTTGCCAATGTGACAGGTGAAAAATTAAATCTCATTTGTCATTTTATCTTGTATTTTCTTAATTATGAATGTGGTTACCCCTTTTTTCATCTACTTAAGAGCAATTTGGGCAGCAAAATATCTATTTAAGCAAGTGGCCAAAACTGAAATAAATTGAGCAAAAAAATAGTTTTGGATTATAACCCAAAGTATAGAATAATTGTCCATGAGTCAACACTGCTATAAATAAATGACAAAAAAATGAAAAGACAAATCTCCCATTCAGAAGAATTCCATATAATTTATGTAGATGGTCTCCTCTCACAGAAGTAGAGCACAGGGACTTCCCTGGTGGCACAGTAGTTAAGGACCTGCCTGCCAATGCAGGGGGTCACGGGTTCAATCCCCGGCCTGGGAAGATCCCACATGCCACGGAGCAACTAAGCCCATGTGCCACAACCACTGAGCCTGCATGCTGCAACTGCTGAAGCCTGCGTGCCTAGAGCCCGTGCTCTACATCAAGAGAAGCCACCACAATGAGAAGCCCACACACCGCAACGAAGAGTAGCCCCTGCTTGCCACAACTAGAGAGGAAGCCCATGCACAGCAAAAAAGACCCAATACAGCCAAAAAAAAAAAAAAAAAAAAAAGGAGAGCACAGTTGTTAGTCTTTTAAAGTTATTTGATGAATTTTTAATAAAGATTAAGAAAACTAATCTTTAAAATATTTTTAATTTTCCCAATCTATACTATTATTGCTTCTGGTTTGTGACAGCTTTGAGAAAGTTTTATCCTACTCTAAAATTACATATTTAAAAAAATATTCCATATTTTTTTCTATTATTTTTGTGAATCATTTAATTATGCTCAACCCTTTGATCCCTGTGCCTTGATTTTGGAACAAGAAATGAAGAGAGAATACAATTTTTTCCCCCATATGGTGAACTGTTTATTGAATAACCCCTTTTTTCCTTCACATATTGGAAATGTTTCCTAGATTATATTAAATTCTGACATGTTTTGTGGTCGCCATTTTGTTTTATTAATTTCTTAGTCTATTCATTAATCAATGCAGACTATTTTAATGGCTCTCACTTTATAATATGTTTTAATTTTGGTAGATCTATTCCCCTTCATTATTCAAAAATATTTTTTAATATAAAAAATTTTTAATTAAAAAAATGTTTTTGCCAGATTTTTCTAGTAATGCGTACAAGCTTATTTTGCAGTATATAAACTTGAGACTCATCTTTTCTAGAATGCAAAATAAAAATCTGGTAAAATAATAAGGAACCTGTTAAACATATGTATTATTTTAGAAATAACTAATGTATTTATAATAACATAAAAAAGATAAGCTAGCCAGACAGTGTTGTTCTATTTACTCAAATTTTCTTAAGTTTCACAGCTGCTGTTACTGTCTTTTCATTAGATCATGCCTATTTGTTAAATTTATTCCTATATGTATTTATTAAGTTTTGGTGCTACTGTAAACAAAATAATTTCTCACCATTAAATTTTTATACTGATTATTTTTATTATGCATAAAAATTATGTCTAAGGCTTTATTAAATTTGTAATAATCAATGCACTTAATGTTTTATTGCATGTCATAGTTTTTAGTTGCTTCTCTTTGCTAAGTATTCTATCATATCAGGTATAGATAATGATAATTTTCTCTCCTCTTTTCTAATTTGTTTATACTACTATTCTTTTTTCTCTTTTTGAATTGTATTGACTGATATTTCCAGAACAAGTTTTTTTTTTTTTGGCCAGGCCGAGGCTTGCGGGATCTTAGTTCCCCCACCAGGGATCGAACCCATGCCCCCTGCAGTGGAAGTGCAGAGTCCTCACTACTGGAGCACCAGGGAATTCCCCCCAGAAAAGTTTTAATAAAAGTAGGAATAGTGAACACAGTTACCTCCATTGGGCTTTGCCTAGGATTTTGCCATTCAGCCTGACATTGGGTTTTGGTTTGTAAACTTCTAAGGAAGTGACCATAGAAGCCATTATATTCGTATTTTATTAAGGCTTTTTTTTTTTTTTAACTCAGTAATGAAAGTTAAATTTTATTAAAGTTTTTTTAGAATCTATGTACATGATATCTTTCTCTGTTGATATAGTAATATGATAAACTATTTTACTAGATTTACTAATATAACATTCTTGAATTCCTGTTATGAATCTTTTCTTACATATCATCCTTTTCAAGTGTATTCTATTTTCTGACATTTTATTTAGAATTTTTGGCCTAGATATTCATAAGTGAGATTGGTATATGGATCTGTTTTATTGTGCTATTTTAGTTTTTTGTAACAAGTTTCATTAGATTCATAAAAATATTCTGTGTATTCTCCTATACTTTCTATGCACTAAAATATTTAACAGCATGAGAGCTCTTTTCCTCAGAGGTTTAGTTAAAATTACTTGTGAAACTTCTTGTAAAAACTAATTCTGTGGACATGCAATTTTATCTTTGACCCTATGTGGTGAACTTGCTAATGGTTTCCCTTTTTTACATACATTTTATCCAGCTCTCTTTATGACATAACTATTCAGAGCATCTCAGAAAACATGGTGCTACTGGTGTTTAGGTAACTGAAATACTTTAAAGTGAACCGCAGTCCAGAAGATCCACTTTCTGTCCTTTCTGAATTGACTCACATCACCCTACTGTCAATGGAATTGTTTCAAAGTTTGTCATCAACAAAGCTGACATTTTCAAGTCCACTCTACTCCTGTGACATCTGTCATATTAAACAGTTTTTGTATAAAGTAGAAAAAATGTGCGTATATTATTCTCTTAAGGGTTTTACAGAATTAAGTTTGTGTATCAAAATAATTATTATTTAGTTCTAGCAATTGGTACTATTTATAAAATGTACTATAAAAAAATATTATAAAATGTATGTTATCACCCTAACTGTTGATGTTAACCTTGTGGATTGAGGTAGAAAGGGAGTGAAGATAGAAAGCCTCTTTATTTTTTATGTTTATTTTTTATTTTCTTAGTATCTTTATTGGAGTATAATTGCTTTACAATGTTGTGTTAGTTTCTGCTGTACAACAAAATGAATCAGCTACACATATACATATATCCCCATATCCCCTCCCTCTTGAGCCTCTCTCCCACCCTCCCTATCCCACCCCTGTAGGTCATCATAAAGCATTGAGCTGATCTCCCTGTGCTATGCAGCAGCTTCCCACTAGCCATCCGTTTTACATTTAGTAGTGTATATATGTCAACGCTACTCTCTCACTTCATCCCAGCTTCCCCTTCCCCCCCCCCCCCCCCCCCCCCCCGGTCCTCAAGTCCTTTCTCTACGTCTGCGTCTTTATTCCTGCCCTGCCACTAGGTTCATCAGTACTGTTTTTTAAGATTCCATATATGTGCATTAGCATACGGTATTTGTTTTTCTCTTTCTGACTTACTTCACTCTGTATGACAGACTCTAGGTCTATCCAACTCATTACAAATAACTCAATTTCGTTCCAGAAAGCCATTTTAAAGATCTACTTCTCTTTCTCCCTCTCTTTACTCACACTATTCTTAGCTCACAAAAGATATGAAAGAGCTCACCGCAAATCAGATTATCTGCCCTAACATCCCATTTTAGAGGTGAAGAAACTGAGGCCAAGAGGTCACTGAGCTGATTGTAGGAGACTCGCTCACTCTGCCAGGGCGGTGCCTCTGTCCTTAGAGCGCGGACATGCCGCATCAGTGCCACTCCAGTAACTTTCTCAGAGGGACAGATCCAGGATTTGTGGGACCTGAAGCTTCCATAGTTTGGAGACCCTCTTTAAGAATAAGAGTATCTTAACTTGCAAATATAATCAAACACAGGGAGGACTATGTGAACACATTGCCAAAGATCCTCAAACAGCCTTGGAAGGGACCTGTGCACATGCATGGAGACCCTACTCACTCCACCAGCCCTGCCCTTTATTTCTTTGCACACGAATTTGATTCTTTTTAAGCTGGTGTATGAGTGACAGTAGAAGTAATGTCAATGTTGAGGTTCTTCCTATATCAGCCCAGGACTTTTGTTCTAATTATACATCAGAAAAATTTTAAAGCATCATAGACTAGATTTTTTATTTCTGATGTTCTTACTAATTTTCAAAAGTCCTAGTTGAGAGGTAAAACTTCCTTGAGGTAAGCTATGTGTATTCATTTCATTCAAGGTCATGACCTCCTTGGGTCATTTTATTTAGAACTCTTGAGTATAACTTCAAGAGAAGCAGGGCTACCTGAATAAATAGCGCTAGAGCCCATTAGTACTGCTTTTTACTCCATAATAACATCTGCAATGAATTTAGCTGTCACTGTCATGCAGGGTGATATATGAATCATCAAACATCAGATAGGCTCCTGGCTTCTGTGAAGAAGAGATGGCTTTAAATCCTGAGGTGAGCTATTTTCTCTCTGTAGGAGAGAATAGAATGGACACAAGGGAGGAATGCACAATCCACATCTATTTATTATCAGTTCCTATATATATATATATATATATGTATATATATATATGTATATGTATATATATATTCTGAGAGAGAAAGAGAATGTATGTATATATTCTGAGAGAGAAAGAGAGAGAAGGAAAAATGGAGAGAGGTGGAGAGAGGAGAGAGAGGTTTGAAATCTCAGTAAAAACAGCAGGGCAATTTTTACCCAGTGCAAGGAAACATATCCCATTTTTGAAAGTTCTATGTTGATTTTCAAATATCTATAACTTGTGCTTTCTACGGAACTTTCTTGGCAAAATTCAAGGGATTAAACTTGTCTCTTGCTTCCCTGCTGTCCTAAGTGTTGATTTTTTCTTCATCATAAAAAAATGTTTATTAAGTGCTTCCTCTGGACTTGTTAATAAATGCCATACCAAATTCTGCCTCTCAGTCAGTAGAAAAAAATTTTCATTCACTGATGGGATTTAGCACCAGATTTCTGCAGGGCAGTAGGGAGACAATGTAGCAGAGTGGAAAGGATTGGACACTGAAAAAAAAGTAAACCTTGGATTGAACCTGGTCTCCATTATTTAGCAGTTATGTGATCTTGGACAACTCACTTAACCTCACTGAGAAAAAATACTGGAAGAGGGTTTGGAAGGATTGGGGGTAGCATGTAAACACCTGATACATAGCAGGTTCTCAGTAATGGTGTCATTATATTGTAACTTCCTGCCCCAGGGCTTAGAGCCTGTGGGACAATTGAGTTCCCATTCATATGAATTAATGCCTGAGTTACACTTGCTGGACGCATTCACCCTGACCTCTCTTAATACCTCCCACAGTTATTGCTGGAAATCCCCAGGACGATGGCATTGAACCTGAGCTAAGAAACAAGCCCACACATGTTCTTCCATCTCATCAATATCTCTCACCACTGCTCTTGCTACCAGTGATTTCCAAGGGAACATGACATTACTCCATCAAGACCAGCCTCCACTGGTACTTTACTAAGCCCTCTGGATGCCAAAAGTGCAATGTGGCATGGAGTGGTAGACGGGAAGAATAGGGTAGTAGTCAGGACTTTTGAGGTTGCAACTGTAGAGAAGGAAAAAGTTTTCCTCAACCTTTTTAGGGTCCCTGCCTAGGTGTGAAAATTAAAATGACAAAGACTGATTAACAGGAGAAAAGCATACAAATTTTATTGAATTTTTACTTGTACCTGGGAGCCTTCCCAAGAGAATAAAGATCTGAAGAAGTGACCAGAGCAAGAAACTTTTATACTTTTGGACAAAGGAACAATAAATTTGTGAAGAATTGAGAAGATAAAGGGGTTTGGGCTGAGGGTAGTAAATGGTGAAGAAGTAACTAGAAAAGGCAAGCAGTGGGGGGAGGGAAGCGCGGGGAGGAGGTCAGAGTGACTTTCCCACTTTTGCTGTTTTTCAAAAATTTCTTCAGCTTAAGATATTTTATATGCCAAATGTCCATACTTTAGGATAGAATGTCCATACTTTATGTCCATACTTTAGGATAGAATGTCCTGAACCCCGTCATAACTAAAGAAACCTGATGCAAACTTGCTCATATGAAAAAGAATGTATTAGCCAATGTAACAGAAGTCATCAGTGTGTTTGGCTTCAGAGACAAAGTGCACAAAGAATAAGAGTGCCAGTAGGACTTTGTCTATTTGCATCCTTATCCCTGCTTCCCTCTCTGTAGACTTCGCTCTCAGATAGGCATTTTCCATATGGTGGGCCCCATAGTTTTCAGGATTAAATCATCTAAGACGCATGCCCCCCAAAAAATCTTCTCTTTACCTCTTGTCCCAACAAAAGACTTATAAATCCCATCGACCCTGTTTGGTTGGCTTGTGAATGAATCAATATGACCAAGAAGAGACACGGGTTTGAATCATATGCCCTCTCCTGCATCTGGGGATTGGAGTCAACTCCACCTAAATTCCACAGATTATGACTGGAGGAAGGGAAGTTCTTTAAGATGCCTTTACCAGAGGGTTGAAGTGAGGCTGGACAGGAACAAATAATAAATGTCCACCTCAAATGGTCCTCCTAACACTGTTTTGGATTTTTTCTCCAAGCCTTGAGCTGTACTGCTTCATGACAGTACAAAGTCTGGCAGAGTCTTTTATGAACACCACTTCTCCCGTCTGTGGCCCTAAACCCTCTTTCTATACAAGGCCATATCCAGTCCGTAGGCTAACAGGGACATAGATGTTATCCTAACCAATCTCCCACCATTGCTCCCCTCTCTTCTGTTTCCTAGGCTTTCTTGTACTCAAAACTCTTCCTTATGCCACAAAATGTAAAGCCCCTGTGCATATCAGCCAACAGTTATACACATAAAAGAGTGCCAATCGCCCACCAGTTCTGCAAATATCAATCCAGTTGGGGCTCATTTAGCTCTGCTTCATTATTATCCTATTATTATTATTGATATTATTTCAGACAGTGGATTTTCCCAGCCACACATTCTGTCTTATTGTACGTTAGATCAGTCCTGGAGGCTTATCTCCATGCCTAATCTTACCTACAAGATCTCAGCAACATCTAGAGACCCTGAAGGAGTGAGAACAAGTGCTTCTAGAGGCACAGGTGGTATAATTAGTAATATAAGGACAAGAGCATCCTTTACTGCATGCTAACCTCCTGGATAAGAGGTTGCTATATGGACGCCCTATGTAAGCAGAGTGCAACATCATGAAAGTGGCTTAAAACATCTAATATTTGCTTTATCACCTCTGTATCAGGCTGCCATTTCACTGCAGAAGCAGAAACTAAAGCAGCTTGCCAGGCCCCTATCTGACCTTCAGAAATAGAAGGGAAGCAATATCAGCGACATTTACCTTGCACCTGCCCCCTAAAATATAGTATGATGTATTACAGAAGCTAAGTATAAGAGAGACCTGGGTGGAGAATTCTCTCCTCTCTGCATTCTCAGAGATAACAGGCCTGAGCCAAAGAGGAGAATTGAGCTCAGTCTGTAGAACATTTAACAAGGACTACATTTTAGTCCTAAGTAAATGAACTCAATTCCATTTACTTAGAAAAAGCCTTAATCCGCAATGTGATTGCTTTCATAGCAATGTTCTTTTCGCTGACCATGGTACATGAACCAGAAACTTTATACACTGCAAACTCAAATCCTGAAAGAGTGTGACTAGTGATGGCAACAGAATTTAATATGAGCTCCTCATTCAATAGACTCCATTTACCTTATGCCTCAAATAGGAACCTTCCCTCAACTGGTAGAAAATTGGAAATACCCTTCTCAATGGGGCTGTTTCATAAGGAGTAGAGAAAGGACACAACTAAGTTTCTCTGCTGTGTCTAATTCTACCATAATTATAAAGGCACAGTCAAGTGTATTTACACATTTAAAAATTACTAGAATCAGGACAATAAATAATGAGATTATGACATTTGACCCAATGATCTTTTCCATCTGCATCTCAGTATACAGACATTGATTCTAAGTCTTGTTATAAAATATGAACTCAATTTAAATTTATTCCATAGGGATAGAGGAAAAAACAGAATGTAGAAGAAACAGACCCTGGAGTGATCTGCTGGGTTAGAGAACGCTAAGACCTCTAAAAGGTCTTTTGCTTTATAAGCGTTTTCTGAATAAATAATTTGAATAACAATTTATGCTCAACCTGAAGTTAATTACTAATATATTAGAACTTATTAATACAGAATACTGAAAGTGTTTTACTTTTGATGGCATGAGTAACTCTAAAACTGTAAATATGTAGTTAAGAAAATGTTGATGTGTATTGTAAGGTATAACAAGTGAAGCTAAATTCTTGGCCATGTCTTCTGCTTGGTTATAAGAGGAAAATCTCAGAGCCTTTTATAATTGGCCCCTTAATTTTTGACATAATATCTTAATCATATTAACTTAGCAATCTCAATCCCTTGAATGCTTTTTATAATGTAATGAGGCTGAAAATATCATATGTGTAGTTTGTTTCTTTTTTTGGTCACATGTATATGGTATGTATGTGCATGAGGGCATATGAAAAAGTGGTAATTTTTTTTTTGGTCAAGTAAGATTCATTTTTCTAACAGATGATTAATTGCCAGTTTCACAGAAATCTGTTTAGGCAATGTAACTGGAATCAAAATCAAATTTTCAGTCGGTTGACCCAGAGCCCAAAAGTTTCAGTCTTTTGGTGAAATGCCCACATTAAATGGCCATTTAACAGAAATTCATGGCTGAAAGCACTGGGATTAGGCAAAGCAATGAGATTGACAGCATGACACTCTCATATACATAAAAGAGGCAGAATAAAAAGATATATGTGGTTGGCTTTCCATTCCAAACAGAATTTTAGCCTCAAGTGGAAGGATGACCAGTGCATTCCAGGAGATGAAAGGAACCATCACCTCACTCTCCTAAATGAAGTCATTGTTTAACATCCACAGATAAGACATCACCAAACACACAAACTCATGCTCCAGCAGAGGAAAGGATTCAGGTTCTGGCCCAAGAAAACAATTGCACATTGCCTCTTATTTTTATTTAATTTTACGTGACTTGGCTGATTTATACTCTGTAACACTATACCCAATGAGTCTTCTCTGTCTTTCACAAATCCCTTGGTTAAGTTGGCAAGAGCTATGACATAGCTTAAGTGACTTCTTTGAAACAACCAGGATTGCGATCGTTTGGGTTTTTTAAAAATTTTTTAGTTGTCTGAATGGCTGATGTCCAGGAATCAATCATATCACCATGTGGCCAACCTAATATAGTAATTATTCCAAAGTAGAAATTTCATGGTAAGTTCATTAGTAACCAGTTTACAAGTAACCCACCCTTTTGGACTCATTCCCAAGATGGAGTTAGTGCTTGGTAGTTTCTGAAAATATTGCTATTTGAAAGATCTTATTAAGATTTATTTATTTATTTATTTATTTATTTATTTATTTATTTATTCACTCCAGTTCTTAATTCACTTTAGTTTGGAGGATTATTTTGTATTCAAATTCATTGACTACAGTCTATCTGTATCAGGCTATACAGTCTATCGATTCTCTCCACCTTCTTTCTTTTGGTTTATTCTGTGGTTGTCTATTAGTTTATTAAGTTTACTAAGTTAAACAACTTAGAATACTTTTACATATTTTTTCTTCAATTAAAATAGAATATAAAGCTATGAATGTTCCTGATATAAACTGAATGCTCACGTCTTCCCAGAATTCTTATGTTGAAGCCCAAATGTGATTGTATTTAGAGATAGTGCCTGAAAGGAGATAACAAAGGTTAAATGAAGTCATAAGGGTAAGACGCTAACCTGATAGGTCCAGAACCCTAAGATGAGGACAAAACACCAGAGCTCTCTCTTCGCCATATGAGGACACAGTGCCAATGTTGCCATCCATAAGCCAGGAAAAGAGCTCTCACCAGAAACCATAACTTTGATCTTGGACTTCCCAGGCTCTAGAACCGAGGGAAATAAATGTCTGTTGTTTAACGCCACCCAGTCTATGGTATTCTGTTATGGCAGCCCAAGATGAATAATACAATTCCTCTAAATAAGGTTTTAGCTGTCGCCTTAGATTTTGATAAGTGTTCTTAACTTCATTGATCAGCCCATAATTTGTAATATCTGTATTATATTTCTCTTTGATATGAGTTATTTAGAATAGGGATTTTAACATTTGTTTGTGGTTATTTTTGTTAATTTAAAACTTGTTCATTTAATTTAAAAATTATGTTTATTAAAGAATAACATACATACAGGAAAGAGAAATCATAAGGGCATTGCTAAATAGTCTATTACAAAGTAAACATGCCCATGTAACCACAGCCAATGTCAAAACATAGCATCCAGCATCCCAGAAGAAACTCACAGGGCCATTCCAAAGCATCCTCCTCTCTCCTTCTAAGAATAGTCACTATTCTCACTTCTAACACCACAAATCAGTTTTGTCTGTTTTTGAAGGTCATAGAAATTGAATCACATGATATATATTTGTATTTGTATGTATCTGGCTTCTTTTGATTGGTATTAGTTATTGCCCTAAGCTGTTCTTTGTTCATTTCCATTGCTTTGTAGTGTTCCATTGAGGGTATAGAATAAAATATATTTATTCTGATGTTGATGGGGTATTTCTATTGTCTCCTTTTGGGGAACTTTCAAATGATGCTGCCGTGAATATTCTTGTACATGTGCTTGCATGTAAGTGTGCATGAATTTCTTTTGGCTACATACCTAGGAATGAAATAGCTGGGTCAACCTTCATAGAAAATGCTAAAATATTTTCCAAGTGATGGTACTACTTTGCAGTTAGCAATGGATGAGACCACCCATTGCTCTTTATTTCAAATAATTTTTATTTACAGTCTTTTACATTTTCATCATTCTGGGGAATGTGTGTGGTGTCTTAGTGTTTGGACTTCCCAGAGGACTTAGGCTGAGCAAATGTTTGTGGGCTATTTGACTATGTATTTTGTAAAATTTTTGTTCAGTTTTCTTGCTCATTTGTCTACTGGGTTAGCTATGTTTTTCCTATTGATTTGTAGGAGTGTGTGTGTGGGGTGTGTGTAGGTCACAAGTCCTTTTGTCTGTGTTACTGTCTTTGCAAATATATCCTCCCACTCTGTGACTTCCATTTTTACTCTTAATGGTGTCTTTTGATGAAGAGAAGGTCTTGATCTTAATGTATTCCATTTTATCAGTATTTTCTTTATGGTTTCTACTTGTATGTACTGTCTAGGAAATCTTCATCTACTTCAAGGACATGAGATATTTTTCTGTTTGTATCTTCTAAATGCTTTTTGTTTTACCTTTTATATTAAGAAGATGTGAGTATAGGTCAATTTTCATTTTTCTAATTGGATGACCAATTGACTGAGCACTGTTAATTGACAAGACCTTAATTTCCTCACTGTTGGGTCATGTCACCTTTATCAGAAATGAAATATCCATATACTCACAAGTCTGTTTCTGAACTCCCATCTGTTTAAGTGGTCTTTTTGTGTCTTTATGCCACTCAATATTTTTCTACTCTTAACATAATTTCTATATCTAATATCTTCTAGAACATCTTGTAAGATAAGTTTTTCTCTTCATTTTGCTTTCTTTTTCATCTCCTTACATTTCTATATACATTTTAGAATCAGGTTGTCAAATTCCAAATTTTGTTCAGAGTTTGTTTGGATTGAACTGAATCAAAAAAAATCAATTTGTGTACAATGACCTTTATGGTATGATCATGGTATATCCCTACCTTTATTTATGTTTTCATTAATTTCTCTTAATTTTTCATTTTAGTGTTCTATGTGGATATTTTTCACATCTTTTTTTAGTTTTGTTCTCACAAAATGGGTTTTTATGCTATTGCTGCATGGTCAAGTTCTTGTGTCATGTTTTAAAGAATTTATTGGTTTATAGTATCTTCTTGTCCTTTTAATATCTATTCCATCTGTAATGATGTCCCTTTTCATTCCTGAAATTATTAGTGCCTTTCTTCTTTTTTTTTTATGATCAGCATTTCAGGATTTCATCAATTTTATTAGCCTTTCCAAAGAACAAAATTTCCAGTTACCTTATTTTTCCATGTAAGTTTTTTTTTTAAGTTGACATTTGTGAATTTAGTAGTTTCTTATTTCTATAAACTTTTGAAGCTTAATTTTCTAATCTAGTTCTTTGTTATTCAGTCTTTCTTTTTTTCTAAGATACAAACTGAAGGCTATGCATGTCCCTCTAAAGCATGGTTTTAGCTGCACTCCAGAGGTTCTGAAATGTATTTCTATTTTCATACAATACAACTATTTCTAACTTCCACTGCATCTTCCTTTTCAATCCATTTGTTATTTAGAAGTAGATAGCCTAATTTTCCAGTATATAGTATTACCAAGTTATCTTTTTTCTATTGATTTCTAGCTTAATTTTATTGAAATTTCTACTGGTTCCTAGCTTAATAAAAGAATACAGAATATTCTTTGTGTAATTTCAATAATTTGAAATTATTGAGACATACTTTATGGCCCAACATGTGCTCTGTTTTACCAAATGTTCTGTGTGCTCTTGAAAAGAATTCATACTCTGCAGTTATTTAGTACAATTAACTCATAAGTTAATATGTCAGTTAAGTTCATTAATCATGTTTTTCAAATCATGTATATCCTGACCAAATTTTTTTGTTCTATTTGTTACTAAGAGAAACACATTAAAATTATTTCACTATGATCATAGATTATTTTTGTTTAGTTAATTTTTGCTTAATATATTTAAAAATTATTGTAATAAGTTCTTTCAAATAATTTAGAATTGTTTTAACTTCCTGGTGAATTAAATTTTTAATCAAGATTAAATAACTTTATATCCAGTAATACTTTTTGTCTTTAATTCTACTTTATCTAATAATAATCTAGTTTGTGTATTTTCTTCAACTTTCATCCATTTTTGTACCCCATAGCTAAAATATGTCTCTTGTAAGCTGGGTACAGTAAGGTTTTGTTTCTATCCTGTCTGAAAACTGAATACCTTTCAAGGTATTTAGCTCTTTCATAATTAATATAATTAGTGATGCACTTGAGTTTAAATTTACATTATTATTTTTATTTCTATTTCTGACCTGATATATGTTGTTTTTCCTCTCATTTCTGACCTTTCTGGATTAATTTTTTTAATTTAGATTTTAAGAATTATTCTATTTTCCCACTCTGTTAGTTTGGTAATTATAGGTAATTATGCTACTACTTAGTACTTTTTAAGCAGTTACCCTAAAAATTATAACTTATATCCATAATGTCTCAAATTCTAATGTAATTTAGTAGTTTTACCAATTCCCTGTCAATGCAAGCACCTTTGAACACTTAGACCATTTGCTATCTCCCTATATTTTACACTATTATTTTCATGAATTTTTATTTTCTTTCTTTTATTAACTTCTCAACAAATTACTATTATTCTTGCTTTATACATTCATTATCCCTTAAGATATTATGACCCTTTCCATTGTTCTTTATCCCTTCTTGCATATCCAAGCTGACATCCAAGATTATTGTTTTTCTGCCTGAAGATACCCTTTACTGTTCACCTCCATGTGTGTCAGCTGCTGCTGAATCCTTTCAATTTATATTTGTCTGAAAAATGTCTTCATTCTAACCTCACTTTTCCACTGATATTTCCACTAATGATAGCATTCTGAGTTGGCAGCTACTTGCTTTCATTACTTTGAAGATGTCATTCCATTGTCCTCTAGCTTCCATTGTTTATGTTAAAAAGTCGACTCTTCTCAAGGCACCATTACTGCAGGATTTCAGAGGCCCTTTTTTACTTCCTCTTTCCCCAACATCCAGTTAAATAAATCTTTGCTTTTCATCCTCTTTGACAAAATTCTTAGTGTTGGATCTGTTTTCCTGACTGAATTGTGTCTGATATAGACCAGTTATTTTAAAATTTATATCTAACATCTAACATGTTGGTCATTCTAACATCTGTTGATTGGTTCTTTTGTTTTACTGATAGATTGTGTTGTTTTCTGTATACCTGGTTATTTTTGTTTGAGTGCTGCATACAGTATATGAAAAACTGTAGAGATAGTTTAAGAATCTGCATCCTGCATCCAGCTGTAGGGCTGGCAAACTTTTTCTTTAAAGGCCACACAGTAAATATTATTGACTTTGAAGTCCATGTGATCTTTGTTGCAACTCCTCAACTTTGACGTTGTGGTGTAAAAGCAGCCATAGACAATACATAAATGAATGACCGAGCCTGGCTGTGTTCCAATGAATCTTTATTTAAAAAACAAGCAGTGGGCTGCATTTGGTTTAAAGGCTGTAGTTTGCTGAGCCTTGTTCTAGAGAGGTTTTATTTCTGCTTCTGATAAGTGGATAAGCTAAGACCACCAGCAGTGTGATACTACTTTATTCCAGTCAGGAACTGAGATAATTCAAAACTAGACTTCTGTTCTTGCAAGGACCTGTCTGTATCTAGTTCATCCAAACCTTCAGAGCCTGGGACAGGATTTCTCAACCTTGACACTATTTTGGGCCAGACAATTCTTTTGTAGGTGGGCAATCCTGGTTTTTATCAAATGTTCAGCAGCATCCGTGACCTCTAACCCCTAGGTGCCAGTAGCATGCCTACTCCCAGTTGTGACAACTAAAAATGTCTACAGACTGCCAAAATTTCCCCCAGTTGCAAGCCACTGAGGGTCCCCTTAATGATCAGACTTGAACCCCACTATTTTTTCTCTTAGTGTCCCTAATGCTATGTACCTTGAAAGTTCTGCTTGGGTTCTCAACTATCAGCCACATCTTTAAGAATGGAATGAACATTCTAGTGTAAAAGAACCCCAAAATGCTGGCCCCCTCTCCATTTCCTTCTCCTTGGTCTTGACAAACTCTTATTTTTTTTCCCTTGTAAAGTTCTTCTAGCGTCTATTTCAGATTATTTGTCCAGGTTTAGTAGTCTCTATTACTGTAAGTGGAACTCCCAATACATGATATTTTTAATGGACCTTTTTTTCAAAAAAAACTTACAAATTTAAAGGGATATTATAATTTCACTAATGATATTTAATTTTATCTTTCATTAGATTTAATTGACAGTGATAAATTTGTATATTTTTTAATAGATTTTCAATAGATTTCAGCTATAGTAAACATTAAATTGCATTTAGTAAAAAACTTTTCTATGTACATTAACCAGTTAATTCTAGTTCTCTAACAAACTTAGAATTAAGTAATTCATTTCCATAGGAAAATAGAGACTTATTACATTTCCAAATTGATTTTGAAAAGCCTATGGTATAATTGAATCTTGATATAATTTTTGCTAATCATAATTTAGTACTAAAATAAAACATGCAGATCATTTGAGGGTACTAGATTTTGAAATGGGCAAAAATGATTTAAGTAAAAATTACTAGGAAAAATTAAGCTTTGGTCATTTCCTAGAATGGTGATAATTGAGTTTGTTGAAGAGTTATGTGTTCAATATACCTGATTTTTTAATTAACAACTTGTGTGACTGTGGGTCTATTCATTTAGCCTTTCTGGGACTCAGTTTTATCTTCCATAAAATAAATGTTAGCAAATATTTTTTGAACACATATCATGCAAGGCATTATTCTATATATTTTATATATATTAACTAGAATAATTCTCATAATAACTATATGAGATTAGTACTGTTCTTATACCCACACCTTAGATGAGGAAATGAACTTATATACCTATTATAAATATAAATGCAGTGCTTACATTTGATATAACATGACTGAAGATTAGAATTGGAGTTTTAGCATGATTAATTCCATGTAACATATAGTTACTATTAAATAGCTCCAATTGTATGTAACTTTGTAAAATCTCATAAAATATGTTAAAAATAACATTGTAAAATACCTTGGTCAGTAATATTTTAGATCATCATTGTCCTCAAATGTTTGGATGTGCCCATATATCCCAATGGGCACATCCAAACTACTAACATTCCAAATCCAAAGCTACTAACATTCTCTTATCACTTTTAAGGAAAGATTTAGCCAATCTATGTCAAAGTCATTCTTACATTCTCTTAATCAGACTTGCTTTCCTCCAAACTAGGGCTTTAAAAATAATTTACTATGGTTTGTCATCCTCAGTTGACAACTTCCTGTGGTGCTATGCTTGAGCTTCAGCTAACTACAAAAGGGTAACTTCTTTACCCTAAAAAGGTTAATTTAGGCAATTTTCAAGAATCAGATTGAGAAATTATAAAACCATATTTTTAAAAATTAATTTATTCACTAACAATTGTTACGACACAAATCATAAAAATTATGTCTGTGTTCTGAATGGTTTATATATGTTCATGGTAGAAAATTTAAAAGTGAAAAGTTAACTTTACATCCTATTTCCTTTCTCCAGATATTGAGTCTGTCTCCATAGATTCCATTACATAAGAAATTAGGCAAACATTTGAAAAGAACTCTAGCAAACTAATTTTAAAGGAGAATCTTTCTTATAAACTTCTTACATTATCTTACACATAGTACATGTAGTATTTTTAAGTTAACACATTTATTTTTTGTTTAACAATCACTTGCTCAATGCCTATTAGTTTCAAGATGATGTTTAGACAAGTGGTTTTCAATTTGATATACAATAGATTCAACAGGGAGCTTTTAAAATATATCCTACAATATAGCCAAACCACCTAAGTCAAAATCTAGGAGATAGAGAAGGCAGACAGCAGAAGCAAGAAGAACTACAATCCTGCAGCCTGTGGGAAAAAAACCATATTCACAGAAAGATAGACAAGATGAAAAGGCAGAGGGCTATGTACCAAATGAAGGAACAAGATAAAACCCCAGAAAAACAACTAAGTGAAGTGGAGATAGGCAACCTTCCAGAAAAAGAATTCAGAATAATGATAGTGAAGATGACCCAGGACCTCGGAAAAAGAATGGAGGCAAAGATCAAGAACATGCAAGAAATGTTTAATAAAGACCTAAAAGAATTAAAGAACAAACAAACAGAGATGAACAATACAATAACTGAAATGAAAACTACACTACAAGGAATCAATAGCAGAATAACTGAGGCAGAAGAACGGATAAGTGACCTGGAAAACAGAATGGTGGAATTCACTGCTGTGGAACAGAATAAAGAAAAAAGAAAGAAAAGAAATGAAGACAGCCTAAGAGACCTCTGGGACAACATTAAACACAACAACATTCACATTATAAGGGTCCTAGAAGGAGAAGAGAGAGAGAAAGGACCTGAGAAAATATTTGAAGAGATTATAGTCGAAAACTTCCCTAACATGGAAAAGGAAATAGCCACCAAAGTCCAAGAAGCGCAACAAGTCCCATACAGGATAAACCCAAGGAGAAACATGCCGAGACACATAGTAATCATTTCAAAAACTTAAAGACAAAGAAAGATTATTGAAAGCAGCAAGGGATAAATGAAAAATAACATACAAGGGAACTCCCATAATGTTAACAGCTGATTTCTCGGCAGAAACTCTACAAACCAGAAGGGAGTGGCACAATATATTTCAAGTGATGAAAGGGAAGAACCTAGCGCCAAGATTACTCTCCCTGGCAAGGATTTCATTCAAATTAGATGGGGAAATCAAAAACTTTACAGACAAGCAAAAGCTAAGAGAATTCAGCACCACCAAACCAGCTCTACAACAAATGCTAAAGGAACTTCTCTAAGTGGGAAACAGAAGAGAAGAAAAGGACCTACAAAAACAAACCCATAACAATTAAGAAAATGGTCATAGGAACATACACATCGATAACTACCTTAAACGTGAATGGATTAAATGCTCCAACCAAGAGACACAGGCTCGCTGAATGGATACAAACACAAGACCCATGTATATGCTGTTTACAAGAGACCCACTTCAGACCTAGGGACACATACAGACTGAAAGTGAGGAGATGGAAAAAGATATTCCTTGCAAATGGAAATCAAAAGAAAGCTGGAGTAGCAATACTCATATCAGATAAAATAGATTTTAAAATAAACAATGTTACAAGAGACAAGGAAGGACACTACATAATGATCAAGGGATGAATCCAAGAAGAAGATACAACAATTATAAACATATATGCACCCAACATAGGAGCACCTCAATACATAAGGCAACTGCTAACAGCTCTAAAAGAGGAAATCAACAGTAACACATTATAGTGAGGGACTGTAACACCTCACTTACACCAATGGACAGATCATCCAGACAGAAAATGAATAAGGAAACACAAGCTTTAAATGACAAAATAGACCAGATAGATTTAATTGATATTTATAGGACATTCCATCCAAAAACAGCAGATTACACTTTCTTCTCAAGTGTGCATGGAACATTCTCCAGGATAGATCACATCTTGGGTCACAAATCAAGCCTCGGTAAATTTAAGAAAATTGAAATCATATCAAGCATCTTTTCTGACCACAACATTGTGAGTTTAGAAATGAATTACAGGGAAAAAAACATTAAAAAACACAAACACATGGAGGCTAAACAATACGTTATTAAATAACCAAGAGATCACTGAAGAAATCAAAGTGGAAATCAAAAAATACCTAGAGACAAATGGTAATGAAAACATGACGATCCAAAACCTATGGGATGCAGCAAAAGCAGTTCTAAGAGGGAAGTTTATAGCTATACAAGCCTACCTCAAGAAACAAGAAAAATATCAAATAAACAATCTAATCTTACACCTAAAGGAACTAGAGAAAGAAGAACAAACAAAACCCAAAGTTAGTACAAGGAAAGAAATCATAAAGATCAGAGCAGAAATAAATGAAATAGAGAAAAAACAATAGCAAAGATCAATAAAACTAAAAGCTGGTTCTTTGAAGAGATAAACAAAATTGATAAACCATTAGCCAGAATCATCAAGAAAAAGAGGGAGAGGACTCAAATCAATAAAATTAGAAATGAAAAAGGAGAAGTTACAACAGACACTGCAGAAATACAAAGCATGCTAAGAGACTACTACAAGCAACTCTATGCCAATAAAATGGACAACCTGGAAGAAATGGACAAATTCTTAGAGAGGTATAACCTTCCAAGACTGAACCAGGAAGAAACAGAAAATATGAACAGACCAATCACAAGTGATCAAATTGAAACTGTGATGAAAAATCTTCCAACAAACAGAAGTCCAGGACCAGATGGCTTCACAGGTAAATTCTATCAAACATTTAGAGAAGAGCTAACACCCATCCTTCTCAAACTCTTCCAAAAAATTGCAGAGGAAGGAACACTCCCAAACTCATTCTATGTGGCCACCATCACCGTGATACCAAAACCAGACAAAGACACTAGAAAAAAAGAAAATTACAGACCAATATCACTGATGAATATAGATGCAAAAATCCTCAACAAAATACTAACAAACAGAATCCAACAACACATTAAAAGGATCATACACCATGATCAAGTGGGATTTATCCCAGGGATGCAAGGATTCTCCAATATACGCAAATCAATCAATGTGATATACCATATTAACAAATTGAAGAATAAAAACCATATGATCATCTCAATAGATGCAGAAAAAGCTTTTCACAAAATTCAACACCCATTAATGATAAAAACTCTCCAGAAAGTGGGCATAGAGGGAACCTACCTCAACATAATAAAGGCCATATACGACAAATCCACAGCAAACATCATTCTCAATGGTGAAAAACTGAAAGCATTTCCACTAAGATCAGGAACAAGACAAGGATGTCCACTCTCACCACTATTATTCAACATAGTTTTGGAAGTCCTAGCCACAGCAATCAGAGAAGAAAAAGAAATAAAAGGAATACAAATTGGAAAAGAAGAAGTAAAACTGTCACTGTTTGCAGATGACATGATACTATACATAGACAATCCTAAAAATGCCACCAGAAAACTACTAGAGCTAATCAATGAATTTGGTAAAGTTGCAGGATACAAAACTAATGCACAGAAATCTCTTGCATTCCTAGACACTAATGATGAAAAATCTGAAAGAGAAGTTAAGGAAACACTCCCATTTACCATTGCAACAAAAAGAATAAAATACCTAGGAATAAACCTACCTAAGGAGGTAAAAGACCTGTACTCAGAAAACTATAAGACACAGATGAAAGAAATCCAAGATGACACACACAGATGAAGAGATATACCATGTTCTTGGATTGGAAGAATCAATATTGTGAAAATGACTATACGACCCAAAGCAATCTACAGATTCAATGCAATCCCTATCAAATTACCAATGGCATTTTTTATGGAACTAGAACAAATCATCTTAAAATTTGTATGGCGACACAAAAGACCCCGAATAGCCAAAGCAGTCTTGAGGGAAAAAAACGGAGCTGGAGGAATCAGACTCTCTGACTTCAGACTATACTACAAAGCTACAGTCATCAAGACAATAGGGTACTGGCACAAAAACAGAAATATAGATCAATGGAACAAGATAGAAAGCCCAGAGATAAACCCACACACCTATCGTCAACTAATCTACGACAAAGGAGGCAAGGATATACAATGGAGAAAAGACAGTCTCTTCAATAAGTGGTGCTGGGAAAACTGGACAGCTACATGTAAAACAATGCAATTAGAACACTCCCTAACACCACACACAAAAATAAACTCAAAATGGATTCGAGACCTAAATATAAGCCCGGACACTATAAAACTCTTAGAGGAAAACATAGGAAGAACACTCTTTGACATAAATCACAGCAAGATGTTTTTTGATCCACCTCCTAGAATAATGGAAATAAAAACAGAAATAAACAAATGGGACCTAATAAAACTTCAAAGCTTTTGCACAGCAAAGGAAACCATAAACAAGATGAAAAGACAACCCTCAGAATGGGAGAAAATATTTGCAAATGAATTAATGGACAAAGGATTAATCTACACAATATATAAACAGCTCATGTAGCTCAGTATTAAAGAAACAAACAACCCAATCCAAAAATGAGCAGAAGATCTAAATAGACATTTCTCCAAAGAAGACATACAGATGGCCAAGAAGCACATGAAAAGCTGCTCAACATCACTAATTATTAGAGAAATGCAAAACTACAATAAGTTATCACCTCACACCAGTTAGAATGGGCATCATCAGAAAATCTACAAACAACAAATGCTGGAGAGGGTGTGGAGAAAAGGGAACCCTCTTGCACTGTTGGTGGGAATGTAAATTGATACAGCCACTATGGAGAACAGTATGGAGGTTCCTTAAAAAACTAAAAATAGAATTACCATATGACCCAGCAATCCCACTCCTGGGCATATACCCAGAGAAAACCATAATTTAAAAAGACACATGCACCCCAATGTTCATTGCAGCACTATTTACAATCGCCAGGTCATGGAAGCAACCTAAATGCCCATTGACAGATGAATGGATAAAGAAATTGTGGTACATATGTACAATGGAATATTACTCAGCCATAAAAAGGAATGAAATTGAGTCATTTGTTGAGACGTGGATGGATCTAGAGACTGTCATACAGAGTGAAGTCAGAAAGAGAAAAACAAATATTGTATATTAACGCATGTATGTGGAACCTAGAAAAATGGTACAGATGAACCGGTTTGTAGGGCAGAAGTTGAGACACAGATGTAGAGAACAAACATATGGACTCCAAGGGGGGAAAACCGCGGTGAGGTGGGGATGGCGGTGTGCTGAATTGGGTGATTGGGATTGACATGTATACACTGATGTGTATAAAATTGATGACTAATAAGAACCTGCTGTATAAAAAAAAAAAAATGTAGGAGATAGGCTGTCCAGGCATCAGATTACATTTTCTCTTTTAAAACTCTGCAGTGGATTCCAGTAGGCACTGGATTAAACATCGTACCCCACACTGTGAGACACACAATGATAGGTTCAGAACCAGCTCTTTTCTCCAGTTGCTAATACCCAAGTGTGTGAAATACCCATAGTGTATTGTAAATGTTTAAAAACTGGCTATCTGAACAGAAAGCCTTAATTTGTAGCATTTGCTGATTTTCATGGTGTAAATACTTTCATCATGGCCAATTTCAAGCTAAAAACATGACTCATTGAATGCAGAGCTGGGAAGAGATGTGAAAATGAACAGCATTATACAGTATTTCTACCACACAAAGATAACAGACATAAATACCTCAACAGCATAGATAATAACAAAATATGGTAAAACAATTAGGGAATATGAGTTTTGACTATTTGTTGCTTAGATTTTTAATATAATTTGTTTAATTGTAAGTTATGTTAATATTTAATAATGGCTCTGTTTAACAACCAGCTTACAAAACCTTTCAAAGTTTAAAAATTAGTTCTTACTCTGACATACATCACAGCAAGATCCTTTTTGACCCACCTCCTAGAGAAATGGAAATAAAAACAAAAATAAACAAAGGGGACCTAATGAAACTTAAAATCTTTTGCACAGCAAAGGAAAGCATAAACAAGACGAAAAGACAGCCCTCAGAATGGGAGAAAATATTTGCAAATGAAGCAACTGACAAAGGATTAATCTCCAAAATATACAGGCAACCCATGCAGCTCAGTATCAAAAAAACAAACAACCCAATCCAAAAATGGGCAGAAGACCTAAATAGACATTTCTCCAAAGAAGATATACAGACAGCCAACAAACACATGAAAGAATGCTCAACATCACCAATTATTAGAGAAATGCAAATCAAAACTACAATGGGGTATCACCTCACACCAGTCAGAATGGCCATCATCAAAAAACCTACAAACAATAAATGCTGGAGAGGGTATGGAGAAAAGGGAACCGTTCTTGCACTGTTGGTGGGAATGTAAATTGATACAACCACTATGGAGAACAGTATGGAGGTTCCTTAAAAAACTAAAAATAGAACTACCATATGACTCAGCAATCCCACTCCTGGGCATATACCTTGAGAAAACCATAATTCAAAAAGAGTCATGTACCACAATGTTCCTTGCAGCACTATTTACAATAGCCAGGTCATGGAAGCAACCTAAGTGTCCATCGACAGATGAATGGATAAAGAAGATGTGGCACATATATACAATGGAATATTACTCTGCCATAAAAAGAAAAGAAATTGAGTTATTTGTAGTGAGGAGGATGGACCTAGAGACTGTCATACAGAGTGAAGTAAGTCAGAAAGAGAAAAACAAATACCATATGCTAACACATATGTATGGAATCCAAAAAAAAAAAAAGGTTCTGAAGAACCTAGGGACAGGACAGGAATAAAGACACAGACGTAGAGAATGGACTTGAGGACACGGAGAGGGGGAAGGGTAAGCTGGGACGAAGTGAGAGAGTGGCATGGACATATACACACTACCAAATGTAAAATAGATAGCTAGTGGGAAGCAGCCGCATAGCACAGGGAGATCAGCTCGGTGCTTTGTGACCACCTAGAGGGATGGGATAGGGAGGGTGGGAGGGAGACACAAGAGGGAGGAGATGTGGGGATATATGTATATGTATAGCTGATTCACTTTGTTATACAGCAGAAACTAACACACCATTGTGAAGCAATTATACTCCAATAAAGACGTTAAAAAAAAAAAAAAAAGCTCTACAAATAACAAATGCTGAGAGGGTGTAGAGAGAAGGGAACACTCCTACACTGTTGGTGGGAATGTAAGTTGGTACAGCCACTACAGAAAACAGTATGGAATTCCTCAGAAAACTAAAAATAGAATTACCATATGATCCAGCAATCCCACTTCTGGGAATATACCCAGATAAAATTGTAATTCAAAAAGATACATGTACCCCTATGTTCATAGCAGCACTGTAAAAAAAAAAAAAAAAATTCTTGAGCGCCTGTACAAACCACTGCCTCTAATACATTATGATATGTGAACTACAATACAATACCGGAAAAAAATAAACACTATTGAAGCTTATTTTCTCCTTTGTTCCTGAAAGCCACTTAGTGGAGGTGGTGGAGGGCATATTATACCCTTTTGACTGATGAGGATATCAAGTTTCACAGAGATTTCAATTTGTCCCCTCCTGAGTAAGCCACAGAGCTGAACCGGACCACCATCATCTGTCTCCCATTCACTGTCTCACCCACACACCTTTTTAGAATCATCTTAGAAAGAAGGAAAATGAATTGGGGGACTTTTTTTCAGAAGATTTTAATTATTGATGTACCTATATTTAAAACTTGTCCAAGCGACACCTTACTGATCATTGAAGTGATTTCCTTTTAAAGATGAAGTTTAGAATAACATTTCACACAGAAGCTCTCTGCACCATCAACTAATATTCACTAGGCACTTACTTTGTACTCTGCTAGTGATGTGAAGATGGCCAGAGGAATGTAAGTTTTGCTTCCTACACTCAAGGAGCCTTCAATCTTATATATCGAATTACTATGTTGTATGCCTGAAACTAACATAACACCGTAAATCAACTATACTTCAATTTTTAAAAATCCAGCGGAACTTTGTTCTTGTGCCCCTCCATGAATGTGACTCAGCTAACTTCCTCATGTCTGTTCTCGTGTATGTGCATGTCTACTTCAGCTTCTCTCCCAACCTCTTTATTCTAGGCTCTGAACTTCCAGTTCTGTTCCATTTCTTTTTTTTTTTTTTTTTTTTTTTTTTAAATTTATTTATTTTATTTATTTATTTTTGGCTGCGTTGGGTCTTCGCTGCTGCGTGCGGGCCCTCTCCAGTTGCGGCGAGCGGGGGCCACTCCTCACCGCGGTGCGCAGGCTTCTCATTGCGGTGGCTTCTCTTATTGTGGAGCACGGGCTCTAGGCGCATGGGCTTCAGCAGTTGCGGCACTTGGGCTCAGCAGTTGTGGCTCACAGGCTCTAGAGCGCAGGCTCAGTAGTTGTGGCGCACGAGCTTAGTTGCTCCGCGGCACGCGGGATCCTCCCGGACCAGGGCCCGAACCCGTGTCCCCTGCACTGGCAGGCGGACTCTTAACCACTGCGCCACCAGGGAAGCCCCATTCTGTTCCATTTCTGAGAAGACTTTGGATTGGCTAGTTGATAACGGAAAGCTTTGGCCACTGTCAGGGCTTTAGATCGGCTGCCCTTGGTTGAGCTCTGACAGCAGATTCTATTCCCTCACTGACCTTCGTAGCAGAGATGATGGCAGAGCTTTCTCCTTACCTTGGCAGGCAGGCAGGTATGATTGACATATCTAGCTCAGATAGAATAATTACAGAAATGCAAAAAGAAAGGTGCGAGATTTCCGATGTTGAAAGTTCAGCCAGTGGTTGCATTAGATCGGAACACATGGCCATTCAGAGCAACCAATTACTTGCCTGACACCACATAGTAACTTAACGTGAAACTCCAAAACTCCAGTGTATGCAAAAGCATCAAACCACTTTTATTATTTTAGTAACAAAGTTGCTTCTAAAAAACAATCTTTATACTAATATACTGCCTTCGTAAAGATTCCCAAAATTCCCTTTCTGTTTTATGAGTTTTATATCTCTTTGCTTTCTTGCTCAGTGGCTATTTTGTGTTTTAAAGTGTGAGCTCAAAAAGTCGAGAACATAGTTTGGCTCAATTTCATTTATTGTTCACCGTCGTTCCACATCACAGTGAAAGCCAATGGATGATTCTTTCCTGCCTTTTTAAAAAAATCATATCTGAAGATGCCTACAGCTTTCATAACTTTTTCCAAAAAGACTTTCCCTAAAGGAAACTGGGAGGTTTGATTTTATGTTATTTAGGTCATTTAATCAGAAAGCAAATAATCTGTCTTTGATCATGCCCTTGCCAGAAGATCCCTAACTCATTAGTGTGCTATTAATGAGGCTGGATTTTAAAGCAGGTGTTGTTAAGTGCAATCAGAGCAGCTTTATTAAGCCGCAAATTGTCTTGCGATGACAAAGGAAGTCAGATTGGTCCATGCTCAGTTAACCTTTGTCTATATGCATGACTTGGCTGATTAAACAGCAATTGATAATGACCTTCAGTCTGGCAAAGCTGGAAAAAGGTGATGCCTGATGCTGGCGTTCATTGTATGTGATGTGAGTGACAGGCAGGCAATCTCTTTAATTTAGAAATCTATAATGCAATTTCGGAATTAACTAATATCACAGTGCAATGAGCAACTAATTTATGTGTATTAAACTGATATTTTGATGTGTGTGTTATTTCAGAGGAGAAGCATTATTGCAAAGAGAGAGAGTTAACATCAAGTCAAAGTAGTTTTGACTAGCCATGCTTAGTAGCTAGAGAAAGAAGACTGTGCAAGATAAAGGACAGTTGTTTTTCGGAGATTATTAATTTATTTAACAAGCATACTGGGCTCCTAATATGTTGAAGACCCTGGCCTGGTGAATTAAACACAGGAGCTGCATCTCAGGAGCTCACAATGGGGTGATAGACAGGAACATTAATTTTATTACAATTTATTCAGTGCAACAGCAGTTTATCATTAGCACGTGAAAAGAATGCTGTCATTCTCAGAACCCCAACTGACTCCAAAATGTGGAGGGAGAATCAGGGCCGTGGGCGAAATTGTAATTTATTGAGTGCCTATTATATGCTAGGTACTTTGTTCACGTTACCCCTCTGAATCCATGTAACGATTCTTAGGTAAATATGTAATTTCATAGATGAGAAAACAGTTCATTCTGTTGCCCAAGGTCAGTCAAGTTGTAAGCAAGTAGCACAGCCAGGAGCTGTTTGTCTCTGAAACCCACAGCATTCTGGGGAAACACTCAAGATAAATGGAAATAAGAGTCAACAGCAAATTATGTACCATTTGTGGTGTGTGTGTGTGCGTGTGTGGTTCGAGTTTCCTTGTTGCCTGGTTTGGGAAACATAATACATGGGTCACATTGTTTTGAAATCAGTATTAAACAATAGCTTCTGTCTCGTGGTTTTGTAAATTTCCCTGTATTTTTTGCAAGTTCATCTTCATGAACGGACGTGTAATGGCTTCACCATTTGTCACAGCATACATCCTTTGCATTAAGAAGGCTTTACAAAGTATACCCTACTAAAATATAAACAGTCCAGAGATGGTTGTAACTTGAAATTTTGCTAAAACTTACACTGCCCAGCTTGGGGTTAAGGACATTTTTTTCTGGGGTGTGTTAAGATGCGTGCCAAGAAAAAAGTCTAACCAGGCTCAAATAGGTTTGTTTAACTGTTAAACAAAATTAGAGAGGTTTCTTTCTTACTGCAGGACCTTTCAGAGCCTTTAATATGCTAACAGGTATTGTGACTTTCCAAGGATAGGATTTGGTATCCGGGCATTTCCCAAGTTTTCTTGACCATGAGGCTCTTTGTTCTTTGAGCACCAATTAACACTCACAAGGGTTAGTGTGTGCAGAACAGAGGGAGCCCCTGCTTTATAAAAAATTAGCAGCCAAGTAACAGCATAGAGAAGGCAGAGAAGAGAAAGATGAAAGAACATTAATACAGGAAATATGAAAGTTCAATGATTGAGTTATCTTTTTCACAACTTTGCAAGAACTTGTTGTGAGCATTTAAATGCTGGAAAAATTTTAGTGAATGGTATGATCACTTCTGACGTAAATATAAATGATATCTAAATTGCCTAAACCAAACATCAATTGTTACTATAAATATTGGTTGAGTTTCTCTGAGTCCTACATCTCCTGAATAACATTTGAATGAGCTATTCATTTTGAGATTATATAAAGGTAATCAAAGGATTATTAGGGCAAGAGGAACATGGGACCTTGAAATAAACTGTGTAAACTTACTAAGAATTGACTAAGACCCATAAAAGTACAAATTATTTGCAGCTCTATTAGCTGTTGTGTTCTACGTCAACCCTGGTTCCACTTGTAGAATCACCTCTCAGAAGCATATTTTTAAAACTCCAACCTCCAAGAACAAAATCTCTGATGTGCGGTCAGGGTCAGCTGTCAATCATTCCCCACCAGGGTAATATCTCTTTGGTCCTGTCCAGGGTCCTCCAGTTTTGTTTTGTTTTTTTTTTTTAACATCCTTACTGGAGTATAATTGCTTTACAATGGTGTGTTAGTTTCTGCTGTATAACAAAGTGAATCAGTTATACCACTTTTTGTCTCTGCTCTACAACATTCTGTTTCTGCCTCACGTTCATCCCACTGGTTGCTTCCTGCTATCATTGCTAGGAAACCAGTTAACATCAGGTATTAAAACTCTCCATCTGCAAGGGCAAAATGTTAAATTACAGGTTGTCTCTGCCACTCCAAGTCCATTTGCTGTATTATAATTGTTATTGCTATAACAATTATAATACACTATAATATAGTGTTATTGCTATAGTGCTTAGAGCAATGCACTATATTGCTATAGTGCATATATAGTGCTATATATGTTCTTGTCCCATTACTGCATTGATGCGAGTATCACAGTGACTGTGGGAGCCTTGAATTCCCCTTGAAGCTGCTGGAATCTTTCCAAGCATGCACTATAATAGTTTCATTGCCTGGAAATGGCTTCGGCTCACAGGGAAAGAAGGCTGCTTGGAAGATTGTCTGAGAATTGTCATATTTAAGAAGGAACTAAGTTCACTTGCCACCAATTCATAATTATTTTTTTCTGTTTAAACATTTTCCAGACTTCCTTAGAAGACCACTTAGTTCTACCCACTTTAAAGAATCCTATTTCCTTCTATTTAATCTGTCACTTTTGCAGCAAGTATATCCCAAAATAACAGATGATAAAAATTGCAGTGAGGCCACATGTTCGGCTCAATGACAATCTCAATTGACTTCCAAATACAGGCTGGTGAGCAGCAAATAGATGGTGATGGTGCCTGGTCATTCGGCCTCCTGATGAAACAGGCCTGGGATGTGACCCAGATGCCAAGTTTTGTAGGACAGAGCAGGAGTTATTCCAGTTTTCCTTCAAGGTCGTTCATTTCCTTCTCAGATAATGAACAGGTTTGAATAAGGATTATTTTACAGGTTGAGCAATCACAGATTGTGACTTGGATAGATGAAAATTATTTGGAGGAAGAGGATAAGAAAAGCACATTCTGGCTGATAGATGTTTCAATTTTCCTGAGAAAAGAAATGCATTTACCAGATCATAATCATTTTGGTAAATTACATTTCAATGCTGAGTCATCTGCACAGCAGAGAGGTGGTACTTGCCCCTTTGAAAGATAAATTACACAGCTGTATTATCCAAATCTTTGTATTAAAAATGGCTTGAGAGGAACTGTGAAAGGAACTTAAGGCATGCAGGAACTTCGAGATTTTGCAGTTATCTTTTGTTTTTGTTTTTGTTATTTTTGGCTGCATTGGGTCTTCATTGCTACACGCGGGCTTCCTCTAGTTGTGGAGAGCGGGGGGTGGGCTACTCTTCGTTGCGGTGCGCTGGCTCCTCATTGCAGTGGTTTCTCTTGTTGCGGAGCACAGGCTCTAGGTGTGCGGGCTTCAGTAGTTGTGGCTCGCAGGCTCAGTAGTTGTGGCTCACAGGCTCTAGGGCATTGTGGCTCAGTAGTTGTGGTGCACAGGCTTAGTTGCTCCGCGGCATGTGGGATCTTCCTGGACCAGGGCTCGAACCCATGTCCCCTGCATTGGCAGCGGATTCTTAACCACTGCGCCACCAGGGAAGCCCTGCAGTTATCTTTTAAAAAGGAAAATGAGGGCTTCCCTGGTGGCGCAGTGGTTGAGAGTCTGCCTGCCAATGCAGGGGACACGGGTTCGAGCCCTGGTCTGGGAGGATCCCACATGCCGCGGAGCAACTGGGCCCGTGAGCCACAATTACTGAGCCTGCGCGTCTGGAGCCTGTGCTCTGCAACAAGAGAGGCCGCGATAATGAGAGGCCCGCGCACCGCGATGAAGAGTGGCCCCCACTTGCTGCAACTGGAGAAAGCCCTCGCACAGAAACGAAGACCCAGCACAGCCATAAATTAATTAATTAATTAATTTAAAAAACCCAAAAGTTAAAAAACAAAAACAAAAACAAAAAAACAATTAAAAAAAAAAAAAAAAAAAGGAAAATGAGTCCAAATATCTTAGGAAAAACCTCCAGGAAATATTTGCACGGGAAGTACCATTGCTGTAAATGACTGCCTTGTTTTAGCCTTCCCAAAATTTGTGCATGTGACCGTCAGATGGATAAAAAGGATGCCAGGGCTTCCCTGGTGGTGCAGTGGTTGAGAATCTGCCTGCCGATGCAGGGGACACGGGTTCGAGCCCTGCTCTGGGAAGATCCCACATGCCGTACAGCAACTGGGCCCGTGAGCCACAACTACTGAGCCTGCACGTCTGGAGCTTGTGCTCCACAAGAGAGGCCGCAACAGTGAGAGGCCCATGCACCGCGATGAAGAGTGGCCCCCGCTTGCCGCAACTAGAGAAAGCCCTTGCACAGAAATGAAGACCCAACACAGCCAAAAATAAATAAATAAATAAATAAAAATAAATAAAAGGAACTCCTTTAAAAAAAAAAAAAAAAAAAGGATGCCAAGTGCAAGATGGCATCTCTGAGACTCATTCAGTTGAATTGAATAAAATTACAACTATTTTGCTGCTTAAGTCTATTCATCCTCTTTATCAGTTTTTTCACTTAACAGTCACGTGAGAAGCAGTGTGATACTAGGATGGTGGTTCTCAGTGTGGTTCCCAGACCAGCAGCATCAGCATCATCTGGGAACTCGTTAGAAAAGTGAATGCTGGGACTCTATCCACACCAGCTGAATAAGAAAATACGGTGGTGGACCCCAGAGATCTGCTAGAACAGACACTCCCTCTGGTCCTAATCCATGCTATAGCTAGAGAACTTTCCTATGCAGAAGCTCTCTGAAATTAGGGAACTGCAATTCACAAAACCAGCTGGGTGAGCATAAACGAATCCTCCAACTTCTCTGAAGTTAATTTCTTATCAGCAAATTGAGAAGTGTGGGTTACATAATTTCTGATTGTGTAATTCTACATTATTGCTCACACATTAATATTGAAATTCCTGCATAGCAGCACTATTTACAGTAGCCATGACATGGAGGCAACCTAAATATCCATTGACAGATGAACGGATAAAGAAGATGTGGTATACGTACACAATGGGATATTACTCAGCTGTTAAAAAGAATGAAATAATGTCATTTGCAGCTACATGGGTGGACCTAGAGATTATCATACTAAGTGAAGTAAGTCAGACAGAGAAAGACAAATATCATATGATATCACTTATATGTGGAATCTTAAAAAATGATACTGATGAACTTATTTGCAAAACAGAAATTGACTCACAGACAGAAAACAAACTTATGGTTACCAAAAGGGAAAGGGGGGAGGGATAAATTGGGAATCTGGGAATAATGGATACACACTGCTATATATAAAATAGATCTACGATAAGGACCTATCATATAGTACAGGGAACTATAATATCTTGTAATAACCTATAATAGAAAATAATATGAAAAAGGATATATGTATGTATAACTGAATCACTTTGCTGTACACCTGAAACATTCATTGTAAATCAACTATACTTCAATAAAAAAAAATTAAAATTCTACCATAATAGCTCAGTGTTGAAAGTTTAGGTTCTGAAGACAGAAAGCCATGATTTCAAATCCCTACCCTACCCTAATAGCTGTATCTTCCTTCTTGTGTTAAGCCTCTCAGAGCCTTTGTTTCCTCATCTGTAAACTGCAGGTGATAATAGCGCTCAAGTCATAGATTTTTGAGAGTTAAATGAGATAATGCACGTAGAGTGCTCAGCATGGTAGTTGACATGTAAGGGCTCAATTAAGGATGATTATTGTTATTTGGAAGAAGAGCTCTGAAGAAAGACGCTCAATTTTCAAAATCATAGAATTAGACAAAGGACTTCCATTGGAAGCCCTCTGAGTAAAGACTGCACATATCAGAACAAATGGGCAAGTTTGCTTCAGTTACTTATGACTAACTGATTCATGCTATTAAAAAATTAATCAGCACTCAAGACTTCCATTCTTCTATGGGGGAAAAATGTGCACTTTCCTCACATTATTTGGTTAAACTGCAATTATTTTAAAACATGGAGAAAGAGGTGGTGAGATTCGGGTGGAACAATGAGATGCTAATATAATGATGGTGGGTTTTTTTTCTGAACAGCTTTATTTTAGTTTGGTCCAAAAAACAAAACACAATTGTTTGTGCTGTATTTGCAAACAATCAACAAGGAAATCATGCATTAATTGTTCCGATGAAAGCATGATGCTTCTCCTATTTATCTATGTTTATCGCGGCACCAGACGGTCTGATTGGGAAAGCGCTTCGAAGAAGGAGAGCCCAGGAAGCAGGCGCTAATAGATGCCTCTTTAATGTGAGGTGTTCAGTATCAGACAGGCTTTTGTTGACCTTGTTCCTACACACAATGAGTATGTGTGGAGAGCTGTGTGGAGTAGCGCCTGGGCCTCTGTTTTAGTTCTTAATTTCTTTCACAGCATCAAAAGGCTTCCCTATTTAAAAGCTTTTCTTTTTCTTTTACTCCTGAGCCTCTGCAATTGAGGCAGAACTGCAATCTACCAGCAGCGGCCTTTGTTCTGGCCTTTCAGGAGGCTGGGGAACAGTGTGAGTCCTTCCTAATTAGCCCGCGGACCAATGAAATCCTCCGCCAAGCCAGGAGAGGCTGCAATCCCACAGCCCAAGTGGCAGAAAAGGGGGGAAAGGCCTCTTTAATTAAGGCCCAACAAAACCGGGTAAAAAATGGTATTTTGCTCTCTACAAATGTCTTTTTTTTAAATCCCTGTAAATGCTGGCACATGCACATGCTTTTAAATTGTGCCTTCACTTGTGCCAATGGGCTGACGGTCTGCTTTGGCTAAAGACTGCAGAAATTTTGGCTCATAAACATGTGGGACCCAGCAGCCTGAGGCCGTGTCTGTGTTTGCATTTCACGAGAGGCCCAGGCTGTGCTAGAGACAATGAGCTGATCATCAGGAGAAGGTCTCCACTTATAAAATGATGTGAACAGCCACACCTTACACGCTTGGCACTTAGGATGTTCACAAATGTCATTACCCTGCTGATGCCACATATGTATTGATGTATTAGTCCCTTCTGTTACCTGTCTCTCTTTTATGCATTGCAAACTTAGTGCATTTATTTTTTCTTTGGTGACCCCTTCATGACTCAGTATGTTTAGGTTTAGAAGCTGGTTTTGAATGTGCCACTATGCACGATCATTCTGGTCCACCTCTTAGATATGGCCTAACTTTACCTTACCATATGTATGCGAATGACTAGGTTTTGCTCCTTTATTTTCGAACTAAAAATACTTTCCCCAATTTTAAAAATTATAAACATTCATCGTAAAGAAGAAATTTAATGCAAATAATCATAAGAAATGTTATTTATTTGTATTTTCTATTTTTTTATTGACACTTAGTTGATTTACTATATTATTGAATAGTTTCGGGTGTACAGCATAGTGATTCAGTGTTTTTATAGCTTATACTCCATTAAAAGTTATTACAAAATAATGGCTATAATTCCCTGTGCTGTACAATATATCCCTGTTGCTTATCTATTTTGTACATAATATCTCTTAATTGCGTACCTCTATTTTGCCCCTCCTCCCTTCCCTCTACTCACTGGTAACTACTAGTTTGTTTTCTATATCCATGAGTCTGTTTCTGTTTTGCTGTATACATTTGTTTGTTTATTTATTATTTAACTTCCACTTATAAGTGGTATCAAACAGTATTTGTCTTTCTCTGTCTGACTTATTTCCCTAAGTGTGATATTCCCTAGGTCCATCCACGGTGTTGCAAATGGCAGAATTTCACTCTTTTTATGGCTGAGTAATATTTCATTGTGTATATATACCACATTTTCTTCATCCATTCATCTATTGATGGACACTTGGGTGGCTTCTATATCTTGGCAATTGTAAATAGTGCTGCTATGAATATTGGCATGCAGGTATCTCTTTGAATTCCTGCTTTTGTTTTTTCCAGATATAGACCCAGGAGTGAAATTTCTGGGTCATATGGTAGTTCTAGTTTTAGTTTTTTGAGGAAACTTCATACTGTTTTCCACAGTGGCTGCACCAATGTACACTCTCACCAACAGTGCAAGAGGGTTCCCTTTTCTCCAATATTTGTTATTTGTAGAATTTTTCTTCATATGACCATCTCATGAATGAAAGTGTGACAATTAAATGCACTGTAAGCCCGTAGAGGTGTTCCTCTAAGTGATGAAGCTGATTTTGGCAAATTCATGACTCTTGATGATCCAAGGAGCAGCAGCACCGTGTAAGGAGAATGTAGAGTTTTAGAAGTGTGGAGTGGGGGCTTCCCTGGTGGCGCAGTGGTTGAGAGTCTGCCTGCCAATGCAGGGGACGCGGGTTCGAGCCCTGGTCTGGGAAGATCCCACATGCCGCGGAGCAACTGGGCCCGTGAGCCACAACTACTGAGCCTGCGCGTCTGGAGCCTGTGCTCCGCAACAAGAGAGGCCGCGATAGTGAGAGGCCCGTGCACCGCGATGAAGAGTGGCCCCCGCTTGCCGCAACTAGAGAAAGCCCTCGCACAGAAATGAAGACCCAACACAGCCATAAATAAATAAATAAATAAATAAAATTTTTTTAAAAAAAGTATTAAGTGGAGTCTGAGGTGAGGTTTGAACATCCACAGAAAGATAGCAAGCAGGCAGGGGGAAATGTGGTTGACAGCTTGGGAGTGATGCTCAGGGCAAAGCTGTACAAAGTAGGACCCGTGCACCTGAGGGAACACCTGGAGCTGTTGGCATGGGTGAGGGGACACCGAGAAAACCACCCTGGTGTTCACCTATATCCAGAGGTAAAAAGAAGAAGAGCGTTCGAGAGAAGTCTTGGGGGCAGTGCTCAAAGAAGGAGGAAAACCCAGATTCTACAGCACAGTGGGAAGACGTGGGGAGAATGTTACAAGAGGGTGAGGGGGGCTGTGTGAAAGGAGGCCGCCCACAATGGGCCTGGCGAGGCACTGGGTATAATCATGCAGTGACACACTTTCACACGCATGAACTTACTGAATTCTCCCAGTTACCCTATGAAGCTCACTTGGGAAAAACAGGGTAAATTTCGATCATTCACCCACAATCATGCACCTCATAAGTGGCGGAACTGTCCAGATGAGATCGGTCTGACTCCAAGGCCCATGTTAACAGTGTTAAATTCATGTACAGAAATTCATAGAAAATAAGTGAAAGGCGAGAAAAGAAGTCAATTTTGAGACCACTGGGATCTTTGAATGATAGCTGTTTCAGTCAGAAGAAACAGAGGTTTAAGGGAAAAAAAGTGATAAGGAAATGGAACCAATCATTATAGGTAACTTATTCGTAAAAGATGGCAATGCAAGGAAAAAGCTGTGTGTCCTTATCAACAAGAACAATTGACTGTCTTTTAATTATTTCAAAACAATTCAGAAAGGTCTTGGAAATAAAGAGTCCATTGTGGGAGGGGGTGATTTCTTGAGGTTCAATTCAATAATCAATTTAATCTTTATCTAAATCTAAAGGATGTTACTCTTTTAGCATTAGTTTGTCTGTCTTAATATTGTTAAAAGATAAACCGAGGCACATTAAGATTTATGAGTTTATTTGCACTAACATAGATTGGAACTGGACAGCGCCAAACTGCAAGTGATAGGGGGCGCTCTGCTGGAAGGAGCATAGGAGCAGATGCAAAAGTGAAGTAAGGAAATTATGTGGTTGGCTATAGCTTAAGCAGTTGCCTTATTTGGGAAAGCCTAGTTGTCCGTTTGGAATTGGTTGTTTTCAAGTTTCAACTTCTTAACCTTGAGGCATTTATAGGAATTGACTCTGGCTTAGATTTCGCTGGTTTACTCAGCTGCCAAGGCATTAGAGCCGCCTCAGTCTTATGGCCTCCTTGTTTAATTACTTTAACAATGTTTAATGGTTCTTCCCTTCCTGATTTCCCTTTTTGTAGTACAATGAGCAACTCACTTTCTTTCCTCTAACCATCATGTTCTTATTAATTCAAATATTAACCATAAGAGCCTCTTCTTGAAGTCATTTAAAACTTTTACCGTATTATTCTCATTCAAGCTCTGAATTGCTCATCTGATTTTGAAATTCAGGAGCTACCTGCCAGCCTGAGGTTGGTGTCAATAGGAAAGATGCTAAGAAAGAATATACATACAGAGTTGAGTCAGTTGCCCCGGTGTTCTTGCTGCATCCATCATGATGGGTTTTGGTGGCTGTGAATCAAGAGCAAAAGATACATCTCAGTGGGAGAGCAAACTAGGCACAGTAATAAGCCTCCTTCCATAGTTCTCTTTAGCACATTCATTAGCACCAGTAAATCGGCCCAGGATCAAACACTGGATTGGTAGAGAAAGGACTTCAGCAAGCCTAATCCAGGACTGCTTAATGCAGAAGCCCGTGCAATACAGACGGACTGGGAGGCCTGGGTGGAAGTCATCCCCAAGTGCTTCCCCTGGAAGAGTCACATCACCTGAAGGTATGAGGACAGAGAGAAGTATGGCAAAGACTCTGAGGCCTGTTGAGATTATGAGGTGGTGCTCTAATGTGATTTTACAGTAACATAGGCATCTCCCTGCTGCCGAAAGCATGGCAAATAAAACTTTGCCCTAGGATGCCAAAGGTAAGTCTGCCAAGCCCTGGCAAGACAGGAAGAGTTGTTACAAGAAAATTGCCAAGAAAAGCCTGCTGGCGGGGTCCACTCCTGTGTGTGTCTGTGGCAGAAGGTAGGTAGAGGGCCAAAATGGAGGAAGGGCCACTTGGGTAGCGGCACCATTTCTACGGCACGAGGTTCTAGATGTGTTCGGATTAGGTAGATTTGGTTAAAGCAGAATCATTGTTTGTTTGTTTTTATCAGAGTTAATTTTATTGATTTAGTTAGGTTTTTTGGTTTTTTATTAAGACTTTTTTGTAGAGCAGTTTTAGGTTCACAGCACTATTGAGGGGAAGGTTCAGAGATTTCCCATATACCCCTGCCCCAACTCATGCATAGCCTCCCTCATTAGCCACGTCTCCGATCAGAGCGGTACCTTTGTAACCACTGATGAACCTGCAATGACACATCATAATCACCCAGAGCCCACAGTTTACATTAGGGTTCATTCTTGGCATTTTGCATTTTATGGGTTTGGACAAATATATAATGATAATAATATCCATCATTAGAATAGCATACAGAGTACTTTCACTGCCCTAAAAATCCTCTGTGCCCCACCTATTCATCCCTCCCACCCTTGCTAACCCTGCCAACCACCGCTCTTTTTACCATGTTCATAGTTTTGCCTTTTCCAGAATGTCATATAGTTGGAATCACATAGTCTATACCTTTTCAGATTGGTTTATTTAACTTAGTAACATGTCTTTTCATGGCTTGATAGCCCATTTTTTCTAGTGCTGAGTAATATTCCCTTATCTAGATGTACCACAGTTTATTTATTCACCTACTGAAGGATATCCTGGTCGTTTCCAGGTTTTGACAATTATGAATAAAGCTGGTATAATTATCTGTGTGCAGGTTTTTGTGTGGGAATCAGAGTTTTTTATTTGTTTATATTTGTGATTTACATTTCATTTTGTTTTGTACTGTATAATTTTAGGATTTGCCCTTCTTACACATGGGCTTTCTGAATCTGTTCTGATTTTTTTTTCTTTCTCAGGATATGATTCTTTTTAAACTGAGAAAAATATTTTTTTCCAATTCACAATCAGAAATGGGTGGTCATCTTATCATTCCCAAATAAAGGTAAAAAATAAAAATAAATTATGATCTTCAGCTTCAGGCTCAAGTCAAATTGGTCAATGGTGCACTTGTTGTATTTTGCTGGTTCTCTTTAAATTGAAATATATTATGTGTAACAAGAGAAAAAAGATTAATAATAAAGCAGCAAGCAGCTAAAGGAAGGTCAAATTGACTTCTTTATTACAGTCTGTCAAAGTAGTAATTGATATAAAGTGTGGAAAGACTGTTAGGAATTTGTGAGAGAAACCAGAAGAGATTTCAAGGTAGAATTAGAAATGAGTGAAGGAGAAATACTAGGCTTAAAACATTTCAAAAGGGCCATTTTATTACTGTTGTTCTTTCACTGAGATTTTTAATTTAACTTAACTCTATTGGTGCATTTCTTTTGACTCTCTAATACGATTCAGTCCTGAAATTATAAAGAGATGATTCTAGGGCCATCCTCAGTGCTACACTTTCTGGTTCATTTGACAAGTCTTTGCACCCCCCTCAGAGATTTGGTATCACAAATGCTCAGTCAGTAAATGCTTCTTGGACAAATAACCACGTACAAAAGTATAAAGTGAGCGTGGTTTCATCGAGCGGCACTCAAGATTATTTTGTGGGACATCTCACTTCTCCCCACCACTTATATTTCTTTTCTATCTTTGTCTCTCTTCCTCTCTCACTCCCTTCCTTCTTTCTTCCCTTTTCTTTTCCCTTTTGTCTCTTTCTTTTTCGACTCCATTTCTTCAAGTGCTTTTTGTCCATTTGCCTGTAATGTACTTACTGGTCCCCCAAGCCCCAGTGGATAGCAGGTAGTGCCACTGGGGTTCAGAGGGCTAAGGCGGTTGTCCGGTTTGCTGGATGGACCACTCGC
This sequence comes from Balaenoptera acutorostrata, assembly GCF_949987535.1. Classification (NCBI taxonomy): domain Eukaryota; kingdom Metazoa; phylum Chordata; class Mammalia; order Artiodactyla; family Balaenopteridae; genus Balaenoptera; species Balaenoptera acutorostrata. Next base: position 13,245,669 of record NC_080071.1, read on the forward strand.
AATCATAACTGAGGTGACGGACATGTCCATGGCTGTGTGTGTCTGGAGTGACATTTCTACAATCACTCCGTGTCCTAGATACTGAATCTGTTTGCCTCTATGCATTCTACAAGCCATTTGCATAACTACCCACATTGGAATGCTGAAGAGATTATGAAAATTGAAACAATGTGGGGCAAAACAGCACACTTTACAGAGGGTAAGATTCTATTAATGTCACAGTATAATCTACTCATTGTATTATGGTCCTATGTTCTCTAAGGAGTGTCTGAAATCTATGAGATATTTCTATATCAAAATTTACATTGGTCTCTCAAAATCCCTCTGAAGATATTAGTTACAAAATAGATCAAGGTCTCCCCTTGCTTTCTTTCTCTGGCAGCAAGTGCTTTGGGAGATTACATTTCTCTGCCTTGAGTCACTGAAGCCCGGAGATTAACATTCTCCTGGGAGGGCACACCAGCATCCTTGGAGAGCTTGGCCTATGCATTTTGAATTTCAAGGGGCAGGGAAAATATCTAAGAATTTACTCAAAAGCTCACAATCAGGATCTACCCCAAATAGCCCTAGTTCTGCTTCTTTCTTACAGTTTCTTACTTTCCCCTTTCTACCCCTTCCTTTTCTGCCACCTTCAGAATGACATGGCCTCCACTGGTTGCCTCAGCGGGCCTATGCAGTGCTAAACACTTGAGCTTTAAATACTTGACTTCTTAACCCTCCCACTGTCCCTGCTTTATGCAGGTATATGTCCTGAATTTTGTTTCTCAGCATTAATTAGCCATAATGTGAAAAAAAAAAATTAACCATAATGTGAACTGAAGTCCTAATTTTTTTTAAATAAATTTATTTATTTATTTATGGCTGTGTTGGGTCTTCGTTTCTGTGCGAGGGCTTTCTCTAGTTGCGGCGAGTGGGGGCCACTCTTCATCGTGGTGCACGGGCCTCTCACTATCGCAGCCTCTCTTGTTGCGGAGCACAGGCTCCAGACGCGCAGGCTCAGTAGTTGTGGCTCATGGGCCCAGCCGCTCTGCGGCATGTGGGATCTTCCCAGACCAGGGCTCGAACCCGTGTCCCCTGCATTGGCAGGCAGATTCTCAACCACTGCGCCACCAGGGAAGCCCCCATATCCCCATTCTTTCTTAATTTACTAAACTTTTATTTGACTACAGCAAATTTAAAAAACCCTCATACTGATTTCAAGTGCTCAGTTGTCACATGTGACTAGTGGCTGCTGCATTGGAGCAGAGTTATAGAACAGGAAGGTCTTTTGGACAGGGTTAACCTAACCATCTATACACCAGAATATGAATTTTCTTTTCTAGAATTAGTGACTGGGAAGTTTGAGAGGAAGGTGAGTATCGAAGCTTGGGACAGTCGTCAACTGAATTCCCCACATGAGTCAAAATTAGCTAGATTTGGTTTAGGGGATTTTCTGAACCTAGATCTTTATGGCCCAACTTAGCTTTGACATTCTTTCTCCTTATGTAATAGAGCAAGGCCAAACGAACTTACGATTTCGGTTTCCTGAAATCCAGATTCAGATCCATTTCCAGGTTCCAGTGTTTTATGGGAGTGAAGGATTTTTGGACGCAGCTGCTCTGCTTGGAATACCCTGCTTTCTTCCTTCCAGCCCTCCTCCCTGCTGTCGCCCCACCCAGTCTCCATCGACTCAGCCCAACCGACAAGCCCGCCAAACAGCCTCAAACAAGCTCCATCTGCTCACTGCCTAATCTCTATTTAAATCAGCTAAGTAAACACTTTTTCTGGGAGAACTGGGCACAATTCTGCAATGCGATTGAATGGAAACATCTTTACTCACATCTTCTGCAGCATTTGTTTCTGGAGTTTGTTATTCTTTCAGGTCTTTTCAGACCATGCTGTAATTAGCACAGCAGCTTTCACTTATTTTTAAAATGATTATCTACCCGAGACAGAAAAAGAAAGGCAAAGCTTGTGGTTATTTGGTTAATTCAGTCAGTAGAGTCAGCCACAACAGATAATTAAGGCTTCTTGTTTTAAGAAATCATTCCGAGAATGAATTACTCTGTTAAGTTACCTGCATTGATCTCATCCATCAGATAGTGGACACTTCATCTAGTGCTGTCTAGAAAGAGGGTATCTGCATCTCTGTTACCTTCCCTGAGGGCCTTCCCATCCTTTCTATCCCTCACCCCCTGGTCCCACCCCCCCACCCCACCCCCACCACTACCCCCGCCAAAAGGCTCAAGGGAAGTGAAACTAATGTCACTGGTTGTTTTCACAGTCAGTCTGAAACCTGACGCTCTTTTCCTAGAAATTGTGTGGTGCTCTGCCAATTCTAAATGGATGGGAGGGGAAGTGTGTCAAATCAAAATCGAAGAGTATTTTAACCATTTTCAGGAAGCAGGACTAAGGACTAAAATCTAATGGATCTTGAATTTCAATTTTCAACGTATTTATTAATCACAAAAATGTTTGACAAAGGTCATGCATACACACGTGTGTGTGCCTTATTTTTAAGTGCAGATTCATCCTGGTAGCCTTCTCTAGTTCCTGGAAAGACAGAGACAGTCAGTTTTAGTGATTACAGTGGAATGTCAGGAGAGGTTCTTTTTTCTTTTATCTTTTAAACAAAATTCCCAAAGTTTATATAATCCAAAACCATAGATGAGTTTTGTTCCCTACTTGCTGTTTTCTTGATAGTTAAGGTTCCCGTTGAGGCCCATCCAGATTCCGTCTGGTCTCAAAGTCTGATCGTCCAGTTCTGCTCTGGGCACAGGTGGTGTTGACGCTCCCTTGGATTCAGCCTTCAGGGTACTTTAGACCAGCACTGGCAAATCTGAGTATAGCAGGCCCATTTGACGCCTGAGTTTTCCTTTATTTTTAGTTTCTTCTCTACATGTAGTCTGTGCCCAGCCAGCTATTCACAAACTCATGGTCTATTAACATAACTGTTCTACTCCAACTTCATATTTTTTACATTAAAGAGACCAGAGACCAGAACAATGGTCCTGGTTACCGTCTCCAGCTGTTCCTCCAACAGCAGCTCCAATCGTCCTCCTACAAAAGTCTCTCTTGGTGCTACTGTGGGTAGGGGGCTGCTTTGACCTGGCTTAACACCACATCTCAGACTTCGGGTTATAGATATAAGTAGAGAGATTGCTCCTTTTGTTTTACTTATTATTATTAGAAGTATGCTTAATCACAAGAAGATTGATCATTCCTTGTACCTGGACACCCCCTCCAGTCTCGTACAGAAAAAAAGCAAAGGGTTCATAGTCAGTCAAAGGACTTGGCCCCAAGTCTGGCCCTGCCACTTTCTGGTGGTAAAACATTGGATGAATGAATTAGCCTCTCTGACCTGAGGACTCATCTGTTTGAAAAAAGAACCTAATAATCTATAACTCATAGGGTTGTGATTGAATGAAAAGAGAGAGTGCTCTTTGAGGACAAGGACTGTTTTTCATCCTGGTGTCTCCTGTACTGAGTGCATTGCTCAGAGGAGAGTAGACACTCACTGAAGTGCAGTATGAGTGCATGAACATGAGTGAAAATACGAATGACTCAGTTAATGGATGGGAAGATGGTGCATAGAGATAAAGAGAAGTTTTTGTTTTTGTTTTTAATTTCATTAAAACAGAAAGCACAAAACTGTCCTGTAGAAGACTGAGAGTCTTACTTGGAAATCAAAGGCATTGTAACTTTAGGCACTTCTGTTTCCTAATTAATGCCTAGAAGCTAGAGTCTAAATCATTAACAGACGGGACAACAATGTTTTTCAAAGCATTTCTTAACTTGCTAATAACAGCAACAATAATAATAATAGCAAACATTAACAGAGCACTGACAATGCACTAGGCCCTCTTTACGTGCTGTATTCCATTGCCTCTTCAAAAATGACCCTCAGAGGTAGGTACTGATATTTTCCTTAGATACAGAAAGGAAAAATGACATGACAGGAGCAAAGAGCCAGCACATGGCCAAGCCACTACTGAACCACTATCTCCTTTTGATCAATTCAAAGTCACACTGTAATGTAACCTTTGGTTTACTGGTCTCGGTGACTTGATAGAGGTTACAGGAGAATATAGATGGTGCCCTATTCAACTTTGACTTCTCAGAACCTAGACAGTGCCTGGCCCACAGTAGGTACTTGAATGTTGAATCAATTGATTGGCGATTCAGCCCATGGTACACATAAATGTTGTTGTCAGGCATCCCAAAGAGCTCAGTTCGAGGAATGCTTTCTTCCCTTCCCTTCCCCCTCACCCCTCTACCCCAGCCCACCATTCATTGCCCACCCCCTTACTCTTCAGCCAAGCAAACTTGTGGTTCTCTTGGCGAGGTCAAGTTTGGAAATCTCCAGTCCAATCTAAGTTATAATGGAAAAAAAGAGAGAGAAAGAAATGCAAGGTCTACAGTATATCTCACTCTGAAATTACAGACCCTATTCAATATGTTCTTTTTTATAATGCTTCTTTTTTTTTTTTTTAAATTTCAAGTAAGAGTACATGAGGTGAAGTCTCATGTTGAGAACTGCTTTTGGATCATGATTTGTGATGTGTGAGTTTGAGTTTGAGGTGTACGTACTCATAGGAGATATTTCATCTTTTGTGCAACAACTCACAGACATTTGGATCAGAAACAGCATCCTTCTTACTAGGGATCCAGCCTATAAACTGGGAAAGGAATCATGACCACTTGGGGGAGAAGTTGCCCTCAGCCTTCTGATATGAATCCTCAGTATTTTTTAGTAAGTTGATTGAGCAAGACCATTGTTGGCTGCCCTTCAGTCTTGCCCCTGGGGATGCTATGTTGTTAACTATCTCCAGAGCTCTCGACAGGTCAAGCTCTCTTGGCTGCCTCTCCAACCTCACCACTCATTATGAAGTTGTGCCCACCCGGCTTCTTCTGGCTAAGCGCCGCACCTGACCCCCATTTCTGGGCTCCTATCATCCTCATTGCTATTAGGAAACCCCAGTTCTGTAAGAGCACCTCCTTACAGTCAGTCCAGGCCAATAGAGAACAACCATCACTGAGCATCTCAGTATGCTAGGGCCACTCTCATCAATGCATTTTTATCACTTTGGTAAATGGGGTATCCTCTAGGCCAACTCACAGAACAGAGTTGGCTATTGGGCTCTCTAGCCTTATCTACCAGCATGTCACTTTTCTGAGCCTTCCAATACCCTCTTCGACTGTCAGTCATGGCAGTCTTGGCATTTATACTTCATTAAGCATGGACCATCACTTTCTCCTAGCTTCCAAGAGCCAGCCTATGTATACATTTGCCAAGGCTCTTGGGGTCCTTGCCAGGGTATTAAGTCCTATATCATGAGACAGTGCTATTATATTGACAAAGTTTTCCTTTTGTAACTTTATGTTCTTCCCTCCTTGATCAGCATTTTTAGTCTCCTACCCACAGCCCTGGCTAGATTCTGCAGCCTCTTTCGAGCCTATTGTGACTTTTTGTGCCAGTATAGATGCCCAATAAACATTTGGATAAATAAATCCAGAGTAGAGGTCAAGGTTTAAGCAGTAATTTGGGAGTTATCAGAATATAAATGTTGTTAGAGCTCTTCTTCCTTACTAACAGAACTCTAATTTCAAAAATAAAACAAACCTTATTTCCCACTGTTTTGCAGATGGGTGTAGCTATGTGACAGGGTTTTGGCTAATGAAAAGGAAGCTCATGTTATTGAGTGGAGACTCCTTAAATACTCCTAAGAAGGATGAAAGACTCTACTAGCTCTGGTCCTTTTTCTGTTCTCCTGATGCCTGAATATCTGCAGGTTTTACTGTTGGAGCTGTGGCAGCCGTATTGTGACTGACCATGAGAGAAATGCCAACAGACATCCAGACATCAGCCCTAACATCCTTGAGCCACCACACCCGCTCAGGATGACCTACCTGTCATATGAAAAAAAAAAGAAACCCCTGTCTCCTCCAACCTTTCTTTCTCATTCTCTTATGTGCCACATGCACTCTATAACTGATAATGACCTTTGATGGGATGTCCCCAGGGAAGAATTTAGAGCGGGAAGAGCAGATACTGTTAGAAACTCTAAACACTAACATTTACAGAGTGAGTAAAAAAGAGCAACCCATGAAGAAGACCAATGAGACAACAGAAAATAGTTGCTGATAGAGGAAGAGACCATGAAGAGAGTGAAATCACTGAGGACTGAGGAGTAATTAACATTTGACATGAGCAGAGTAGACCATTAAGAGTTAAGATGTGTCCATTGATTTGGTATTTAGGAATCTATGCAGTTTAGTGCTCCAACGGAGAAGGCAATTAATAAATTCTTACATCGACTAATACTAAATTGATTGTGATGATTCATTCATTCAACAAATAATTATTGAGCACCAAGCAAGTAGAAGACACTATATATACAATTTTAGTCAAAACAGACTGAGAGCTTAGAGTCTCATAATTTATAGAGATGCTTCCCACTGGCTAGTAATGAAAATGTGAACATTTATCACTTTGGGTAATTGAAATGCCAGGTTAAAATTCTGTCATGAAGTCCTTTAAACAAGGACCATGATATAGCCTACATCACACAAATACTTAATCACACTCTTATACATCCCAGAAACCCAAATCTTTTAACCACATTACAGATGCTGAAAGCAGTCATGGGGTAGAACTCATGGTTGTGTTTTGGGAAGAGAACTATGAAATTGGGCCGTAAGTCAACTACACCCACTCAACCAGATGTGATTGAGCTTGTGCTATTCCATCCAGATTGTGTGAGTCAATAACAGAATGGAGAAGAGGGCTTGAATCAAAGAATTTATCTACATGTGTAGATAACAGTAACCAAGGAATATCTAAAAATTGTTTTTGAAATGGAATGAAATAGGCTGCTATCAAGATGCATGTGAAACCTTCTAATTGTTTTCTCATCGTCATTCTTTCGTCTATATGTAAATAGATAATCTGCAGGTTTGAAAAATCCACGGCATAGCTGGTGGCACGTCACAATAGGCTATCCTCCCTCTGACAACTGTTGGAACTCGCCTACGGTTCATGGTAAAAGACACTTCATGGAGTAGGTGTAGTCACCCCATCTCATTATAACGTGTATACCAGAGACATATCTTACTTCAGGGGATTTGGGTTGCTGGGCTTGAACGCTTTGATAGAATGAATTTCCATTCTTTCCTCAGGCCACTCCAGCTCTGCAGGTCAGGAACACTGTTGATTTAGAGGCAGTTACAAAGCAAGTCAAAGCAACAATAGGAACTGGTTATTACAGGAAGAGAAATGAAAGGGGTTGGAAAGAGAAAAAACATGGGCCAGAAAATATATGTTATTTGCACACTGGGTTTGCTAGATATAGATCGAAGTGGGCACGAGGAAGGGGGACGACAAAGAAAGATAAGCAGATTTCAACTACTCCTAAGTACCTCTTTGAGATAGATGAGTGAGAATTCTTTCTGTTAGAATCACTGCGGTTTCAATTTCTAACCCTTTCAACTCAACAAGAGCTTTCCCAAAGGGCTTCACAGAATACAAATGTGTTTCACAAGTTTTGGAAGATTTTGTTACCTCAAGGTATTTTGTTGTTGTTGTCAAGATGTTTGGAAAGCACACAGTCAAGGAAAATTATACTAACTTTGCAAATCATCATTGACCCTTGATATATTTTATTTGGTATCTACATGGAAATTTTATTGAGCACTGGTCATATGCAAAGTAGTACGAAGTACTCAGACAAGGATGGATAAAATGCAATCATAATTTGATATGACATATTCAACCCAAATAAATGACTAATATAAAGCTAATATAATGTATGAATGATATGCTTATGTATAAATGACAAATGTCAGAATAGATTGACTTGGGCTTCCCTAGTGGCGCAGTGGTTAAGAATCCACCTGCCAATGCAGGGGACACGGGTTCGAGCCCTGGGCCGGGAAGCTCCCACATGCTGCGGAGCAACTAAGCCTGTGCACCACAACTACTGAGCCTGTGAGCCACAACTACTGAGCCCGTGTGCCACAACTACTGGAGCCCGTGCACCTAGAGCACGTGCTCCACAACAAGAGAAGCCATCGCAATGAGAAGCCCATGCACCACAACGAAGAGTAGCCCCCGCTTGCCACAACCAGAGAAAAGCCCACATGCAGCAACAAAGACCCAACACAGCCAAAATTTTTAAAAAATAAAAAATAAAAAAAAGATTGACTCAATTTCCCTTTTAAAATAAATATTTCCTTGACATATTTATCAAAGAGTTTCCTTTAAGAAGATAACTGGTGAAATGTCTGTCTTTAAACATATTGAGTTTAGATTTACACTGATTTGGGAGAGTTTAGGGATGCATCAGTGACAAGCCCATTGAAAAACAAGCAGGCAAACAAGTTTAAAAAAAGAAAGACAATTATTAAGTTTAGGGAAACAGAAAAGGTTGCAGGAAAGGAAAGCTAATCATAGAATCCCACATTACTCAGATGCGAATAGCCTATGCATACTCATAATAATGTAAATACTGAACACTGATGTACTCAAAATACGGTGTAACTGTATCTGTAGGATAGGAATAAGGTGAAGGGGTGTGTGTGCTGAGTGAGGTGGGGCTGTCAGTAAATAATGCCTAAATGGAAAAGAAAAATAGCCATATAAGCATACTACAAGAAATATAACTATAAATACCAAGATAAATAGCTAAACATTTTTGAAGTCATTGCCTCAGGGAATGAGGAGGAAGGTAGCGTTTGGGGACTGCCGATCCCTCAGCAAGCTCTGGAGAACAATCTGCCTCTTTATGATCTGTAAGTATATCATTTTGATAAAAGTAACTACTTAAATCTAAAAATGCGTGTTACATTCCAGCATGGAATACAGAAACTACGTTTATACACGTATTTAAGAGGTCTTTAAGGATTAATTACAGTTAATCATTCCTATTTCTGAGGAATGGAATTGGAGGAATGGGGAGAGGAGGAGAACTTTTACTTTATAAACTTCAGTAGAGTTGATTTTTTGAATGAGCACATAGTATTTTGTAGAAGTTAAATTTCTATGTAATTAAAAATTTACGTAAGTTAAAAATTGAGGGACTTCCCTGGAGGTCCAGTGGTTAAGACTCTGCGCTTCCACTACAGGGGGCGGGGCTTCAATCCCTGGCTGGGGAACTAAGACCCTGCATGCCGTGCGGAGCAGCCAAAATAAGAAGAAGAAGAAGAAGAAAAAGAAGAAAATATATTAAAAAATTGAAATAAAACTTTCCAAATTAAATAATATTTCATTTATATTAAAATGTGTTTGTATGCAATCATAAGCATTGTACATGAATTTTGAAACTCAAACAGTTTGGCTGAACTATCCATTTATCATTTGGGGAAGATATAATTGTGATGCACAGGAACAGACTGATCAAGTGGCATATTTGATGAGATTAAGTGAGATCATTGCACATGAAAGCATGTTGTACATTTTAAAATGCAGAACAAATGAATGTATTAATTATAACACATGGAGATCTAAACCACAAGTGGGCAAATGGCAGCCCAGAGAAATATGACCCAGAATCACTGGAGCCTTCCAGAATTTATTATCATTCAAATACCTACCTAGGTAACTACGTGTTTGGCTTCTGTGGGTCTTAGCATCAAGTGTAGCATTTAAATGAAGCTCAATCCCCAAACGTGAGACGAACTGTCAGGGAAGAGTATGTGATTAGCTAACTTGGTCGGAGAACTTGTTAAGTACAGCCAAGTTTCTTGCTTTGATCCCCAAGTGGGCGGCCTGGCTTGGTTCTGTGACTTAGCCACAGACTGTACGTCCAAACTCAGTGGCCTCAGAATTGCATGCCCTTGGCCACAAAGGGAATTAGACAGAGGAGTGTGGTTAATTCATGAAAATCGTCCTCACTATCCAACAAAGAGTTCATATTATGTTCCACTACGCTAGGTAACTAGCAACACATCTTATGAACAGACAACATATTGCTATTTCAACATAGTGACTGCCCTACCCCTGCTGCTGGGAATTTCTGCTTCTTTTGACTAAGGTACTTAGACTCTCAAAAGTGGAAGGTCCCTACAGGTCATTTGGGCCACCCCAGTGCATGATGCAGAACTTTTCTCTACAGCATCCCTGGGGAAAATAATATAGTTTCTGCTTTATAATTTCCAGTGGTCGGCGGGTGGGGAGGATTCATCACGTCAAATGGCCACTCACTGCATTGTTGGGCAGTGATGTTAAAAGTTTCCCCTCTGATGGATCCATTGATCCTAGTTTTGTTCTGTGGCAGAACATTGAACAATTTTAATCTTGCTCTGAATTGTGTATAGACAACCGATGTCTTCCTATGCCTTTGCTATTCCTGACAAAATCATTTTTTTAAAAATCATTTCTCCAAAGGTTTGTTTTTCATATTCTTTCATATTCTTTATGATCCAGATTGCTCCAGATTGTCAATGTATTGTACCCAGACCTGAATACAAATATGGTCCACCCTTTATTACCTTCTTGGTCTGTATGATTTCTTGCCTGTGTAGTTGGATGAAGACAGCAGAAAAAAGAAGAGCCATTGGCCGCTCCAAGCCCGGTGTGGCTTAGTTGGCCTCCTGCATCTTACTCTGGCCCTTCCTCTGGGGAGTGAAAACCACCAGAGCAACAAATCAAAGACCAAATTGAAATATTAGGCCAATTTTGGGAAAGTGAATAAGTCTACTAGCGGCTAACAAATTCCTTTGCGAGTCATGTGGTTTCCAAATCATTGCTATCAACAAATTTAAAGGAGGACCTAATCTAGTTATCAAAGAACACTAGAAATAACTTTTCTGTGATGGATCCTTATACAATTATGTAACTCAGAAAATGTTAAAGGAATTGAGTGATATTTTTATAATAAAACTCCTTCCATTCTCATCTATTTGTGTAAACAAGTTTTCTTAGTGCTTACAACCACAAAAACAAAAAATAGCCATCACCTTAAGGTTGAACCCTGTTTAATTCTAACAATATATAATATTTGTTCATAGGTTTATGAACAAATTTTTTAAAAGCTCAGTTCATCTTAGTAAGAAACACATTTCCACTACAATTTTGCTTTTCATTCCTAACAAATATGTTTTCAAATGTGTCATAATTTATGCTGTTTGGGTTAATTGTTTACTGCTAATAATTACCTTAATTCAGATTATTATGAACAATGAGAACCTATGGTCACAGAAATTTTGAAAACTTTTATACTTAAATGTATATACATATTCTTTTTAAACAGTTATAGAGTGATTAATAAAAGTACTTTCAAACATAAAAATATGAAAAAGTGAAATGGAAATATGAGTTCACATTAAAAAAATATAAAATTTCATACAATTAAGAGGAACATGTTCCTGTATTTTAAAAATAAGTGATCCTGGGCTTCCCTGGTGGTGCAGTGGTTAAGAATCCGCCTGCCAATGCAGGGGACACGGGTTCGAGCCCTGGTCTGGGAAGATCCCACATGCCGCGGAGCAGCTAAGCCTGTGTGCCACAACTATTGAGGCTGCGCTCTAGAGCCTGTGCTCCGCAACAAGAGAAGCCACCGCAATGAGAAGCCTGCACACCGCAACAAAGAGTAGCCCCCACTCACCGTAACCAGAGAAAGCCCACACACAGCAACGAAGACCCAACGTACCCAAAAATTAAAAAAAAATTAAATTAAATAAAAAAAAAAAAAGAAGCTTACCAAAAAAAAAAGTGATCCTGGGAATTCCCTGGTGGTCCAGTGGTTAGCACTCGGCGCTTTCACTGCCCGGGGCCCGGGTTCAATCCTTGGTCAGGGAACAAAGATCCCAAAAGCCATGTGGCACAGCCAAAAAGATTAAAAATGATCCTAAGTATCAAATCATTAAATTATCTGAATTCCACTGGATGCATTTAAAAGACTGAAGTAACCATTTTATTTATTTTCTTTTACTTGTATTTGAGTACAGTTGACTTGAAATGTTATGTTAGTTTCTGCTGTACAGCAAAGTGAGTCAGTTATAAATATATATATATCCACTCTTTTTTAGATTCTTTTCCCATGTAGGTCATTACAAAGTATTGAGAAGGGTTCCCTGTGCTATACAGTAGGTCCTTATTAGTTTTCTATTTTATATATAGTAGTGTGTATGTCAGTCCCAAACTCCCAATTTATCCCTTCCTACCCTCCTTTCCCCTCTGGTAACCATAAGTTTGTTTTCTACGTCTGTGGCTCTATTTCTGTTTTGTAAATAAGTTCATTTGTACCATTTTTTTTTAGATTCCACATATAAGCGATATCATATGATGTTGATATTTGTCTTTCTCTGTCTGACTTCACTCAGTATGACAATTTCTAGGTCCATCCATGTTGCTGCAAATGACATTATTTCATTCTTTTTTATGGCTGAGTAATATTCCATTGTATATCTGTACCACATCTTCTTTATCCATTCTTCTGTCGATGGACATTTAGGTTGCAATGTCCTAGCTATTGTAAAGAGTGCCGCAGTGAACATTAGCGTGCATGTATCTTTTCGAATTATGGTTTTTTCTGGATATATGCCCAGGAGTGGGACTGCAGGATCATATGGTAGCTCTATTTTTAGTTTTTTAAGGAACAACCATTTCATTTTTAAGTGCCAATGTTATCAACATGCCAGAAATTGTATTCTTTGGAACTACTTCAAGAATTATATTCTTTAAAACTACTTATGATCAAAATATATAGATGTCAAATTAAAACCATGTGAAGGGTATATCTTTCTTCCTAATGAAAATTAAAGACATTTTAAGTTGTTTTCCCTTATATGACCAAAAGAGTTTGAACATCACTTCCTTAAGCCTCTCACTAGGAAACCTGGTATTACTCACCCACACTCCAGACTAACAGAGACACAGAAATGTTTGGAGGAGTGTCTCAACCACATCATCCTTTAATGCTCTTGGTTGAAGTCAAGGTGCTGAGAGCAGAAGCAATACACTTAATTGTCAGGACAAGTGTGGATGTGGAGGGATGGGTCCAAACAAAGAACAGTATACGTAGGATTATGCATAGCTCATCACGTTACTATTGCATACTGCAATAGACCTTGCCTACTGGACTTTTCTAATTAAACTGATATTTCTCCCATTTACTACATAGGAGTCAAGTAGTTGATGTTTGCATGACAGGTAAAAAAGGATTTTAGGCACAATTCCAGCAGCATATATATTTCACCTACTTGTGCACTTTTTAAATTGTCAAAGGTCTGATGACTGTCAGAATTCCATCTGTGGGCTCTCCATGGCCAATTTTAGTCATGCTGCCCTTAAATGATTGAATCTACTCCTTGCTTATTGATTTTTCATACCATGTGAAATGAAACCTTGTCTATCATGGAGTTTTGGAAAAGCAGATAGAGATGCTGCCATAATCTTTGATTTAATTTGAGGGCCTCACTTCCTGCCTGACTGAGCTCATGTACTTTCATGGAAAATTATACAGCCTCATCAGAACAGCCTCATGAGTCAGTCCTATGAGGAAATCTAGACTGGGGACTTCTCTTACCCAAGAAAAAGAATGTCTTGTTCAGCAGGGCCCAGCAAGGAGAGAAAGCAGCCTGGATGCAACTGACTCAGCAATGCCCCGAGGAAGGGCAGCACCTTCGGCTTCAAAAAAAGGCAGAGGCTCATGGGAATTCCCTGGTGGTCCAGTGGTTAGGATTCCATGCTTTCACTGCCTGTGGCCCACAAGCTGAGCAGCGCAGCCAAGAAAACAACAACAAAACAATAACAACAAAAAAAGGCAGAGGCTCTTTGACAACCTCCAAAAATACCATTTCAGAAATTGCTAGACTCTCATCTAATTTTGCATTTACTTTCAAATAAACCTCTTAATGATTGCAGCCATTATATAGCTTGGCTATATTCTGAACAGGTTGACACAACCTGATTAAAAACCAAATGTATAGGGACTTCCTTGGTGGCGCAGTGATGAAGAGTCGGTCTGCCAATGCAGGGGACACAGGTTTGAGCCCTGGTCCAGGAAGATCCCACATGCCGTGGAGCAACTAAGCCCGTGCACCACAACTACTGAGCCCATGTGCCACAACTACTGAAGCCCACGTGCCTAGAGCCCGTGCTCCGCGACAAGAGAAGCCACCGCAATGAGAAGCCCACACACCACAACGAAGACCCAATGCAGCCAAAAATAAATAAATAAATAAATAAAATTTAACAAAGTTTGCTAGGCTATGAAGAAAAGAAGAAAAAACCAAAAACAAATGTATAAACAAAGAATAAAATAGAAAGATTAATTTTCCTTCCCTTAGCATCAGTATAACTATATTTCATGGAATAAACAAGTTGTATACTACATTATCTCCATAGTTCCTTCTGATTCCATCAGTGGTAATCTATGCTTCTAGATGTAGCAAATTCACCACTGGAAGTACAAAAGGACCAAAAAGAAATACTATCTCGATAAAGGATTAATAGAATCATCAACTTTCAGAGCTAGAGATGCCATTAGAGGTTATCCAGTCTAGTGTCTGGTTCCTGATGAGGTAAACTGAGGCTCAGTAAGTTCAGATCACCTAGTCAAAGATGAATAATGGCAAAACTAGCATTGGAATCCAGTTCTAGTAGTCTGCTGTTTTGCAGACCTTCTGTTTCTCTCATCTTGGGGTATGAAAAATGCATTGTAAAAACAATGGAAAAAAAACAAAACAGTGGAAGAGTCCTGCCTCCCTTTGACAGTTCCGTTCATCAGCGTAACTGATAGACATCCTCACTCCCTTCTTCCCTGCCTCCTTCGCTCTACAGCCCAGAGAAGTTCCAAGCCCCCACTCCTCTTGTTCACTGCAGTTACAGGTACTCATGGACACAGCTCTGGCCAGTGAAGTGCAAATAACGTCTGCCAGGGACTTAAGGGAAGACTTTGCCTTTTGGGATAAAAAATATATAGAGATACCATTGCCTTTTTCTTTCTTCCTGCCTTGAATACTATTTGTAATCCAGAGCTGAGCCAACCATCCTGTGAAGTGCCAAATCTGAAGAAATATCCAAGAAAGTTATAGCGATGCCGTAACAAGTTTAGGTCACTGAACCATCAACAACAACTACTTACTTCCAGTCTCCCCATGATAAGAGGAAAAATAACCTCCTCTTTGTTTAGCCACTGTATTTGTATCTCATGTTACCTGCAGCCAAAAACATTCTTTACTGACATTTCCTTTCCCCGTTTTGTGTATAAAATCATACTATACAAAGGAGATCCAGGACACCAACTTGGGAGCCCATTTTGCGGGTAAATGTGTTCCTGGTGGCTTAGGTCACCTGAGGAAATTTGGGAAGTGTTTCCTCAGCATTTGCTACCTGTCTTTCTGAGTTCTCTACTCTATTTTCCAATTCATTTCTTGTAGGGGATTGAAGTGGCCCCCAAAAGGTATTTCCAAGTCCTAAGCCTTGGTATCTGAAAATGGGACCTTTTTAGAAAATAGGGTCTTTGCAGATGTAATCAAGTTAGGGATCTTGAGATAACATCATCCTGAATTTAGGATGGGCCCTAAATCTGATGACTAACGTCTTTATAAGAGAAAGGAGAGGGAGACTTGACACACTCAGACTCAGGGAAAAAGGCCATGTGAAGAGGGAGGTAGAGAAAGGAGGGCAGTCGCAAGCCAAGGAACACCAAGGACTGCCAACTGCCACAAGAAGTTGGGAAAGAGGCATGGAATAGATTCTCTCCCAGAGTCTTCAGAGGAGTGTGGCCCTGCTGATACCTTGGTTTCAGACTTCTGACCTCCAGAACTATGAGGGAATAATTTTCTCTTGTTTCAAGCCACCAAGTTTCTGGTAATTTGTTATAACATCCTTAGGAAACCTATATACTCTCAAAGATGCTTAGTGCTTTGATGCTGAGAGAATAGTCTAAAGAAGGGAGAGTGAGGCACACAACATACGGAAACATATCCCTAAAATATAATCCTGTTCAGGGCACAAGTAAGGCAGCCCTTAATTTTTCATGAAAACCCTACTCCAGAATATAGCATAGGGCTGGAAGGACTGGCAATTTGATGGAAAAACTGTCATTTCACTAAGTACCCTAGCAGTTACCTGGATTTTTTTTTTTTAAAGATTTTATTGATTGATTGATTGATTGATTGATTGCTATGTTGGGTCTTCATTTCTGTGCTAGGGCTTCCTCTAGTTGCGGCAAGCGGAGGCCACTCTTCATTGCGGTGTGCGGGCCTCTCACTATCGTGGCCTCTCTTGTTGCGGAGCACAGGCTCCAGACGCACAGGCTCAGCAACTGTGGCTCACGGGCCTAGTTGCTCCGCGGCATGTGGGATCTTCCCAGACCAGGGCTCGAACCCGTGTCCCCTGCATTAGCAGGCAGATTCTCAACCACTGCGCCACCAGGGAAGCCCCAGATTTTTTTTTTTAAGAGAACAAAGGCAAAGAGTGAGTAAACATTCTGCCCAAAGGCCAGGCATTGTGCAGAATTCTATCTGGTTACAGAGAGTTAAGTTGAGATGTTTGGAAATGACTGGGGTAGTTTAACTTGTTGAATCTATGGGACAATGATGGGTGGGGGAGGGGAAGACTGTCATTTCACCAGTGAATGTCACAGGTGCTAAATGGTCTGTAGTTCTCAAGAGTCCACATAATCAAGCATATTCCTTCCCAAAATATCGACATCATCCCATTGAGAAACTGCCCTAGAAAGTCCTGGGGAAGCTCAACTACGAACACTTTCATTTTTGTTAGGCATCCCTTTGAGACCCACACATCTTGTGTCCATAGGGAATGGGAAACAACCCTTCTTATCCACATTAACTTTGGATACTTTGTCCAGCATCATGGCCCTAAGTTCATGCCAAGCCTGCTTCCTTCTCACTTGCTTGGAAAGGGAGAATTCAGCAAATTCAACAACTAACTCATCATTAATCAAGAGCAAGAGGCTGTGTTTTATTTTAAATAGCCATTCTCTCCATTATAAATTCTAGTAGAGGCCATATTAAAATTGTAATTAATGAAAGAAATGTTAATTCCAGTGATATATTTTTTAATGAGCTCATGATTCATTAACTTGAAAAGAATCCATTTGTTTGCATAAAATGAATCTCAACGATGGAACTATGTAATTATTTAGTATGAATAATGATAGCACATTTAATAAAATTAGAACAATTTTTGGTAAATTTTACAGGTTAGGATTAATTAATAATAGTTATATATATATAATGGTTTTATATGTTATATATGGAAATTATTATAGTAATTTAAATGTTCTAATGTAGTTCTAATATCACAACCCCAATTGTAGCACCCTATTCTTACTCTTACAGTAAAAGTTTCCAAGTCACCAAAATGAGCCAATAAAATTAAAGTTGTATTCCTACTATCAAGTCTGCTTCTTTAATAACAGATCTCTTGGGTGTGGAGAGATAGTGGTTTTATTTCACCTGGGTTTATATAATGTTCTCTAACAATCACTGTTTTCCTAAAATCTATATCATGTTCTTAAGAAACAAATACTACACCTGATAGTTTTGTAGAAAGAATGTGTTATCATGGTAATTTTTGCCACCTAGAAATAAGCAGCAAGATAAAGAAAAAAGGGAACATCTAGTGCAAGACAATTGCTAGCTCTTGAAGACATCATTTGGCTCTATTTTATTTTCCTGTGTAGAAGAAAGCGTGTCCTTTTAAAATAACTGAAAACCAGCTGCATATAAGCCATAGGGATGTCAGTTATTTTTCAGAGCGGACAAATTATTTTGGATTAACAGAGCATTTATTTTATTATGAGGCTCTAAGAACAAACTGTTCTGTGTTAATGGTGAAAAGAGGGAGACTATTTTATACCAAGTAAAACTGAGGCCCAGATCCATGAAGTAAAATGCCTCAGTCGGTGATAGGAAGGAGACTGGAGCCCAGATGTCCTGAATCTCTGCCCAACATTCCATCATTAAAATGCTAGAAAGTTCCTTCTGGGAAAAAGGGGAAAAAAGAGAAATCCATAAGGAAAGAAGAAAACCTTTGGTGCCCATGGCAGACTCAGTGACAAGGAAAAAGTCATGCAAAAGTGCCATGATTTTTCCAGAAAGTCTGACCTCTAGCTGCCCTCATGGGGAAAGGGGTTTTCTTCTGGTTGTGTGCCCTCCAGGATTATTTTGGGTCAATATCCTGCAGACCGTGGCCAACTCAGTGTGTATTCAGCTGTAACAGTATGTGAACCTCTTGTAAGTTCATCTGTGGAGTCTCCTGTGAATGGGGCCTTTTCACAATAGGGGGACCCACCTGCTGATGTGGAAAAAGGAAGTACAGATTTGGAATTGGACCGAGGAATTTAGGTGGTCACAGAAAGGCTGAACGGACGATACATATTCTCTAAAACTGTGCATTAGATTCTACCCTATTTGGATTTCCCCACGATAACTATACTGACTAATGAATTCCAAATATCCACTTTAGCTGGCACTGTATAGACTTAGCTTTAGGCCCGGTATAGACATGGCAAGTGAATTGAGTCAGAATGTGGGCAATCCTTTCATTTGGCAGTTTATAGAAGGGACTGAATTCATCATTCCATTCATGGTAAATGAGCACGGTAAGCTTCTTCTTCTACCTTTGCCAAGTTTCACTAATTCTATTAATTTATATGTAGTAGACGATATCTGGTTGGTTAGTTGGTTGGTTGGTTAGTTAGTTTATTCATTCATCTATTCATTCAACAAACATTGATTGAGAACCTTCCATGGGCAAAGCTTGGATGAAAACACTATGAAGGAGACACAATGACCTTGTCCTTAAGAAGCTCAGAGCTAGACAATAACAGACAATAACAATGCAATAATGACAAGTTCAGGGTAAGTGGCATGGGGATGTATGGTAGAAAATGGTCAGCCCAACATGGGCAAGCCAGGGAATTTTGTCAGAAAGGAGGTTAGGGTTAGATATTTGAACAAGGAGACAGAAGGAAGAGCAATTGCAGCTAAAGGCGTTCGGGGCAGAGGAAAGAGCAAAGCCACAAAAGTCTGGAGAAACACTAGGTTGCAGTTGCTGAGGACTTACTATGGCCAGGTGCTGTTCTAGGCATTTTCGTGCATTAACTCCTTTGATTCTTATGACAACCCTATGAGGTGGGTGCATTTATTTGTACAAGACATGAAAATTCAGGTCCAGAAGGGCCAGGTCACTCTTCCTTGATTTCAGGTGTGGTGAAGGCACAGCTGAGAGCCCAGCCCAAGTCGTCTGTCCTCAGAGCCCTCCCTGTTTAACAGCACTGTGTCCCGATAGAGCATCTTGAGTCTAGACAGGAGAGTAGTTTGGCATGGCTGAAGCCTAGGCTATGTGAAGGAGTATGTGAGGAACCAGGAACAGAAAGGGAGTGTCGGGGCTGTTCACAGCCTCCAAGCCTCAACAGCTGGCCGGGGAAGACAGGCAGAGCAGAGTGGTGTTTAGAAACAGCCAGTGCTTGGTGCCGGGTCACCACGAAGACCAGAGAACAAAAAGCAGGTATTGAGAAACAGTAATCAATGGCCATAATGTTGGTCTAACCACACATCCAGATGAATCCAATTCTTAACTACCTTAGTGCTGTAACACTGGTTTTTGTTCTTTTGTGCCATTTTTATTCTTTAGTCAGCCCCCTCAGGTGTTAGATGACATGTATTTATTTTCAATACAGAGTTGTACAGGGAATGTTATGACACTGTTTAACATACCGGGACATATCCTGAGGTGTGACAATCACCAGGATGGATGGTACCGTGATTTTATTGCTTCATTTCTCATGGTATAACACATAAGCCCATGGTTTCCTTTTCCTGTGGGCATGTCTCTTTTTAAGTCACAAAAACAGCAGAGTCAGCTAGTGGAGCACTTGAACTTGGTCAGTGTCTGGTGTCAGGAAACCCTCACACAATCCAGTTCCAATCATCATGTCCCTTTGGAAACTGTGTGCTTCTGGTGTGACCCCAGCAGGTTGCAAGAGCTCTAAAGCTAATGGCTGGTGTCCAGGCTTTAAGACACAAATATGTCCCTGGTGTTTCATGTGGAAAGCAACAAGTTGAGTAAAGATGTCAGCCACTTGGGATTTTTACCAGTGGCCTCTAAGGGAAAAAGTGTCTTCTGGGGCACCAGGAACGACAGAGCCTCACACTATTACCATAGTGACCCTGATAATGAAGTTAGCCCACATGCATCTGAGCATGAGAAGTTTGCTTTTATTCCACGTCTGCTGATAGACTGATGCATTTTTCCTTCTTTGCTTCCTTCCATTCTGGGTAGAACTGTCTTTAAGGTGTTAAATATATAGAAGACAAAAACTTACAAGATGGAGAGCTATTTTTTTCTAGCCTCTAAAAATGGATTCTTCTTTGGAGACTAATTATGAGGAGGAGGAAGAGAGAGAGGAGGGGAGGAAAGAGGAGGGAAGGGAAGAAAAGGCGAGGAAAGGGGGGGAAGAGAGACGAGGGGGGAGGAGAGTGGAGGGGAAGGAAGGGGATGGGAGAAGCAGAGAGAAAAGGAGAAAAGGAAAGCAAGTTTCCTATTAGGGCAGCAAAACTGTCGCAGTGACTGTTACCCTAAAGCCCAAGGGTGATCTGGCCACCAGCCAAAGCAACACGCCTGATCCCTTGGTCTATGGCCCCAAGTGCAGCCCACGGAAGGCACAGCCAAGTTCTCAGAGAATACTAGAGAAACGTACTTGTCAATGTGTCTATCACCCAGCCCTTGGCTATTTCTTACCATATTTTCATCTGTAATACTTATAGCAGGAGCAGCATTTGAGCTGATGACTTTGAGAGAAATGGAAATGTTTTCCACGCATTCTTACTGCTAAAGAACAGCGGGAGAGCTGTGTACCTTCCATATTTGTTGAAAGTCACGATGAACGGGAGACTGTATCAGAAAAAAAGCTACCTCCTCCAACAAGAAGCCTTCAATGACTTCCCATATTTGCTTTATTATTTTTAGCTACCATCTCTGAAGTATTTATATTGTTGGCAACTATGAAATTTATCTCAGTTTAATCTTCAAAACAACTTAGTGAGAGAAGCATAAATATTCCCTTACCAGCATCCTGGGGAGTATAATGAGGGCAAGATCACACACCTGGTTAAGTTACCGAGCTCAGATTCAACCTCAGGCTCCAAAGCCTACCCTTTTAGCCACTCAATTACAAGAACTTCCTACAAAAGGCACCGTGTCACTCTCTTTGGTGTTTATCATGTTCTCCTTTTTTTAATTGTTGTTTAAAATACTCTCATGAAAGATATTTCTGATGTGGAATTAAATTTAAAAATCTGTATTGGAGGCCCCCATTTTTGCTGCTTACTAGACACAAACTTAGAGAAATGCCCATAAACCCTCAGAGTCTTCCTTTTTTCCTCTGTAAACATGATGTCCTCATTAGGTAGTTGGGGCCAGCACATTGGTGCTCAATGTGCCTGCATAACAGGGATGTGTTTTAGACTTTTTTCTATTCTCCGCATCACCTAGTACGACATAGAGTAACAGAAGATGCTAAAAAAAAACCTTTGAATTGAATTGAATTCTTAACACTTGGAAATAGATAATGTTTCTAAACTTAAGCTGTGTTCTCATTTTTAAATATCTTTTCGGTCTGTTCTGGACTGACTATATATTTGATGTTCTCCATATCCTTAGTCATTTATTTACTTGTTTAAAAAAAAGTTTAACTTTGATTTTCAATAGTTTCCACTCTTTATTAGAAATTAACTAGCTTTCCCTGGTATGGTAGCAAAAATATGGACCACACTGAATGATCCACTTTCTTTTTAGCTGCACCAATAGCCAGTGTCCAACGCTGCTTTGTGATAGTTGGGCGTCAACAGTGGAAGGAGTCTAGACAGACCGTAGCCAATACTCTGCCGAGGGATCTCGTGAGCTGATTAACTCTTGGGGCTTTGATTTCCTCACTTGTAAAATGAGGCTTGCTAGAGGAAACTTCTAGGTTTCCTTCTAGCTTCCACATCCTATGAAACCCATTCCTTCACCTAGGACAGTGGTGGTGTGGTCTAGGAATAAGACAAAGTGCTTGTACCAGTGGCCAGTAGCCTATATAAGCAGCTGGTGACAACACTACTTCATGTACATTGGAGCTTCACACCCCCCAGAGCTCTCTGTCCCAGACCGTAAAGTTGAGATGAGATTTAACGCTCTCCTTCCCAAAATAGGGGGTCTAGGATAGAAGGAAAACTAAAGTTCTCTTGCCGTTCCTTTAGTACTGGTTGGATAGTTTACCTCCTTAATGTGTTACTTTTTCAATTAAAAAAAAAAAGTTAGAAAAATAAAATGTCTATCTCCTTCATCCAAACAGGCCTGCTTTCTTGGCCCCAAATACGGTGACTTTTCCCCCCATTTGCATGAGTTGAATCTGGATTCGAACACAGGACATACCTCAATATCTAAATAAATCACTCAGACTGGTCATTTTTATTTTAACTGATTGGCTCAGACTGGTCACATTACACACAGCATTTCCCGTCTCCTTTGCATTCTGTGTTCCCTTTACAGCATGATTTGTACTTGCCTGTCACCTTCACTAAACCCCATGCCTCTTGAGGACAGAGATCTCTACTTCCACCCATGTGTGACCCTAGTGTGGATTCACCTTTTACTGAAGTTAAACGGAAAGGAGCATCTCCAGATGGTAGCTAGGGGTCCCGCAAGTGCACAGGTCCCCAGAACTTCCAGGAGCCTTCCTGAGCTTGGGCTTGCAGACTATAGTGTGCTCTTCCGGACGATCTCAGGAACTCTGAGAACCTCTCTTGACTTCCTCAGAGGTCTGCTAAGTGCATGCTCTTGGCTGGAAATTCAAGAATCTCCAACTGTGTACTAGTAAAAATATACATATATAGAGAGAGAGAGCCTGGCACAGAACTCCTCAAATCCTCGTAATTTCTTAACTGATAAGAACACTAGGAACATCTTTGGTTCTAAATATTTGGTCTTTGACCTGGTTCCTGACACAGACCTCCTAAATCCCTTGGAATTTCCTGAGTGATAGGAGTGTCTTTTGTTCTAAGGAAGCAATTCTCGGTCAGCTCCTGGATGGCTTCAGGATGGGAGCTGGTCACCAGAAAGAACAAGCTATGATTAGAAGCTTGGAACTTTCCACCCCATTCCCCCATCTTCCAGGAAGGGGAAGGGGGCTGGAGACTGAGTTAATGATTGACTGTGCCTATGTGATGAAACCTGCATAAAAATCCCCAGTGTAAGGATTTGAAGAGCTTCCAGGTTGGTGAACATGTGACGGCATGGGGAGAGTTGTACACAGAGACGGCATGGCATCTCCACACCCCTTCTTGTGTACCTCACCCTATGCATCTCCTCACCCAGTTGTGCATCTGTATCTTCTATTACATCCTTTATAATCAACTGGTAAAAGTAAGTGTTTCGGGCTTCCCTGACGGCGCAGTGGTTGAGAATCTGCCTGCCAATGCAGGGGACATGGGTTCGAGCCCTGGTCTGGGAAGATCCCACATGCCGCGGAGCAACTGGGCCCGTGAGCCACAACTACTGAGCCTGCGCGCCCGGAACCTGTGCTCCGCAACAAGAGAGGCCGCGATAGTGAGAGGCCCGCACACCACGATGAAGAGTGACCCCCGCTTGCCGCAACTAGAGAAAACCCTCGCACAGAAACGAAAGACCCAACACAGCTAAAAATAAATAAATAAATTAATTAATTAAAAAAAAAAAGTAAGTGTTTCCCTGATTTCTATGAGCTGTTCTAGCAAATTATTAAATCCAAGGAAGGGGTCATGGGGAATCTAATTTATAGCCAGTAGGTCAGAAGTGCACGTGACAACCTGGGACTTGCCTGATGTCTGAACAGGTGTAGTCTTGTAGGCCTGAGCCCTTAGCTTATGGAATCTGACACTAACTCCAGGTAGACAGGGTTAGAATTGAATTGAATTATAGGACACTCGGCTGGTGTCTCTGAGAATTGCTTGGTGTGGGGGAAAAAAGAAAAAACCAATAACAAAAAACCCCCAAACATCTGGTGTCAGAAGTATTTTATGTGTGAGTAAAGGAAAACAGGGGAGTGTTTTTCTTGGACACCATCTCCCTTGTTCTAGTTCTTAGTCCAAGAATATGTATATAGCAGATGCTCAATACAATACTGATGAAGTCAATAAGCCAACTGATCTTTCCCCATTGTAACCCCTCTCCTCTTGTCTACTCCATAGAAGGTCCTGGCGTTTTCACAAAACTTCTTTCTTGCTCTGCCTTTGAGAACCGGCCCATGTCTGGAGAAGTTGGAAGGGGTGCTAGGGAACAGTCTCCTGCCAATATTTCTGTCCACCAGTATCACTATCTTGTTCTCTCGCCTTATGAATTTCTGTGATCGTCTTACCTTGGCCTCCAACACCAGTTTTCATTCTCCTGCCTGGACTGACCCCTGAGTTCTCAGATTGCTGGCTGGTTCCTGAGGCCAAGGCTTAACCGCAGGGCCTCTTACATGGCTGAGGCAAGAGAGCACGGTCTCACAGCCTGCACGTCCAATCTGGCCCAGAGAGAAGCTGTTGGCTCTACTCAAGAGTTTTGGTTTGTTTTTTCCTTACAGATTTAAATTTAGTTGCAACATTTAAAATTTTCACGTAAAAAAATTCTTTTTTCTGTCTTAAAAAATAAATTGGAGAATTTGACAACACTGGGTCATATTATTCTTTAATGACTGTTGCAAAACTGACTCAAGCCAGTCTAGTCAGATGTAATTATTGGGTTCTTCCGATAGGTAGACAGTAACTGCTAAAAACTTTCAAGAAGGTGGGAGTTAGCCACTCTTCCCAACTTCTCAGTGAGTCTCAAACAAATGTCTGCCACCACTTTAGCATTTATTGAATAAACACCTGCTGGCAAGTTGTCTATTCTGTGAGGTTGATGAAGCTTTACCAAGCTCTAGATCATCCTAGATGCTTTGACAAAATGTTCACTCCTGGAAGATGCAACACGATTCTAGAGGCAGGATTCTAGTAGCCCCCGTGTCAGCATTGGTAGACTTCAGCGCTCTGACCCAATGGCAGGATGCAGGGATCAAGCTTTGGGTAGCATCCTTACAGGTGTCACTAGATTCTTATAAAGGGTTCATACACGTTTAGGGAGTGTCTCTAAAACATACTCTAATTCTACCAATAAGAGCCCATTTCTGAAGTCTATTATGACAATTAACAAGTCACTGATTTAAAAAAGCTCTGACATTCCATATGTTTATTAACTAAACTTCTGATGTCGGTCTGACAGAAGTACTTACAGTATTCACTTCTGGAGTGTGGCCTTTTTGGTATACTATTGGTTGATATCCCTGCAGTATGAATTACTTACAGTTCATAATGCCTGCTACATCTGGTCTGTAATTTAATGTTACCACACACAACTTATCACATCATCTAGGCTAGCAGTTCTTTACCCTGGCTGCACATTAGAATCACCTGGAAAACTTAAAAAAAATTCCAGTGCTGAACACCACCCCTGAGATTCTGATTTAATGGCCCGGTAGGGCCCAGACATCAGTATATTTTTAAAGGTCCTCGGGTGATTTTAAAGACCAGGGTGGAAAACCAGCTTCTTCTAAAGTGTTTTAAAATGTATTGCTGTCATGGTAACAATAATTAGCTGGAGCTGAGTGGAGGCTGCTCTGTTCAAAGGGGATGGCGTTCTCCAGTGGCCTTGCAGGCACTTATTTGAGTGACGCTTGTCACTCGGCTGGTCCTCTGGCAGCCCTGGAACTCATAGTAAGTCTACTTCCAGCCTCTAAAATACTTCTAGGCTTTCCTAGGTCCAATCCCTGCATAATCAGTCCAGCCTTATTTACTACCTAGTCCTTGGCATGATATAAAGCAAATAAAGAGAAGTAAAAATTAATGAGAAAATTATACTTCCATGCAAAAGGGCAGATTTTTTTACAGAAAGGAATTTGCTTAAAAGATTCCATGCTTGAAAAAGGTTTGAAAGATGCCAGGACAGCTCTAAAGAAGAGTTTTAATTTTTCTAAGCCCTTATATCTTCTCCTCAGGAAGCTGTCCCCAGGTAAATGGCCGAGGCATAGTACTGATGCTTATTTAAGCTGTCATTGACTAAGGAACAGGGTGATATAGCCAATATACCCCACCATTGACTTGAGCGTGGTTTTGGGGGTTTTTTTGAGTTTTTTTAGGGATTATTTTATTTATTTTTTAACATCTTTATTGGAGTATAATTGCTTTACAATGTTGTGTTAGTTTCTGCTGTATAACAAAGTGAATCAGCTATACGTACACATATATCCCCATATCCCCTCCCTCTTCCGTCTCCCTCCCATCCTCCCTATCCCACCCCTCTAGGTGGTCACAAAGCACCGAGCTGATCTCCCTGTGCTATGTGGCTGCTTCCCACTAGCTATCTATTTTACATTTGGTAGTGTATATATGTCCATGCCACTCTCTCACTTCGTCCCACTTACCTTTCCCCCTCCTCGTGTTCTCAAGTGCATTCTCTACGTCTGAGTCTTTATTCCTGTCGTGCCCCTAGGTTCATTGGAACCTTTTTTTTCTTTTAGATTCCATATATATGTGTTAGCATACGGTATATGTTTTTCTCTTTCTGACTTACTTCACTCTGTATGACAGGCTCTAGGTCCATCCACCTCACTACAAATAACTAGAGCATGGCTTTATACAAGAAAAGCTTCATTAGAAAAGAGTACTTACTGCTTATATATTTTACTTATTTCTTTCCACTAACTACTTATCATATTATTTATTTCTTTCCACCCAATTTGAGCAAAAGCCAACAAAAATGTTTCTCCATATTAATGATTTTGCGACCATTTTATACGACTATGTGCAAATTCTGATTATTCTAAATATTTGCTTACTTTCTTTTTCCCCCTTCTTGGTTGTCCTAAGCTACTTTCACATCTTTCTCCCCTTCTGTTTCAGCTTGTATGTATCAGCTGTTAGCTAGAATAAAAGCTCTCTAACTTCCTAGATAGGGATGAGGGTTAGGAGAGAGAAATATTTAGAATTCCTTGGATAAGGGCTGGACTAGATTAGCCAGGTATGAGTACTGGCACAAAATTCCTAGGAGATTCTGATATCCAGTATCAGTCTCGTGCCCTCATCGTCCTCCCTTACGTAGCCCCCTCAACCCCATCTCCCACGCCCACCATACACAGAAAACTTGAAAAGCACTGACCGCAAACCGAGGGCTTTATTTATCAAACACCTCAGCAATTTCTACGCTGATGCTCAGCCCATTTAATGTTATATTCCAGTCTTAATGTCATCTGTTCATAATCTGAATTTCAGCTGTCTCTCCATCTCTCTTCCAGTCCTGTTTCTCAGCT
This sequence comes from Balaenoptera acutorostrata, assembly GCF_949987535.1. Taxonomy (NCBI): domain Eukaryota; kingdom Metazoa; phylum Chordata; class Mammalia; order Artiodactyla; family Balaenopteridae; genus Balaenoptera; species Balaenoptera acutorostrata. Next base: position 13,272,968 of record NC_080071.1, read on the forward strand.
TCGATTGCACATTGAATCACCTTAGGAGCTTTGAAAAATGCCCAATGCCTGAGGTGCCCCGCAGACCAATTAAATCAGAATCTCTGGAGGTGGGATCTAATAATTTTTTAAAGCACCCCAGATGATTCCAATGGCTCAGAAACACTGTTCTTAATTTATGAACAAATGAGCTGCTTCTAATCCACTCATCGAATTCCTACAAGAAGTTCAAAATCCAGTGGTTTTTAGGCTGTTGTATAAAAGAGTCTCTAGGATAGGGTGGCCAGATAAGCAAATAAAAATACAATTTCTGTTAAATGTGAATCTCAGATTCACCAAGTATAATTTTTTAGCTTAAGTATGTCCCATCCGGGATATCTGAAATCCAAACTTAACCAGGTGTCCTGGATTTTACCTGGTAACCTTACCCTGGGAGTTTATGACAATGCAGATCTCTGGGCTCTCCTCTAATCCAGTAGATCGGGAGTGCAGCAAGTGGTTTATATTTTTAACAAATACATCAGATGGTTTTGTTGCAGGCGATGGGCCACATTTTTAGGCGAGAGGTGCTCAGGCACAGGGAAAGGCCAAAGAACCCACACAGGTGCTCAGCAGGGCATTCCAAACAAAGAGAACTTATATATTGTTATGTTACCTGGAATGATTTTGGAATATCCTCCTTTGGAGATCTTAAATAAAAATAGATAAGACATATTGATTAATAACTAGCGGCCAGACCTTGCTAAGTGCTCTGCAAGCATAGTTCATCTGTTATTCCAGCAACTCAATGAGTTGGTTACTATTTTACAGCTGAGGAATCTAAGGCTCAAAAAGAATGTAAGATGTCGAAAGCCACACAACTAGTGACCAGAAAAATCACAGCCACAGGACCATGTTCTTAACCTCTGAAATGTCTGGCCACATAAGCCTAAATTTTATCATCAGAATGTCAAGAGATGTTTTTCATTTATCCGTTTATTCATTCAACAAGTGTTTATTGAACTATAACTATAAATCAGGGACTGAGTTCAGCTCTGGAGATAAAACTGTCAACAAGATAGCTGAGTCCTTGCCTTCACAGAGCATATGTTAGAATGAAAAGGAAAAACAGTGAAGTGAATACAATAATTTCAAAATGTGATTAGTGCTATGAAAGAAAAAAAAATGAGTTGAGATAGAAAGTGATAGAAGAACCTAACTGGGTGGTCTAAGACAGCATTTCAGTTGAGATTTAAAGGATAAAAGGGCTGTGGCCATGCACAGAAAATAAAAGGAAAACCTTTCCAGGAAGACACAGGGGCACATGCAAAGACCCTGATGTGGGATAGAGTCATCAACAGAAACAGACTCCTGCCTTTGGCCACACAGGGAAATGGATGTGGAAGATGGGTGGCCCAGCATGGCATTCTGGGAGGCTGGCTGTAGTTCTCTGGTTTGCATTCTGTGTGTTATGTCTCATTTGCTGCTTCGAGTGATGGGAATATTAAAACAGAAACTTACCATCTGAGCCGTGACCACTGTGTTGTCATCTAGAGACTCTTATCTTCTTGATAAGCTCACTCAGGCGTTGCATGTGAACAAGGTAGAGCTTGGCCAGCGCTCAAAAGGAAAATTAGATACAATTTGCAAGGTAAAAAACAGAGCTGAGCCGTCAATTAAGAGAACACAGGCATGAAAATCTAACGTTATGTGAGGAGCTAGAAATATTTATTTCTAAGGTATATTTAATAATTCAGTATGTTATTAATTTATCATATTTTTGTGATATTATGTTGCCCCTAAAAGAATCTTCAGAAATAATAAGCATGACTTTGGTGTGTAATAACTTACTGTACGACCTTAAATATCCAAAATCTATATACTTTCAGGATAACTAGTCTGATGTTGAATATTAGATAATGCTCACAGCTAATTTGCTTAGTCTTGTAGGCCTAACACTTTGTATCCAATTTCACTTAAGCAGTTAGCAGCAGCACCAAAGGGCATGGGATTCAGATGCAGTAGGGTAAGTTTCATTTGCCTGGTCTCTGACACTCACTTAGCAACAATCAATGAGGCACTGATAGCATTATTGATCATAGCGATGGCACTGTTGATTTTAGGAGTCATTGCAAGCCCCGCAGGCCTTTGAACAAGGGATCCTATTTCACAAAAGGTAATGATTTTCAAGATGTGCTGAATTTGACCCTTTACCCTCTTGGAGAAAAAGGAGCAGGTTGTTTGGAATTAGAATTAGCCTGAGACTGAACCTTAGTACGTTTTATTATTTTCTCATCATTTTAAGAAAACGTGGGTCTGGTTGGCTTGACTCCCCACCATATCCACCCTCATGGGACTCCACAGGGCGCACAGGTTCTACCCTATAAACTCCAGGAAATGCCATTCCAGGAATTCTGCACTGTGACACCCTTCCTTTGAAGAGAGAGGTCATTACAGTGTAATCATTATGTTGAACAAGCACAACTTGACTTATAATCAGAACTCAGCCATTCTATCGCTGTCACTTTAAATGTGTTGACATTTTATTGCCCCTGGATGAAAACTCAGGTAGACTCATGACTTTTTCCCTGGCTTTTAACTCAATCACAATCGTATGACCTCTTTAAATCATAAATGAGTTCTTAAATCAGAAATTGGCATCTAGACCAATATATTCATCAATGACCAGAAATTGATTCAATACTGGATCTTTTTCCCACATCCAGCTCAGGTCAGCTTTAGGCTAAAAGTCTGAAATGAGAAAAAGGGGCAGAATCAGCCCTTTATCTATTTCTCTACTAGCTTCTCCCTCCATCTCCTTCTCACCTTACCCCATTGTTTGCAGGACAATTTCTGAACCCTCCATGAGAAAGAGAGGGGTAGTACTGAAATCAGAACATTCTTATTTGACCAGGTGACTTTGCAAGCTGGCTTCATGCTCTCTGGGATGGCATGTGCTTAAAGTAGATTCTGCTGAGCACCTGTGTGGGTTCTTTGGCCTTCCTTGTGCCTGCGCACCTCTCACCTAGGCTAAGCCATGAATAGTACCTCCTGGAATTCTGTCTTGCAGCAGCCTGGTTTTTGAAGAGAGGGGTTATTATAGTGCAATCAGTATAGTGAATAAACAAACTTTGAGTCAGAATCAGAACCTAGGTCTTTCTTATTTGTCTTCCAATTTTCATGATAGGGGAATGAGCATTTTTTTCAACTAGCTTCTCTCAACCTGCCCTCAGCTTTTGTTCTGCTGTGGGTTCTCCTCACTTAGATTCGGCTTTGAGCGGTGCCCTTGCCAGCTCCAAGCTGTGATCCAAGCTTCTCGCATGTGATCCACATCCGGGTCCCAGACAGACCAGGACATGTTGCTTCCGACAGGCTGGCTTATCCACAGGTAGATCTGTTCATCCTGCTGCTTTAGCATGCCGATCACCGTCCACCATCCCCTTGACTACAATGAACACCTATCAGCTATGTAAAGTTCCACTTGAAGAACCTCTCAGTAAGTTTGGAATCAGACTGCAGCAGACTCTCTTCTCCTCCTAGGGGACAGGGGTGTGGGGCCAACAGTTCTCCCTGCAGCAGCAATGTCAATAGAAATGCAATGTGAACCACACCCATCATTTTCATTTTCTAGTAGCCACACTAAAAAGAAACATGGAAATAATGGTAATAATATATTTTATTTAATTCCATATGTCCCAAACATTATCATTTCAACATGTAACCAATATATAAAAGTTACTAATGAGCCAATTTATAATCATTTTTCCCCACACCTAGTCTTTGAAATCTAGTGTGTATTTTTACAATTAAAGTACACGTCAATTTGGACTAGCTACATGTGGCTGGTGGCTACCATATTGGACAGTGAAGATCTATTTAAAAACCTCTTCTACTTTCTCCATTTTTTAATGTAGCTTTATTAAAGTGTAATTTATATACCATCAAATTCTCCCATTTTAAGTGCACAGTTCAATGATTTTTAGTAAATTTACAGAATTGTGCAACCATTGCCTCAATCCAGTTTTAGAACTCTTAGGATCTTTTGTTTCATTATACACAAGTTGAAAATAACCAGCCTAGGTACATCCTTTACTAATTAATTGTTGGCAATAGCCATGTATTTGAAATAGTGTGCAAATACACCTTGTTTTCCAGTAGTTTTGAAGTGTATGTCTTCTTGCTCATTCTAAAGAATCACAGGAGAGTATTTTTAAAGTGCTTAATTTATCCCAAGAGGTGTTTGTCCTGAGAATTAATCTCTATATTATAATAACATGTTAAAATGGGACTTTTTCATCACCCTAAGAAGATCTTTTTCAATCACTACCTGTTCCTACACCTAGGTCCAGGCAATCCCTAAGCTACTTTTTAATCCCTATAGATTTGCCTTTTCTGGATATTTCATATCAATGGAATCATACAATATGTGGTCTTTTGTTTCTTTCAGTTAGAGTAATATTTTTGAGGTTAATTCATGTTGTAGTGTGTTTCAGTATTTTGTTTCTTTTATTCTCAAAAAATATAAACAAAATATATAGACAGGATATACTACTGTTTGTTTATTCATTCCCTGGTTGATGGATGTTTTGGTTGTTTCCAGTTTTTGGCTATGATGAATAATGTTGCTGTCAAAACTTGTGTACAAGTCTTTGTGTGGACATATACTTTAATTTTTTTTGGTAGATTCCTAAGAGTGGAATTGCTGGAACATATGGTAAATTTATATTTAACTTATGAAGAGACTGCCAAATTGTTTTCCAAAGTGGTTACAACATTTCTGTCTACTTTCTGATCCTTTTTTATATATTCTTGATCTTAGAATCTAAGTGCCAGGGAACTAGTCCTTCAAAAATTCTGCATATAGGGTTCTGTATATTTGGTATCTAACGGTTATCACAGTCATGTCTGTAGATATTAAGTCGGGAAGAGCCCCATTTTAACATCTTATTATAATACAGAGATTGATTCTCAGCACAAGCACCTCTTAGGAAAAGTTAAGCACTCCTTAAAAATGCTCTCCCATGATTCTTTAGAATGAACAAGAAGACATACACTTTGAAGCTACTAGAAAACGAGATGTATTTGCACAGCATTTCTAATATGTGGCTATTACCAACAATTAATTAGTAAACGATGTACCTAGGCAGGGAATTTTCAATTTGCGTATAATAAACAAGAGATCCTAAAAACTCTTCTGGTATCCTGGGAGGGACAGCCTTCCTGATTAAGTATTACTAATGGGCAGTCTGACTTTGAAAGACACTCATGAGTGCATCAGTGATGGCTAAGTTATAAATTAAAAGCCCCCGGATGGAGGAAGAATGGAGAGAAACACTAGATACAATCTCCATGTGGATTAGAGGAAACTATTCTGTTGTTTCTTGCTTTTATCAGCTTAATAATCCTGTTGGGGTTTCTGAAAAAGGTTGAAGCCAATGTCTTATGACTCCAGTGATTTTTCTTGGTGTTCACTGGAGGGGAATGGGAAAGACAATGTGTAGATTTAATCAGCATTTGATTTTCCTCAATCCCTTTGCATGTAGAGAGGAGCAGCTGGTAGTAGGTAATCTTGCCCTTGGGAATTATCAAGTAAAAGAAAGAGACAAGCAGCAGCTTTTACAAAGGCAGCTTTTATGAGATTGAGCTAAAGAATCACCAGGGAAGCAGCTGGGTTCACCATTTTCATCCAAGTAATTACTGGAAAAGATAGATGGTTTTCAAGGTCAGTGGTAGAAAGAGGAACTAATGGCCAGCCATTCCTCTGGGAGAACGTTCACAGGAGAGAGGATGGATGAAGATGTCAATTTCCCTGCTTGCTTGAAAGCAGCCAGGGTATGTTCAGAATCAGGTGGGAAAGACCAGAGTTCAAATCCTGCTTCTACCAGCTCTTAGTTGTGTAACTTTGGGTACACGTCTTAACCTCTCTAAGCCTTAGTTTCTTCATTTGCAACATGGAGGCAATAATACCCATCTTGCAGGTGAGCATTAAATGAGATAATTGGGTAGGACTTATTTCCATCCCCTCTCTAGAAACTAATTCAACATTTTTTTTTGGCATCTGCTAATCCCAAACTCCCAATCCATCCCTCCCCCATCCCGCCTCCTCCTTGGCAACCGCAAGTCTGTTCTCTATGTCTGTGAGTCTGTTTCTGTTTCGTAAATAAGTTCATTTGTGTCATATTTTAGATTCCATATATAAGTGGTATCATATGGCATTTGCCTTTCTCTTTCTAACTTTCTTCACTTAATATGATATGGCATTTGCCTTTCTCTTTCTAACTTTCTTATGGCATTTGCCTTTCTCTTTCGAACTTTCTTCACTTAATATGATAATCTCTAGGTCCATCTAATTCAACTAATTTATCTAGAAGTCTCCATCAAAGACAATCAACATCTAGCTGTCCTTCTCTTTTGAAATTCTTCCCATTGAAGATGTTTTGTAAAATGATGTTTTCTGGTTATCATAGCCACTGTAACAAATCAGACCTTTAAAACACATCACCTTCAAAAAATGAGTCAGGGAATTCCCCGGCAGTCCAGTGGTTAGGGCTCTGCGCTCTCACTGCCGAGGGCCCGGGTTCGATCCCTGGTCAGGGGAACTAAAATCCCACAAGCCATACAGTAAAAAGGAATCAAAATAAATTAATCTCCTCTTGGAAACAAAATTCACTGAAGGCTTATTTATTGCATAGCTACTCCTGTGATCAAAACCAACTAGTGATACTATTCCCTCTGTATCAATTTCTTTCTTTTAACAACCTATCTTAAATAAATGTTAAAATCAAATATACTCAATAAAAAGAAAAGAGATAAAGGAAGGGTGATCAGGAGACTTAGGGCAACCTTTCCAGTAAAAAGTCAAGATCCCTTGCCTTGGGCTTCCCTAGTGGTGCAGTAGTTAGGAATCCGCCTGCCAACGCAGGGGACACGGGTTCAAGCCCTGGTCCGGGAAGATCCCACATGCCGTGGAGCAACTAAGCCCGTGCGCCACAACTACTGAACCCACGTGCCACAACTAAAGCCATGCGCCTAGAGCCCGTGCTCCGTAAGGAGAAGCCACTGCAGTGAGAAGTCCACGCACCGCAACGAAGAGTAGCCTCCACTCGCCACAAGTAGGAAAGCCTGCGCACAGCAACGAAGACCAAACACAGCCAAAAAAAAAAAAAGATCCCTTGCCTCCTGTAACTATCAAATAAATAAACAAATAAATATTTAAAAATGAAGTTTTAAAATGTGTACAAATTATGTTCATCATAGTGTCATTTACATTTTTTAAATGGAAACAACTTCTATGTTTAAAATGTAAAATAGGGGGTAATAAAATAAATTACAATACTTTCATAATATGAGATATTATACAGACAAAACTACGTTGAAAGGCTTTTTAATGACACTGGAAATGCTGAAGAAAAATAGCAGGTAGTAATGGCAGGACTGATACATATATTCTTGACTTGTTAAAAAAAAATTGTACACAGAGAAACACTGGAAAAGGTAAATCAACATCTTAACAACAGACACAACACTACTTAGCTTTCAGCCTGACATTGTGGCTTGGACTTGTTCCAGGGAGAGCTGGTCTTCGCTGTGGCTAACTTAGGGCCTCTTGGTTTCCTGGGCCTCTAAAAAAGAAATGTCTAGTGTTATGTGGAGGTGGAGTTTGGGACGGTTTTGTATGCCCATCCTTGAGTGCTATTAATAGCAATACTGAGCCAAACCTGGTTGCTGCTACAGACCACACTGAAAACCAGCCGTACGTTTATTACCCAGCAGTCAAAGAACTGGATTCATAGGATCAGGAAGAGCTTTCTGTGTGTTTGGGGGGCGGGGAGGAATACACACACACACATTAGTTTCCTTGAAAGTCCTAGTAATCAGTGTTTCAGAGTGTGTTCCAAACTCACATATATCAGGATCCCCTGGAGTCTTAGATAAAATGCAGATTCTTGGGCCCAGTCCCACATCTATTGAATCAGTCTCTGGGATGGCAACCTGAATTTTAAACAACCTTTCAAATGAGACATTCAAACTGAAGCTAGAGAAACTGTTTTCAGAGCGGCAAGTTCCCATGCGTGACCAAAAGAAGTTATGTTCCCTCCATTCTCCACACACACGTTTATTTTCCCCATGTTTATTTGGGCACGTTCTATGTTGACAGTTAAAAGTCATTAAAGAAGCCCCAGATAGCTGAGTTGAACTTTTCTGTGAACAGAGAAAGTAATCTCACGCATCGGGCCTTAAGCCAATTTTGTTATCAGTGGGAGAAGAAAGAGATCTTCAGAAAGCCCTGCATTTGTTTCACTTGCTCCATTTTCCATCAAAGATGGCTATTACTTCAATTTCAGCCTTCTGGCCTCCAGTTTTTAAAATTCGGTTCTTTCAAGTATCAACAGTAACAAATGTTATATTGACAGAGAGTCTGGGGAGAAGGTTCAACTCAGTATTATTTTTCTTTCTTAACAATGCTCTTTATTCTGGTTTTCTTCCTTTATTTTCTAATTAAAAATTTTTATCCTATTTTCCACTTATTAGAGAATAATCAATATACTTCTTAACTTTTTCCTTTTTAGGCTTAAAATAAAATCGATTTCATTATACATACAATTAATGCTCAATATTAGGACCTCAAGCCCATTTGGTCTTGCTCTCCCTCTTGGGACAAGGCTGATTCCCCCCTAAGGGCTTATAAATGGGCCCGGCTGCAGTTTGCAGGTGCAGTCATTTTGCTGGAGGCCCAGTCAAGATTTACATATGCAAATGTTGTGTGGATGTGCCCAAACGGAGTAATTGTGCATGCAAATAGGTGATTAAATAGACAATTACCAAATCTGCATGAACGAATGGAAGTTGTGCATATTCAAAAAGCAGGGGGCACCTGAACATTATGCAAACAGGCAGCTTTCCTCAAAGCCTGTGAAAACTTGGCTCCTGGGGCGTCAGAGTTGCATAAATCCCAGAGCAAGCTGATCTCAAGTTGCACAAGTGGAATTTACTCTTTGACCTCAGCTGCCATGGTAATGATCAGAACTCTGACAAGGTCATCTTCAGGAAGTACCATGGCAAAAGGTTTGATTTCTGCCATTTCTTTCTGTATACTAGATTCAAAGCAGAAATTTAAACTCAATATTCTTTTATGATCGATGGTAAGAAATGAGTTTTGGATATTTCAGTATGCTCACTCTTTGAAGCCAAACCTCAGAGCAGGTACAGAGAATCAATCCAAGTTAAAGTACCATAACACAATGGATGCAACTTGGTAATGCTCTTTCCCACAACTGCATTGCCAAGATTGAGAGTGGGGCTTATTTGATCTTAGGTAGCAGTTTTTAGTCTGTCTTTGCGGGCTAAAGAAAAATACCCATTAGTTTTAATTGCTCATTTCTTCACAGTTTGAGATCTCAGGGCTCCTCTACGTCCCACATAACAGTGATGGATGGTGTTGTCAGTGGAGTACATCAATGAGAAATGATTTCACATAACTGGGGGTTTTCCTGAGAAAAGATTAGTGGTGATGCCTAGACTAGACCACTAGGTGCCAAAGAGTTTGAGGCAGCAAAAGAGTGCCAACTGCTGAAATTCTCATACTTTTTACCAAGATATTTCATCTCTAGGATCTTCTACTAGGATGTTTTCCCACGTCAATTTTATATGAACTGCTTAGAGTCTTTTAGTTTACAATGTAAGAAGTGATATTAGTAGAGACCATAAAATCAATTACTCAATCAATAAACCAGGTAAGTGAAATAATTTCTTTACTTAGCACCTGTCAGGAGGCGGTTTCAAAACATTTTTTACCGAGGCTCAGAAGTGAATGGAATTAGCCATGTTCCACAGAGGAAGTAGCCAAGTCCCCTGTGAAGAATATCAGGGAGCGCCATAAGGCATGCAGATGTGGAGAAGCACCTGGCAAAGGAGATACTCAGACACCAACTTCCAAGGACTCCCGCAGCATTATCTTCCACACGGGTGCGTTAGAAGCTAATCCAGGACGCCTCCAGAACTGCAAGTCACACGTACATAGTCCATTTGTCCAGGAATGCATTTAGTGGAGAAACTTACTTTACCAGTTTAGTCTCAGAAGCCAGAGAAAGCTGATAGTTTTACCAAGTATAAATGGAATTGTCAATTCTTCACTTTTCACAAGATCTAAATAGGTTTTTCACCAATTAATCAAAAACCAGTGACACAAATACCGCAAAGCAGTATATATATATATGTGTACACACATATGTATGCATGTGTAAAATATATGTATATATTTGTAGATATATGTGTGTGTATTTTCATAATAATACTAAAATTGTATTTATCTTTTTCACTCTAGCGTCATTTTCACTGATGCTAGAAAAGCCCTGGTGAGTAAAATTGCTGATGCCTTAGTAGGAATCAAGGCAGTGCCACCAGTAACATTGTATACTTCACAGAAAAGAAAAAAGAAGCAACCTCCCTGCCCCAGTTTCACTTAAGAATGCCCTTGAGGAAAAATAAAATGCGTGTTCATTTTATTAAATCTCTACCTTTGAGTACACATCTTTTAAATAGTCTATGTGATGAAATGATAAGTACACATAAGGCACTTCTAAGCTGCATACAAAAGTACGTTGGTTGCCCTGAGGAAAAGCACGGGATGTGTTTGTTTTAGTTGCAAGCTGAACTAGATACTTTTTCCATGAAACATACTTTAACTTGAAAGAAAAACAGACAAACTCTGGTTATTCAGAAATAGATACTTTGCAGATTTTTTTTTAATGTAAAGTGAGCCTGTCACTTCAAGGAAAATAGCTGATGGTATTTGTTGCCAATAATAAAACTAAAACTTTCAAGCAAAAATTAGAATTTTGAAAACTTGTAATCCACCACTCTGAGTTTAACAGCTGCCCAATATTTAGAGATTTTTCTGATGAAATCCGTGGTAATACAATTTTTTGAGATTATAAAATGAAGTATCAATTTGAAAAACAACATAATTCAGTAGTGAGCCAATATGTTCCAAATGACCAATGCATGATGTTACAAAGTTATTCATGGGTAAAAGATCCATCCAAAGTGTAAGATAGAAAAATATATTTTAATGTTATAGAGTTCAAAATGTTTACTGATATGGGTTTTGATTGCACATTACAATTAACTTTTAAGAAACTATTAATCGTGGAGTTTTGGTCTAGTGCCAAAGAGGAATAGCCACAATTATCTAGAAAATATTTTAAAATGGTCCTCCTCCTTCCAACTATATATCTCTATGAGATCTGGGTTTTTTTGTTTCCATACACCTCTACCAAAACAACATATCATAACAGATTTAGTGCCAAAGCAGGTATGGGAATCCATCTGCCTTCTACTAAGCCAGACAATAAAGAGATTTGCAAAAAAGTGTAAAATACTGCCTCTCTTCTCATTCATTATTTGTTTTGGAAAAAACAGTTATTTTTTACAAAAATATGATATTTATGGTATCATGTAATGGGTTTATTATTGTTCTTTTAAATAAATATAATAAATATTTTAAAATTTTTGTGTTAAGTTTAAACATGGTAAACATTAGTAGATAAAATCCATATAAATAAATCCCCTTTGAGGTCCTCAATAATTGTTAAAAGTGTAAAGGTGTCCTGAACCCAAAAAAGGTTTGAAAACTGCCAGTTAAAAGCAATGGTTTGTAAACTTGTTTTTAACATCAGAACTCTGTGCTCAAAGGAAATTTTATGTAAGTCTAATTTACAAAAATATAAAATCAGAGTTGCTCTGATTAAATGGGGAAAAAGGACCCAAAGGCACCACTGTTTTACCCCTCCTCTATCCCCTCCCACCCGCCCTTAGTCCCTCTATAATCCCAGCTTCAAAAACCTGTGCAGAAGCATCAATGGATGTATCAGGCAGGCGGCAGGAACTGCGGAATCCCAGGCCTGTGGGGTGGAGAAGGATGCAAGGGTGAACCGTTAAGATGAGTGATGGGGGAGCATCAAAGCAGATTGCAGGCGTGAATGCCTTCGCTGTCTCCTTCTCAGTCCATCAAATGGCAAGCACTCAGGAGTCCAGAGATCCTCTTACTTAAAAATACTTATCTTATGGCTTCTGATCTCGTAACTATGTGTGGAATCACTGGTGAAGACACCCAAAAGTGATTAACTGACTTTATGAAGAGACGGTGGTGTCTGAGTGTAGGTGTATGAGGAAAATTCTTGGCACATTCTTTCCTCTGAATTATCAGTGTTCACGTGGGCAATTGAGGATTAACTTCCTCCCGAACTGTGGGACAAAATACCATTTTGAAAGACCAGGGAATGGAATGAAATACAGAAACACACAAGAGAGGGAGATAATAGTAGCAAGACTAGGGATGAGAATTCTTCCAGGCGGTTCTGTGTTCTGGACAGACAGTAGTGGCAGGGAGATCATAATGCCGGATAAAAGGAATTTGCAAGTCTTTATCTTTAGCTCTGACCTCTGTCCTGCTATCCAGAAACCACAGTCTCCAACTTCTGGGCTTTTACTTAGTTATCTCAAAGGTATCTCAAATTTAATTTGCCCCTGACTCACTTTTGCATTCCTTTTGGATCTGTGTCCTGTTGTCATTACGTCACCATCATTCACTCTGTCAATAAATCCAGATCCCCTGGAGTCCTGATGATAAAGGTTTAATATCCTTGGAGTGAACAATTGTCATCATCATTCAATGTCTAGAGCTCCCTTTACATTTGGGGAGAATCCACCAGAATTATTAGCACGTATTCCCCTCCCCTCTCCCTGTACATTCAGCCTTCGCATCCAGAATTCTGAGCCAAATAGGTTTAACAGAATTGGAACAGAGTAGAGACTCAGGGTAACAGGTTTAGAAGGAGTCGTGCCGAGTAGCAGGAACCGTGCTGTTGCATCTGGGGCTCATTTTTCCTCTAAGATAGTGGAAATCCTCCCTGCTTGTAACTGTCCAGAGGTTCCTTTGCTGCACATTTTCTAAATCTGATTCTAAAGCCTCAAGTTGATTATCCAGACCAGTCAGATAAAATCCTTCCAATAAAATCCTTTCTTCATACATAGCCAGAGTCAGTTTTTCTTAATTGCAGTTAAAATTTCTTGAATTATGTATGCCCTATTTCCTTTTTATTTTATCTTTTAGATTTCTTGCCTCCAGATCGAATTTATCTCCCCTAGTTTAAGCCCTTATCATCTGGACAAGGGTCATTGCTTCTCCCTTACCTCAGTCTTTCCTCACTCCAAACCAACCTCTTTCCAAAGATCTTATCAGAGCATTATTCCCCTGTTGAAGAACAAAAGCGACCAGATCTTCATGGCTCCTTTTGCTTACAGAATAATATTTGAACATCTACATACCATTCAAGGTCTTTTAATCTACTCTCTAATATCTAGCACTCAGCTCCTTGGCAACAGCAGCCAATTCAAAATTATCTTTGTAGCCCAAGGACCTAGCACATTTCCTGGCAAAGAGTAAGACGCAATAAATGTTTGAAATAGATGAAAGAATGAATTAATGACTTATTTTTTACTCAGAAACTTTGTGTACTAGATACAACTATTTGCCACTAGTTACAAATATTTACCACTAGACACAATTATTATTTCCCAAATTCTATAGAAACAGTCATGTCTTTTTATACTTATGAAAAAGTATGTATAACGTACGTTATGAAAGGTTTTTTCCTCACAGTACTCTGTTTGCATTGCTGGTATCACTTATCACAATGTATTATAGTTAGTTAGATTCTGCCTGCCTTATGCAGTAATAAATACATCAGGCCTCCCAGGGCAAGAGCCATGTCTTATTCATCTTTGGACCCTTAATGTTTAAACATGGAATATATGCTTCATAGATTCTTGCTGAACTTGCCTCCCAGAGAAGTGTGTGGTCAGGAGAGAGTGGATGAGCTCTGCTTGACAAAAATTCCACTTCCCAAACTCCTGCAAGAAAGCTTTCAATATTTCAACGTTAAATGCGAACTTTGCTGTAGGTTTTTGGTCTATGGCCTTTGCCAGATAAGGCCTCTACCTTTTGTTCCCTGTTGCTTGAGAATGATGACCCTGAGGGTGTAATATCTAAATATGGGAAACCTTGACCTCAACATTTCCTCCCATCCCAGACAGCAGAGCTGCTGGGCCGTGGTACTCACACTGTAAACTGCACAGACAAAATTGAAATAAAATCTCCAAACTATTTCTGATAACGAAGAGGGTTCTGAAAGCCTATGAACATCTCTATAATTATCTCCAGTGAAACCTTCTTATTAAATTTTAAACTCTTTTCATTTTGGCTTCTGTCACATGAAGAGGGTGGATGGGAATGAAGCCTGGGAAAATTATGAAGTCGTTAATCCTGTTTATGTTCATTCAGCACAGACTTTGGGCTTAAGAGGTGTAGTGTGTGTAGGAAGGTAATTGAAACATCTTTATGAATGAAACCCACTAGTAATTAACAGATGCTATGGCTTGTTTTCCTTTGGCTGGGAAAGGGAGAGGGGTCAACCACAAGCAATGCATTTTTTATCGTCTCACGTGGACAACTGTGAAATGTTTAGTATGTTTATCAACTTTTTTGCATAAGCAAAACAAGGAATTTTATTTAATTCTTTTCTATATAATGAGACTAAGATATACTGGGTAATGTAAACGTTTCCAACATTATGGATTGGTTTCCAGTGGTTATCAACCTATCTTGGATATCCTCATTTAAGAGTCTTTCTCCCAGGTCCTGCAGCTCCCTTTTTTAGGGGTGTCTCAGTCAGAAGAGCTATGTCATGAAGGCCCAAGAGGCGTGGACAAATAGCAGCCTGGGCATGCCAAGTGGTGATATCTGCTCATCCATCATTCCATTTAGACAAATGAAAGATTACAGTCCCATGAGAAAAGGCAGCTACAGCCACACAATGCTTTGTGCCCCAAGTAAATTACTAGTTTCCTGTGATCTTTCTGACAAGTAAATTACTGCAGAAAATAGCATAGATGGGAACACAATGACAAAAAAAAAAAAAAAAATGCAGAGACTTAGCCCTTCAAAAGAGTTATTAAACCTCCAATACAACCATTTCTAAAGAACTCCAGAACCTCACCACCACCCTAACAGGAGGGGATTTTTTTTTCCCCCTCATCTTCCTATAGCATATCTTGAAGAAAAATAATACATGACTGGCAGAGTTGGAAGCGGATTTCTCAGTGATCAAATACCCTTTTTTTGTGATCAAGAAGATGTTTAAGAAGACAAGAGAGGACCTTGCTGCAGGAACTGCTGTGCCCACAGTCAGATCATCCTAGCTTGGCACCGAGGACCACAGGGATAGGGTATGTTCTGCACGAGAAAAGATAGCCTCTGAGAAAGTAAAGATTATCCATCCATACATACATCTTAACAGTTTCTGACAGACTCTACCTATTATTTTTGTTCAACAATAAAACATAAATTCTGGGACTTCCCTGGAGGTACAGTGGTTAAGTCTCCGCGCTCCCAATGCAGCGGGCACAGGTTTGATCCCTGGTCAGGGAACTAAGATCCTGCATGCCATGCCACACAGCCAGCCAAAAAAAAAAAAAAAACACATAAATTCTAATTTTGTTTTTCATGTGAAATAAGAGAAAGCTGTCTTATTAGAATTCGTTTCCCTTTGCCTATTCGAAGCCTAAACTCTAAAACACCCTCTAAAAGTTCTATTAACCTCCAGGGCATAGCAATAAAAGGTTTATTAGCTAAGTCAAATGGAGCAGACTAGGGGAAGGTATTGAAGATAATAGGAGTCATAAACAAATCACAAATATCATAAAATTCTGAGTTTCAATTTCATCAGGGAAATATCTTGAAGTTGACAGACTTCATAAAATTTTAGAATCAAAGAAGGTTTTTAGCAAGACTTAGTGACGTAAAATGACCTACCCAACACCTAAAATATTGCGCGGTGGTGCTGACACCAGAATCCCGACATCGCACTCTGTTGAGTTTCCCCCTACTAAAGTAGGGATTTCTTCCAGAAATCTTAGAGCAGGGTGCTAGAGCCAGTAAAATACTTAACAAGAAAGGCTGTTCCTAATCCAACTCAACTGATGTCTTCTTGTGTGACCTTGGGCAAGGGGCATAAACTCTTTCAAGCCCATTATCATAATTTTATATTAAAAAAAATAAAAATCACTCTTGCTTAAACACTCAAAACCTCAGAAAGTAGAACTCATCCAAATTGGCTAGTAAGGCATATAGTAAGTGGATTAAGAAACACATGGACATAAAAAATACTAAAATGTTTTCCAAAAGTGGTGGCCTCTGAGGTCCTAAGTGATTGACAGCAATTCCTTCTTGTTCACACTGTACTGCCTCAGTTTCCATTTTCTTATCACAGTCGGTTTGTTCTGGCATTGAGTCCCCTTCCATGGTCTTGACAAAACTGACCTAAGAGCACAAAATCATTGATAGCTGTTTAGACACCAGACACATCACTTCTTCCATTACATTTAAATAGTGCCATTTAAATTCAATTCAACAAACATCTTTGTGCCCTTGTTGGATAAATAAGACTTTGTCCCTGCCTTTGGAGACTTAAGGCTTTGTGCAAAAGATAGATACGTTATCAGAAAATGACCTTTGGGACTATAGTATAGCTTTAGGTCCTCTGTCTCTTTGTCAACTTTATCCCAAATAATCCTGCACTTCAAGGTATTTGGTAGGAACACACGTACACAGTAAGGGAAGAAGTGCTCTTCATTTGAAAGAGCAAGCAGAATGGCCAGTCTTGAAAAGGTTAAATTCTTTGGGCCCTTTTCTGTAAGCTGTTTATTTGAGAAGCAGAGGAATTTAGTGCTTACTCAGTTACAGTAGACTGTTCCTATCTGAGTTGGTTGAGTAGATATCAATGCATGATTCTAAGGTGGGGCCTATGAATGTGTATTTCTAACAAATTCCCAAATGATGCTGGTGCAGGACCACATTTGAGAGCCCCTGGTCTAAGCAAGCAATATTCAAACTGAGACATGTATACATTTAGGGATACAGAAAAACTTTTCCAGGGGTACTCAGGAGTCGACAATTTTAATGGGATCAAAGTTTCAGATCCTCAATTTCTATATTACTCTTTCCTAATAATAAAGTAATTCGTCTGAGGATTCATCAGTGGTTCTACTTTTCTGCATCCCCTTTTGTGATTGTCTTTCTCCCAGTTTGCAAAAGAAAACCACAATCCTCCTCATCAGGAAAAAATTCAAAGAATTGAGTGAGATTACTATTAAAAAATTCCTTCCATTTTTAATCTACTTATTTATGTGAATAAGGTTTCTTACCGCTTATGTTTATTGAAACAAAATAGGAATAGTATTAAGGCTGAACTCTGTCTTACTCTAGCTTAGGTAATTTTTATTCATGGATCCATAAATCCATTAAAAAATGACTCACTCCTTCTTATTAAGGAATATCTTTCAAGAAAAATTTTCTCCTTTTGATTATTAATCTGGTCAATATTTTAATGTATGTATTTACAACAAATGTGTATGAAAAATAATTGTAATAATAACTAAATCTAGAAAAAAAATTTAAACTATGGGCTATGGATACAAAAATAAAAATAATATTTAAATATGTAAATATTATTGCAGCATGTAAGTATAAGATTATGAATAAAAAATTTTCAAACATAGGATATTAGGATAGGATACTGTGAAAAAATAAAATGGAAATATTTGGTCAAGGAAAAATAAAACCATGTATAATTTCATACTGTTAAAGCAGAAGTCTTCGTACAGTTTTAAAACAGATGAGAGTGGATATCAACTCGATAAGGTATTTTGACTATTTGCATACTTTTAAAAGGGTAATTAATATTTTTCTTTTAAAATGTCCTTGTTTACAGTATGACACAAATTATATTTTTTGCCACTGCTTAAATCTGAGATAAAAATTTTATTTCTACCTAAAATATGTGATGGTTTTCATGTTGTGTTTTTTTCCCACTCTTCTTTTCAGGAGGTACTTCAGCAAAAATTTGAAGACCACTGTTTTTGATTGTGCTTGCAGCCAGGATAAATTGGTTTCTCTGAATCAATCATTACTGATTTTATTAATTTTCTGCAAGTTACTCAAATAACTTTCTAAACTTTTGATAGCTGACTCCAGGGTGAGGACATCCTTAGGACCCTTGGGGATTGTGAGGAGTTCACCTGTGTGGTACAGTGAGGCTTCCTGTCCTAACTTTGACAACTCAGAGTTATCCTTTCAAAAGTTTCCATATACCCCCTCTCCGTAGGCATATGAGAATGGGAGTAAAAGCCACATTCCACAAAACATTAAAACATTTAAAAGATCAGAACTGATGTTTACTATGAGAGAAGAGAGAGGAGAGAGAAGGGGGAGAAAGACAGACAAATGCATCATCCTTCCAAAAGTTAACAAGTTTCCAACAAAAACTCTATGAACTAAGCGAGACAGGAATATAAAGACAATAGATTGATTGTCTTCAGTATTTAAGATGATGAATTGGGCAGTGATCCTCCTTGTAGGAGGGATGGGCTGGGCTTTGAAGTTCAGGGTGACCATGGCTATATGCAGCATCACTGGAACTTTATTAGAACAGCGAGCAAGCTGGGTTATTTGGCATCTTAGATGCATATTCTTTCTGTTATTTCTACCCTCCTATAGTTCCCAATTTCTGATTGCTATGTGCCAGGTCAGTCAGCCACCGTCATATTCAATTTCCTCAAGATTGGTTAAAACTTGTCTCCAAGGTCCCACTGGTTAAAAAGTCTCTTGACTTCCAAGTTGTGCTTGAAAGTGTCCCCAGGGCATTTCTCTGTCTTTCGTTGCTTATCATTAACACCAGTCACCTCACCACACAGAAGTTTACCTGGGGCTGCAAAGCCAGGGTCAAATGCATGGGCAGCTTTTCCTGGTATAATGCATTTCTAATGTAGAACATCTATGCATGAAAATTGCACATGGCTGACAGTTTAAAAAAATATCTTTCCACGTACAAAGTCAATTTCAAGATAGGATTTAGCTTTCTTCCACTACCTAACAAAATTAAAATCTTTATGTTTAAAAAAAATCACTATTACATATTATGAAAATGAATTTTAATTGATAAATATGATGATGTAGAAAGTACAAAACATTCTGTTCAAGAAAACCATTAAGAAAATAAAAGATACACAGAGGGATGCTAATCATTTTGTTTTCATTAAGACTGGAATGAAGCCAAATAAAGAGGGGTGGGGAAAAAAAAAAGAAAATAGAAATTAAATGATAATCTTGGAAGACTACCTCACAAATATCAGGGAGAAAAAAAGGTTAATTTCTTATCATTGAGTTTTGAGGGTTTTTTTTTAATGTATTCTAAATATAAGTCTTTACCAGACATATGATTTGTAAATATTTTCTCCTCCTCTTTGGTTTGTCTTTTCATTCTCTTAGAAGTGTCTTTAAAGAGCACAAGTTTTAAATTTTATAAATTCCAGTTTATCAATTTGTTCTTCTATGGATGATACTTCTAGCAACATAGCTAAGAAATTTTTGCCTAATCAAATCATATAAAGATTTTCTATTATGTTTTCTTCTAGAAGTCTTCCAGTCTTTTACTTTATACTTAGGTTTAAGATCCATTTTGAGTTAAATTTTGTATATTGTGTAATGTATATATTGAAGCTATTGCTTTTTGCATACAAATATCTAATTGGTCCAGCACCATTTATTGAAAAGATATTCTTCCTCCACTGAATTACCTTGATTTTCCATCTTTGTCAAAAATGATTTGCCCATTTATGTCTGGGAATTTCTATTTTGCTCCATCAACCTATGTGTCTACTATTTTACACCAATTCTACACTGTCTTAATTAGTGTAACATTAAGTCTTAAAATCAAGTACTGTTAGTCCTCCAACTTTATCATTCCTTTTCAAAGTTGTTTTGACTATTCTAGGGCCTTTGAATTGCCATAGGAATATTAGAATCAGTTTGTCAATTTTACAAAACGCCTGCTGGGATTTTGATTGGGATTACATTGTTTTTTTTAACGATTCTTTTTTAAAAAATTTTTTTATTTATTTTATTTTTGGCTGCGCTGTGTCTTCGTTGCTGCGCTCGGGCTTTCTCTAGCTGCGGCAAGCGGGGGCTACTCTTCGTTACGGTACGCGGGCTTCTCATCGCAGTGGCTTCTCTTGTTGCAGACCACAGGTTCTAGGCATGCAGGCTTCAGTAGTTGTGGCACGTGGGCTTCAGTAGTTGTGGCTCGCAGGCTCTAGAGCGCAGGCTCAGTAGTTGTGGCACACGGGCTTAGTTGCTCCGCGGCATGTGGGATCTTCCTGGACCAAGGCTCAAACCTATGTCCCCTGCATTGGCAGGCGAATTATTAACCATTGTGCCACCAGGGAAGCCCCTGATTGGGATTACATTGAATCTATAAATCATTTCCAGAAAAAGTGTTCTCTTAAAAATATTGAGTATTCTGTCCTTTGAACAAAGTGTATACTAAATTTATTTAGGTCTTTTAAATTTCTCTTAGCAATTATTTATAATTTTCAGTATGTTGGTCTTGTTCTTTTTTCAGATTTATCCCAACATATTTCATAATTTTTATGCTCTTTTATTTTTAAAAAATTTTAAAACATTTTTTATGCTCTTTTAAATTGTATTTTAATTTCAATTTCCTATTGTTTGTTGCTAGTATATAGAATTATACTTGATTTATGTATTCAGTTTATCCTACATCCTTGATAAACTCCCTTATTAATTCTACTAGCTTTTAAAGAGTCCATCTAATGTTCTATACTAGCAATCATATCAACCACGAATAAAACATTGTAGTTCTTTGTTTGCAATATGGACACCTTTTATTTCTTCTTGGTTTATTGCAATGGTTAGAATGCCCAGTACAATTTTGAATAAAAGTGGTGAGACCACAAATCTTTGACTTCTTCCTAATTGTAGGGAGAAAGTATCAAACTTTCACCATGAGGTATTATGGTAGGGGTATTGTAGGTACCCTTTATCAGGTAGAGCAAGTTCTCTTCTGTCCCTAGAAGGCTGACAGCATCTTTATGATGAAAGGATGTTAAATTTGTCAGCCACTTTTTCTGCATCTATGGAGGTGGTCATATGATTTTTCTTAGTTTGTTCATATGGTGAATTACATTGATTGATTTTTCAAATGTTAAACTAAACTTGCATTCCTGGATGAACCCCACTTGGTTGCGATTTATCATTCTTTTTATTTAGTGTTGGATTCAATTTCAAAATAGGCAAAAGATTTGAAAAAACATTTCACCAAAGAAAATATACAGATGGTAAACTAGTACCTGAAAAGTATGTTCAATATTATTAATCATTAGGCAAATGCAAATTAAAATTGCAGTAAGAGGGCTTCCCTGGTGGCTCAGTGGTTAAGAATCCACCTGCCAATGCAGGGCACACGGGTTTGAGCCCTGGTCTGGGAAGATCCCACATGCCTCAGAGCAACTAAGCCCGTGAGCCACAACTACTGAGCCTGCGTGCCACAACTACTAAAGCCCACATGCCTAGAGCCCGTGCTCTGCAACAAGAGAAGCCACCGCAATGAGAAGCTCGTGCACTGCAGCGAAGAGTAGCCCCCGCTCGCCACAATAAGAGAAAGCCCGTGCGCAGCAACAAAGACCCAACACAGCCAAAAATAAATAAATAAATAAATTTTTAAAAATAAAAATAAAATAAAATTGCAGTAAGATGCCATGCCACACTTATTGGAATGCAGTGTTAGGGAGAATGTAAAGCAAATGGAACTCTTCAATCTAGCTGGTGGAAATATAAAGTGGTGCAACCTCTTTGTAAAACAGGTTGATACTTTCTCGAAAAGTTAAACATACACATTATCATGTGATCAAGCCATTCCACTTCTAGGTATTTACCCAAGAGGAATGAAGGCATATGTCCATACAAAACTGTTTACAGCAATCTTTGTAAAAGCTGTATTTGTAATAGCTCAAAATTGGAAACAATCCAAATTTCCACCAGCAGGTGAATTGTTTTCTATCCATACAGTGCAATACTAATGCAGCAATAAAAAGAAACTATTGATATATGACAGAACATAAATATCTAAATAATCATGATGAATGAAAGAAGCCAGGTTAAGAAAAAAAGAGTACATATTATATAGTACCTTTTTTTAAAATAAAAATAACCCATAGTGACAGAAATGAAATCAGTAGTTGCCTTGGGACAAGACAGGGTCAGAGTGGGATAGAAGGAGAGGAGCTTTACAAAGAGACACAAGGAAACTTTTAGGGCTAATGAATATAATATGTTCATTATCTTGATTATGGTGATGCTTTTATTTATTTTTTTTTAATTTATTTTTGTCTGTGTTGGGTCTTCGTTTCTGTGCAAGGGCTTTCTCTAGTTGCGGCAAGTGGGGGCCACCCTTCATGGCGGTGCTTGGGCCTCTCATTATCGCGGCCTCTCTTGTTGTGGAGCACAGGCTCCAGACGCGCAGGCTCAGTAGTTGTGGCTCACGGGCCTAGTTGCTCCGCGGCATGTGGGATCTTCCCAGACCAGGGCTCGAACCCGTGTTCCCTGCATTAGCAGGCAGATTCTCAACCACTGCGCCACCAGGGAAGCCCCTATGGTGATGCTTTTATAGGTCAAGAGTATACTTTCAATATGTGTAGTTTATTTTATGTCCATCATGTCTCAATATAACTGTTAGAAGTCAAAAAAGGGCTAATATTCTTATCTACAAAGAGCTCTTGTAATCCACAAAGAAAATATAAACACAATTTAAAAAATTCAACCTTATTCACAATCAAAAAAGTTTAGATTAAAGCAAGAATGGCTGAATCATATGTATATGTTTAACTTTTCTAGAAACTACCAACCAGTTTTCCAAAAAGCAGTATTAAAAAAAAAAATGGTACCTGTGTTGGAAAAGATGCTTGTTGTAAAAGCACACTCACAGTTTGCTACTTTAGTGAAAACTGATACAACCTTTCTAAAGTGTAGTTTGGCAATACATATATATATATATATATCAAGAATGCCACAAGCAATCATATCCTTTGTCCCCAGTATTTCCACTCCTTGGAATTTATCCGAAGAAAACAATCAGAGAAGAATAAAAAGATTAATGTATCGAAACCCCAAAATACTGCAACTTATAAACAGAATTTCAGGAATACATTAATGTCCAAAAAACAAAGGGTTGCTTAAAGAATTTAAGATATGTTCAAATAACGAAATGTTGTGTAGCTCAGTAATGATCAGGTTCTCAAACAATATTTAAAAATATAAAATACATGCATTGCAATATTTAGGATTTAGACATTTATACTATTGTTTCATATTCATAGGTAAACTCATAGAAACACGCACATCTGAATTCTTTTATGATTAGAAGTAAATCTAGGGACTTCCCAGGTGGTCCAGGGGCTAAGACTCCACGCTCCCAATGCAGGGGCCTTGGGTTTGATCCCCGGTCAGGGAACTAGATCACGCATGCCGCAACTAAGACCTGGTGCAGCCAAATAAATAAATAAATAAATAAATATTTTTTTTTAAAAAAAGAAGTAAATCTAGTGATAAAGCATGACACAACTTTCTTTTATTCCCCTTTTTATACTTTTCTGTTTCCAACCCTTTTTTTGTCATGAAATACATAATTTTATAAACATATAAATCAAAGTCGTGATAACACACAATTTTTGTTTCCTTCTATCATCCATGTCTGATGTAGGACACACGTGTTTATAATCAGTTTGTGTGTGGAATGGGGAGATGGTACACTGAGCAGGAAGACTACACAAGGAATGATTTGAGATAGTTCTTTTTCTCAGAGGACTAAAATAATCTCAGTAAAAAAAAAACATGTACGATTATATACAGTGCCTCTCCTTCCACCAGCTCAGCCTTTCCCATTCTCCCCCTTGTTTTCAAAAAAATTTTTTTAAAGTTTTTATTTATTGATTTATTTGGCCGTGCAGCACAGCATGCAGGATCTTACTTCCCCAACCAGGGATCGAACCCATGCCCCCTACAGTGGAAGCACGGAGTCTTAACCACAGGACTGCCAGGGAAGTCTCCCCATCCCCTTTTAATATTGTTTTCTTATGTATCATTTCAAAGCATGTAAAAATCTATGTTTTTTTTGATTTTTGGTTTTTTTCCCTAAGGGAGATAGCTGGAGTGACGCTTCTTGCTTCCAGGAAAGCTACTTTAAACCAGCCATGAAGAAAATGGAGAAGGAAATATAGATAGAAAAATAGAAGTGATGGAAATATTTCAAGGTCAGAGCCAAAAGTTTCACTTTGTCCAGAAGGGAAGGGAGGGATCTGAAAAGAGGAGGAAATCAGTGATTGATAGCAGCACTTGCGGCTGAAGTTTTGATCAAAGGGGACAATGGTGTCACCCATATCCTAAGGTCTTCTCCCTGCTCCAAAAATGACTAGTCCCAAGTCCCGCTCTGGCCCACTCAGATCAGTGACACTGGCTCTGTAACTGACAAACTAATTTCCCTGAGGAACAATTGGAGGTGTCTTGACAGATCTGAATTATGTCACTGGTTAAGGTTTAGTGACCTTTACCATAAACCGTATTTTATAGGTAAATTAATCAGAACTTTCTGTAATTATAATTCCATATTCTCTAATTTATAGGTTTTTTTCTTTACAAAGTAGTGCAACATTCTTCCTTCTCCCCCTTTATATGATCTGATTTATGTTAGAGAAATTATTATAGTTCTGATATAAATGTTAAATCTCATATTTGTGGAGGCCTCTCTACCACCTTCCCTTTGCCAGTGAATGGCCTTAGAGCATTTTTCTTATACACAAATTGTATCCTACATATTTGCTGGCACTAAGCAATCTGCCACATTCTTACATGTCAAGACTTAGCCGTGAATTACAAGAATGGACACAAACAACCTCAAGTCTTTAGATCTTTGATTATTTTGTTTGACCATTTGAGCTCCTTCCTGCTATGGCCCCTCAGCTGCTCCTGTCACAGGATCCAGCTCTGATGTTAAACACCTGGCATTTCAAGGTTTCAAATGTTCAGACAGGTAATTATATCATGATTACACATCTCTACCATTTACTTTCAGCTTCTAAAAACACATTAGGAACAACAGTGTTTCCTGTCAAAAAAAATTATGTGAATACAAAATTCAGTTGTTCACATTTCAAAGCAACTCTGTAATAATAAACAAATTCTAAGTGGCTTAGAAAATAATTGGATATACATATTTTTGAAAAATATTTTTTAATACTTATTATTAAAGTTCGTACTGAGTGTCCAGTGACATGCACAATAACAGATTTGCATCCAGGTATATCACTGTGAAATTTCTGACCAGTGTAAAAGTAAAGACCATACACACTTCCAGAGAGAAAAGAAATGTTCACATAGGAATTAGATCAGGTATTAGGATGGCTTTGGACTTCTCAACAATAACTGTAGAAGCTTGAAGACTGTGGAACAGCCCTTTCAAAATTCTGACTGAAAATTATTTACAAATAGAATTCTTTACAAAGCCAGACTATCAGTCAAGGCTGAAGGCAGATCAAAGATATTTTCAGAGCTTCCGGATCTTAAGAAATTTACCTTCTTTGCATGATTCCCTAGGAAGCTTTCTGAGAGTTTTTTCCCGCTAACCCAAGGAAGACGTAGCATGGGTGCTAACCCAGGAGAGAAGCTAGGGGATCCCAGTGATGGTGATGCAGGGAATTCCCACAGGACCACAGTGCAGTAGGAGAGGCCAGTCCAGGGATAATCAGGAGAAATTAATTCAATAAGAGAAAATTGATTGAACACCTGATAATATCTGAAAATACTGAGAGGGGACTTAAATAATTGGAGGAGAGTTTGGGGTTTCGCTACTGATGAGTTTACAGAAAACTAAGAAAGAGCAGGACAGTTATTAACTCCAGGGAAATTTTTTTTTTTAAAAGGAAAGTTAATCAGGGTATACTATTTAGATCATAATCATGTCAACACTGAGTAGTACTCTAACCAAATTAATACTTAAACATATTAGAGGCTGTCCTCAAGAAGTTGGCATGAGTGGCAGACTGGAATGATGCAAGAAAGATAAATTCTTATTTTTTTTAAACTGAGCCACATTTTTTTTTTATAATTTTATATTTATTTATTTGGCTGCATCAGGGCTTAGGTGCAGCACGCGGGATCTTCGTTGCAGTGCACAGGCTCTTCATTGCGGCACCCAGGCTTCTCTAGTTGTGGTGCACGGGCTCTAAAGTGCTTGGTCTCAGTAGTTGCGGCGTGTGGGCTTAGTTGCCCCACAGCATGTGGGATCTTAGTTCCCCAACCAGGGATGGAACCCGCGTCCCTTGCATTGGAAGGCGGATTCTTAACCACTGGACCACCAGGGAAGTCCCAAGAAAGATAAATTCTTATCTTAAAGTAGGAAATCAATAGATAAGGGCAAAGAGTAAAAAAGTCAAGAGAGGGATAACCATGCATTGAGAGATGTAGAGGTAATAGAAAAACAAAGGGCAAACACAGTTGAAAGTGGTTGCCTGTGGATATTTGAGCAGGACATCATTAGTTTGCAACAAACTCCATAGAAATAGTAAGCTTTTTTAAACCATGTGTGTCAACAATTTTTATAGAACTATTTATAAAAATCTGAACGAAAGGTGGTGATGAACATTAAAAAAAAAGGGTGATGCCTAGTTGTTTTTTTCTTCTCATTACTTCTATTTAGTATATTAATTGTCTTGAGCACCTTCTTTGTCCTTTTGGTACACAGAGATGATACTGGATACAATCCTTGCCCTCAGGGTTTTATAGTCCAGTAGCAGTGACATAGTATATAATAATTATAAAAAGTAGAAAATCACAAGCGTCAAGAGAGATGGACAGGGCTTCCCTGGCAGCGCAGTGGTTAAGAATCTGCCTGCCAATGCAAGGGACACGGGTTCGAGCCCTGGTCCAGGAGGATCCCTCATGCCGCGGAGCAACTAAGCCCATGCGTCACAACTACTGAGCCTGCGCTCTGGAGCCCATGAGCCACAGCTGCTGAGCCCACGAGCCACAACTACTGAAGCCCGTGCGCCTAGAGCCCGTGCTCTGCAACAAGAGAAGCCACCACAATGAGAAGCCCCCGCGCCTCAACGAAGAGTAGCCCCCGCTTGCAACAACTAGAGAAAGCCCGTGTGCAGCAAGGAAGACCCAATGCAGCCAAAAATAAAATAAAATATATTAATTTAAAAAAGAGAGAGAGATGGACAAAATGCCATGAAATTTAGAGGGAAAATGTCACTTGCAGCTGAAGGAGGTTCAATGGAGGAGGAGGCATCTCCGTGGTCCTCTGCAGGGGGAGGCTATCAAGAGATGTACGGCAGGGGTGGGCCGGGCCAGGGTTAGGGAGGGGTAGGTGAGGAGGGGTAGAAAAGCTCAGGGTGTTTGCAGGAGGCCTCATGGGGCGGAGTTAGTTGTAGCCCAGAGCATGTGTAAGAGGAATTAAGCCGGGGAGGCAGGCTGCAAATATATTGTGGAGGCTGGTTGTGCCAGCTTAGTGGTTTCTGGGGATTCAAATGCTTTTCCCATGTACTTTGACCCTTTGTTTTCAGAAATGTAAATCTGCAGAAAGAGATGGGGAAGTCTAGCTATTGCATTATTCATAAAGCATGCTGTCTCTTAAAGTTCCTTCACCTACTGAAGCTTCTTATATCCCACAAGAGACTTTACCAGTCTCTCTAATTAAACTTTCATTCCCCAAAGGATTTTTTTCATGTTATGGACACCTTTTTTTTTTTTTTTTTTTTTTTTTATTTTTGGCTGTGTTGGGTCTTCGGTTCGTGCGAGGGCTTTCTCTGGTTACGGCAAGTGGGGGCCACTCTTCATCGCGGTGCGGGGACCGCTCTTCATCGCGGTGCACGGGCCTTTCACTATCGCGGCCCCTCCCGTTGCGGGGCACAGGCTCCAGACGCGCAGGCTCAGCAGTTGTGGCTCACGGGCCCAGCTGCTCCGCGGCATGTGGGATCTTCCCAGACCAGGGCTCGAACCCGTGTCCCCTGCATTAGCAGGCAGACTCTCAACCACTGCGCCACCAGGGAAGCCCATGGACACCTTTATACAAGAAAAACTGAGCTGTATTCCTCCCTCAACTCGACCTAAGCCTTTTTCTTCCCCCAAAAGTTAGAGAATGGAATGAAAGTAAACATTCCAAGCTTCCTGAATTCTTCCACATTTTAAGTGATTTTTTGAAACAATTTTGATTTCATACTGGATTGGCAGTGTCAATTTATTAATATCAGGTATACCAAAAAAATGTTTTCATATGATAGGGCAGGCTTGTGTTGAGGCCCTTTTGTCTTACCTTTCTCACGTCCCACTTTTCTATTGAGTTCTGGAAGGACAAACTGACTCTGTGATCCTATGGGGTCACCTCACTGCATCCCCCATCTATAGGAGTATGTCAGAAGTTAAATATCCCTTTTAGGGTAGCCGAGTTAAATTCCCTTACAAACAGTTGCCCCTATAAAACCATAAGAGCAGCTAAGAGGAGAGCCATTAGGGAAAATTTATCTGAACCTCCCATGTCTGAGCCTTTGCTCTGGTTTCCATCCAATTAGGTCTCTTTAGCTCCCAACTTGGCTTTCTCCCAACTCTAAGCTTTGGATTTTTAACCCTCTATAGACATGTCTGAGAATTGTATTGTGTGTGGATCCCTTTCACTGACCCCTCTGGAAACTGCTCACAAAGCATACTTCCAGATTATGGATTTAATATGACTTCTGATATTGCAGTCTATACAATGACCCAGCACATCCCAGATTCTCTTTGTAGCTGAGTATGGGGCTTGATAGAAGTAAAACAACAAAGGCTGGTTTAAGAATGAAGTCCATTTAGCCAGTGTACTTGTTGAACAATGCCCCTACTTTGGGGCCTGGTCTTTTATTTCCATCTCCTTCTTATTTGTTTCTATGGAGCACAGCTAAATATCTGGGGGCTGGCAAGCCCAAGGCTCCTATCTGCTGCTTCTGGACCAGAGTTTGTGGCATTTAACCACTAATCTAATGCTGGAACTTCTAACCCGGCACCAGGGCCTTAGTAGGATGAAGCCTAGGGAGCAAAATTGATCCAGTTACCTGATCCTCAGCTAGTTAGAGGAACCATGATGACAGCTGAAAATCTAAGTAACAGTTCCATGTATTTAATATCTAGATCCCAGATAAATACCAGAGAAATTATGAAACCAAGAAAAAAAAGAACTAAGCAGAGGATAAGGAGAAAGGAGAAGCAACCAACAATGTCAGTTACTGGTTTAAGGATTTATTTACATTTTGTCATTTAACTTGGACAAAACTCTTTAAAGAGAAAGATGTGTTAGGTGGGGGGGGGGGTACTAACGCTTTTTGAACCCTACATTAGTCAGCTTTTGCTGTGGTAATAAACAAGATCAAGATCTCAGTTGTTTTTAACAACAAACCATGTATTTCTTGCTCTTGAGTCTGGAGGTTGGCCCTGACTCTGTTGGACTCAGCTAAATTGGATGGACTTCACATGCCTTCTTGTTTGGGGAACACTAACTGGGGTATGCTTATTATGGTGGAGGGGAGAATCTCCAGAGGAGTGAGCAGAATCACATGATACCCTAAAAGTCTCTGCTAGGACCCATCACTTCCACTGACGTTCTACTGTTCAAAGAAAGTCCACGGTCAAGCCAAGCCAAAAGTCAATGGGGTAAGGATGCAGTAGTTGGTACATGCAACCACATAACAAGGGGTTGGTCGGTACTGTCTTTACTGGAGGTGGGATATTGTTGGAGCTAATAATCTAATCTTTCCCAAGCCCTCATCCTGTGTCAACTACTTTGTTTTTTTTTTTTTTAATTTTACTTTACTACAGTAGATTTAAGAGATAGAAGGTATAAGTGACTATATAGGTAAGGAATTTGAGACTTTGAGAGGTTAAGGAATTTGCCCAAGGACTGGCAAGTATTGGATCAGGAATTTAACCCCAATCTGTCTGATTCTCAACCACATTCTTTTCTCAATACTTTTGTCTAGAGAGACTATATGTCTAAGATCTAAAAGAATCTGAGACTACTAGAAAGAAATTGTGCATGAAGCAGAAATTGTGGGAATCATTTATACATAGAGTTAAAATATAAACCTAATTAAGTTTAATAAGTGTACATGTTAGAAAATTTTCTTTGAAACCCTCTTTTATAATGCCACACTTTGGAAGGATGGGGTAGAGTGCAGTAATGATTAGAGTCTAGAGTCACTTTATGAAATTGTAGAGAAGCTTTCTTTCCATGCCCTTCTGTCTCTCTCTGGTTTATTTCTTACCTC
The DNA here is from genome assembly GCF_949987535.1 of Balaenoptera acutorostrata. Classification (NCBI taxonomy): domain Eukaryota; kingdom Metazoa; phylum Chordata; class Mammalia; order Artiodactyla; family Balaenopteridae; genus Balaenoptera; species Balaenoptera acutorostrata. The sequence goes on from NC_080071.1 coordinate 13,303,190, forward strand.
ATTAGCTCCTGCTGTCTGATCTAGAAGTGCCTACTTCTAGCTTTTTGTTGTAGCCCCTCCCTTGTGCCACCCCTCCAAGGAAATGTCCGAATTGTACAATATTCCTCTCTCTGGAACCATATAAAATCTCCAGACCATTAGCATTTCAATCAGGGGGTATATATTTTGAAAGAGGATTCCTGAAAGAGCAATGTCTGACCCCCAGATAATGTTTCTTTGACCCTCTGACCCTGGGACCTATTGCTAAAGGAAATATCTTTCAATGGTGGAACTTTCTGATAACTCTACAACAGGGCATGTGCACTCCAATTAATCTGAATGCATGGAAAATGATTTCATTTTTATGAAGGGAGTGAACCGCCCCCCCCTTCTCATTCATAGTCTAGTCAAGTGGATTTTATGCTTTGTTGAAAATAGATGTGTGGTTGCCAGCTGCGATGCCTCTCTACCTTTTTTCCCACGAGAAGCTTCTTATTTGGAAAAAAAAAAAAAAAAGTTTTTTGGTCTGTTAACTTTGAGGAAAGCCACTCCACACATACTGATTGTGAGGAACAGAAACAAAGAGGATTACTTTTACGAGCCCTTCCAAAATATCTTCTCTAGCTTTCTACCCCACTGAAACAGAGGGTCTTCTCTCTAAAGGAGGTCGGAGAATGAGAGAAAAGAAAATGTGAGAGCAATTCTCGCCTCCATCTTTCTCTGGTTCATCTGAATATGGGTTTTCTAGCCAATAAATTACAAAATTAGGCGCATTGTAATTAAAAATAGAGAGATTAATCCACCATATTCTTATTGTGAGCTTGGTACATTGTTAGTATTCAATGTCTATTTGTTGAATGACTGAATGAATGAATGTGTTGCTGAGTATTAATCAGGGCTTAGAGTCCACTGAATACATTAAAGGACTTTTCATTTGTGTTTATTCTCTATCTGAACATTCAGAAATATCGGACATATTTATCTCTTAACTTGTGATTTAAAATGGTATCTGAACCATCATAAATGCTATTGTCTAGATATATCATAACAATTTTCTTTAAAAGTCACTAGTTGTAGGAATCATCAACCCTTTCTTCTACATAAATGTGTGTACACTGCCAAAATATTGTTATAACATGATAGAATTCTGAATAAACCATCAAGAGAGGGACTACTCTCTTTGTAAAATGTGGAAATTATATTTGTGCATTTAAAAAGAAACACCTACCATTTAAGAAATCTTTTATTTATTCAGAATACAGTCTTGCATACACGTAACACAGCATTCTGCATTGCAGCAAGTGTTTCAAGTTCTGCCTTTCAAAGTCTTGGCTGACTGACCTTATGGTATGGCTTGGTGAGAAGGGAATAGAGGTCAGTCAGAGGAGAGTGGTGTGCTAGAGACAGGACAAAGAGTAAGTTAGTGGATCGTTGCTAATGTCAGAATTCCAGAAATGCCTGGGATGCCGGGATCATTCCTGATGGAGACTGAAATAACATAACAGAGCGACCCCGGCTCTGGAGAGTCCTGCCTCATTTATTCTGCACTGGAAACCACCGTAAAAATGGTCCTTAGCCTCGCTGGAGCACTGACCTATACTTAAATCGAAAGAGACCAATAAGAGTTTTACTTACAATCCGCAATGCCAATATGCCTGAAAAAATATGTTGTGGAGGGAAAGGCAGGAGAAACAAAAAGCTTTCATGAGCATAACTTATCTTTGACTGTCACAAAATCAATAGGCTTTACAGAGCCAAGGAAATTCAATAGCTTGGCATTCATAATAAAGATTGGTTTGGGTGATTTGTCTCTCTCTAATAAGGCAGGCTTTGGACCCCAGCTTCCCTGCCTTTAAAACTGAAAAGGGGTGGGGATTTCTCCATCACAGCCAAGTCCTCTTGCTTGTCTATTGTCAGGACTTTACAATAGTACTGCTTGTCTGGCCAAGCCTTGCTTCACCCAGGAGAACAGACCTCACATTGGGGCGTGGAGTAACAGATGCCCAGCTTTCAGCCTCCTTCAGCCTGCTTGACAGCCTTTTCATGCATCATAGATACATCTGTTTCAATGAAAAACCCAGAGCAAAGTTGCAAGTATTTGTTTTTTTTCCTGGAGACCACTTTACAGAATGTGTCCAGATATTCACTCTGGAAACTAGGCAGGCTGCAAAAACGTGAAAAAAATTTGAGTGCCCTGACCTGACCCGGCTCTCATCAGAGGAAGATTGTGATCAGGCACCCATCAACATGGTTAGTCAAGGGGCGAGATGGAGGACAAGGGAGAAAGAAGACGCTGGCTATAGTCAGTGGAACACCACACCTAAGGTTTTACAACTCAGTGGCTGGATGACACCCAGCACAGGTTCTTGAACATGGCAGGGAATCAATAGATGTCAACTGAATTGAGATAAATGTCTAATTCATATTGAACTCCTAACATGTGCCAGTCACTTCATCTACTGTGCATTAGTCCTAATCTTCATAACATGCCTAAAAATAGATATGTCAATATTCTTGTTTGACAAAGAAAGAACAATGAGATTCAAGGAGGTTAAAAAAGCATGCCCCAAATCACACAGATAGGCAGTGTTACAAGCAGGAATCCAATCAACATCTATCTGACTCAAAGACTAGGCCCTTTTAACTACTCCGGAAGACTTCTCCTAGCTACATTGTCAGGCCAAGAAACGAGCAAGCAAAGCCCACATTAAATGATATTGCTTGCGAGTTGTGAGTACCAGTGGTCACCTTCTCAAACTTAAGCTTACATAACTCTATTGGCGTTTTAAAACCCAGGTTTTAGTCTTGCCTCTGCAGTTAACTCATGCCTTTTGCTGTGTGGATACATGAGATGAAGCATATACATCCGCTTTCTAAATCCTACATGCATAGTCTAGAAATGTAGGCTAGCCATAGTAGTGGAGGAAGAGCCCTGTCTGGCCACAGAGAGAAGGCTGATTGACAGAACGAAGGAATGACTGAGCAGGACCGTTTGGGTGGCAGCTGTCTTTCCTTTCCAAAGCTGCTCTGATGGCCCCTCCTGGAAACGCAGGAGATGAACACCCATCAATCAGTCAATAAGAACCGATCGTATGCTTACTCTGTGTTCACACTTGATTAATCTGCAAGCCACCTGCAGTGTGGACCAGTGGATTGGAGGCTGGGGCCACAATTGAGAAATAAGGTGATGGGAGCCTAGCTGAGTGTGGCAGCAGAGGGGACATTGAAGTGGTCAGCGTTGTAGAGTCACTGCTCCCTCATCCTCCCTTCCTGGGCAGGAGCACTTCTCCTCACTTCTCCCAGCTGCATTCAAAGAGTGAGTCCGGGGTTTCCTGGTGGCGCAGTGGTTAAGCATCTGCCTGCCAATGCAGGGGACACGGGTTCGAGCCCTGGTCTGGGAAGATCCCACATGCCGCGGAGCAACTAAGCCCGTGTGCCACAACTACTGAGCCTGCGCTCTAGAGCCCACGAGCCACAACTACTGAGCCCGCGTGCCACAACTACTGAAGCCCATGCACCTAGAGCCCGTGCTCTGCAACAAGAAAAGCCACCGCAGTGAGAAGCCCACGCACCGCAACGAAGAGTAGCCCCCGCTCGCTGCAACTAGAGAAAGCCCGCGCACAGCAACGACGACCCAACGCAGCCAAAAATAAATAAATAAAATAAATAAATTTATTTAAAAAAGTGAGTCTGCACAGAACTGCCGAGGTGGAAGAGAGGCTGGCCCTCTTTCCCAGCATGAGCAGCTGGCGGATAAGCCACGTAGAGATTTAAGGGAGAAGAAGAAACCAACGCACTGAATCCTGGAAACAGCTGTTAATCGCACGAACATGCCGAGTGAAAGAGCATGGAGCCGCCAAATACCAGAGTCAACCTGCTCCCCAACACGCTTAAAAACTTTCAACAGGGACATGGAGAAGGGAAAATGAAGATTCATGTTTGTTAAGACCATCAGTTGAATGTATGGTCTTAACACATACAACTTTTATTTGTTGTATGTGTTAGGACTGAGTTTACTGGGAGTGACCAAAAATTAATATTAAATTGGCTTAAGTAAGGTAGAAATATGTTTCTGTGATACACACACGCACGAGCGTGCATGCAAGCACATGTGCGTGCACATGCATGCACACACACACACACACAGTCTGAAGATGGTGGGCCAGGGCTGATAGGCCAGCATTAGGAACCCAGACTCCTCCTTTCATGCTGTTTCCCATCTCATCTTTAGCCTGTGACATCTACCTAATGGTCCAAGATAAAAACTCAAACTCTAAGCACCATCTCTGAATTCTAGCCAGCAGCGTGGAGGAAAGAGCAAACGTACATAAGCACCGTTTCTTTCAGTGAACTCCTCCAAAGTCTAACATGACATGTCTTATATTTCACTGGCCAAAACTGATGGCTTGATCTAGCTGTGAGGAAGATGGTTGGCCATGTTCCCAGGTACGACTTGTCTGTTCTCTCATTATGAGAGAAAGGGCGGATGGATATTAGGAGCCAATTTGCAGTATCTGTCGTACAGGCATAATTAAATATAATGCCAAAGTTTCTTCACCACAACCCCTAGAAGAGGCCAGCAGAAAAGGCCAGTGACTCCTTCCCATCCTATCTAGGTGTGTGATGTGCAACCTGGAGATAATGGTCAGCAGGTCACATATAGATGCACTGCCATCCCACCAACTGAACTCACTTAGGAAGGTAATAAAACAAAACTTCCAAGGAAAATAGAAGGAGGAGGAGGAGGGGAAAAAAGAAGAAAGGCCAAAAAGAATGAGTCCAAAGAGAGGAATATTAGTAAAACTTGGCAATAGATTGGTTTGGGAATTTCAGTACTATAAGTAGTCTGACATGAATTTACAGAGGTCCATGGAAATCAATCCTTGGTGTCCCTCTAAAACGCACACACACACACACACACACAAAACCTTTTACTCACATTCTTGCACACCCACAGCTAAAGATCCATCGTCATGCTGATGTTATTGATGTGTATTTGGGACTTGGTCACAGCTAACTCTTATTTGCTAAGTACTGTCATTTCATTAAGATGATTTACATAAGGACAACTTTCTCAGTACCATATTACTCCCTCAGGATCACCAACAACTGGGAACATATAAAATATATATTATCTGTGACTTCCTTCGGGAGTGAAAAACACATATTGGATATAGAGGAAGAAGTGTTTCCCTCCTCCCTCCCCTGTTGCTGAAGGTAGTGGATAGGGGAAAAAATTATTAGACTTGCTTAAAAAGAAGATTTGGGGATTTGGGGGTTTGTGACAGCCCTTTCACATATAATGTGAACTATATAATCAGGCTGCCAGTGCATTTGTTGCTATGTAAAGGAAAAACGTATTTTTTCAGATAAGCCAGTTCTACAAAATGTGTAAGTAAGTAATAGATAAATATGATTCAAAACTCTCATTAAATGGAAAGCTCAGAAAACTTTGGATTGTATTATAAAACAGAGCCAATGAGAAAGCCTGGTATCTTTGGGGAAAGAGTAAATTTAATTGTTTATTTCAATTAAAAATGCTGATGAATTTGGAAAAATAAAATAGGTTCATTGCCTGGAAATAAATGCTGAGTCTTAGTGAACTAATTTAAAAATTACCAATGTGGGCTTCCCTGGTGGCGCAGTGGTTGAGAGTCTGCCTGCTGGTGCGGGGGACGCAGGTTCGAGCCCTGGTCTGGGGAGATTCCACGTGCCGCGGAGCGACTGGGCCCGTGAGCCACAACTGCTGAGCCTGCGCATCTGGAGCCTGTGCTCCGCAACAAGAGAGGCCACGATGGTGAGAGGCCCGCGCACCGCGATGAAGAGTGGCCCCTGCTTGCCGCAACTGGAGAAGGCCCTCACGCAGAAGCGGGAACCCAACACAGCCAAAAAATAAATAAATAAATAAATTAATTAATTAAAAAAAAATTACCAGTGTGAGAGAAATAAGAGATATAGTAATGTTCACCAAATATTCAATTTGTTTCTCTACAATTCTCAGTCCCCTTATAATTAGGCTGGGCCATTTGACTAGTTTTGCCTGATAAAATGTGAACAGGTGTGATTTATTAATACTCCCAGTCTGAGGCATGGTCAGTTTTCTAATTTTTCCCTTTTCCCCTATCATCAGGACTAAGGAGGTCCCATGTTCCAGATACAAGAGCTACAAAATGATGTAGGCTCTATCCTCCTGGCTTGCTGAGTAACTCCAAGGAACAGAGCACCAGAGGACCAATGCGGACCACATAGCATGAATGATAAATAAACTTTTGTGTTGTTAAGCTTCTATGACGGGATTGTTTATTACCACAGCACAATTTAACTAATCCTGACTAAAACAAGGAGTAAGTAATTAAATATCTGGAAGAGTGCCAAACTCTGAAATTAAAAATGAAACAAAGGGAAAACCCTCAAAATCTCAGGTTCTCAACAGCTCTCTAAGCAGGAATTTTGCTCTAATTAGGGAAGATTTTTGCTAAAATGTTCTGTGTAGCCCAAATACCAGCTCTGTTTTATCTAACTGCCAAAAATGTTTCTGAATTCAGCAGCTCTGGGTTATTTGTTGGTCAACCAAGTCTACAAAATGTTTTTGTTATTGTTGTTGTTTTAATTTTTTTAATTAATTTTTATTGAAGTATAGTTGCTTTACAGTGTTGTGTTAGTTTTACAAAATGGTTTAGGTTTATTCATTTTTATTGAGCTATTTTACTACTGAGTGGAATAAAATTTCAGTGTGTGTAAGCTCCCCTCCCAGTATCTGATTTGTTAGTTATCTGATGGTCAGGAGAGTCAAGCTCCTCAGGCCAGATCTTTGATAGAGGAAATTATCATGGATTGGGAAAAATACATTTCATAGATTTTGCCAAATTGCAAAATGTACTGTGAGCATGTGTTGGAAAACCCTCAATTAGGCCCCAAACTACAAAATGTTAATAAGACAAATTAGGAGCTGAGAGTGATACAGAACCGGCCCCCTGAAATAATGAGTTGATGGGGCTTGTGTCAAACTGCTGAGAGAAGGGCTTCTCCAGAGATTAGCTCCAGGCACCCAGGTGTCACTTTCAGCACCGGAGGGTGAGCTCTAGTTTCCTCTGCTTCTCTGAGCCCAAGGACTTGAGACTACCAAGTGGAGAAAAGTAACATTTACTGAACAGCTACGGTGTATTAATTACTACCCTGTATATTTTCTAAAGTAGATTTCTATTTTACAGATAAGGCAACTGAGGCTCAGGGGAGTTAAGTCACTCAAGAGCCAGGGTCAGGATTCAACCTGGATCCAGGTCTTTCCGGCATCCAGCATGATAACATTGACCAGCATGTAAATGAGACCACATAATTATACTCATCCTGATGGAAATCCTTTTCATGGGGGTTATAATAAAAATTGATGCTTTTTTTTTTTTTTAACCAAGATATCTGAGTCAGTGTCTATGAATGCATAATATCACAGATTCAACATGCAAAGTGTACCAATTTTGGTGAAATTCCACTTTGGTTTTCTTTAATGTAATTATTTTTTTATTAAAATCATCAGAAAATGTGATATTCCTCATATATATATTTTCTTACTGTGCAGAGCTTATGTTTTAAGGTCACGTTTTAAAATATTTTACCAAAATTTTCACACAGTATGTTTCCACCCTTTTTTTTCCCTCCAAGTTTATTGATATATAACACCGTGTAAGTTCAAGGTGAAATCCTACTTTGGAATGAAAGAAGCAGTAGGAGGCTCCAGGAGACAAGATTTAGCATATTAAATCCATGCTGTGCAACCAAGAGGATGGAGACTGCAGAAGGAAGAATGTTAAAAGTTATAATTAAACATGACATTGACACCTTGCTGGTGAAGACTCAGCACAATGGAAAACATTTCTTTGTTCTACTCTTCAGGCAGATTTTTCTCCTGAAAATTGCATATTAAAATTTGTTTAGATTTTTACCTTTATCCAAAAAATATATGTAAGAAAGGAGCATAGGCAGGGAATCTAAGATGCAGCACTTTCATCTCATTCATTTTTTAAAATTAGAACCTGGAAACAATAGTTTTGTTTTCCTATAAGCACATTCCTGATAACATCTTTCTGGTCATTGCAAATCGTCCTTTGGATTATTTTATTTATTTAATGGATAGATTTTTTTAAAATATTTATTTATTTATTTATTTATTTATTTTTGGCTGCGCTGGGTCTTCATTTCTGTGCGAGGGCTTTCTCTAGTTGTGGCGAGCGGGGGCCACTCTTCATCGCGGTGCACGGGCCTTTCACTGTCGCGGCCTCTCTTGTTGCGGAGCACAGGCTCCAGACGCGCAAGCTCAGTAGTTGTGGCTCACGGGCGTAGTTGCTCCGCGGCATGTGGGATCTTCCCAGACCAGGGCTCGAACCCGTGTCCCCTGCATTGGCAGGCAGACTCTCAACCACTGCGTCACCAGGGAAGCCCTTAATGGATAGATTTATTCCTATTGTGTATGAGCAATATTTATCTCATCTTCACCTTAGACACTATGCAAATACATAGAGACTTTAGCCTTTTACTGAGAGTCTAGGGGCAGGAGCAGGCAGAAGGAATTGAAACAGGGAGGACCACAGTCTTTCTCCTGGTTCTTTACCTCTGCTAACTGAGTGCCTTAGACAGAGCCAGCTAGTATACCATCCCCACATGAGATACAGGCTTCCCAAGATTTTGATTCCCTCAGCCCTGGGGGGCAGAGAGAGAGATGGCTGAGAAGGTTTATTCTTTCAGGCCGAGAGAAGCCTCTTCCATTCACTACTGGTGCTGCCCAAATACTATCCTTCCCCATGTGTATTATATCGGAAAGAGTTTGGAAAGCATTTCCCTAGAAGATTCAATCCTTGGTCTGTTTTCTCAAAAAATTAAACCACTAAAATAAATTTAACATTCTAAATGCAAGTTGATGACATTTCTATATGAACAAGCCCTGTTTTACTTTAGTAACTTTCTTCATCTGTAAAAATACAAACACTTCCACATCTACACCATGGGGCAGTTGTGAGAACTGAAAAGGCAGAATGATTGAAAGAAAGCAACCCATGGCCTGAATCATAGTACAAAGCCAAGATCTATTAGCTTTCTTTCTTCTTTCCCCCAAATCCTAATTTGTGTATGTGCTAAATGTTCACTAAAGTTTAAGCACCTTGAGGTCAGGCACCTTTTCAATTTATCTCAGTTTCTGCAGAGCCCAGAAGATTATCTGACACATTGAATAATTCTTAAATGAATGACTATTCATTTCCTTCTCTGAGGATTTTATATCCACTTTCAAATTTTTATTTCTTCCAAATTTTGAAATTTAAGCAACTGCAGATGATACTTCTAAGTTACAATCTCACTGCAACATTTTTTGACACATCATTCAATATGATTTCCCATCTCACTGAAATAATTCTCCAGTGTCTCTTGAGGGAATTGTGAAAAATTGCATTCATGCTCTAGCTCTAAATTCTTCTACAGAATGTGGTTTTGATAAGTAAACAAAGGCTTCAAAAGTTTCCTTCTATTATGTGTGTACTTAAAATGTTCAGTCTCAAGTTACTTAAGACTGCTCTAAACCTGAAGTAAGAACTAGTCACTTAGAAAAGAACAGAAGTTATTCAAACAATACTTAGAAGTACAAATCTGCCAAGGAATTTTTTGTTTTTGCTGTTTTGTTATCTTTTTTGTTTTGTTTGTTTTATATCTTAACTACTGGAAAAGTAGTTTCCCAGTTATCTAAGAAAGCAAAGATTAACAAAATGATTAGAGTTTTCTAGCTTTTGAGTATACTGTAGATGTTTTCTTGCTCTCTCTTTTTTTTTTTTTCTTTTCTATTCTCCCCTCTTTCCCTATTCATATTGGTAAACTGCTTTCTAGCCATTTTGAGGGAACAGCTTTTTTTTTTTTTTTTTTTGCAAAACTTAGTTCAAAACTTTTGTTCAAAAGCAAAGAAAAGTTGTGGTCTATACCTGCCTTTATTCTGGGAAAAGCAAAACCAAACTAAACATTCGTTGCCTTCAGCCTTCAGTCTTGTCTTTGAAATGGTTATACAGTAGCTGATCTCTGGTAGGGCAGCTTTTGCCCTGAAGAGAACTTCTATTTATAATGTTTACATATGATCCCAAAAAAGGAGGCAAAGGAGAAGAAAATTATATGCATGGAGCTTTATTTAGTCTCCAGAATCATAACCCAAAAGTGAGCTGGTTGATCAGAAGAATGGGGGTGGGCAGGGTGGAGAGCTTCCCGCTCTCAGTATACAGATCGCCTGTTTCCATCCCTGCCGAGAGGTCACCCTCAATCCACTCACAGCCCCGCTTGACAGGGAGGGGGCCACGACCATGACTGCCGTGCAGTTTGGGAAGTGTCCCAGTGTGGCCAACTCACTCCATCTTCATCAGAGGAGACAGTGCGTGTGGTTGAACGCAGACACTTTGAGAGGTTTGTTCAAAAGCTGAAGCAAATCAAAAGAGAACAAACAGGTAGCATCAGGGAATCCTCAACTCATGAAACCTGATCAGGCCCACCTGCAGCATTTGTTCTAATAGCCTCCTGCCCGCTCACCTTCCTGCAGCCAGCCTCTGCCTCTATACACTCTCTTCCACATCCACCTTTGAAAACACAAGTCTGATGGTGTCTCTCTCTGTTAAGTCCCAACGACAAAGCCCCAAACTCTTTCACAACATAAGCTATCCCTCATAAGCCGCCCCCCCTGCCGTGTACTGACTGTTATCTCCCCCTACTACCACCCATTATTACTCCAGCAATATCAGGCTCCTTATAATTCTCCTGAATTTGATGCCCATTGTGCCTCTACCTGGAAAACCATTTGTCCTTCTGTGTTCCCAGGAGTCAATCGCTTCCTTCTTTGGGCTGTTTTCCCATTCCGTGCATATTTTTATTATTGCATCTATCACAGTATATCAATGGGCAAGTCTCTGCTCTACTTTAGATTGCCACACATGGCCACGCAATGTTTTACCCTCGCAACTCCAGAAAACACTGCTCACGTTGTAGAATATATGAATGGCTCGTGGGACAGCTCTGCCTATACCTGTAGTATTAGTAATAGTAGCTGCTGTTTATCGAGTATAAGTCAAGCACACTCCTCTCTCATCGCATTTTATCTGCATAACAAAATCATGAATCGAGCACCGTTCCCACCTCCAGTTAATGGCTGAGGAAAAGGAAGCCCACAAACCATAAGGAATTTGGCCAAAGCCCACTGTAAATTGTGAACGCTTTAGGGATAAGGTCTGCGTCTAATTCTTGCATCCACCTCCAGTGCCTAGCACAGCGTCTACAGTGCAGGAACCCTTAATATGTGTTTATTTGAATGAATAAGTGAACAAATGAGGAGCCTGAGAGAGAAGGCACTGACTCTCCTCAATTACTAGGAGGGTTTCATATAAACCAGGACTTTGTTGCACAAAAATCTGGAATGTGAATAAATTGAGGCAAAATGGCAGTTATAAGCCCAAAGGATTAAGTAATGTAAATCTGGAAGAGCAAATTCTCTGTCATTCATTCAGCTGTTGTTTGGTGAGCACCTACTCTACATCAGGCACTTTCGGTGTCTGGGACATGCCAGATCCTTGTCATCATGAAGCTTATATTTGAGCTGAGGGAGACGAATAATAAACATAGGCATAGTAGATAATTAAGGTATATAGTATGTTCAGGTGATATGTGCTGTGGGAAAAGAAAACCTGGAACAGGGTAAGAAGGGTGGAGGTGGTCAGTGTGAAATTTAGGTCAGCATACCCCTCACTGAGGAGAAAACATTGAAAGCTGAACAAATACTTGAAGGGGATGAAGGAGTTAGCTAGGTGGGTACCTGGAAGAAGAAAAGCCCTGGTGGACAGAAAGCCCCACACATAGTCCCTAAAGTAGGAGAGTATCTAGAATGTTAAGAAACAATGAGGAGGGGCTTCCCTGGTGGCGCAGTGGTTGAGAGTCTGCCTGCCAATGCAGGGGACACGGGTTCGAGCCCTGGTCTGGGAAGATCCCACATGCCACGGAGCAACTGGGCCCGTGAGCCACAACTACTGAGCCTGCGCATCTGGAGCCTGTGCTCCGCAACAAGAGAGGCCGCGATAGTGAGAGGCCCGCGCACCGCGATGAAGAGTGGCCCCCGCTTGCCGCAACTAGAGAAAGCCCTCGCACAGAAACGAAGACCCAACACAGCCACAAGTAAATAAATAAATAAATAAAATTAAAAAAAAAAAAGGCCTTCCAATTGTTTGAAAAAAAAAAAAAAAGAAACAATGAGGAGGCAATATATCTGGAGTAGGATTGCCAGATCAAACACAGAATGCCAGTTAAGTTTGAATTTGAGGTCCAGTGATGAAGTGTCACTGCTATAGCTGGCTCTCACGGTACCGAGGTAGAGGGGTATCTGTGGTAAAAGAAAATGATAAATATTACATGGAACAAGCTTATATTAAAAAAGTATTAGTTGTTTAACTGACATTTAAATTTAACCGAGCATCCTGCATTTGTTTTTGCTCAATCTGGCACCTGCCATCTAGAGCAGAGTGAAGAAGGGAGAGTAGTCTTTTGCATTTCTGCTTCTCTCTGCAGGGAGCTGTTCTTTTCCCCTCATAGCCGTCCACCTTCCCCTATGTGGCAGGGAGCTTCAGAGCTTTAGAGCTTAATCCCACGAAGTTTGCAATCAATGGAGTCTGATTCAAATGTACTGTGGATCCAAGTTCAAGAAGCCAGGAGAGAACTTGTTGACCCAGTAGAAGTAGGGACCATGTGGTCAAGAGGACTCAATGCTCCAACAGGATTGGCTTGAGTCAACCAAGTACCTTCAGTCGTGTTAGACGGGACAGCTCCCAAAGGAAGAAAGAATGGTGGCTGAGGGAGAAACCGTGCTGTGGTGGTGTCTTAGTCTAGTCAGGCTACTATAACAAAAATACCATAAATCGGGTGGCTTATAAACAACACACATTTATTTCTCACAGTTCTGGAGGCTGGGAAGTATCTGATGAGTCAGATTCAGTGTCTGCTGAGAGCCTATTTCCTTATAGACAGCTGTCTTTCCCTCGGTGACCTCACAGGGCAGAAAGGGCAAGGGAGCTTCCTCAGGCCTCTTCTATATGGGCTCTAATTCCATTCATGAGGGCTCCACCCTCATGATCTAATCACCTCCCCACCTCCCAATACCGTCACATTGAGGATTGGATTTCAACATATGAATTTTAGGTGAACACAAACATTCAGACCATAGCAGACAGGATAGGTGCAGACAAAAGGTGTTCACACTTAGATATCTTGGCAGATTCATGGCACTAAGTGCCTAATTAGACTCACTGCAGGATAGAAGCAACAGATAATAAAAAATTCCCCAAAGTGATTCTTCCAAATGTAACTTGGATTTGAAATGTATTATCCATATATGTTTGTGTGTTCGTTTGTTTTGTTTTAAACTGTTATCTTTCAAATTATTATGTCATTAATTAAACTAATACCATTCTTAATTGTCTTAGCATACATCAAGTGTCTTTAAGGAGAAGTGTTCCAGAAGCATGCTTGATAATGAATGGGTAGAGCTTCCTAGAACTCATAATTTCTCACAGTAATCCACTACTAAGATAGTCCACATTTAGCTGATTACAATGTTAACCCTCCTACCCTGTCTTCAGCGCTGCTTGAGTGGATGTAAATTCTAGCATAGAACTGCACCCCAAGCCGGATTACAGAAATCAGTAAAAAAAAAAAAAAAAAAAGTGTTTGAATGTTTTGAAGGGCCTGCACACCTGCAATTCTCTCTCTTGAAGAAGCTTTGGTTATACTGGTGACAGTAACTTCACAGAATTCAAGCCATTTATCACCAGATTTTCCAATACTTTTTGCTGAATAACTGTAATTACGAGGTGTCACAGCTGTAGCCGGCTGTCGGGTTGCTGAGGTGGGGAAGTGTCTGTGATGAAAAGAAATTTACAAGTGAACTTGGGTGAGAGAATGTTTTTCCAGCAGGAGAAGAAGAGGGTGTGTGGATTCTGGTGTTTCGGGATTGTGGGAGGCTGTTTAACCCCACACAGCTGAATAGAAATTGTGCCCAGGGGTCACAGCCAAAACCCATCAGAAACCACACATTATAGCTTGAAGCCTCCTCTCTGCGTTCCCTGTGGAGCTGGGGCATCTTTATTTCATACATCATTTATTCCTCCCATGGAGGGATTTCACAAAGGAATGGTCTGGAACAGTTATCAAGTTTCTTGGGACACTAGCTCGTGTGGGTCTTCCATTTGGGGGACCATATCTCCACTACTCGGGTTTCACACCATCCCTTTCTTTCCAGACAAACCAACTTGTTTGTTAATTTGTCTATAAAACAAGCCTTTTACATTTCTCTGGAGACCTATTCACTAGCCATACCCAGAGTCATGTTTTTATTTGGCAATGTTGCTAGAATAACATTCAGTGCAGGAGAATCGCTCTGGTACTTTCTCTGTCATAACATATAAACACATGCTGACAGAAGGCAAAGCAAAGAAGAAATACATTCGTTGACTTTGTCAGCCTAACTTCCTGACCACTTCCACAGGCTCTGCTTAATGGCTCCACCCACACATCAAACACTCCTCAGAGATGCGCTTATCAAACATCATGTAAAAATCTATTGTGAGGGCTTCCCTGGTGGCGCAGTGGTTGAGAATCTGCCTGCCAATGCAGGGGACACGAGTTCGAGCCCTGGTCTGGGAAGATCCCACATGCCGCGGAGCAACTAGGCCCGTGAGCCACAGCTGCTGAGCCTGCGCGTCTGGAGCCTGTGCTCCGCAACAAGAGAGGCCGCGACAGTGAGAGGCCCACACACCGCGATGAAGAGTGGTCCCCGTTCGCCGCAACTGGAGAGAGCCCTCGCACAGAAACGAAGACCCAACACAGCTAAATAAATAAATAAAAATAAATTTTAAAGAAAAACTTAAAAAAAAAAAATCTATTGTGAGATTTCGTGGCGGGTATCACTAATGGTCTGACACTCCAGATATCACTGGAGAGCTCCAGGCATGTGACAGAAAAAGCTCAAATTAAAATAGTTTTCATCCCCTTTACTTGCCAAACCCCAATAGCCACCCAGCTCTTTCGAGAGTATGGAGAATTCCAAACCAACCCCACCAGAGCTCTGTACAGCTGGAGATATGAGATTAGTTGGTCTCAGGCATGCGATAATATCCCAAACACCAGCACTCGTTCTTCTTCTTTTATTTGAATTCAACATGGCGTGTTGGCACACCCACTGGAGGCCAGGCACTGTGTGGGTGGTGGGAAAAGGTAGCCTCTTCTCTTATAGCCTCTCATCAGGGTTTTGAGGAACAAGTTTTCATCCTTGTAGTGTTTTAACAAGCTCCCACAAAGGCTTTCTTCCTGCCCCCAGACCCGTTTGCAGGGAGTTTCTCCTTTCCCAAGCCCCCCAAACAGCTGACCCACAGGGGGATAGTGCCGGGTGCCTCAGCCTTGAGTTCCTGTGTTCACTCAAGATAACCCAAGGCAGGAGGGCCGGGACTCTTTCCCGGAGTTGAGGTGTTCCCTTTGTCCACTAGCCAGGGTGCCATTATGGAGACAAGGGTGGTGGCTATTCAGCTTCTTTGTCCACCCTCCCCCTCCCCATCCTTTGCTGCTGTCAACTCAAACTCCTACCGGAACACATTGGGAGAAAAACTGTCACCAATGAAAGGCCTCAGCTGCCTTGCAGCACTGAGTCCTTCTGCCAGCTCCCCCGGCCTGGGCACTGGCGTAAACGTCGTGCTTCCATTTAGAGGACGATGAAAGGGCACGATGAATACAGTTCATCCCCTTTAGGTTTCCTTTTCAAGTACACCCCACCTCTAGGCACCCCAAAATGGCCTCCCCAGGTTTTCGTCGCCTCCTTTTCTAGTCAGAAGACAATGACATAGAGAAGAAACAGTGCTGCTCAAATTTGAAAGCCTTCGCCACTGGATTGTCTATGCAAATCCAGAATGCTGCTCAAAAGTGGCAAAAGGAAATTTCCTCCTTTCATGATATTAATTTATGTAGCACCTGCCCCAGTTTCCTTCCTCTGACTCCGTTTGAATTGCCTTCTACCCGTTTAATGAGATGCAGTTTTCATTCTCCTTCCAAAGACCTTTGTGAGTTTTGGGGGACCTGACAGAGGAAGTGAGCTAGTCTTAATGCTGCCTTTGAAAGGTGGCAGAAAATTACAGAGGCAGGATTTTCCAGTGGTGAGGGTAAAGCGTGTGTGGGTTCAGGAGGTGCTCCGGTTACTTTAGAAAGAGAGGCAGACAAGTCTTCCTGTGCATCCACACATTGCAAACTCCTTCTCTTTCTGCAACCTTGGCAGCAGGCTGCTGATTCTCTCTTCATTCACTTCTCCCTCCTGGAGCAAAGCATGGCTGCTGGGCCCCCAGCTAGCTCTTTGTCATTCAAGTCTTTTTGGAACAAAACATAGATCACCATTAGCCACATCTTTAGACAGTGTTTGTGTTCGAGGGGGAGAAAATAAAAAAAGATAAATCAGGGAGGGTGGCATAAAATAACCCAAGCTTAATGAAATGTTAGTGGTATTATGGATCACCCTTCCTGGTAGGGTACACCTGGACCATTGCTGCCGACTTGGGTTATTTGTTTTTTTTTTTTAATTAATGAATTTATTTATTTATTTATTTTTGGCTGTGTTGGGTCTTCGTTTCTGTGATGGGCTTTCTCTAGTTGCAGCGAGTGGGGGCCACTCTTCATCGCGGTGCGCGGGCCTCTCACTATCGCGGCTTCTTTTGTTGTGGAGCACAAGCTCCAGACGCACAGGCTCAGCAATTGTGGCTCATGGGCCTAGTTGCTCCACGGCATATGGGATCTTCCCAGACCAGGGCTCGAACCCGTGTCCCCTGCATTAGCAGGCAGATTCTCAACCACTGCGCCACCAGGGAAACCCCCAAAATGGGTTTTTGAACAAATAATTCCCTTTTTAAAATATTATTGCACTGGTTTAGTTCCATTTTCTCTAACTTACTAAGTCTATTTTATTGCTTTGTTCTCACTATACTTCTTCTAATGTACATGTTACCAAGTATTTCTTGGTAACTCTCCATTGTTTATGATGAAAAATAATACTGAAGAGTGGAGCAGAGAAGAGTCAAAGGGCATTGTTGAAAACACCCTGTGAAAACCCTCATCCCGATATTCACCTCTGTACATGATGCCCTAATGATGGACTTACCCGGTGTAACTGATGAACTCAAACGCAAGCTCATCCTTCAGTGCCCAGCGAGAAATGGTCCTTCTCTGTAAAATTTGGTGTGATTCTGCAGGCACTTGTTTCCACTGCCTCTGCCCCCAAAGCATCCTGTACGACTCTGCTGTGAACACTGCCTTTCGCATCTCCCTCCCCAGCTAGACCACCAGCCTCTGAAGAACGGGAGCTATGTCTTTCATCTTTTGAGCTGCGGTGCCTGGCACGTAGTGGGGAGACAGGAAGTGTTTCCGGAGTATGTTTATATAGACTTCTCCCCATGTCTTTTTCACTCTTCCAACTTGCCTGAATTTCTGCTGATTGACCCAGAACATTTCCTTTATCTTTATCATGGCCAATTGAGATAATGATGCCTACCAAATCACACAGATTCTATGTGAGTGTGTTAAATTTTTTTAAAAGCTTATGCATTGGTGGTAGCACATTTATTATTCTGTCAATTAGATGATCGTAAGCTTTCTTCTAATCCGGAAAGAGAATCCTGGACTCATATGGTCCTTAAGTAATGTATATAGTGAATGTTTTGACATTCCTTTTCCTCATCTGTGAAATGCAGGGGTTGAACGGCGTTGCTCCAAAGTCTCTTTTGGGTCTTGAATGCTCACTGAGGATTAGCCCTATTGTGTGGGGCGGGTAAAGTTGGGATGGCAAGCAGAAGGAATGTAATAGAGGCCCATGCAACTATCATAGACTTCAGGAAGCAAAATCTCACAAGGGGCTATTTTGATTAGTACTCATGGCTGCCAGCTGTGACTCCAGTCACAGGGGCTGAGGGAGAGATTTCACTCCTCATTCACAAGCTGAGTTGAGAAATGGCCTGGGGTATAGTCAGGGACAGAATCTGAACACTGATAAGCTTCTCTTTTACTAACTATGAATTGTATGAATTGTTTCCTTCATTTTTTAAATAAATTTAGTTATTTTATTATTTTATTTTATTTATTTATTGTTTTTTCTGTGTTGGGTCTTTGTTGCTGCACATGGGCTTTTCTCTGGTTGCAGCGAGCAGGGGCTACTCTTCGTTGCGGTGCGCGGGCTTCTCACTGTGGTGGCTTCTCTTGCTGCAGAGAACAGGCTCTAGGCACGCGGGCTTCAGTAGTTGTGGCACGTGGGCTCAGTAGTTGTGGCTCACGGGCTCTAGAGTGCAGGCTCAGTAGTTGTGGCGCACAGGCTTAGTTGCTCCGCAGCATGTGGGATCTTCCCAGACCAGGGCTCGAACCCGTGTCCCCTGCATTGGCAGGCGGATTCTCAGCCACTGCGCCACCAGGGAAGCCCTCTTTCCTCTTCTTGATGTTATCCAATACAATACATAATAAAGTGTATTTTAAAAAATAGTTTACTATTAAAAAAATAGTTTATTGGGTTTTTTCCCATTAAATAATATTTGGCAAAATCTAATAAATGTGTTCTTTCTTGGTGTTTGTATTTTGGGGGCAATCTTCCAAAAGGTGCCCAAGAAGAAATGAAGTAATAGTATATAGTCATAGCACACTTTCATATGTTACTGATTCAGTTGTGCAGACTTGTTTCATGACAGTTTTTCAAAACATAACCTTATGCAAAAAAAAAAGTTTTATATAAAAGCATTAGCTTGTAATATAGGCAATAGAAGGATTATTATTATTATAATTACATCTTAAAAAAAAGATTTATCAGTGGGTCTATAAGTGGACATGTGCCAGGTCCAAAGAGAAATAAAGGTCTTGAAAGATTTCCAGTGACATGGTACTTATAAGTAAATACGTTATGGCTTTTGCTGCTGGGGTTTTTTTTTTTTATTATATTTTCTTTTATTTTTTTTAGAGTCAGTAGGCAAGAACACTAAACACCATAAAAGGGATAGATTCATAGAAGCATAAGATTCTTTCTTTATATATTAACTTTCACTTTTGCTATAAAATAGCAATTTGGGATATTTCAGTGTCGCTCTGTTGTTTTGATACTCTGTTCAGGAAATTTTGGTAATAGGGACAGCTCATTTATTCTGCTGTTCCATGTCTAAATTCTACATGACTAGCTACCCAAACATGCAAATTATATTTAAATGAGCTTGACCTGGCAAATTCATACGTATTGTTGTTGTGGCTTTGCCCTTGGTCTGCTACACCTATATGTTTTTTTTTGTGTGTGTGACATAACCTGAACAATAGCTGCACTCATGTGATTTTGGACTCAGTACTAAATTCAGTGTCTTTCTTTCAAGTTACAATGTTTTAAATTCTAGACAGTGTCTTTTTTTTTTTCTTTTTTTTTATTTATTTAAAAGTTTAATTATGCTCTCCTCTCTCTTTTCCAAGTTGCTTTTTCACTTAACCATGTGCTGTAACCGTGTACACAGAGCATTATCACATTGTATTGGCAAACCATAATTAATTTATCCAAATACTTAAAGATTTTAGAATTATTTCTTATTTTTTTTTTTGTGTGTTAGCATCTGCTTTATAACAAAGTGAATCAGTTATACATATACAATATGTTCCCATTTCTCTTCCCTCTTGCATCTCCCTCCCTCCCACCCTCCCCATCCCACCCCTCTAGGTGGTCACAAAGCACCGAGCTGATCTCCCTGTGCTATGCGGCTGCTTCCCACTAGCTATCTATTTTACATTTGGTAGTGTATATATGTCCATGACACTCTCTTACCCTGTCACATCTCACCCCACCCCCTCCCCATATCCTCAAGTCCATTCTCTAGTAGGTCTGTGTCTTTATTCCCGTCTTGCCACTATGTTCTTCATGGCCTTTTTTTTTTTTTTTTCCCTTAGATTCCATATATATGTGTTAGCATACTGTATTTGTTTTTCTCTTTCTGACTTACTTCACTCTGTATGACAGACTCTAACTCCATCCACCTCATTACAAATACCTCCATTTCATTTCTTTTTATGGCTGAGTAATATTCCATTGTATATATGTGCCACATCTTCTTTATCCATTCATCTGTCGATGGACATTTAGGTTGCTTCCATGTCCTGGCTATTGTAAATAGAGCTGCAATGAACATTTTGGTACATGACTCTTTTTGACCTATGGTTTTCTCAGGGTATATGCCCAGTAGTGGGATTGCTGGGTCGTATGGTAGTTCTATTTGTAGTTTTTTAAGGAACCTCCATACTGTTCTCCATAGTGGCTGTATCAATTTACATTCCCACCAACAGTGCAAGAGTGTTCCCTTTCCTCCACACCCTCTCCAGCATTTATTGTTTCTAGATTTTTTGATGATGGCCATTCTGACCGGTGTGAGATGATATCTCATTGTAGTTTTGATTTGCATTTCTCTAATGATTAATGATGTTGAGCATTCTTTCATGTGTCTGTAGGCCATCTGTATATCTTCTTTGGAGAAATGTCTATTTAGATCTTCTGCCCATTTTTGGATTGGGTTGTTCGTTTTTTTGTTATTGAGCTGCATGAGCTGCTTGTAAATCTTGGAGATTAATCCTTTGTCAGTTGCTTCATTTGCAAATATTTTCTCCCATTCTGAGGGTTGTCTTTTGGTCTTGTTTATGGTTTCCTTTGCTGTGCAAAAGCTTTGAAGTTTCATTAGGTCCCATTTGTTTATTTGTGTTCTTATTTCCATTTCTCTGGGAGCTGGGTCAAAAAGAATCTTGCTGTGATGTATGTCATAGAGTGTTCTGCCTATGTTTTCCTCTAAGAGTTTGATAGTGTCTGCCCTTACACTTAGGTCTTTAATCCATTTTGAGTTTATTTTTGTGCATGGTGTCAGGGAGTGTTCTAATTTCATACTTTTACATGTTCCTGTCCAATTTTCCCAGCACCACTTATTGAAGAGGCTGTCTTTTCTCCACTGTATATGCTTGCCTCCTTTATCAAAGATAAGTTGACCATATGTGTGTGGGTTTATCTCTGGGCTTTCTATCCTGTTCCATTGATCTATATTTCTGTTTTTGTGCCAATACCAAACTGTCTTGATTACTGAAGCTTTGTAATATAGTCTGAAGTCAGGGAGCCTGATTCCCCCAGCTCCATTTTTCGTTCTCAAGATGGCTTTGGCTATTCGAGGTCTTTTGTGTTTCCATACAAATTGTGAAATTTTTTGTTCTAGTTCTGTGAAAAATGCCAGTGGTAGTTTGATAGGGATTGCATTGAATCTGTAGATTGCTTTGGGTAGTAGAGACATTTTCACAATGTTGATTCTTCCAATCCAGGAACATGGTATATCTCTCCATCTATTTGTATCATCTTTAATTTCTTTCATCAGTGTCTTATAATTTTCGGCATACAGGTCTTTTGTCTCCTTAGGTAGGTTTATTCCTAGATATTTTATTCTTTTTGTTGCAATGGTAAACGGGAGTGTTTTCTTAATTTCACTTTCAGATTTTTCGTCATTAGTGTATAGAAATGCAAGAGATTTCTGTGCATTAATTTTGTATCCTGCTACTTTACCAAATTCATTGATTAGCTCTAGGAGTTTTCTGGTAGCATCTTTAGGATTCTCTATGTATAGTATCATGTCATCTGCAAATAGTGACAGCTTTACTTCTTCTTTTCCGATTTGGATTCCTTTTATTTCTTTGTCTTCTCTGATTGCTGTGGCTAGGACTTCCCAAACTATGTTGAATAATAGTGGTGAGAGTGGGCAACCTTGTCTTGTTCCTGATCTTAGTGGAAATGGTTTCAGTTTTTCACCATTGAGGACAATGTTGGCTGTGGGTTTGTCATATATGGCCTTTATTATGTTGAGGAAAGTTCCCTCTATGCCTACTTTCTGGAGGGCTTTTATCATAAATGGGTGTTGAATTTTGTCAAAAGCTTTCTCTGCATCTATTGAGATGATCATATGGTTTTTCTCCTTCAATTTGTTAATATGGTGTATCACGTTGATTGATTTGCGTATATTGAAGAATCCTTGCATTCCTGGGATAAACCCCACTTGATCATGGTGTATGATCCTTTTAATGTGCTGTTGGATTCTGTTTGCTAGTATTTTGTTGAGGATTTTTGCATCTATGTTCATCAGTGATATTGGCCTGTAGTTTTCTTTCTTTGTGACATCTTTGTCTGGTTTTGGTATCAGGGTGATGGTGGCCTCGTAGAATGAGTTTGGGAGTGTTCGTCCCTCTGCAATATTTTGGAAGAGTTTGAGAAGGATAGGTGTTAGCTCTTCTCTAAATATTTGATAGAATTCGCCTGTGAAGCCATCTGGTCCTGGGCTTTTGTTTGTTGGAAGGTTTTTTTTTTTTTTTTTTTTTTTCCACACACACACACTGTATTTTATTTTTACAAGAGATAGATAGACTGACACCAAGCATTGTACATGGATGACCACAACAAAGGCAACAATGATTGCAATTACCAAACATGAAACACACTTATACTATGTCATAATATTGACATTCAGTCCAGTAATCCTCCACTGTAATAGCTCCTTTACTTTGCAGTGAAAATTGATTTGTATATTCTTTTCCTCTGAGTCCTTGTGGGATTTTTTTTTTTTTTAATTCAGACAGAAAGTCACAGAAATTATACTCATCCTCATCAGTTCACTCAGTCCCATGTAATTAATTTCTTTTTTTTTCATCTTGATCTTTTGTTAGCACTTTTATGAGTTCATCAGTTTTTCATTAGAGTTCTGAAAATGCTTATTCATTCAGTTCAGCAGTACAGTCAGTTACCAGAAACCTGTACTTGTCAGAGTCTTTTCCATGAATTTCTTGAAGATGAAACTCTTTTATAGGAACATATTTGCAAAATCATCAGAGTACACCCAGAACTGTCTGTAAATGACAAAAGACTTAAAAATGACCATGGTTAAAGATTTGATGAAAGTTCATAATAATGCAGTTGACAAGAAAATTAGTTATTTCTGAGATATACATTTTAAAGTAATAACTAGGATTATTACTTATAACATTATACCAGAACATATAAGATTTTTAGACGTTTCCTGTAATGTCTGAAACATTTATATTAACATATTTCCATACATATTTCCATACAAATACAAATATAAGATTTTTAGAAATTTCATGTAATGTCTGAAACATTTATATTAACATATTTCCATACATATTTCCATACAAATACAAATATAAGATTTTTAGAAATTTCATGTAATGTCTGAAACATTTATATTAACATATTTCCATACAAATAACCCAATGAAAGTTTAGTATTAGTTGTTTTGTTTGTTTTTTTATACTGCAGGTTCTTATTAGGCATCAGTTTTATACACATCAGTGTATACATGTCAATCCCAATCGCCCAATTCAGCACATCACCATCCCCACCTCATCGCAGTTTTCCCCCCTTGGTGTCCATATGTCCATTCTCTACATCTGTGTCTCAACTTCTGCCCTGCAAACTGGCTCATCTGTACCATTTTTCTACGTTCCACATACATGCATTAACATACGATATTTGTTTTTCTCTTTCTGACTTACTTCACTCTGTATGACAGTCTCTAGATCCATCCACTTCTCAACAAATGACTCAATTTCGTTCCTTTTTATGGCTGAATAATATTCCATCGTATATATGTACCACAACTTCTTTATCCATTCGTCTGTTGATGGGCATTTAGGTTGCTTCCATGACCTGGCTATTGTAAATAGTGCTGCAATGAACATTCGGGTGCACGTGTCTTTTTGAATTACGGTTTTCTCTGGGTATATGCCCAGTAGTGGGATTGCTGGGTCATATGGTAATTCTATTTTTAGTTTTTTAAGGAACCTCCATATTGTTCTCCATAGTGGCTGTATCAATTTACATTCCCACCAACAGTGCAAGAGGGTTCCCTTTTCTCCACACCCTCTCCAGCATTTGTTGTTTGTAGATTTTCTGATGATGCCCATTCTAACAGGAGTGAGGTGATACCTCATTGTAGTTTTGATTTGCATTTCTCTAATAATTAGTGATGTTGAGCATCTTTTCATGTGCTTCGTGGCCGTCTGTATGTCTTCTTTGGAGAAATGTCTATTTAGGTCTTCTGCCCATTTTTGGATTGGGGTGTTTGTTTCTTTGATATTGAGCTGAATGAGCTGTTTATATATTTTGGAGATTAATCCTTTGTCCGTTGATTCATTTGCAAATATTTTCTCCCATTCTGAGGGTTGTCTTTTCGTCTTGTTTATGGTTTCCTTTGCTGTGCAAAAGCTTTGAAGTTTCATTAGGTCCCACTTGTTTATTTTTGTTTTTATTTCCATTACTCTAGGAGGTGGATCGAAAAAGATCTTGCTGTGATTTATGTCAAAGAGTGTTCTTCCTATGTTTTCCTCTAAGAGTTTTATAGTGTCCAGTCTTATATTTAGGTCTCTAATCCATTTTGAGTTTATTTTTGTGTATGGTGTTAGGGAGTATTCTAATTTCATTCTTTTACATGTGGCTGTCCAGTTTTCCCAGCACCACTTATTGAAGAGACTGTCTTTTCTCCATTGTATATCTTTGCCTCCTTTGTCATAGATTAGTTGACCATAGGTGCGTGGGTTAATCTCTGGGCTTTCTATCTTGTTCCATTGATCTATGTTTCTGTTTTTGTGCCAGTACCATATTGTCTTGATTACTGTAGCTTTGTAATATAGTCTGAAGTCAGGGAGTCTGATTCCTCCAGCTCCATTTTTTTGCCTCAAGACTGCTTTGGCTATTCGGGGTCTTTTGTGTCTCCATACAAATTTTAAGATGATTTGCTCTAGCTCCGTAAAAAATGCCATTGGTAATTTGATAGGGATTGCATTGAATCTGTAGATTGCTTTGGGTAGTATACTCATTTTCACAATGTTGATTCTTCCAATCCAAGAACATGGTATATCTCTCCATCTGTTGGTATCATCTTTAATTTCTTTCATCAGTGTCTTATAGTTTTCTGCATACAGGTCTTTTGTCTCCCTAGGTAGGTTTATTCCTAGGTATTTTATTCTTTTTGTTGCAATGGTAAATGGGAGTGTTTCCATAATTTCTCTTTCAGATTTTTCATCATTAGTGTATAGGAATGCAAGAGATTTCTGTGCATTAATTTTGTAACCTGCAACTTTACCATATTCATTAATTAGCTCTAGCAGTTTTCTGGTGGCAGTTTTAGGATTCTCTATGTATAGTATCATGTCATCCGCAAACAGTGACAGTTTTACTTCTTCTTTTCCAATTTGTATTCCTTTTATTTCTTTTTCTTCTCTGATTGCCGTGGCTAGGACTTCCAGAACTATGTTGAATAATAGTGGTGAGAGTGGACATCCTTGTCTCGTTCCTGATCTTAGAGGAAATGCTTTCAGTTTTTCACCATTGAGAATGATGTTTGCTGTGGGTTTGTCATATATGGCCTTTATTATGTTGAGGTAGGTTCCCTCTATGCCCACTTTCTGGAGAGTTTTTATCAGAAATGGGTGTTGAATTTTGTCAAAAGCTTTTTCTGCATCTATTGAGATGATCATATGGTTTTTCTTCTTCAATTTGTTAATATGGTGTATCACATTGATTGATTTGCGTATATTGAAGAATCCTTGCATCCCTGGGATAAATCCCACTTGATCGTGGTGTATGATCCTTTTAATGTGTTGTTGGATTCTGTTTGCTAGTATTTTGTTGAGGATTTTTGCATCTATATTCATCAGTGATATTGGTCTGTGATTTTCTTTTTTTGTAGTGTCTTTGTCTGATTTTGGTATCAGGGTGATGGTGGCCTCATAGAATGAGTTTGGGAGAGTTCCTTCCTCTGCAATATTTTGGAAGAGTTTGAGAAGGATGGGTGTTAGCTCTTCTCTAAATGTTTGATAGAATTCACCTGTGAAGCCATCTGGTCCTGGACTTTTGTTTGTTGGAAGATTTTTAATCACAGTTTCAATTTCATTACTTGTGATTGGTCTGTTGATATTTTCTGTTTCTTCCTGATTCAGTCTTGGAAGGTTATACCTTTCTAAGAATTTGTCCATTTCTTCCAGGTTGTCCATTTTATTGGCATAAAGTTGCTTGTAGTAGTCTCTTAGGATGTTTTGTATTTCTGCGGTGTCTGTTGTAACTTCTCCTTTTTCATTTCTGATTTTATTGATTTGAGTCCTCTCCCTCTTTTTCTTGATGAGTCTGGCTAATGGCTTATCAATTTTGTTTATCTTCTCAAAGAACCAACTTTTAGTTTTATTGATCTTTGCTATTGTTTTCTTTGTTTCTATTTCATTTATTTCTGCTCTGATCTTTATGATTTCTTTCCTTCACAAACTTTGGGTTTTGTTTGTTCTTCTTTCTCTAGTTTCTTTAGGTGTAAAGTTAGATTGTTTACTTGAGATTTTTCTTGTTTCTTTAGGTAGGCCTGTATAGCTATAAACTTCCCTCTTAGAACCGCTTTTGCTGCATCCCATAGGTTTTGGGTCGTCGTGTTTTCATTGTCATTTGTCTCTAGGTATTTTTTTATTTCCTGTTTGATTTCTTCAGTGATCTCTTGGTTATTTAGTAACGTATTGTTTAGCCTCCATGTGTTTGTCTTTTTTACGTTTTTTTCCCTGTAATTCATTTCTAATCTCATAGCGTTGTGGTCAGAAAAGATGCTTGATATGATTTCAATTTTCTTAAATTTACTGAGGCTTGATTTGTGACCCAAGATGTGATCTATCCTGGAGAATGTTCCGTGTGCACTTGAGAAGAACGTGTAATCTGCCGTTTTTGGATGGAATGTCCTATATATATCAATTAAATCTATCTGGTCTATTGTGTCATTTAAAGCTTCTGTTTCCTTATTTATTTTCATTTTGGATGATCTGTCCATTGGTGTAAGTGAGGTGTTAAAGTCCCCCACTATTATTGTGTTACTGTCGATTTCCTCTTTTATATCTGTTAGCAGTTGCCTTATGTATTGAGGTGCTCCTATGTTGGGTGCATATATATTTATAATTGTTATATCTTCTTCTTGGATTGATCCCTGGATCATTATGTAGTGTCCTTCCTTGTCTCTTGTAACATTCTTTATTTTAAAGTCTATTTTATCTGATATGAGTATAGCTACTCCAGCTTTCTTTTGATTTCCATTTGCAAGGAATATCTTTTTCCATCCCCTCACTTTCAGTCTGTATGTGTCCCTAGGTCTGAAGTGGGTCTCTTGTAGACAGCATATATATGGGTCTTGTTTTTGTATCCATTCAGCCAGTCTATGTCTTTTGGTTGGGGCATTTAATCCATTCACGTTTAAGGTAATTATCGATATGTATGTTCCTATGACCATTTTCTTAATTGTTTTGGGTTTGTTTTTGTAGGTCCTTTTCTTCTCTTGTGTTTCCCACTTAGAGAAGTTCCTTTAGCATTTGTTGTAGAGCTGGTTTGGTGGTGCTGAATTCTCTTAGCTTTTGCTTGTCTGTAAAGCTTTTGATTTCTCCATCAAATCTAAGTGAGATCCTTGCTGGGTAGAGTAATCTTGGTTGTAGGTTCTTCCCTTTCATCACTTTAAGTATTTCATGCCACTCCCTTCTGGCTTGCAGAGTTTCTGCTGAGAAATCAGCTGTTAACCTTATGGGGGTTCCCTTGTATGTTATTTGTCGTTTTTCCCTTGCTGCTTTCAGTAATTTTTCTTTGTCTTTAATTTTTGCCACTTTGATTACTATGTGTCTCGGTGTGTTTCTCCTTGGGTTTATTCTGTATGGGACTCTCTGCGCTTCCTGGACTTGGGTGGCTATTTCCTTTCCCATGTTAGGGAAGTTTTCGATTATAATCTCTTCAAATATTTTCTCTGGTCCTTTCTCTCTCTCTTCTCCTTCTGGGACCCCTATAATGCGAATGTTGTTGCGTTTAATGTTGTCCCAGAGGTCTCTTAGGCTGTCTTCATTTCTTTTTATTCTTTTTTCTTTAGTCTGTTCCGCAGCAGTGAATTCCACCATTCTGTCTTCCAGGTCACTTATCCGTTCTTCTGCCTCAGTTATTCTGCTATTGATTCCTTCTAGTGTAGTTTTCATTTCAGTTATTGTATTGGTCATCTCTGTTTGTTTGTTCTTTAGTTCTTCTAGGTCTTTGTTAATCATTTCTTGCATCTTCTCAATCTTTGCCTCCATTCTTATTCCGAGGTCCTGGATCATCTTCACTATCATTATTCTGAATTCTTTTTCTGGAAGGTTGCCTATCTCCACTTCATTTAGTTGTTTTTCTGGGGTTTTTTCTTGTTCCTTCATCTGGTACATAGCCCTCTGCCTTTTCATCTTCTCTGTCTTTCTGTAACTGTGGTTTTTGGTCCACAGGCTGCAGGATTGTAGTTTTTCTTGCTTCTGTTGTCTGCCCTCTGGTGGTTGAGGCTATCTAAGAGGCTTGATGGGAGGCTCTGGTGGTGGGTAGAGCTGACTGTTGCTGTGGCGGTCAGAGCCCAGTAAAACCTTAATCCACTTGACTGTTGATGGGTGGGGCTGGGTTCCCTCCCTGTTGGTTGTTTTGCCTGAGGCAACCCAACACTGGAGCCTACCCGTGCTCTTTGGTGGGGTTAATGGCAGACTCTGGGAGGGCTCACGCCAAGGAGAACTTCCCAGGACCTCTGCTGCCAGTGTCCTTATCCCCACGGTGAAACAGAGCCACCACTCGCCTCTGCAGGAGACCCCCCAACACCAGCAGGTACGTCTGGTTCAGTCTCCCCCAGGGTCACTGCTCCTTCCCCTGGGTCCCGATGCACACATTACTTTGTGTGTGCCCTCCAAGAGTGGGGTCTCTGTTTCCCCCAGTCCTGTCACAGTCCTGCAATCAATTCCCACTAGACTTCAAAGTCTGATTCTCTAGGAATTCCTCCTCCCTTTGCCGGACCCCCAGGTTGGGAAGCCTGAGGTGGGGCTCAGAACCTTCACTCCAGTGGGTGGACTTCTGTGGTATAAGTGTTCGCCAGTCTGTGAGTCACCCACCCAGCAGTTATGGGATTTGATTTTACTCTGATTGCGCCCCTCCTACCGTCTCACTGTGGCTTCTCCTCTGTCCTTGGACGTGGGGTGTCCTCCTTGGTGAAGTCCAGGGTCTTCCTGTCAATGATTGTCCAGCAGCCAGTTGTGATTCTGGTGCTCTCGCAAGAGGGAGTGAGAGCACGTCCTTCTACTCCGCCATCTTGGTTAATCTCTGTTGGAAGGTTTTTAATCACAGTTTCAATTTCAGTGCTTGTGATTGGTCTGTTCATATTTTCTATTTCTTCCTGGTTCAGTCTCGGCAGTTTGTGCATTTCTAAGAATCTGTCCATTTCTTCCAGGTTGTCCATTTTATTGGCATATAGTTGCTTGTAGTAATCTCTCATGATCTTTTGTATTTCTGCAGTGTCAGTGGTTACTTCTCCTTTTTCATTTCTAATTCTATTGATTTGAGTCTTCTCCCTTTTTCTCTTGATGAGTCTGGCTAATGGTTTATCAATTTTGTTTATCTTCTCAAAGAACCAGCTTTTAGTTTCATTGATTTTTGCTATTGTTTCCTTCATTTCTTTTTCATTTATTTCTGACCTGATCTTTATAATTTCTTTCCTTCTGCTGGCTTTGGGGTTTTTTTGTTCTTCTTTCTCTAATTGCTTTAGGTGCAAGGTTAGGTTGTTTATTCGAGATGTTGCCTGTTTCTTGAGGTAGGCTTGTATTGCTATAAACTTCCCTCTTAGCACTGCTTTTGCTGTGTCCCATAGGTTTTGGGTCGTCGTGTCTCCATTGTCATTTGTTTCTAGGTATTTTTTGATTTCCCCTTTGATTTCTTCAGTAATCACTTCGTTATTAAGTAATGTATTGTGTAGCCTCCATGTGTTTGTATTTTTTACAGATCTTTTCCTGTAATTGATATCTAGTCTCATAGCGTTGTGGTCGGAAAAGATACTTGATATGATTTCAATTTTCTTAAATTTACCAAGGCTTGATTTGTGACCCAAGATATGATCTATCCTGGAGAATGTTCCATGAGCACTTGAGAAAAATGTGTATTCTGTTGTTTTTGGGTGGAATGTCCTATAAATATCAATTAAGTCCATATTGTTTAATGTATCATTTAAAGCTTGTGTTTCCTTATTTATTTTCATTTTGGATGATCTGTCCATTGGTGAAAGTGGGGTGTTAAAGTCCCCTACTATGATTGTGTTGCTGTCAATTTCCCCTTTTATGGCTGTTAGTATTTGCCTTATGTATTGAGGTGCTCCTATGTTGGGTGCATAAATATTTACAATTGTTATACCTTCCTCTTGGATCGATCCCTTGATCATTATATAGTGTCCTTCTTTGTCTCTTGTAATAGTCTTTATTTTAAAGTCTATTTTGTCTGATATGAGAATTGCTACTCCAGCTTTCTTTTGATTTCCATTTGCATGGAATATCTTTTTCCATCCCCTCACTTTCAGTCTGTATGTGTCCCTAGGTCTGAAGTGGGTCTCTTGTAGACAGCATATATATGGGTCTTGTTTTTGTATCCATTCAGCCAGCCTGTGTCTTTTGGTGGGAGCATTTAATCCATTTACATTCAAGGTAATTATCGATATGTATGTTCCTATTCCCATTTTCTTAAATGTATTGGGTTTGTTATTGTAGGTGTTTTCCTTCTCTTGTGTTTCTTGCCTAGAGAATTTCCTTTAGCATTTGTTGTAAAGCTGGTTTGGTGGTGCTGAACTCTCTCAGCTTTTGCTTGTCTGTAAAGGTTTTAATTTCTCCATTGAATCTGAATGAGATCCTTGCTGGGTAGAGTAATCTTGGTTGTAGGTTTTTCTCCTTCATCACTTTAAGTATATCCTGCCACTCCCTTCTGGCTTGCAGAGTTTCTGCTGAGAGATCAGATGTTAACCTTATGGGGATTCCCTTGTGTGTTATTTGTTTTTTTTCCCTTGCTGCCTTTAATATGTTTTCCTTATATTTAATTTTTGACAGTTTGATTAATATGTGTCTTGGCGTGTTCCTCCTTGGGTTTATCCTGTATGGGACTCTCTGTGCTTCCAGGACTTGATTAACTATTTCCTTTCCCATATTAGGGAAGTTTTCAACTATAATCTCTTCAAAAATTTTCTCAGTCCCTTTCTTTTTCTCTTCTTCTTCTGGTACCCCTATAATTCGAATGTTGGAGCGTTTAATATTGTCCCAGAGGTCCCTGAGACTGTAATCAGTTCTTTTCATTCTTTTTTCTTTATCCTGCTCTGTAGTAGTTATTTCCACCATTTTATCTTCCAGGTCACTTATCCTTTCTTCTGCCTCAGTTATTCTGCTATTGATCCCATCTAGAGTATTTTTAATTTCATTTATTGTGTTTTTCATCATTGCTTGGTTCCTCTTTAGTTCTTCTACATCCTTGTTAAATGTTTCTTGCATTTTGTCTATTCTATTTCCAAGATTTTGGATCATCCTTACTATCATTATTCTGAATTCTTTTTCAGGTAGACTACCTATTTCCTCTTCATTTGTTAAGTCCAGTGTGTTTTGAGCCTGCTCCTTCATCTGCTGTGTGTTTTTCTGTCATCTCATTTTGCCTATCTTACTGTGTTTGGGGTCTCCTTTTCACAGGCTGCAGGTTCGTAGTTCCCGTTGTTTTTGGTATCTGTCCCCAGTGGCTAAGGTTGGTTCAGTGGGTTGTGTAGGCTTCCTGGTGGAGGGAACTAGTGCCTGAGTTCTGGTGGATGAGGCTGGATCTTGTCTTTCTGGTGGGCACGTCCACGTCTGGTGGTGTATTTTGGGGTGTCTGTGGCCTTATTATGATTTTAGGCAGCCTCTCTGCTAATGGATGGGGTTGTGTTCCTGTCTAGCTAGTTGTTTGGCATAGGGTGTCCAGCACTGTAGCTTGCTGGTCGTTGGGTGAAGCTGGGTCTTGATGTTGAGATGGAGATCTCTGGGAGATTTTTGCCGTTTGGTATTACGTGGAGCTGGGAGGTCTCTTGTGGACCAGTGTTCTGAAGTTGGCTCTCCCACCTCAGAGGCACGGCCCTGATGCCTGGCTGGAGCACCAAGAGCCTTTCATCCACACGGCTTGCTACAGCGCCAGGTGGACAGGTCTCCGAGGCCGGGGAAGACACAACCTGAGCCCGGGCGGCTGGCCGCAGGAGTAGACAGTGTCTTTTAAGAATGAAAATTCACATGTACTTCCTAATTTATTTTAAAAAAATAAAACAAATCAGTCAACATTCTACTGAATAAATGAAATGTGGAGATTATATATTATTATTATTTTATACTTATGACTCCTCTGCTTACTACCTTCTATCTTTTCGTTGTTTTTCCCCCTCTAAGCACGCTACCAATTCCTTCCCCCACCCCCTGCCCCCAGTGTCCCATTCGCTGCTATCACTACAACAGCTTCTACGATGCACCCTCTAATAACGCGATGGGGGTGATGGCTGGCTGTGTTATAGCTGGCCCGCTGGTGGTATCAGGAAGCAAACTTCACCATTTACCTAAAGCTTCACCACTAGGAGAAAACTGACCTAGGACTAATTACAAATTAAGAGCATCTGTCTTTCTAAACATTTTCTAAAGTAGCAAATATTTTTATCTGTGGTTGTGTGTGTGTGTGTGTTTATGTGTGATTTTAAAGCGACTGTTAACTTACAAGTGTCAAAATTAATGCTCTGTTATTTATTTTTTTCAAAGCATTAGGAACTGCATTCAGTCCTTAGGACCCTGCTAATGACTTTCCCCCATATCTGGCTTGTCCCAAGAATGCTCAATAAGAAGACAAAGAAGCAGCACCAGGGATGAGAACACCAGACCAGACCAACTTAAGTGAAACTGTCAACCCCTCAGGGAGGCATTAATAGTTTATTGGGTATGGAAGATGCATAGCCAAGTAAAGGAAGAAGGCTAATCACTTTTAACATTAAGAAAAATAACTATTATTGTGACCAGTGTAGCATGAAGCACAAACAGAATACTCTCTGGGCAACAAAAAATAATGTGTAGCCCACCAGAGCAATTAACAAAATGAAAGCACAGTTTCTTGCAGATGGATATGTAGGGGAATAATGGCGTGGGGCTGCGCTGAGCTGTCATGCATCAGATACTACATCTGTTATGGAAATCAGGGGAAGTGGGGGCCTTTTGTTCATGCGAGAGCCCTCCCAACAGGGATTTGGCTGGAGTAGATTTTCTTGTTATTAAACATGATTTCTGGCTAGTCGAGAGCAGATGCTTCTGCAGCATTTGGAACTAATAACCAACCTTCAAGTGCATGCCACCCCTTAAAGAGGCTGGTACTGTTGGAGAGACCAATTTCAGCTCAAAGATAATGTGTTCAGTTCAGTTTCTACTTTGCACATGAATGACACTGATACCAGATGAGCCTTCTGGCCTAGAGTTTGCTGGAGACAGTAAAACAATGACTTTGGCCCTAAAGAAGACCAGAGCTTTCCAGGTGTACTTGCGAAGGACAATTCAGAATCAAGACCAGACCAGACCAACTTATGACTCCTCTGCTTACTACGTTCGGCAATGTCGACTTTAGTTGGAGAGCAGAGAATGGGAGCAAAGGGAAAGATACGCAAACTCTTGCATATTTGGCAGGTACTGCCAGCCCAGGCTCTTGCCAGGCTTTCACATCTGGGCTGTGACTTTTTTTTTTTTTTTTGCTGTGTTGGGTCTTTGTTGCTGGGCCCTGGCTTTCTCTAGTTGCAGGAGCAGGAGCTACTCTTCATTGCAGTGGGCAGGCTTCTCCTTGCAGTGGCTTCTCTTGTTGCGGAGCACAGGCTCTAGGCACGTGGACTTCAGTAGTTGTGGCTCGCGGGCTTTAGAACGCAGGCTCAGTAGTTGTGGCACACAGGCTTAGTTGCTCCGCAACATGTGGGATCTTCCCGGACCAGGGCTCGAACCCGTGTCCCCTGCATTGGCAGGCGGACTCTCAACCACTGTGCCACCAGGGAATCCTGGGCTATGACTTTTGTTGAATGAAAAATGATTCATGAGGGACGTAGGTCACCACCTAATCACTAAAGAAAAGCAAGTTTTCTTGATAAACCACTTGAATTCAACTGCCCAACATGTTTCTCCTGAGGTTTTTTTCCTTTATGTATCTCCAGACACAGCACATTAATTTAACAACAGCAATAGCAACAAATAAACAGATCATACATTCTTTCCATCCTAACTCTTGCATAGATGATTGTTTTTAAATAACAAATAGGCATTTGGATCAAAAATTTTGCAGATACAAATGAAATTTGAATCAAAGTGAAGTTTTTTTTTTTTTTGTCTGAAACTCAAAATCAATGTTTGAAAAATTCTAAAATGCAAAGACTAGGAACAGCAAATAAGTATACTTTTACATTTGGTAGGTATTCTAATTTAAATATGTACGAGTATAGATACAGTCAGTGCTTTTGCTATTCACCTCAGGATCTTTTTTTATTCCAGGAAGTATCCTGTAGCTAGAATTTACCTCCTTAGAAATGAGACAGTAATTCTGGGATGGAACCCATGCCAACCATGACATAGCTTGAAATGGCAGCATATTAGGCATCTCTAAACACGAAAATAATAGTCCCTATTTTGTTTTTATTATTTTTCCCAAATTTTAGAGGCTTCATTTTGAACTTGTTAACTCAACCCTTGATTACAGCTTGAAACGCTATTCTTAAATATATGAATTTTGACATCCTCTCCCAAACTGTCCCCTATGATTCTATGTGGCCTAACAGCTGCTTCAACCTGTTGCGTTTCAACTGCCACATATGATCCCTTCTTTGACACAAGCTCGATTCAATATGTAACTAACAAATCACCTAGAGCCTGGGTCTGGAGCACTGAATTAAACCAGAAGATTTGATTGATAGATTAAATCTACTCTTGAGAAATGTGCCTGCCTATTCATAGATAAGCTTTCCAACCAAGGCTTTCCAATGTTGCTACATATCTGGGACCTTCAGGGACTAATACCATAACAAAAGAAAAACAAAGTTTGCACGTGTAAGTGGCTCTCAGTTTGTGTGCTTTCACATGGTTGATGATCTTTGATCCAATACTCCCTATTATTTGGAGAAGGTAGTCGATGAATACTGTTACCCTCATTTTCTAAAGAAAGAAATTGAGGGTGAAGTGGGCCATGTGTCTCACTGGATACCACACAGCCAGAATGGTGCAGCTAGGACTGATTCCTGGGACTCTGACCCAGTAAGCAAGGGTCCATTTAAAAGAAACATTTGTAACTGTTTTATACCCATTCCTTTAAAAGTGCAATTGATTTTTTTTCCCCCTGAGATTATAGTTAGAATTCTTGGGACTTCCCTGGTGGTGCAGTGGTTAAGAATCTGCCCTCCAATGCAGGGGACATGGGTTCCAACCCTGGTCGGGGAACTAAGATCCCCCATGCAGCCTGCGCACCGCAACTAGAGAGACTGTGTGCTGCAACTACTGAGCCCACGTGCTCTGGAGCCTGAGTGCCACAACAAGAGAGAAGCCCACACACCACAACGAAGAGCCCACATGCCGCAAGGAAAGATCCAGCACGCCGCAACTAAGACCGACGCAGCCATAAATAAATAAATAGAGTCAGAGGAGGAAAGAGGTCATCTTAAAAAAAAAAAACAATTCTTGCTAAAATCCAGGACAAATAAGATCCACAAGCACTTTTGAAGCTAATACTGTCTTTCCACAGTGGCTAAATTTTTGCCATCTTGTTTGGCAGGTGTTAGGGATACTGACGGTAAGAAAGCTTTTTAAATGAGATGTCAACCTGGACATCCCAGACACTTTTGATCTATAAAACCACTGTGGGTATATGTTTTTTATGATTATTTTTCACAAACAGGGTTGTTTAGCCTAATGCCCTGGCTAGTTTCCAGATAAAGGATTACAATTTGCCTTGCTAAAAATGTTCCCTGCTGCTTTAATTAGATATGGTATTTTCCCCTCCCTTTTCGGCACAGTCTGGTTTGCTCTGTCCTGTCAACCAGCTGCTATCACTCACTCTAGGAAGATGAAATAACTCTTCTGATATCAAGAGACAAAACGATAGCCACAAAGCTGGATTTCAAAACAATATGTAAACTTAAATGACTGATGATTAATATTTTAAAATTAAACCATAGAATAGGAAAGGAGCTTTGAAGATTATCCCTTTAAGCTGGGTCAGAGAGAGGCCACATTTCCAGGAAACCAGAACACCAAATTAATTCAGCCAACTCTGCTTTTAAAAATCTACCCGATTCGGGCAAAAGGAAAAGCACAGAAAGAAAGAAAGAAGGAAAAGAGAGAAAGAAAGAGAGAAAATCAAACCAATTGAATTTTGTAAAAAGGTTTACTCAGTTGTTTTGCTATTATATGTGCATAGTAAGAAAGGTCAGCATGTTCCTATTTATTACCATGATGGCAAATAATTCTAGACCCTCTACTAACATCCTAAATTTGACAAGGAAGCATTTATTTAGCTAAGTGAAAACCATTTAAACCAAGGACCCAGAAAGCAAAGAAAAAAATAAAAAGAAAAGGAATGTTCCACACCTTGGAAGTTGATTCGTGAAGAAAAATGAAATATTCATAATGTGTGACTGTAAGACAGTTTTCATGGGATTATGTGGGAAAGGCTATATCCCATATGGTGTTTCCAGACTGCATCCCAGAGAGCTGCCATAAGGTGAGAGCTGGCGTGACAGAGGCGGCGTCCATCTGCATTTGGAGATCCTGCCCCTGACAGAGCAGATCTCCATATCTGGACCTGGCTCAAAAGCTGGATGGTCCACTTCGAGCCCACACAACGACTGTCCTTTGCTCTACACGTGAGATTGCTGTGTCTGACTCTGCCTCACAGATAACGCAGATAACTGCCTCCCCACTACGAAAATAATTCGCATTTTGGGTTGCTCCCTGTATACATACATTTCTATGGATTCCTTTCATGCATACTTCTTCCGAATCTCACAGTTCACATGCTTCTCCCTCCTTTTCTGTTTCACTAACCCATTTTCTCCCTTTCAATCCTAATGAACCGCAAAACTGGAATTTGAAAGTGACAAGTACCATTCTTCAGGTCCTTAATACACTCATTTAGGAAATTAAAAGTCTGAACATTTGGATAATAAATCCATAGTTTCGATGACAAACATAACAACATGGTATATTTATGGCATACCACATGGAGCCCATCTTGAATGCCTATATTCAAAGAGGTTAACAGGCCCAGCAATATGGAGTGGTGGGGATTGTGGAAAACTGAAGGGCTCATTTCCTGTATAAAAGGGGCAGCTTCTAATCAGCATCACATTTGATTTGTGAATTATAGTAACTAATTTAAAAAATTTTTTTAATTCCATCAAGGTCAAGCTAAACATAGGTATGTCCACTGGCTTATGTATTTATATTCTCAGGAGAATGATTACAATGTTATACTGATATTAAATTAAGTTCAGTGAAACAACAAGGCTTTACTGATTAACACAGGGAACAATGTTCAGTATCTTATAAGAACCCATAATGGAAAATAATCTGAAAAAAAAAAAAAATATATATATATATACACTTATATATAACTGAATCACTTTGCTGTACACCCGAAAATAACACAGTATTGTAAATCAAGTATACTCCAATAAAAAAATTAAGTTCAGTGAAAGGCTAAACTAGAAAACAGTCTCAGTTGTTCAGAGATGAGAGGTTGGTTTTCCTAGTCATCCAACATACACAGGATTTCCCCTCAGTAGTGGTCCTGTGAAGGTGACTGACATATCATATGAAGGACAGATCAGATTACTTCCAAATCTAAGGTAGGAGTCTAAGACTAGGGACTTTCCCGACCACACCAAGATGCTCTTTTCCTCATTACTGTACTTCATTTGCTTCTGAAAGAATTTTTTTAAGTGTGTGGTTAAAGCAGAAAATGAGACATTTATGGAACTGCAAAATAAATAATTCAGTAATGCATTAAAAAAAATAAAGAATACAAATCAATAAGAATAACTGTGGTTGGTAACACCAGGGTGGCTAGCAGGAGACCTGATTTCTTGGCTTTTACCAGATCTGTGTCCTTGGACGACCCATTTAACATGTGTTGACCTTGTATAAAATAAGATAGTTGAAGAGTGAAGTAAGTCAGAAAGAGAAAAACAAATACCGTATGCTAACACATATATATGGAACCTAAAAAAAAAAAAATGGTTATGAGGAACCTAGGGGCAGGACAGGAATAAAGATGCAGACGTAGAGAAGGGACTTGAGGGCGAGAGAGTGGCATGGACATATATACACTACCAAATGTAAAATAGATAGCTAGTGGGAAGCAGCCGCATAGCACAGGGAGATCAGCTCAGTGCTTTGTGACCACCTAGAAGGGTGGGATAGGGAGGGTGGGAGGGAGACGCAAGAGGGAGGGGATATAGGGATATATGTATACGTATAGCTGATTCATTTTGTCATACAGCAGAAACTAACACACCATTGTAAAGCAGTTATACTCCAATAAAGATGTTAAAAAAAAAAAAAGGTAGTTGAACTATATCAATCTAGTCAAAGGTCCAGGTCAATCTTACATTAACAGCAGACTCATTCATCAAATGAATTTGCCTATAGAACCCACTAACAGAACAGATACAAGTGGAGTAACTTGCATGGAAAAATGTAAGGCCTTTGATGTCCTGTCGAAGTTACAGCAAGGTCTCCTCCAAGCCCATTTTGAAGCCACTAGACAAAATTTTCTCTAAGTTCCTTTCTACTATTGAAATGCAGATTCTCGATTTACTAGCGATACATTAAATTCTACCCACCATGAAAATAAAATGATCTTTTGCTCAAAATAAAATTCTTCCACAACTTCATTATCAATATCAACAATCCCCTATTAACTGCCCATTGTATACTAAAAATTGTCCTTGCCTTCAAGAAGCAATATAGGGACTTCCCTGGTGGCACAGTGGTTAAGAATCTGCCTGCCAATGCAGGGAACACAGGTTCGAGCCCTGGTCCAGGAAGATCCCACATGCTGCAGAGCAACTAAACCTGTGCACCACAACTACCGAGCCTGCACTCTAGAGCCCGTGAGCCACAACTACTGAGCCTGTGAGCCACAACTACTGAGTCTGTGTGCCACAACTACTGAAGCCCACGTGCCTAGAGCCCATGCTCCACAACAAGAGAAGCCACCGCAATGAGAAGCCCGCACACCGCAACGAAGAGTAGCCCCCGCTCGCTGCAACTAGAGAAAGCTCGTGTGCAACAATGAAGACCCAACATAGCCAAAAATAATAAATAAATAAAATAAAAATTAAAACAAAAAAAGAAGCAATATATTTGTGAAGATGAGATTTTAGTACGAAGTGAAAATCTATCATTATAAACCAATTAATAAGAATAAATAAACTTTACAAATAATAATTGTATTACATATATTACATGGCTTATCTGGTAATAAACCGGGTCACCTTTATTTTATGGTCCAAATGACATTGACTCCAAGCCCTAATTCCATAACATCCTCTAATTATTGCTGGGACTCTCCAAGGGTTACTTCACTTGTGCTCACAAAAGTCTGTCTGCTGGAATCAGCCTTCACCCTCAGCCAATAACTAACTGCTGTGATCTTTCTCTGTGGCTACAGTTCCCTCTGCCAATGTCAACTGTTCTCCAAAGGGCCTGTTTGTTAGCCTGCTGCTGATTCTCCTCAGGAGACAGCAGTCTTGAGGATGCTCCAAAAGTCCCTCCTCCTTGAGCTACGGCAGCTCCAGTTGCCGTGGAAATGAGGAGAGAAGCCTTCCCTTCCCAGGAACATGCACGCCCATCTGTTTAGTTGATCTTCAAAGCATCACCCTGCATTTCCAGAATCCTGAAATGATGCTTAAGAGCTGGCACTCAGATTCTTCACCCTTGGTCTTGTGATATAAACTCTCAGCTCAACTCTCAGTAATTTAACACCTGCGTTAAAGTAAATTATGCTTTCAGAGAGTTCCCCCAATACTGGAAGGGCATCTTCTCTATTTGTGGAGCGAAAGGTGCATTTTGAAGATTTTCTTAGTGTGTCATTCAGGATAGGCTAGGATATATCTTGCATATTCAGAATATGCAGGAACAACAAACAACCCCTAAATCTTAGTGACTTAAAAATCAAGACCAATTTCTTGCTCCTGTTGTCTACTAATCATGGGTGAGCTATATGAGTCATGAGTTGATGGACTCCAGCTCACCGAGGAGAGGTGACTTGGTGATTTGATGGGCTCTTTTCTATATCATCCTCTAGAACCAGACTGAGGTTACAGCCACTATTGGTTATATTGCTGGTTGCTAAGGCAGCAGGAAGAATTCTGAAAATCACCCATTGACTCGATGCTTACAACCAGAAGTATCACATGTCACTTAAATTCTCAATTCATTGGCCAAAGTAAATCATGTGCCCACTCCTAACTTCAAAAGAGCAGTGTGGTCTTACCATATGTCCCAACATTTGACTAAAACTGATGATTACTACACCCCAAAACAGTCTTCCACAAAAGTTAATTGGAATCTCTACCTCTAAAGATAGAAAACCACTTGCAATTCTAAAGGCCATATTCTTCACCCACCTTCTACCTCTCAATATTCCAAAAAACTCAAGAATCAGCATTACCCAGCAACTTGACTTATGGTTGTTAAAACAGTTCAGAGGAAAGAGTGGCCATTGACACGGGGAAAGTTAAGGAAAAGAGAAAGAATATGAATTGGAACTTGAAGGAAGAGGATTTAGATTTCTTAAAAGGAAATGAAAAAAATATGGTGGAAATCACAGACATGAAATCACAGACAAGAGAGTGTGGGGAGCCATGAGGAGAGAGTTTGCTTTGCTGTGTTGTATATACTTTGTCGTACAGTAATCAGTGACATAAGTCTGGAGTGGCAGTTTGGAAACAGATTGTGGAAGGCCACGATTAAGAATTTGGTCTTTGTTCTACAGAAAATGGTAGCCATTAAAGATTTTGAGACGAGGTGATGATTGCAATGTGAGAAGATGAATCTGTTCATGGAGAAGTTGATGGATTGGAAGAGGGAAGCCTGATAGAAGAAACTAATTAGTCTACTACTGCCATCATCAAGGGCTAGACAAGGATGGTGACAGCAGGAATGGTGGGGAAAAACAGCTGGGGAAAATTAACAGGGGAAGATTTTGATAGGATTGGCTGTATGACTAAAGGAAAGTAGAAAGGGAGAGTAACCAGGTCCATGCCTACTTATTCTTCTGGTTAACACTGCCAGGATTGACAGCAATCTCTCAATACACTCTGTGTGTGTGTGTGTGTGTGAGAGAGAGAGAGAGAGAGTTGGGGGAGGAACGGTGAGGGGGAATGGATGTCTGTGTATGCCCCATAAGACTTTCTTTTTCATCTAGCTGCATGCATTAACTTGGCCCTAGGTACCATTAAGAGAGATTCAGTGTCCAATAAACTGGGTAGTATTATGATGATGGATGCCTACTATTTTTAGGATAAATGGTGATTTTGCTTGTTAAATAGTATATATTGCTGAACTAGTAGGACCATTTTGTGATTTCAGTGTTTTACTCTTAAAAATCCTTCTCTTGGACTTTGCAATCCAAATTGCCCTAAAACACAAACTAGGTTTGGCTTTTCAGTTAATTGGTGCCAACAAGCTCTTCTTGATGAGTTCAAATCATACCTTCGAACATTTTTATCCCCCTACACAGCCCCTCGATCAGACTTCCCTTGTAGAATCAGAGTCTGTGCCTTAAGTTTTACCATATTTTGCCTGCTGACACATTTCCAGCAACATAATATTAATATTTGTAAATATTTTCTTTTAGCTTATTCAAGAGGTTTTGCTCATGGCGTTTTTCCAACTGACTGATTCAAAGGATCTACAGGGCCAGCTGTAATTCCTCCAAGTGACTCTACTTTTGTACTCCATCCTCTGCATCTGGCAACTTTGGGCTATAGCAGGTATTGCTGTTCATATAGGATTCAAAGATATGTGTTTTATTCCCAGTCTTCCTCCCTTTCTTTAAGAGCTGCCCACAGAAATAGAGACACAGATGTAGAGAACAAACGTATGGACACCAAAGGGGGAAAGTCGGGGGGGGGGTGGGACGAATTGGGAGATTGGGATTGACATATATACACTAATACGTATAAAATAGATAACTAATAAGAACCTGCTGTATAAAACATAAGTAAATAAAATAAAATAAAATAAAAAGAGCTGCCCACAGTCTGTGCTGCCAGCTATAAAACACGACTCAATATTTGTATTTTATACCTAAGGACTTGAGCTGTAGAGCTAGTTCACAGTGGATGGAGACCGTCACCAGGTTACTGAAGACATTTTTATCTGTAACTTTATTAAAGACACCATTGTGTCCAAGTCAATTATTTCTAAGAAAAAAGATAATTTTTTTTTATCTCCTATGCTTTATTCTAGATATTGGGTTAATTTAATTTAATTTTTTTATTTTTTGAATTTTATTTTATTTATTTTTTTATACAGCAGGTTCTTATTAGTTATCCATTTTATACATATTAGTGTATACATGTCAATCCCAATCTCCCAATTCATCCCACCACCACCACCTCCCTGCCACTTTCCCCCCTTGGTGTCCATAAGTTTGTTCTCTACATTCTGTGTCTCTATTGAAAGAAGATAATTTTTTAAAGTGTTTTTTTCTTTTTTTTTTGCAATTGTTTGACCCCGCAAAAATCATAAGGCACTAACGGACAGCCAACCCATCCCCATGGTGCCCTGAGTGAATACAAGTCAGCTTAGATATATGATGGACTAAAATCCCACTACTTAAGCCTCCAAGCATTGAGAGGAACAGCCATCAAATAAAGTGGTGTTTTAAAGAATTCCAATATTTTCTTCTTAAAAATAAATTGTTTAATACACATCTATCACTGAAAGTCAACACCAAATCAATTTTTTTTAACATCTTTATTGGAGTATAATTGCTTTACAATGGTGTGTTAGATTCTGTTGTATAACAAAGTGAATCAGCTATAAGTATACATATATCCCCATATCCCCTCCCTCTTGCGTCTCCCCCCAACCCTCCCCAAATCAATTTTTAATCATAATCGGAACTATAGTATACTGAAAATGGTATCATACTGATGTAAGAGTGCTCTGATCATAAACAGCACTGAGAGTAAATAAATTATTATTCTCCAGAGTTTGGAGTCATATTTGTCCTGACTCCAGTGACTACAATTCTACCCACCACTCTTGGGTTCTCTAGCTTATAAGATGTCAAAGCACCACGCGACTTTAATAAAACAGTGTGGTGCAGCCATAATAATAGATAAACAGATCACTGGAATAGAAAATAAAGTCCAAAAAAACATATCTATGAGAGAATTTGGTACATCATGATGGTAAGGAAAAGATGAATTATTCA
Source organism: Balaenoptera acutorostrata (assembly GCF_949987535.1). Taxonomy (NCBI): domain Eukaryota; kingdom Metazoa; phylum Chordata; class Mammalia; order Artiodactyla; family Balaenopteridae; genus Balaenoptera; species Balaenoptera acutorostrata. Next base: position 13,346,586 of record NC_080071.1, read on the forward strand.
ATAAACAGAACACTTTGGGAGAAAAAATTATTGTGATCACACTTCAAACAATATACCAAGATAATTTTGGGATGAATTAAAAAACTAAGTGTAAAAAACCAAAACTAAAAAGCAATAGAAATAATGTGGAATGATTAACATATGATTGTACTTTCATTTCTATCTTGTACAATATTATTCAAGCATTAAAAATAAGACTTATCTATATGTGCTAATATGAAAGGACATCTATTTAAGTAAAAAATAATTTTCCTATAGTATAAATAGTGTTAATTCCTTTCATGTAATAAATGTGTGTATATATAAACACATATACATATATACTCATGTATGTACACACACACATGCACACAAGGAAAGAAGTGGGGAAGGATAACCCTCACTGCTAACAGGAGACTGGTAAGGAAAGAGTTTGTGGGTGATTGGAATATTATCTAGTTTTCATCTATATTTTACCTCTATTGCCTACTCTAATTTTTTTAAATTAAACAGAAATTTCAATTATCTGGAAATAAAATAATCCCTCCGAATAAAAATATAATATTTGCTATTGTTCTATGCTGATGAAATGAGACAAGGACATCGTCAGTTCCTTCCAAAAGCCCTCCCTGTGTCATTAGGTGAGCTATCATTTATCCATGCATCTGAGCAACAGCTTCCTAACTCATCTCCTGCCTGAGTCCAGCACCCATTATTCCCTCCCATCAGTCTTCATAGAGATGACATGTGGAGAGCAATGCTCCAGCCCCCAGCTGTGTCACCTTGGATGTCACTCTTGTGGATTCCCCTATCTAAATTGCTGTGCTGTTTTAAAACATTCTGTGTTTTTTCCTGATACCACATAGCACATTTCTTTATTTACTGTCTGCTTACTACTCTGTCCTGATCATGAGGACAGGCACCAGGTCTGTGTGGTTCTGTATAGAAACTTCATCATCTGTCACAGTGCCTGGAATGAAGTAGATAAATAAATAATAAGTAAGTATTGAACGAATGAATGAATGAATTGCATGAAAGAGTGAATTGCATGAATAAACAAATATGGATTAAATGAATGAATGAATAACTTATTTAAGACAGAAACCACCAGTTATACAGTATATCCACCAAGGAGAAAATAGAAACCATAAATATCATCTACACATAACCAGAGAGGATTTAAACACAGGTACCCGGAGAAGAAGTGGGCAGTGAATGAACACTATCTCCTGATTTTCTTAGAGTCTTTTTGAACAAGAAGCATGCCAGGAAGTGCTAAGTGATGAAGGTCAGATTTGTTATTTACAGAGCTGCCTGCATTTTCCGGCTGTATTTCAGGTCAGGACTGGCAAGATAACAGGATACCCAGGAGAGTTCTTCTTTGATTCCGTAAATGAATGTTCTAAAAGAAACATACTGGTGAAAGACACAGCTCTCAGACCCTGGAAGGAGCATAATGCAGGACTGGCCTGAGGGAGGGAAAAAATCAATAGCTTTAACAGAGAATGAGACCAGCTTCTTTATAGCTAATGTTGGCAAAAGGAGAAACCTCAGGGGCACTGATATTGGCACTGTCTCCATCAATTTCCTCTGGCTCTCCTTGATAGCAGATACCAGCAGGGCTTAGGGATGCACTGGGGTTAGCCGAGCCAGGGATGGGTAACTGGGGAAGCCCAGCTGGCTTACAGAGATGATTTCTCCCTGCTCAGTTGCCTCCACTCAGCCACTGGAAGCCCATGGGGCATCCACTAGGCAAGAGTCTGACCCTGGGAACATTAATTATATGCCTGAATTGAAATTAGGCGTCCAGTCAAGAGCTTTTCCTTCCTACAGCCATTGTATTCTAGACACATAATGGAAAAGAAATTAAAAGACTTTAACAATTAAAATCTTACTGTTGAGGCTAGATCATCTCAAACCATGCAAAGAACTAGGCATAGTCCTCAATCCAATTGGTTAATGATGGACAAAGGTTTTAAACGTAAACTTTGTCCTTATCACAGGGGTCTGTGTTCTTTAAGGAAAAGAAAATGGTTTCCCATGACAGTATCCATTAATCAAAATCAATAACCATAAAAGCAATTGTTTTTTTGAGTTAAGGGAGAAGAAACCATCTGGAAAGAGAAACTTGACTCCTCAGAAAGGAAACATCTTCAGCCCAGCTTGCAAACTAAATAATCCCTTTACCAGAAAAGTAAGGTTTTTTTTTCTTTTTTTTTAAACAATGATATCATCCAGCGTTAGCCTGTGATATAGTCTTTCTGTTTGGGTTTTTTTGGTTTGTTCATTTATTTATTTTTTAATACAAGCATCACTTTAGATTCCAGATTCTCCTTCCTAACTTTAATTATGGCATCTTTCTAAAATTACATTGTTGAGATGGGTGCTCTGACCCATCTCTTCTTGGCCCATCTTTTATAAATAACAAATTTTCATGACCATGCCACTCTCATCACTCTATCTTAACTACTTTGCCCCAATTTTGAGTTTCATGTGCAAATGACATTTACTCGTCATTTACTTATAGATTTTAGTATTTATTTAATACATGCTACAGGCAATCTACAGTTATAGAAAAGTAACTTAGAGCAAGTTTGACTATAGGTTTTCATATTTTAATTTAAGCTGAGAATCAGTAAGACTACCTTGACGTGAGAGGAGAAATGCCCTATTTTTTCATTTTCTAGCACGTAATAGGAAATGTAAGACCTAATTATAAATCAGAAGTCTCTCATTTTACTATTTATAGAGCAAACATTATTACTATTCATGCAACTTTAGTGTAGTTCTGTACCAGCATCTCTATCGGGTTCTTCGGATTTTTCATGGTCACTTGGAGACAACTAAGTGAAACTTGGAGGAAGTCAACCTGGTCCCAGTTCCAGAATCACAGACATCTGCTTCACCAAAGGGGAGAACTTTTGAGTTCTACCTGTGATCCCTACTGATGGCAAGAGAGTTTGAGCCCTACCTGTTTTAAAAGAAGGAACTGCAAAAATTATTCAACTAACTTCAGTCATTTCTCTCTCATTCTCTCATAACTAAAAATGCATACTAGCATTTTTAAAATGCAGAGCATAAGCTCCCATGGCCTAAGAGACAGGATAGTGCAGTCCTGAAGCTGCTTGGCCATCAATCAGGTTTGAGTTCAAATACCAAGCTCACAACACATTAGCTGTATAATTTTGCAAAAATACATAAATGCATAAAACAAATACATATATGCATATATACATAGTAATTAAAGTCAACGGTTGCTATTAATCATTGATAATAGCAGTTATATTTGGATAGTAAGATTGAATGACTATATGAATTGAATGCATATATGTATTTCTCTTCTTTGAGCTTCAGTGTCCCCATCTGAAACGTAACTTAAAGGGTCGAAAAAATGCATGTAGAGCACTTGGCACCTAGTAGATGTTCAGTGATTATTAATTTTAATATATTTGATTTTTATTATATTGAAAAGTACAATGAAAAATAAAAACTTAATAAATATTTTCTAATAACAAAAAGACAATAAACTCCTTTCCTTTTCTGATGAATGTATTTGACCAGAGACCATGTTGGCTAATCTGCACATTGAATAGAAGCATCAGTGCATTTTTTTTTTTTTCTAGGCAATTGTGGTTGAATAGTAATGAGTAGTTTAAATTATTTTTCCTAATAAAATAATCTTGTGACTTTCTATGCTATAAAATTTGAAGGAATTATCCTTCATTCATGTGCTAAAATGGGCAAGACTTGCATCTTAAGAAGAAATCTAGTCTAACCTGCAGTTTCTTCTTCTACCCATCTTGGTGAGGAGGTGGATGGTCAGAAACCTTCAGACTTTCATTTATTTATTCATAAATGCTGGCCTCATTCATTCAGTAATATGTGAACTTTCAAGAGAGAAAAAGTCCTCAAATTGCCTGATCTGCAAGTAGTATAAAATATTTGTTTGAGAGGGGTGATATCTAAAGGTAATTTTGTTACTGTTGTTTCAAGAATTGATTTTCCCTTTATTACACAATAACAATATATTTGTCAAAGGAAACATCAGAAATACAGATTTTAAAAGTCATTCAGGGACTTCCCTGGTGGTGCAGTGGTTAAGAATCCGCCTGACAATGCAGGGAACACGGGTTCAATCCCTGGTCCGGGAAGATCCCACATGCCGCGGAGCAACTAAGCCTGTGTGCCACAACTACTGAGCCCCTGCTCTAGAGCCCGCAAGCCACAACTACTGAGCCCACGTGCCACAGCTACTGAAGCCCGCATGCCTAGAGCCCGTGCTCTGCAACAAGAGAAACCACCGCAATGAGAAACCTGTCCACTGCAACGAAGAGTAGCCCCCGCTTGCTGCAACCAGAGAAAGCCGGCGCGCAGCAATGAAGACCCAACGCAGCCAAAAATAAATAAATAAATAATTTTAAAAATTAAAAGACTTGTTAAAAAAAAAAGTCGTTCAATCCTACTATCTAAAATATAACTGCTATTAACAATGTTTAATAGCAACCACTGAATTTAATCACTGTGTATATGCATATATGTATTGGCTTTTTAAAAATGATATGTAGTTTGGAAACTTTCATTTTCCTTAAAAAATAAGAATCATTAGGACTCCTTCAATCACAAATGCCATATGGCTTAAAAGAGGGAATTTATTGGAGCTTGTACTGAAGGCTGAGGATTGAGACATGAATTAATCTAGTATAATCATTTGGCACTTTAGACAACCCTGTGAGGTGTATGCTGTCAAGGCAAAAGCAGATGTCCATTATGTAATACAAGGTAAATATTTGTACATGTGGTTGAAAATAAATATCTTCACATCAACAAATATGCTTTTATAACATTAAAAGGGAAGATTTTCTATTTTTTAGATGTTTCATGGTTTATTTAATCAATTTCTTATTGTTGAACATGTGTAGTAAGTAACATAGTGATTAAAAAGACAGACTCAAAAACTAGTTTATTTACATTGGGCAAGTTTTTTAACCTCAGTTCTCTCATCTGTAAAATGAGGATAATAATAGCACACACTTAATAGAGTTATTTTAAATTTGAAATGGATTAATTCATGTAAATTGTTCAGAGCAGTTCCTGGCATATAGTAAGTACTCAATGAAAAGTGGTGGTATTATTATTATAATTACTGCTACAGTTTAATGTCGGAGTGAAGAATATATTCCCATACGTGAGGTAAGAAATTTAGCACAGTGTTTCTATCCTCTTTTCCTATTTGTTTATATAAGCTTAGATTTGGAATCTATAATAGCGTTTTAGATTTGGAATCCATATCTGTATTATTATGGTATTAATTTTTACCTTACAATTCCTTCACATATTGTGGTAATATTTTAACATTTACATTTTGTTTTGTGACTAAACTTATAGCTGTGCTCTGTGTGTGTTTTTAAAATGCTTTAATGTTGACAACGAGCATCACTTTATAACATGATTTCCTATTTAGCTCTTCATTTTATTTTTTCTCTCAGTATATATTTAAGAAATGTTTTTCAAGAAAGATATATAGATGTTACATTTTCTGTTCCTACTCATATCTGAGTGTGCATTTCTGATTTCTTTACACATAAAGAACAATTTGACTAAGTATGAAATTCATGACTTAAAATTGTTTCCTTTCAAAACCTTTTAGATCTAATTCTGTTATTGTTGTTGCTGCTTTGGCATTCTATTATGCATATTGAAACTTGCTTATTTTTTGCTTCATTTGTAAGTAAACCATCTTCCTTGAACTCTGTATGGTTTTACTTCACACTTTGGCCAAGATGCATTTAGGCATAAATCTTTTTCATTGGCCTTAGCTAGACCATGGTGATACCCTTCAGTGTGGAGCTTCCTAAGGAAATTTTCTTCTATGATATTTTTCATTGTTTTTTCTATTCCTTTTTTTTTTTTTTTTTGACATGCATCCTATTTTTCTGCCCTTTCCCTTCCACATAATTCACTGGGTTGGATATTTTCCGTTTGTCCCACAGATATAGTTTCTATCTTTTCCCCTATGTTCTATGTTCTGGGAGTCTGATCTTTATGACTGTATAACTGATTCTCCTGGCCCTCTGCCTTCCAGTTGTCACTGGCCAATGGGAAGCATCTTCAGAAGATCAGAGGGTAGGAAAAGTTGGATATTTATTTCCTCAGCTCCCTCCTCACTGGGTGAAGAAGGATGGGCAGTGCCTGAATCTTTCTAGCTCTAATCACAACTTCTACAGGCCTTCTTTTACTGCCTTCTCCAGGTTTCATTGCTTGCTGCTCCCTCACCCCTTCCAACCTGAGTATTGCTGGTTGTAGATGCTTCATCAGTATTTGTTGGTTTTCCTTAACCCTATCCATACCATTGCTCATAGTTCCTTCTTTAACGCTCAGTTACTCTACTTGATTATCTATTTAATAATTTCCCACAAGAATGTTTTCTCCTTTACTTGTATAATCATTTTCCTCTAATTTTCCTCATATTTTTGTCCTCCTCTTCATCAGTGAAAGTTTCTCAGTTTTGTCGATCGATAATGGCTTTTTAATGCCTTCATTGGATATGGAGGTATTATGGATAATGAGGCATTAATCTACTATATGTATAATATATATTTAGTACACTTGCATTGATTACTTATTCAGTTTCTTTTTCACTTTATTTAGGTGCTTTAAAAAAAACTCAACCAGTTTTCTTTTTAATAATTGTCAGTTCTTGCTTTGTAGAAGACATATTTTTCCTTGCTATTTTGTTAGGTTGCCAGATGTTTACTGACATTTTCCCCTTAAGGCTACAGACAATTATTTTCAAAGACAAGATCTTATTCTGAAACTTCTTGTCACTACTCCCTTCTCTTTTCAGCAGTTTTCCCCCCTCCTCATAGGCTCCAGTTTTCTTTCTCTACTTATCCTGGACTGAGGTGTCACAGTATAACCTGCTTGTACCTTTCCCCTCTTTCTTCTCAGCTATCCCTGGGTTGTATGTAATTTGCATACGTGCAGAAAGACGCTGACAGCGAGGATGAGCCACCACGGAGAAGCACTCAGGGATGGATAGCGATAGTTGCCCAGTTCTTCGCTATTACAGGTCCTAAGACTTAAAGTAATGAACATGTATCAGGAGAGTTGTGAAGTATTTACCTACTTTTTTCAGGTGAACCCTTTTGTATAAAACAAAGCTGTGGATTATTGGGGAAGATGGCGGAAGAGTAAGACGCGGAGATCACCTTCCTTCCCACAGATACAGTAGAAATACACCTACACGTGGAACTTCTCCTACAGAACACCCACTGAACGCTGGCAGAAGACGTCAGACCTCCCAAAAGGCAAGAAACTCCCCCCCGTACTTGGGTAGGGCAAAAGAAAAAAGAAATAACAGAGACAAAAGAAGAGGGACGGGACCTGCACCAGTGGGAGGGAGCCGTGAAGGAGGAAAGGTTTCCATGCACTAGGAAGCAAGCCCCTTCGCGGGCGGAGACTGCGGGTGGCAGAGGGGGGAAGCTTTGGAGCCACGGAGGAGAGCGCAGCCACAGGGGTGCGGAGGGCAAAGCGGAGAGGTTCCCGCACAGAGGCTCGGCGCCGAGCAGCACTCAGCAGCCCGAGAGGCTTGTCTGCTCACCCGCCGGGGCGGGCGGGGCTGGGAGCTGAGGCTCAGCTTCGGTCAGATAGCAGGGAGAGGACTGGGGCTGGCGGCGTGAACACAGCCTGAGGGGTTAGTGCGCCACAGCTAGCCGGGAGGGAGTCCGGGAAAAAGTCTGCATCTGCCGAAGAGGCAAGAGACTTTTTCTTCCCTCTTTGTTTCCTGGTGCGCGAGGAGAGGGGATTCAGAGCGCCGCCTAAATGAGCTCCAGAGACAGGCGCGAGCCGCAGCTATCAGCGCTGATCCCACAGCAACAGGGGCGCAGAGGGAAAAACGGAGAGACTCCCGCACAGAGGCTCGGCGCTGAGCAGCGCTCACCAGCCCGAGAGGCTTGTCTGCTCACCCGCCGGGGCGGGCGGGGCTGGGAGCTGAGGCTCAGCTTCGGTCGGATAGCAGGGAGAGGACTGGGGCTGGCGGCGTGAACACAGCGTGAGGGGTTAGTGCGCCACAGCTAGCCCGGAGGGAGTCCGGGAAAAAGTCTGCATCTGCCGAAGAGGCAAGAGACTTTTTCTTCCCTCTTTGTTTCCTGGTGCGCGAGGAGAGGGGATTCAGAGCGCCGCCTAAATGAGCTCCAGAGACAGGCGCGAGCCGCTGCTATCAGCGCTGATCCCACAGCAACAGGGGCGCAGAGGGAAAAACGGAGAGACTCCCGCACAGAGGCTCGGCGCCGAGCAGCGCTCACCAGCCCGAGAGGCTTGTCTGCTCACCCGCCAGGGCGGGCGGGGCTGGGAGCTGAGGCTGGGGCTTCGGTCGGATCACAGGGAGAGGACTGGGGTTGGCGGCGTGAACACAACCTGAAGAGGTTAGCGCACCAGAGCTAGCTGGGAGGGAGACCGGGAAAAAGTCTGCAGCTGCCGAAGAGGCAAGACTTTTTCTTGCCTCTTTGTTTCGCGGCGCGCAAGGAGAGGGGATTCAGAGCGCCGCCTAAACGAGCTCCAGAGACGGGTGTGAGACGCTGAGGCTGCTGCTGCCGCCACCAAAAAGCCTGTGTGCAAGCACAGGTCACTCTCCACGCCGCCCCTCCCGGGAGCCGGTGCAGCTCGCCACTGCCAGGCTCCCGTGATCCAGGGACAACTTTCCCGGGAGAACGCACGGCGCGCCTCAGGCTGGTGCAACGTCACGACGCCTCTGACGCCGCAGGCTCGCCCCGCCTCCTCCGTACCCCTCCCTCCCCCTGGCCTGGGTGAGCCAGAGCCCCCGAAGCAGCTGCTCCTTTAACCCCGTTCTGTCTGGGCGGGGAACAGACGCCCTCAGGCGACCTACACGCAGAGGCGGGTCCAAATCCAAGCTGAACCCCAGGAGCTGTGCGAACAGGGAAGAGAAGGGGAAATCTCTCCCAGCAGCCTCAGAAGCAGCGGATTAAAACTCCACAAACAACTTGATGTGCATCTGTTGAATACCTGAATAGACAACGAATCATCCCAAATTCAGGAGGTGGACTTTGGGAGCAGGAGATATTAATTTTTCCCCTTTTCCTTTTTTTTGTGAGTGTATATGTATATGCTTCTGGGTGAGATTTTGTCTGTATAGCTTTGCTTTACAATAGCTTTATTTCACTTCACTATATTATAGCCTCTTTCTTTCTTTCTTTCTATTTTTTCTCCCTTTTACTCTGAGCTGTGTGGACGAAAGGCTCTTGGTGCTCCAGCCAGGCATCAGGGCCGTGCCTCTGAGGTGGGAGAGCCAACTTCAGAACACTGGTCCACAAGAGACCTCCCAGCTCCACGTAATACCAAACGGCAAAAATCTCCCAGAGATCTCCATCTCAACATCAAGACCCAGCTTCACCCAACGACCAGCAAGCTACAGTGCTGGACACTCTATGCCAAACAACTAGCTAGACAGGAACACAACCCCATCCATTAGCAGAGAGGCTGCCTAAAATCATAAGGCCACAGACACACCAAAATACACCACCAGACGTGGACGTGCCCACCAGAAAGACAAGATCCAGCCTCATCCACCAGAACTCAGGCACTAGTTCCCTCCACCAGGAAGCCTACACAACCCACTGAACCAACCTTAGCCACTGGGGACAGATACCAAAAACAACGGGAACTACGAACCTGCAGCCTGTGAAAAGGAGACCCCAAACACAGTAAGATAGGCAAAATGAGATGACAGAAAAACACACAGCAGATGAAGGAGCAGGGTCAAAACACACCAGACCTAACAAATGAAGAGGAAATAGGTAGTCTACCTGAAAAATAGTTCAGAATAATGATAGTAAGGATGATCCAAAATCTTGGAAATAGAATAGACAAAATGCAAGAAACATTTAACAAGGACGTAGAAGAACTAAAGAGGAACCAAGCAATGATGAAAAACACAATAAATGAAATTAAAAATACTCTAGATGGGATCAATAGCAGAATAACTGAGGCAGAAGAAAGGATAAGTGACCTGGAAGATAAAATGGTGGAAATAACTACTGCAGAGCAGGATAAAGAAAAAAGAATGAAAAGAACTGAGGACAGTCTCAGAGACCTCTGGGACAACATTAAACACACCAACATTCGAATTATAGGGGTCCCAGAAGAAGAAGAGAAAAAGAAAGGGACTGAGAAAATATTTGAAGAGATTATAGTTGAAAACTTCCCTAATATGGGAAAGGAAATAGTTAATCAAGTCCTGGAAGCACAGAGAGTCCCATACAGGATAAACCCAAGGAGGAACACGCCAAGACACATATTAATCAAACTGTCAAAAATTAAATATAAGGAAAACATATTAAAGGCAGCAAGGGAAAAACAACAAATAACACACAAGGGAATTCCCATAAGGTTAACTTCTGATCTCTCAGCAGAAACTCTGCAAGCCAGCAGGGAGTGGCAGGATATACTTAAAGTGATGAAGGAGAAAAACCTACAACCAAGATTACTCTACCCAGCAAGGATCTCATTCAGATTCGATGGAGAAATTAAAACCTTTACAGACAAGCAAAAGCTGAGAGAGTTCAGCACCACCAAACCAGCTTTACAACAAATGCTAAAGGAACTTCTCTAGGCAAGAAACACAAGAGAAGGAAAACACCTACAATAATAAACCCAAAACATTTAAGAAAATGGGAATAGGAACATACATATCGATAATTACCTTGAATGTAAATGGATTAAATGCTCCCACCAAAAGACACAGGCTGGCTGAATGGATACAAAAACAAGACCCATATATATGCTGTCTACAAGAGACCCACTTCAGACCTAGAGACACATACAGATTGAAAGTGAGGGGATGGAAAAAGATATTCCATGCAAATGGAAATCAAAAGAAAGCTGGAGTAGCAATTCTCATATCAGACAAAATAGACATTAAAATAAAGACTATTACAAGAGACAAAGAAGGACACTATATAATGATCAAGGGATCGATCCAAGAGGAAGGTATAACAATTGTAAATATTTATGCACCCAACATAGGAGCACCTCAATACATAAGGCAAATACTAACAGCCATAAAAGGGGAAATCGACAGCAACACAATCATAGTAGGGGACTTTAACACCCCACTTTCACCAATGGACAGATCATCCAAAATGAAAATAAATAAGGAAACAAAAGCTTTAAATGATACATTAAACAAGATGGACTTAATTGATATTTATAGGACATTCCACCCCAAAACAACAGAATACACATTTTTCTCAAGAGCTCATGGAACATTCTCCAGGATAGATCATATCTTGGGTCACAAATCAAGCCTTGGTAAATTTAAGAAAATTGAAATCATATCAAGTATCTTTTCCGACCACAACGCTATGAGACTAGATATCAATTACAGGAAAAGATGTGTAAAAAATACAAACACATGGAGGCTACACAATACATTACTTAATAACGAAGTGATTACTGAAGAAATCAAAGGGGAAATCAAAAAATACCTGGAAACAAATGACAACGGAGACACGACGACCCAAAACCTATGGGACGCAGCAAAAGCAGTGCTAAGAGGGAAGTTTATAGCAATACAAGCCTACCTCAAGAAACAGGAAACATCTCGAATAAACAACCTAACCTTGCACCTGAAGCAATTAGAGAAAGAAGAACAAAAAAACCCCAAAGCTAGCAGAAGGAAAGAAATCATAAAGATCAGATCAGAAATAAATGAGAAAGAAATGAAGGAAACAATAGCAAAAATCAATTAAACTAAAATCTGGTTCTTTGAGAAGATAAACAAAATTGATAAACTATTAGCCAGACTCATCAAGAGAAAAAGAGAGAAGACTCAAATCAATAGAATTAGAAATGAAAAAGGAGAAGTAACCACTGACACTGCAGAAATACAAAAGATCATGAGAGATTACTACAAGCAACTCTATGCCAATAAAATGGACAACCTGGAAGAAATGGACAGATTCTTAGAAATGCATAACCTGCCGAGACTGAACCAGGAAGAAATAGAAAATATGAACAGACCAATCACAAGCACTGAAATTGAAACTGTGATTAAAAACCTTCCAACAAACAAAAGCCCAGGACCAGATGCCTTCACAGGTGAATTCTATCAAAAATTTAGGGAAGAGCTAACACCTATCCTTCTCAAACTCTTCCAAAATATTGCAGAGGGAGGAACACTCCCAAACTCATTCTACGAGGCCACCATCACCCTGATACCAAAACCAGACAAAGATGTCACAAAGAAAGAAAACTACAGGCCAATATCACTGATGAACATAGATGCAAAAATCCTCAACAAAATACTAGCAAACAGAATCCAACAGCACATTAAAAGGATCATACACCATGATCAAGTGGGGTTTATCCCAGGAATGCAAGGATTCTTCAATATACGCAAATCAATCAACGTGATATACCATATTAACAAATTGAAGGAGAAAAACCATATGATCATCTCAATAGATGCAGAGAAAGCTTTTGACAAAATTCAACACCCATTTATGATAAAAACCCTCCAGAAAGTAGGCATAGAGAGAACTTTCCTCAACATAATAAAGGCCATATATGACAAAACCACAGCCAACATTGTCCTCAATGGTGAAAAACTGAAACCATTTCCACTAAGATCAGGAGCAAGACAAGGTTGCCCACTCTCACCACTATTATTCAACATAGTTTTGGAAGTGTTAGCCACAGCAATCAGAGAAGACAAAGAAATAAAAGGAATCCAAATCGGAAAAGAAGAAGTAAAGCTGTCACTGTTTGCAGATGACATGATACTGTACATAGAGAATCCTAAAGATGCTACCAGAAAACTCCTAGAGCTAATCAATGAATTTGGTAAAGTAGCAGGATACAAAATTAATGCACAGAAATCTCTTGCATTTCTATACACTAATGACGAAAAATCTGAAAGTGAAATTAAGAAAACACTCCCGTTTACCATTGCAACAAAAAGAATAAAATATCTAGGAATAAACCTACCTAAGGAGACAAAAGACCTGTATGCAGAAAATTATAAGACACTGATGAAAGAAATTAAAGATGATACAAATAGATGGAGAGATATACCATGTTCTTGGATTGGAAGAATCAACATTGTGAAAATGACTCTACTACCCAAAGCAATCTACAGATTCAATGCAATCCCTATCAAACTAGCACTGGCATTTTTCACAGAACTAGAACAAAAAATTTCACAATTTGTATGGAAACACAAAAGACCTCGAATAGCCAAAGCAATCTTGAGAACGAAAAATGGAGCTGGGGGAATCAGGCTCCCTGACTTCAGACTATATTACAAGCTACAGTAATCAAGACAGTTTGGTACTGGCACAAAAACAGAAATATAGATCAATGCAACAGGATAGAAAGCCGAGAGATAAACCCACACACATATGGTCACCTTATCTTTGATAAAGGGGGCAAGCATATACAGTGGAGAAAAGACAGCCTCTTCAATAAGTGGTGCTGGGAAAATTGGACAGATACATGTAAAACTATGAAATTAGAACACTCCCTGACACCATGCACAAAAATAAACTCAAAATGGATTAAAGACCTAAGTGTAAGGCCAGACACTATCAAACTCTTAGAGGAAAACATAGGCAGAACACTCTATGACATACATCACAGCAAGATTCTTTTTGACCCAGCTCCCAGAGAAAGGGAAATAAGAACACAAATAAACAAATGGGACCTAATGAAACTTCAAAGCTTTTGCACAGCAAAGGAAACCATAAACAAGACCAAAAGACAACCATCAGAATGGGAGAAAATATTTGCAAATGAAGCAACTGACAAAGGATTAATCTCCAAGATTTACAAGCAGCTCATGCAGCTCAATAACAAAAAAACGAACAACCCAATCCAAAAATGGGCAGAAGACCTAAATAGACATTTCTCCAAAGATGATATACAGATTGCCAACAGACACATGAAAGAATGCTCAACATCATTGATCACTAGAGAAATGCAAATCAAAACTACAATGAGATATCATCTCACACCAGTCAGAATGGCCATCATCAAAAAATCTAGAAACAATAAATGCTGGAGAGGGTGTGGAGGAAAGGGAACCCTCTTGCACTGTTGGTGGGAATGTAAATTGATACAGCCACTATGGAGAACAGTATGGAGGTTCCTTAAAAAACTACAAATAGAACTACCATACGACCCAGCAATCCCACTACTGGGCACATACCCTGAGAAAACCATAGTTCAAAAAGAGTCATGTACCAAAATGTTCATTGCAGCTCTATTTACAATAGCCAGGACATGGAAGCAACCTAAGTGTCCATCATCGGATGAATGGATAAAGAAGATGTGGCACATATATACAATGGAATATTACTCAGCCATAAAAAGAAATGAAATGGAGGTATTTGTAATGAGGTGGATGGAGTTAGAGTCTGTCATACAGAGTGAAGTAAGTCAGAAAGAGAAAAACAAATACAGTATGCTAACACATATATATGGAATCTAAGGGAAAAAAAAAAAGGCCATGAAGAACCTAGTGGCAAGATGGGAATAAAGACACAGACCTACTAGAGAATGGACTTTAGGATATGGGGAGGGGGAGGGGTGAGATGTGACAGGGTGAGGGAGTGTCATGGACATATATACACTACCAAATGTAAAATAGATAGCTAGTGGGAAGCAGTCGCATAGCACAGGGAGATCAGCTCGGTGCTTTGTGACCACCTAGAGGGGTGGGATAGGGAGGGTGGGAGGGAGGGAGATGCAAGAGGGAAGAGATATGGGAACATATGTATATGTATAACTGATTAACTTTGTTATAAAGCAGAAACTAACACACCATTGTAAAGCAATTATACTTCAATAAAGATGTTTAAAAAACAAAAAACAAAGCTGTGATATACCAAGAAGTAGTATGTTATAATAATTAAGAAAATAGAGTTTCTTGGTCTAACTGTCAACACCACAATTTACTAACTTTATGTGAGTCACAACTTCTCTGTGCTTCTGTTTTCTTCAACTGAAAAAGAGGAAGAATAATAGTAACCGAACTTATAGGATTGTTTTGTAGATTAAGTGACTGGAAGAAGTAAAGTCTTAGAACCATGCCAGGCATACAGTAAAAACAATACCAACTGTTTGCCATTATTGCTGTAACATGCACCCTGAGGAGGTTTTTCCTCAATCTGATTCCTTTATAATTAATGCCAATTATCTAAGATCTTAGTAGTGAGGCAGTTGTCAGTTATAGTTTTTGATGTTAAGTTTTCAGTTTCTTCTTTGCCTTCCAGGTACTTTAAGAAAAATGTATTGAGAAGTTTGGGAGTGATCTTCAGGCTTTCTTGGAATAAGCTGGACCACCAATACACTGTGTATCCAACCCATCATTTCTGGACACTGCAGAATTGGTTTTACTGAAATGGGTTCCAGAGTAATTTCTAGCCTTTTTAGATTGAGGCTGAAAAACGAAGTTTATAAAAGTCAACATTGCAATTTGGAACTTTGGAAGTGTCTTACCCTAAAAAAAGAGAAGTATTGGGTAGGACATATGTACTGTGTTGAAAGAAGAAAGAACACTACCCACGTGTGCTATGGTGAAACATCTCCAGAAAATGTGGAACCAAGTTTCAAATCCTACCTGGTTGCTTTCAGTCTAACACTGCTTAAGGGAGCCCCAGACTTTTCAGAGGAAATTACAAAGGCAAAGATTATACTGGCTTTGGAAACACTCGAACAAGTAAGAATTCTTTTCCCCTTTTATACCCTTTGGTTTGCACAAGCTTATGCAGAATGATTATAAGAAAAGAAAAATAGATGAAAAATGGCCTCCAACTTCTACTGTTGATATTATCTATATATTTTTTAATCCATATTTTTATTTTGCAGTTTCTAACATTGTTTTTGCTTATACGAAATTCCAGCAAAAACATTAATTACATAATTTAAAAATCCCCAAAGCAATAGGAAGCAATATTAAAATATGAAGCAGCTCAATAAATAATAACTTGTTCACTAAGATAGCCATATCAGTTCGTGTTTGACTTTTTAAAAATTTATTTATTTATTTAAATTAATTAATTAATTTATTTATGGCTGTGCTGGGTCTTCGTTTCTGTGCGAGGGCTTTCTCTAGTTGCGGCAAGTGGGGGCCACTCTTCATCGCGGTGCACGGGCCTCTCATTATCGCGGCCTCTCTTGTTGCGGAGCACAGGCTCCAGACGCGCAGGCTCAGTAGTTGTGGCTCACGGGCCTAGTTGTTCCGCGGCATGTGGGATCTTCCCAGACCAGGGCTCGAACCCGTGTCCCCTGCATTGGCAGACAGATTCTCAACCACTGCACCACCAGGGAAGCCCCATGTTTGACTTTTTAAATCCAACTTTTCTTTTTGAATTTATTTATTTTACTCATTTATTTTTGGCTGCTTTGGGTGTCCATTGCTGCGCGCAGGCGTTCTCCAGTTGCCGTGAGGGGCGGGGGAGTGGTACTCTTCATCTCTTCATTGTGGTGCTCGGGTTTCTCATTGCTGAGGCTTCTCTTGTTGCAGAGCACGGGCTGTAGGCGTGCGCGGGCTTCAGTAGTTGTGGTACGTGGGCTCTAGAGCGCAGGCTCCGTAGTTGTGGTGCACAGGCTTGGTTGCTCCGTGGCATGTGGGATCTTCCCAGACCAGGGCTCAAACCTGTGTTCCCTGCATTGGCAGGTGGATTCTTAACCACCGCCCCACCAGGGAAGCCCTCTTTAATCCAACTTTTAAATGTCATATCCTTTCTATTTGTATACATTTGCAGTATGAATCGTGATTTAAATTACTGGGAATTAATGAAAACTGGTATCAAAGAAACTGTTGAGCTATTCAGTTACCCTTTATTGCACCAAACTAATGTCTTGCACTATCAGTACAGTCATATTTTAAACAGCGTCAACAACTTAAATGAGCCAGAGAATTGACTGAATGTGAATTACACGGGTCCAAAACAACAGGGACATAAATTATTTCTACAGTGGCATTTTATTTAAGTTATGTGATAATTATCTCAACTCTAAACAGGCATATTTAGTGTTCTACCAAAATAAATCAGTGATAGAAGGAATTTAGGAAGGAGCAATGTGTATGTGCTAAATCTGGCAGACCTACCTAGCACGTAGTGAAGAAAAGATTTGGCCATTGTCTAATTATTGTAATCTAATATGGAGAACAAAATTGAGGAATGTTTTAATTAACCAGAAAATAAACAGATCTCTGCTTGGTTATGGCTGTGTAGATGAAAGCTCAGGGACATCTCTGAGCTGTGTTTTGTTTTTAATGGTAAACTTCTTGTGTCTTTGTGAAGAATCAACCTTAGTAATATACCCCGAATGTGGGTGTATATGTGTATGTTTTCCCTCAAGTAAAAAATATAAATACTGTGCTAAAGTTGTGGAAAGGAGAGGACCACACATGTAAATGAAAGAAACTTCAGAGACTAAAATAAAACTAATGGTGTACTTAAAGCTCTTTACGTGGCAATATGCACTTTGATGAGGATGATGGGAGAGTCGGGAACTTTTATGTCTGGGAAACTAGAAGGATAATCATGTCTTCAGCAAAAAGGCATGCATAAGCTCTGCTACAAGTTTCACCTCCAAATGAGTGGAAGGGCAGGTTTTATGTTCCGGAGTTTACCCATACAGGAAGCAATTGAGTTTCTAAAGATGAAAGCCTGTAAAAGGTCCTGGGAACTAGCCAAAGACAGCTAACATCACTGACAGGATATGATGAATGATAAAAAAAATATGTAAAGAATAGAGATATAATCTTTTGGTTGCTTGACTGATCTTTTACAAAGAAAGATTTTAAATATCGTTAAATGTATAAAATCTTGAATATTTCAATATCTAAGAATAAAGGTCTGTTTTTAGTGGTATTCATTATTTACCTATCAGAGAGCAATATGAATCACTTAGAAATGTAATTATCTTTAAAGAGATATTTTAAAATAAAAGTGACATTTTAGGTATAAACCTAAGACTGACTAGAGCATTTTGTGTAGAAGATGGAGTTGCATGTTGTGATTTACACTACTTTCATGTATATTTCAGTAATAGTGTTGCATAACTTAGTTAAAAACAGAAATTCCAACTTCTTCTTTCTCATTATTTTACAAAATCCTATTTCTAAAATTCAATGTCAACAATTCAAAACACAAAATAAGGTTTCTGATTTATTTTCCTTCATGTGTTTCATGTGTCTTTAAATCCCCCAACCCCCTGAGTTTGCTATAATGAGGCATTCCTTTCTGCCTTCTTCCTGTTTCAAAATTTATCCTTTCTTCTTCCCTGTGAAAACAATCCATCTCTGACTAATTTTTAATTACTTGACTCTGCTAAGGAAGCTAAGAAACGGATTCAACCTAAATCAAATAGATGGTAATAATTTTTATGTCACTTTCCCAGTGAGAAGGGAAAAGCAGTTCCTGACATCTTGGAGCTGACCTGGTGCTCACAGCTAGGTCTTGGAGTTCTCCTATTAATAATTTCAATAATAATTATAATAATTAATAACATCAGTTATTTCACAGGACATCAACGTCAGACGAGGGTACTCTGGGATCATGATAGATCAAGGCAAAAACAAGACTACTTTGTAATAATGTTAGAACACAACAAAACATGAGCATTGTCAATGTCACAAAGTACCATCTACTATCCCCTTGCCCAGATAATATGAATGAGTATTGCTTATTCACCATGTCAGACTTAGTGTCCCTCTATTCTACCTTTTTTTTCTACTTAAAATTCATTAAGATATCCAACCATAGAATTCACCCCATATTCTGACAGCACTCAATCCAGAGCGAACTCTCTCCTTGCATTCTTCCTCAAGTCACCTGATACAAGTTCAGATCTTACAATAAATCACTCCTAACACTTTCTTGTTGAGATGCCCTATGGTTCTCTGGTTGCAATGAGAAATACACCCAACAGTGTTTGATATAGGTGTGGTTTTGGTCTTTTGTGTGGAGGACATTGACCCCAGATAACAACCAAAGTTTAATAGCCTAGAAAATTCAAACCAGTGACTGAAGGTGAGGCTTTTCAAAAAGTGAACGGGCAATGCTTAAGTCTTATTGATTAGGTAAGCTTTCTCCCCTAGCTGTAAGAAAGCGTTGCTTGAGTTCGTAAATCCATTTTCATTTATTAAATCATTCATTCATTCAATCATACATTCTTTTTTTTTTTTTTTTTTGGCTGCGCCATGCAGCATGTGGGATCTTAGTTCCCCAACCAGGGATTGAACCTGTGCCCCCTTCAGTGGAAGCGCAGAGCCCTAACCACTGGACTGCCAGGGAATTCCCCATCCATTCTTTCATTAAACAGATATTTGCTGAGTACATACACTATGCCAGGAAATGTGTTAGAATCAAGGGATAAGAAAAATCAAAGTGCCTACACTCATCAAACTTACAGATTAGGTCTGACAATAATTAGATAATTATTTGCAAGTGCAAAGAATGAAGAGGATTTTTGCATTATACACTTAGACATTTCCTCTGTCACCCTGAAATTAAAACTGTTCTAATCAGATACATATTCCTATTTTGTGCCATTTATTCAACACATGGGGGATAAACAGATCAGTTTATTCACTACTGTGTTAAAGAGCCTAAGGAAAAAAAGGCTCTCCTTGCTACTGTAACTGACATCTTGCAGTCAATATTAAACATTAACTATGATTTAAGGTACAATTTTTAAGTCTTTTCTGATTTGATTACCTAACTCTAATACCAAGAGTTTAAATTCCTTTCCCTACCAGTGGAAAGCAAGATGGATCTCTTAACCTCATCAGCATGACAAGATATGCAGTGGGATAAAAATGAGTCTAGGTTACAGCCATAACCTTGTCTAGTGAATTGCTAGACACACAGCTGAAGAGCTATTGATAATGATATATTCCCATGGGAACAGTGGGAGAATTTTCCTAGCCATGGATTTGGCATCACCTGAGGGGTCAGACACTGAGTTACGTATGTGCCATGCTATCTCTCTTAATCTTTACTCATGCATATATTTATTAATTCAAGTATCCATTCATCAAGCGAAATTTTTTGAGCATCTACTATTTCCAGGCACCAGGCTAGATACTGGGGACATACACTAATCAAAGAATCACAGATATAAACATAAGGTTACAAGGTGTGATAAGGGCTAAGGAGGAGGGGGCATACAGTACTATGGGAGTATCTGATGGGGAAAATGAAAGTAACACCGTTGGATGGGTTAAGAAGAGCTTTCCTGGGATGGTGCTAATTATACTAAGAGCTAAAATAAGTTAAGGTGTTCAGGACAAACCTGTGTTATAGGTATTATCATAACCACGTCTTACAAAAGAGAACTGAGTCTCAGCCATATCTAGCAATGGAGAAGTGGGTGAGTCAGGATTTGAAACCACGTCTCTGAGATTTTTACAGTCCAACACATATCCACCACATTGAGCAGCTCTGTATATCCTTCCATTAGAATGTTCCTGCTCTGCTGGAACTCTGTGTACACATCTGCCTTCTCAATTAGACTATGATATCCTAGAGGGCAGAAGCTGTACCTTACATGACACACAGTTCCAGATACATGTGTCACTCTCAAAAGGTTGCCTAGATGATAATCAACACGTTCAGTGTAATTTTGTTCATTTTAAAAGACCTTTTTGGCAGAGAAAGGATTTTGGAGATTTTATGTATCGTAAAAAACAAATGTCCATGGAAGTTTGAACTGATGCTGTTTCTTTCTTTTCTTTTCTCTCGATTATAAAGATATTTACTGAAAGTCATTCTCTGGAAATTATGGCTGCTCTTAAAGCTGTATAATTTTATTTAAATAGCCTTGGTGGCCTATAGCTTTTTGAAGGCTTCCCTCTTTGTTCGATTTACTAGGAAAATCAAGGCTAAAATTGTGGTTTATTCTAAAGCAATTTCAGATCTGTGTGATATAGGTCTTGATCCAATTTATTTTCCTTTCCTCATTTTTTTTTTTTTTTTTGGTGTATCTATTTGTTATCTTGTTTTGAATACATCTTATATGTCACCTCTAATCCTTGGAATATGGCAAGATATAAATGAATAAACAAAAATTATTTTAAAAGGCCTCACAAAGGAAATTAGATTTAGAGAATGAACTTCCATAAATCTAGTTCCATTATTCTTCTCCTATGTGTTTTTTTTTCTTTTTTTTTTTTTTTTAAATCTTTATTGGAGTATAATTGCTTCACAATACTGTGTTAGTTTCTGGAGTACAACAAAGTGAATCAGCCATATGCATACACATGTCCTCATATCCCCTCTCTCTTGAGCCTCCCTCCCATCCTCCCTATCCCACCCCTCTAGGTCATTGCAAAGCACCCAGCTGATCTCCCTGTGCTTTGCCGCTGCTTCCTACTAGCTAACTATTTTACATTCAGTAGTGTATATATGATGCTACTCTCACTTCACCCCAGCTTTCCCCTCCCACCTTGTGTCCTCAAGTCCATTCTCTATGTCTACATCTTTATTCTTGTCCTATAACTAAGTTCATCAGTACCATTTTTTTTTTTTTTAGATTCCATATATATGCATTAGCATACGGTATTTGTTTTTCTCTTTCTGACTTACTTCACTCTGTATGACAGAGTCTAGGTCCATCCATCTCACTACAAATAACTCAATTTCATTTCTTTTTATGGCTGAGTAATATTCCACTGTATATATGTGTCATATCCTCTTTATCCATTCATCTGTCGATGGACATTTAGGTTGGTTCCATGTCCTGGCTGTTGTAAATAGTGCTGCAATGAACATTGTGGTACATGTGTCTTTTTGAATTATGGTTTTCTCAGGGTATATGCCCAGTAGTAGGATTGCTGGGTTGTATGGTAGCTCTATTTTTAGTTTTTTAAGGCACCTCCTTACTGTTCTCCCTAGTGGCTGTATCAATTTACATTCCCACCAACCGTGAAAGAGGGTTCCCTTCTCATCACACCCTTTCCAGAATTTATTGTTTCTACATTTTCTGATAATGGCCATTCTGACCAGCCTGAGGTGATACCTCATTGTAGTTTCGATTTGCATTTCTCTATAATTGGTGATGTTGAACATCTTTTCATGTACCTCTTGGCCATCTGTATGTCTTCTTTGGTGAAATGTCTATTTAGGTCTTCTGCTCATTTTTTAATTGGATTATTTGGTTTTCTGATATTGAGCTCCATGAGCTGTTTGTATATTTGGGAGATTAATCCTTTGTCTGTTGTTTCATTTGCAAATATTTTCTCCCATTCTAAAGGTTGCTTTTGGCTTGTTTATGGTTTCCTTTGCTGTGAAAAAAGGTTTTAAGTTTAATTAAGTCCCATTTGTTTATTTTTCTTTTTATTTCCATTACTCTAGGAGGTGGGTCAAAAAAGATCTTGCTGTGGTTTAT
This sequence comes from Balaenoptera acutorostrata, assembly GCF_949987535.1. Lineage (NCBI taxonomy): Eukaryota > Metazoa > Chordata > Mammalia > Artiodactyla > Balaenopteridae > Balaenoptera > Balaenoptera acutorostrata. The sequence continues at coordinate 13,368,981 of NC_080071.1, forward strand.
GTCAAAGAGTGTTTTTCCTATGTTTTCCTCTCAGAGTTTTATAGTGTCCGGTCTTACATTTAGGTCTCAAATACATTTTGAGTTTATTTTTGTGTATGGTGTTAGTTAGTGTTCTAATTTCGTTCTTTTACATGTAGCTGTCCAGTTTTCCCAACACCACTTATTGAAGAGGTTGGCTGTCTTTTCTCCATTGTATGTTCCTGCCTCCTTTGTTTTAAATTAGGTGCCCATATGTGCGTGCGTTTATCTCTGGGATTTCTATCCTGTTCCATTGACCTATATTTCTGTTTTTGTGCTAGTACCATACTGTCTTGATTACTGTAGCTTTGTGGTATAGTTTGAAGTCAGGGAGCTTGATTCCTCCAACTGTTTTTCTTTCTCAAGATTGCTTTGGCTATTTGGGGTCTTTTGTGTTTCTATACAAATGGTAACATTTTTGGTTCTAATTCTGTGAAGAATGCCATTGGTAGTTTGATAGGGATTGCATTGAATCTGTAGATTGCTTTGGGTAGTATAGTCATTTTCACAATATTCATTCTTCCAATCCAAGAACATGGTATAGTTCTCCAACTGTTTATGTCATCTTTGATTTCTTTCATCAGTGTTTTATAGTTTTCTGAGTACAAGACTTTTGCCTCCTTAGGCAGGTTTATTCCTAGGTATTTTATTCTTTTTGTTGCAATGGTAAATGGGAGTGTTTCCTTAATTTCTCTTTCTGATTTTTCGTTGTTGGTGTATAGGAATGCCGGAGATTTCTGTGCATTAATTTTGAATCCTGCAGCCTTACCAAATTCACTGATTAGTTCTAGTAGTTTTCTGGTGGCATCTTTAGGATTTTCTGTGTATAGTATCATGTCATTGGCAAACAGTGACATTTTTACTTCTTCTTTTCCAATTTGGATTCCTTTTAATTTTTTTTCTTCTTTGACTGCTGTGGCTAGGACTTGCAAAACTATGCTGAATAAGAGTGGTGAGAGTGGACATCCTTGTCTTGTTCCTGATCTTAGTGGAAATGCTTTCAGTTTTTCAAGCATCATTGAGTATGATGCTTGCTGTGGGTTTGTCATATATGGCCTTTATTATGTTGAGGTAGGTTCCCTCTATGCCCATTTTCTGGAGAGTTTTTATCATAAATGGGTGTTGAATTTTGTCAAAAGCTTTTTCTGCATCTATTGAGATGATCCTATGGTTTTTATTCCTTGATTTGTTAATGTGGTGTATCACATTGATTTGCGTTTATTGAAGAATCCTTGCATCCCTGGGATAAATCCCACTTGATCATGGTGGATATGCTGTTGGATTCTGTTTGCTGTTGGATTCTGGATATGCTGTTGGATTCTGTTTGCTAGTATTTTGTTCAGGAGTTTTGCATCTATGTTCATCACTGATATTGGTCTATAATTTTCTTTTTTTGTGATATCTTTTTCTGGTTTTGGTATCAGGGTGATGGTGGCTTTGTAGAATGAATTTGGGAGTGTTTCTCCCTCTGCAATTTTTTGAAAGAGTTTGAGAAGGATTGGTGTTAGCTCTTCTCTAAATGTTTGATAGAATTCGTCTGTGAAGCCATCTGGTCCTGGACTTCCGTTTGTTGGAAGATTTTTAATTACTGTTTCAATTTCATTGCCTGTGATAGGTCTATTTATATTTTCTAATTCTTCCTGGTTCAGTCTTGGAAAATTGTACATTTCCAAGAATTTGTCCATTTTTTCATGGTTGTCCATTTTATTGGCATATAGTTGTTTGTAGTAGTGTCTTATAATCCTTTGTATTTCTGCAGTGTCAGTTGTGTTTTCTCCTTTTTCATTCCTAATTTTATTGATTTGCATCCTCTCTCTTTTTTTCTTGATGAGTCTGGCTAAGGGTTTATCAATTTTTTTAATCTTCTCAAAGAACCAGCTTTAGGTTTTATTGATCTTTGCTATTGTTTTCTTCATTTCTATTTCATTTATTTCTGCTCTGATCTTTATGATTTCTTTCCTTCTACTGACTTTGGGTTTTCTTTGTTCTTCTTTCTCTAGTTGTTTTAAGCATAGGGTTAGATTGTTTATTTGAAATTTTTCTTGTTTCTTGAGGTGAGATTGAATTGCTATAAACTTCCCTCTTATAACTGCTTTTGCTGAGTCCCACAGGTTTTGCGTCGTTGTGTATTTGTTGTCATTTGTTTCTATGTATTTTTTAATTTCTTCTTTGACTTCTTCAGTGATCTCTTGGGTATTTAGTAGTGCACTGTTTAGCCTCCATGTATTTGTGTTTTTTACAGTTTTTTTCCTGTAATTGATTTCCAGTCTCATAGCATGTGGTCAGAAAAGATGCTTGATATGATTTCAATTTTCTTAAATTTTCCGAGGCTTGATTTGTGACCCAAGATGTGATCTATCCAGGAGAATGTTCCATGTGCAATTGAGAAGAAAGTGTATTCTGCCACTTTTGGGTGGAATGTTCTATAAATATCAATTAAATTTATCTGGTCTATTGCATCATTTAAAACTTGTGTTTCCTTATTTATTTTCTGTTTGGATGATCTGTCCATTGGTGTAAGTGGGGTGTTAAAGTCCCCTACTGTTATTGTGTTACTGTCGATTTCTCCTTTCATGGTTTTTAGCATTTGCCTTATGTATTGAGGTGCTCCTATGTTGGGTGCATAAACATTTATAATTGTTATATCTTCTTCTTGGATTCATCCTTTGATCATTATGTAGTGTCCCTCCTTATCTCTTGTAACAGTCTTTTTTTTTAATTTATTTTTATTTGTTTATTTATTTAGTTAGTTAGTTGTGGCTGTGTTGGGTCTTTGTTGCTGCATGCAGGCTTTCTCTAGTTGCAGTGAGTGGGGGCTATTCTTTGTTGTGGTGTGTGGACTTCTCATGGCGGTGGCTTCTCTTGTTACAGAGCATGGGCTCTAGGCATGTGGGCTTCAGTAGTTGTGGCACCTGGGCTCAGTAGTTGTGGCTTGCAGGCTCTAGAGTGCAGGCTCAGTAGTTGTGGTACATGGACTTTGTTGCTCTGTGGCATGTGGGATCTTCCTGGACCAGGGCTCAAACCCATGTACCCTGCATTTGCAGGCAGATTCTTAATCACTGCCTCACCAGGGAAGTCCCTCTTGTAATAGTCTTTATTTTAAATTCTATTTTATCTGATACGAGTATTGCTACTCCAGCTTTCTTTTGATTTCCATTTGCATGGAATATTTTCCATCTCTTCACTTTCAGTCTGTATGTGTCCCTAGGTCTGAAGTGGGTCTCTTGTAGACAGCATATGTATGGGTCTTGTTTTTGTATCCATTTAGCCAGTCTGTGTCTTTTGGTTGGGGCATTTAATACATTTATATTCAAGCTTATTATCAATATGTATGTTCCTGTTACCATTTTCTTAATTGTTTTGGGTGTGTTTTTGAGGGTCTTTTTCTTCTCTTATGTTCCCACCTAGAGAAGTTTCTTTAGCATTTGTTGTAAATCTGGTTCGGTGGTGCTGAATCCTCTTAGTTTTGCTTGTCTGAAAAGCTTTTGATCTTCCATCGAATCTGAATGAGATGCTTGCTGGGTAGAGTAATCTTGGCTGTAGGTTTTTCTCTTTCATCACTTTAACTATATCCTGCTACTCCCTTCTGACCTGCAGAGTTTCTGCTGAAAAATCAGCTGATAACCTTATGGGGATTCCTTTGTATATTATTTTTTGTTTTTCCCTTGCTGCTTTTAATATTTTTTTCTTTGAATTTAATTTTTGTTCGTTTGATTAATATGTGTCTTGGTGTGTTTTTCCTAGGGTTTATCCTGTATGGGACTCTCTGTGCTTCCTGTACTTGGGTGACTATTTCCTTTCCCATGTTAGAGAAGTTTTCAACTATGATCTCTTCAAATGTTTTCTCAGAAGCTTTCTCTTTCTCTTCTTCTTCTGAGACTCCTATAATTTGAATGTTGGTGCATTTAGTGTTGTCCCAGAGGTCTCTGAGATTGTCTTCAATTCTTTTCATTCTTCTTTCTTTATTCTGCCCCTTGGCAGTTATTTCCACCATTTTGTCTTCCAGCTCACTTATTCCTTCTTCTGCCTCAGTTATTCCGTTATTGATTCCTTCTAGTGTATTTTTCATTTCAGTTATTGTGTTGTTCATCTCTGTTTGTTCTTTAGTTCTTCTAGATCTTTGTTAAACATTTCTTGTGTTTTCTCAGTCCATGCCTCCATTCTATTTTTGAGATTCTGGATCATCTTAACTCTCATTACTCTGAATTCTTTTTCAGGTAGATTGCCTATTTCCTCTTCATTTATTTGGTGTTGTAGGTTTTTACCTTGCTCCTTCATTTGTGACCTATTGTTTTGCTGTCTCATTTTTAGTTTTTTTTATGAGTGGGATTGTGTTCCTCTCTTACTGGTTGTTTGGCCTGAGGCTTCCAACACTGGAGTTTGTAGGCTGTTGGGTAGAGCTGGGTCTTGGTGCTGTGATGAGGACCTCTGTGAGACCTCATTTCGATGAATATTCCCTGAGATCTGAGGTTCTCTGTTAGTCCAGTGGTTCGGACTCAGAGCTTCCACTGCAGGAGCTTCACCCGACCCCTGGCTCATGAACCAAGATCCCCCAGGCCGCGTAGGGTGGCAAAAAAAAAAAAAAGAAAGAAAAGAAAAGAGAACAATAACAAAGTAAAAAATGAAATTAGACTAAGAAACTAACATATATGTTGGAAAGAGTATAAAAATAAAAATATAGATAAATCACTAACTGGGAGGTACAGCAGTACCACAATAGTAAAAAAAAGAGGAGAAGGGAAAAGAAAAAAAAAAGAAAGAAAGAAAAAAAGGGGGGGGGGAAGGCCTTGGCTGTGAAGGGCTGGGCCTAAGCAAGGGTGAGGTTTGGGCAGTGGGTGGGACCTATGCTCAGGACTCACAGGGCTGGAAAAGGCCCTGGGTGCTGTGGGGGGTGGGGCTTAGGCTCAAGGAACAGAACAGGCCCAGGCGTGCCCCCCACCCCTGTCTCAGAGGGCAGGGGACCTCACCTGGGAGCCCAGCAGGCTTCCTGGGCTCAAGTGGGCGGGGCAAATGCCCTCCTCTCCTCTTCTGCTCCTTCTGGAGGACCCTTCCCACCTGCCTCTCCTGATCTCCCTGGACTCAGGGGTGCCGATCCTGTCTGGCCTCTACTTCTCCTCCCCCCTCAGTCCCCCCATGTCCTACTGGTTCACTTGGGGGCTCCCCCATCTCCTTGGGCATCAGGGTCCCCCACCAGAGGCCAGCAGGCACCCTAGTTGTGGGGAGATGCTAACTCAGCATCTTCCTACACCGCCATCTTGACTCTGCCCCATTCTCCTATGATCTTTTAATTTTAATCTTTGTATCTGGGAAAAATTAAGGAAAGATATTCAAGGGAAAAGAAAACAGAACAGAGGCTCTGAAGGGGGTACATTGAGGTGGAGCCATAGAAGGAGTTAAGTGGTGGTGATGATGATGATGGTGATGGAGGCTCAGAGAATAATTGTCGGGATATTTTCTGCAGGACCTTTGTACCAAGAGTAAATAGTTCTGTCGTCTGGTTCCTGATTCACTGCCAAGTGCCAAGATTGAATTGGTAAGTAAAGGTAATAAAACGTGGAGGATACAGGTATTAAGACTGGTGAATGAGCAAAGTAAAATAGGAAAAAAGGCAAAGCTACAATCCTAGGTGAGTGTGGGTGGGAGAGAAGATGGGCATTTCATGGAGTCAGTGTTCTAGAGGACTTATGTCTCATTTTAGAAAAATAAGAATACATTCTTAGGTTCCTTATGAAATTAATTTATTTCAAGAGCAGACGTCTACAGAGCAAGCTTTGTGGCTAGGATTTCCACATCTTAAAAGTTCACCTACATCGCAATCATCACATAAGTAGCAATCTAGTAAGAGCCTAAACTTATTTTCTCCAAAGTCCTCAGGCACTTTAAATCTTAAACTGATTATCATCAATTTTCAAAATAGTCTCTTAGGATAGTTACATAACTAGGTCTTCTAAAACTGAATGACACCTAGTGAAGAAAAACCAAAACAAACCCTGATCTAAGGTTAGTTTTTAAAGCAGATGCTAGATTTTGGCCAAACTCCTCCACAACGGGAGATTTAAAAAGGCTATATGCTGTTAACACAAAGGAATTCTCTTAGAATCTCCAAACACAAGAGACAGTCCTACCAGTTTAACACAGAGAAGAGAATTTGAGTTTCGTGTGAATATTACACCTGGGCTAATTTCACTGTTTAGTTTTATACAGAGATCTAAACATCTGAAAAGAAGAAAAAGTCAGGACTTTCTTCAGTTTATTTTATATTGACGTGTGAGCAAATATTGACACTACAGAGGATTTGGTTTGACTCGCTAACAAGCCCAAGTGGAACCACTCCCTTAAAGGGGACATGTCAGCTAATGGTTTCCACCAAATCAGGTTGCTCATAAGACCAGAAGGATCAAGGAGATAGGAGAGAAAACAGCGGGTAAATCAACTCAGGGAAATTCCTCTATGTTACTAGTTCAATCAACCATTAAATCAATACTTAGTGAACGTGTATAAAAGATGCTGTGGAGGGATTCAAAGGAGAATACTCACTGGCCACACCCAGGCAACGTCAGTCAGGACTCTAGTCTTTCATTTTAGTAATGGCTTTAATAATTTTAATAACAATTTAAATCCCTTACCAATTGCAACATAAATTGCTTATATTCTTGGAAGAAGTGTGCTACTCTTTACTCTGGTCATGATGGGGAGATTCATAATTCCCTTCCATCTTTAATATACTGTCTTATCCTATACTACAATATAATTCAACGATTCTAATTCTTATAGAGCATTAAGTGGGCCCAATTTTAAATCTATCCAAGTGTATTTCACTGCTAAAATACATCTTGTTAAAGAAGGCCTATGTTTTTAGTGTATAATAATTTGTTTCATTGTTTATTGAACAAATACATATTGGGTACTCATTTTACACTAGATACTGTGTTAGGTGCTGGTGATATGACACCTAGGGCTCATGGATCTTACAGTTGAATGGTCTTTATTACAGCAATTCACTTGACAAAGTTTGGGGAGCTTCACCACGGAATTCAGATTTAGAGAACTATGTTCTCTAGACGCTAGTTCCACTTTTCTTTAAAAAAATTTTTAAATTTCTTTAAGTTATAAAAAGAGCCTATAATCTTCATTTAGCCTCAGCAGTACACTAAGGTGCTATGAGAATGTCATCAGGAGAAGTAAAAGTATGGTGAGTGATACACAGTAACTCAAGCAACTACATTGGGTTAAAAGAACAAGAACTATGAGACAGTGAGAAAAAAGCAGGGAGGATGAAAAATTACAGATAAGTGAGCCAGGAAAAAAGTCACTACTGTGTAATCATCTGTTACTTAAGGATGTGGTCCCTGTGGTTTCAGATAGACTTGTTTGAGGCATGTTTTCCTTCAGGGTTGGCAGGGTTATAGGCAGGGATTGGAGGACAAAGAAAGAGAAATCTTTTAGGGGAACAAACACAGAAGGAACTGTACTATGAAGTCTCCTAGCTCCTGAACATTGCCACCTGTCTCCTGGACTAGCTTGTTGGCAGCTGTAGAAGTTACACGCATTTTGAAGAAACAAACCAAAAACATCTTGATGATATTTTCCCATGAGAACAATGGCAGAATTTTACTAGCAGAGGATATGGCATCACCCAAAAGGCACCTCAGTGTGGTAGATATGTGGTAGATATATTCATATGAGAATATTCTCATTTTTCTTAGGTCTGTTTTATAATGAGGTTTACTCTGGGCCCTTCTACTCCCTCTTCTGTTTGAGAGGCCTGATTCCAGTGTCATGATTTGCACTGTCCCTCTGAAAATGTAGTTCCATTGAACTAAGCGTGAGCCATTTTCATGTCTCTTAATCTTTATTCATGTGTGTACAGTTGACCCCTGAACCCTCAGGGGTTGGGAGTCATGTTAGGGGTGCCCACCAGCTGAGTCAAAAATCCTGAATAACTTAACAGTTGACCCTCCCTATCTCAGTTCCACATCTGCAGATTCAACCAACTGCAGACCTTGTAGCACTATAGCAATTTACTGAAAAACAAACAAACAAACAACAAAAAAACTGCGTATAAGTGGATCCACACAGTTAAAATCCATGCTGTTCAAGGGTCAACTATATTCATGCTTTTAATTATTCATTCATCAACTAAATTTATTGAGCATTTATTAGGTTCCAAGTGCTGAACTAGGTAAGGACACACATTAACCAAAGAATTATAGACAAAAATATAAGTTTACAGCTGTGATTAGTGCTAAGAAGGAGGGGCACATGGTGCTATGAGAGTGTGTGACGGGGAAAGTGACATTGTTGCCAGAGTTAAGAAGAGCTTTCCTGATACAGTGCTAATCATGCAAAGATCTAAGAGAAGTAGATGAATAAGCTCTAGAGATCAACATTGTACCTCTAGTCAACAGTACTACATTGTAGACCTAAAGATGTGGTAAGAAGTGGATCTCATCCTAAGTGTTCATTTCACAATAAAAGAGAAATAAAAGAGAAAGAAAGAAAGAAAGAAAGAAAGAAAGAAAGAAAGAAAGAAGAGGAAGGAAGAAAATTAAGATATTTTTGGCAAACCTATGTTTTAGGTATTATTATATCCCTCTCCTAGGAGAGAGAATTGAGTCTCAGCTATATCTAGCAATGGAGAAGTGGATGAGCCAGGGTTTGAACCTGAGTCTCTGTGCATATCTACCACACTGAGGTGCATATGCTGAGCTCATGATGCCACCAATCATGATGCTGAGGGCTAGAAGGGATCTTGCTGTGGGAAGTCTTCATCAGCCTCCCCTCCAGACAGGTGGAAGCTTGTTTGAGGACTCCAGTGCTTCCCTCAATGTCCTTCTGATACTAAGTGTTTCCCATTAGCAAGTTCTTCTTTGAAGCAAAGTATATTCTAATTATATTTTCTGTTAGCTTCTATTATTTATTTCCTAAGCAAAAATGAAAAATGTTGACCACACTCTCTCACAGTTGAATAATAACAGCAGAGCAACAAAGCTGAATTCCATGAACCACCTTTGAAAAGCAAGTCTTGTTACTTCATTTTCTTATCCTGAAATGACATGGATTACTTGAAAGCAGTAATGAGGTTACTTTTCATATTTAGAATATTCTCACTTTTCTTAGGTTTGTTTTATAATGAGGTCTACTCTGGGACCTTCTACTCCCTCTTCTGTTTGAGAGGCCTGATTCCAGTGTCATGATTTGCATTGTCCCTCCGAAAATGTAGTGCAAGGTGAGGTCCAGTTTTCCTGAAGACTTTCTTCCTTATTGTTACCTCCCACTCCAAGAATGAATATATTTTCTTAAACATAATTGCTTACTTTTTTCATGTATTCACTTGGGGTCATATTAAAAATGTCCTAGATTCTTTTCTTATTTTCTCAAATACAGTTAATTATGTTCCATATTCTATTTTTATAGTTTTCCATCCTCCCCTCCCCAGGTCTATGTTTAACTCAGCACATGTTCTTGCTGAGTTTTAATCTCTTGGCTTTAGATGAGCATAGCCCTCGTTTGTTCTCTTCCTTTCTCCTGGGGTGGGCTAGTATCAGCAGAGAAAATATGGAATATTAACTTTGCAGTTCATTCAATAAACACATATTTATTGAAAGCCTATTGTGTGTCAGAAATCAGCCCAGATGTTTGGTTATAGTGATGAGTAAGACAGATATGACCCCGTTATACTGTGATACATCCTATGATACGGGAAGTATCATAGATCCAGATAACAGGAACATCTAACCCAACTTGTAATGTCAATGGGAATATACTTGGATCAGTAATATCAGAGTTGAGATTTGAAGGGTCAGAACGAGTTTGCCAGACAACCGTGGCCAGCCATGGAAAGAGAGAAGAGTCTTTCTGGCAGAAAGAGCAGCATATGTGAAAGTCAGAGAATATAGCAGTGACATGCTTTTCTCTTTTTTCCCTAATTTTCATGCAAACTAAAGAATGCAGAAGATCGTACATTAGTAATTTACTATTTTGTTTGGGAGAAAAAAAGCTTATAGCTTATATATGTAGTATTATATAAATAATTTCCTTGTAGAATTATTGCCTATAAGCTTTGGGATCAGATTATGACCCATTTGGAGGGTCCATTTGGAGGGTCCATTTGGAGGGACAATGGGTCCATGAACTGTGAGAGTCATTGATTTAGGAGAATTTTAAAAAGATCCTTAGCACTGGAAAGGACCACAGGAGGGGAGGGAACCAGTGGCTGGGAAGAGAGAAAATGTCCTAAAAAATGAGACTCAATGGATGAGCCGGGAGCAACGGGGGCCGGACCGTATAAGCTACGTCAAGATGGCAGAATATGATCATAAAAGTAATGGGGAGCCACAGTTTCAAGCTGATTTCTGTTGTTTCACCAGGGAGGGTAGCAGGCATTGTATTCTATCCATCCCTTCTTCTCCTACAGCTTCCTTTGCTCTCCATTAAACTAGATATAGTAGAAATAAAAATAAATTAAAATGATACTTTCTCCTATCCCAGTTTTATGAGAAACGACACCATTGATAAGTTTAGAGGGGGAGGTTTGATTGGAATAGACCCATGTTTAAATTATCACCGAAAGGATTTCTAATTGTGGGCAGCCCTTCAATGGAGTAACACATACAAAACAGCAGAGATCTGGGGTCTGCTGTCTAGAAGCTTACTATGTACTACTCTGCCTGTGGTCTCTTAAGAACTACTATTATTTCTCTACCTTTCTTCAACCTATTTTGTGTCGTTAGGGAACTGGAAATCCACCCCAATTTTTCTCTTGAGTGATGTCAAGAGATGCCAAGGAAATTGGCAACATTCTATCCAGAAAGCTATTTTCTTCCCACCTTGGCAGGACATCAGAGAGTGACAAAAGTAGCCATGATATGAAAGGGCCACCTAAGTGTTGGTTCCCCTTGGCTGACAGCTTCGTTTCAGAATCTTGCTTTGCCAACCATATCCCAACCCGTGCAGCTGGAAGATTTACTTCAATAAATCTAGATAATTCTTTAAGAATAGAGGCAACCTATTCCTTTTCTTCCAGACACCCATTTCTTTATAATTAAGTCAACATTATAAGTATTTCCCACCATCTTCCATTTAAAGCTGTGGAGAGAATGAGTAACTCCTGCCTAAGGTGGGTTTAACAGACCCTGGGGTGAGCATTTTGAGAGTCTCACACAGAAAAATGGCTTGGTATGAGAAGGAAAGATGGCACTTACATTATCCCTTATTATGGACTTAAGGATTTGGATTTGGATTTGAACTGCTGAATTCTGTTCTTTAGGACAGCTCAGCTGTTACCGCTGTTCTGCTCTTGAAGTTAATTGGTCCTACCGTATATATCAGTATTCCTCTTTGTCTAGAGACACACTCACACCATAGTGCTTATGTCTTTATTAAGAAAACACGTCACTCCTTTTATTATTGATTATGAAAAAGAAATACCCTCCATCTTCTGCACATGAGATCAGGAGAACACCTGAGCCTTCTCCCTTTTTTTTTTTTTTTAACATCTTTATTGAAGTTTAATTGCCTTACAATAGTGTGTTAGCTTCTGCTTTATAACAAAGTGAATCAGTTATACATATAAAATATGTTCCCATTTCTCTTCCCTCTTGCATCTCCCTCCCTCCCACCCTCCCCATCCCACCCCTCTAGGTGGTCACAAAGCACAGAGCTGATCTCCCTGTGCTGTGCGGCTGCTTCCCACTAGTTATCTATTTTACATTTGGTAGTGTATATATGTCCATGACACTCTCTTACCCTGTCACATCTCACCCCACCCCCTCCCCATATCCTCAAGTCCATTCTCTAGTAGGTCTGTGTCTTTATTCCCGTCTTGCCACTAGGTTCTTCATGGCCTTTTTTTTTTTTTTTCCCCTTAGATTCCGTATATATGTGTTAGCACACTGTATTTGTTTTTCTCTTTCTGACTTACTTCACTCTGTATGACAGACTCTAACTCCATCCACCTCATTACAAATATCTCCATTTCATTTCTTTTTATAGCTGAGTAATATTCCATTGTATATATGTGCCACATCTTCTTCATCCATTCATCTGTTGATGGACACTTAGGTTGCTTCCATGTCCTGGCTATTGTAAATAGAGCTGCAATGAACATTTTGGTACATGACTCTTTTTGACCTATGGTTTTCTCAGGGTATATGCCCAGTAGTGGGATTGCTGGGTCATATGGTAGTTCTATTTGTAGTTTTTTAAGGAACCTCCATACTGTTCTCCATAATGGCTGTATCAATTTACATTCCCACCAACAGTGCAAGAGTGTTCCCTTTCCTCCACACCCTCTCCAGCATTTATTGTTTGTAGATTTTTTGATGATGGCCATTCTGACCGGTGTGAGATGATATCTCATTGTAGTTTTGATTTGCATTTCTCTAATGATTAATGATGTTGAGCATTCTTTCATGTGTCTGTAGGCCATCTGTATATCTTCTTTGGAGAAATGTCTATTTAGATCTTCTGCCCATTTTTGGATTGGGTTGTTCGTTTTTTTGTTATTGAGCTGCATGAGCTGCTTGTAAATCTTGGAGATTAATCCTTTGTCAGTTGCTTCATTTGCAAATATTTTCTCCCATTCTGAGGGTTGTCTTTTGGTCTTGTTTATGGTTTCCTTTGCTGTGCAAAAGCTTTTAAGTTTCATTAGGTCCCATTTGTTTATTTGTGTTCTTATTTCCCTTTCTCTGGGAGCTGGGTCAAAAAGAATCTTGCTGTGGTGTATGTCATAGAGTGTTCTGCCTATGTTTTCCTCTAAGAGTTTGATAGTGTCTGCCCTTACACTTAGGTCTTTAATCCATTTTGAGTTTATTTTTGAGCATGGTGTCAGGGAGTGTTCTAATTTCATACTTTTACATGTTCCTGTCCAATTTTCCCAGCACCACTTATTGAAGAGGCTGTCTTTTCTCCACTGTATATGCTTGCCTCCTTTATCAAAGATAAGGTGACCATATGTGTGTGGGTTTATCTCTGGGCTTTCTATCCTGTTCCATTGATCTATATTTCTGTTTTTGTGCCAGTACCAAACTGTCTTGATTACTGTAGCTTTGTAATATAGTCTGAAGTCAGGGAGCCTGATTCCCCCAGCTCCATTTTTCGTTCTCAAGATGGCTTTGGCTATTCGGGGTCTTTTGTGTTTCCATACAAATTGTGAAATTTTTTGTTCTAGTTCTGTGAAAAATGCCAGTGGTAGTTTGATAGGGATTGCATTGAATCTGTAGATTGCTTTGGGTAGTAGAGTCATTTTCACAATGTTGATTCTTCCAATCCAGGAACATGGTATATCTCTCCATCTATTTGTATCATCTTTAATTTCTTTCATCAGTGTCTTATAATTTTCTGCATACAGGTCTTTTGTCTCCTTAGGTAGGTTTATTCCTAGATATTTTATTCTTTTTGTTGCAATGGTAAATGGGAGTGTTTTCTTAATTTCACTTTCAGATTTTTCGTCATTAGTGTATAGAAATGCAAGAGATTTCTGTGCATTAATTTTGTATCCTGCTACTTTACCAAATTCATTGATTAGCTCTAGGAGTTTTCTGGTAGCATCTTTAGGATTCTCTATGTATAGTATCATGTCATCTGCAAATAGTGACAGCTTTACTTCTTCTTTTCCGATTTGGATTCCTTTTATTTCTTTGTCTTCTCTGATTGCTGTGGCTAGGACTTCCCGAACTATGTTGAATAATAGTGGTGAGAGTGGGCAACCTTGTCTTGTTCCTGATCTTAGTGGAAATGGTTTCAGTTTTTCACCATTGAGGACAATGTTGGCTGTGGGTTTGTCATATATGGCCTTTATTATGTTGAGGAAAGTTCCCTCTATGCCTACTTTCCGCAGGGCTTTTATCATAAATGGGTGTTGAATTTTGTCGAAAGCTTTCTCTGCATCTATTGAGATGATCATATGGTTTTTCTCCTTCAATTTGTTAATATGGTGTATCACATTGATTGATTGGCGTATATTGAAGAATCCTTGCATTCCTGGGATAAACCCCACTTGATCATGGTGTATGATCCTTTTAATGTGCTGTTGGATTCTGTTTGCTAGTATTTTGTTGAGGATTTTTGCATCTATGTTCATCAGTGATATTGGCCTGTAGTTTTCTTTCTTTGTGACATCTTTGTCTGGTTTTGGTATCAGGGTGATGGTGGCCTCGTAGAATGAGTTTGGGAGTGTTCGTCCCTCTGCAATATTTTGGAAGAGTTTGAGAAGGATAGGTGTTAGCTCTTCTCTAAATGTTTGATAGAATTCACCTGTGAAGCCATCTGGTCCTGGGCTTTTGTTTGTTGGAAGGTTTTTAATCACAGTTTCAATTTCAGTGCTTGTGATTGGTCTGTTCATATTTTCTATTTCTTCCTGGTTCAGTCTTGGCAGTTTGTGCATTTCTAAGAATCTGTCCATTTCTTCCAGGTTGTCCATTTTATTGGCATAGAGTTGCTTGTAGTAATCTCTCATGATCTTTTGTATTTCTGCAGTGTCAGTGGTTACTTCTCCTTTTTCATTTCTAATTCTATTGATCTGGGTCTTCTCCCTTTTTTTCTTGATGAGTCTGGCTAATGGTTTATCAATTTTGTTTATCTTCTCAAAGAACCAGCTTTTAGTTTCATTGATTTTTGCTATTGTATCCTTCATTTCTTTTTCATTTATTTCTGACCTGATCTTTATAATTTCTTTCCTTCTGCTGGCTTTGGGGTTTTTTTGTTCTTCTTTCTCTAATTGCTTTAGGTGCAAGGTTAGGTTGTTTATTCGAGATGTTTCCTGTTTCTTGAGGTAGGCTTGTATTGCTATAAACTTCCCTCTTAGCACTGCTTTTGCTGTGTCCCATAGGTTTTGGGTCATCGTGTCTCCGTTGTCATTTGTTTCCAGGTATTTTTTGATTTCCCCTTTGATTTCTTCAGTAATCACTTCGTTATTAAGTAATGTATTGTGTAGCCTCCATGTGTTTGTATTTTTTACAGATCTTTTCCTGTAATTGATATCTAGTCTCATAGCGTTGTGGTCGGAAAAGATACTTGATACGATTTCAATTTTCTTAAATTTACCAAGGCTTGATTTGTGACCCAAGATATGATCTATCCTGGAGAATGTTCCATGAGCACTTGAGAAAAATGTGTATTCTGTTGTTTTTGGGTGGAATGTCCTATAAATATCAATTAAGTCCATATTGTTTAATGTATCATTTAAAGCTTGTGTTTCCTTATTTATTTTCATTTTGGATGATCTGTCCATTGGTGAAAGTGGGGTGTTAAAGTCCCCTACTATGATTGTGTTGCTGTCAATTTCCCCTTTTATGGCTGTTAGTATTTGCCTTATGTATTGAGGTGCTCCTATGTTGGGTGCATAAATATTTACAATTGTTATACCTTCCTCTTGGATCGATCCCTTGATCATTATATAGTGTCCTTCTTTGTCTCTTGTAATAGTCTTTATTTTAAAGTCTATTTTGTCTGATATGAGAATTGCTACTCCAGCTTTCTTTTGATTTCCATTTGCATGCAATATCTTTTTCCATCCCCTCACTTTCAATCTGTATGTGTCTCTAGGTCTGAAGTGGGTCTCTTGTAGACAGCATATATATGGGTCTTGTTTTTGTATCCATTCAGCCAGCCTGTGTCTTTTGGTGGGAGCATTTAATCCACTTACATTCAAGGTAATTATCGATATGTATGTTCCTATTCCCATTTTCTTAAATGTATTGGGTTTGTTATTGTAGGTGTTTTCCTTGTCTTGTGTTTCTTGCCTAGAGAAGTTCCTTTAGCATTTGTTGTAAAGCTGGTTTGGTGGTGCTGAACTCTCTCAGCTTTTGCTTGTCTGTAAAGGTTTTAATTTCTCCATCAAATCTGAATGAGATCCTTGCTGGGTAGAGTAATCTTGGTTGTAGGTTTTTCTCCTTCATGACTTTAAGTATATCCTGCCACTCCCTTCTGGCTTGCAGAGTTTCTGCTGAGAGATCAGATGTTAACCTTATGGGGATTCCCTTGTGTGTTATTTGTTTTTTTTCCCTTGCTGCCTTTAATATGTTTTCCTTATATTTAATTTTTGACAGTTTGATTAATATGTGTCTTGGCGTGTTCCTCCTTGGGTTTATCCTGTATGGGACTCTCTGTGCTTCCAGGACTTGATTAACCATTTCCTTTCCCATATTAGGGAAGTTTTCAACTATAATCTCTTCAAAAATTTTCTCAGTCCCTTTCTTTTTCTCTTCTTCTTCTGGTACCCCTATAATTCGAATGTTGGAGCGCTTAATATTGTCCCAGAGGTCCCTGAGACTGTCCTCAGTTCTTTTCATTCTTTTTTCTTTATCCTGCTCTGTAGTAGTTATTTCCACCATTTTATCTTCCAGGTCACTTATCCTTTCTTCTGCCTCAGTTATTCTACTATTGATCCCATCTAGAGTATTTTTAATTTCATTTATTGTGGTCTTCATCATTGCTTGGTTCCTCTTTAGTTCTTCTACATCCTTGTTAAATATTTCTTGCATTTTGTCTATTCTATTTCCAAGATTTTGGATCATCCTTACTATCATTATTCTGAATTCTTTTTCAGGTAGACTACCTATTTCCTCTTCATTTGTTAAGTCCAGTGTGTTTTGAGCCTGCTCCTTCATCTGCTGTGTGTTTTTCTGTCGTCTCATTTTGCCTATCTTACTGTGTTTGGGGTCTCCTTTTCACAGGCTGCAGGTTCGTAGTTCCCGTTGTTTTTGGTATCTGTCCCCAGTGGCTAAGGTTGGTTCAGTGGGTTGTGTAGGCTTCCTGGTGGAGGGAACTAGTGCCTGAGTTCTGGTGGATGAGGCTAGATCTTGTCTTTCTGGTGGGCACGTCCACGTCTGGTGGTGTATTTTGGGGTGTCTGTGGCCTTATTATGATTTTAGGCAGCCTCTCTGCTAATGGATGGGGTTGTGTTCCTGTCTAGCTAGTTGTTTGGCATAGGGTGTCCAGCACTGTAGCTTGCTGGTCGTTGGGTGAAGCTGGGTCTTGATGTTGAGATGGAGATCTCTGGGAGATTTTTGCCGTTTGGTATTACGTGGAGCTGGGAGGTCTCTTGTGGACCAGTGTTCTGAAGTTGGCTCTCCCACCTCAGAGGCACGGCCCTGATGCCTGGCTGGAGCACCAAGAGCCTTTCGTCCACACAGCTCAGAGTAAAAGGGAGAAAAAATAGAAAGAAAGAAAGAAAGAGGCTATAATATAGTGAAGTGAAATAAAGCTATTGTAAAGCAAAGCTATACAGACAAAATCTCACCCAGAAGCATATACATATACACTCACAAAAAAAAGGAAAAGGGGAAAAATTAATATCTCCTGCTCCCAGAGTCCACCTCCTGAATTTGGGATGATTCGTTGTCTATTCAGGTATTCAACAGGTGCATCACATCAAGTTGTTTGTGGAGTTTTAATCCGCTGCTTCTGAGGCTGCTGGGAGAGATTTCCCCTTCTCTTCCCTGTTCGCACAGCTCCTGGGGTTCAGCTTTGGATTTGGACCCGCCTCTGCGTGTAGGTCGCCTGAGGGCGTCTGTTCCCCGCCCAGACAGGACGGGGTTAAAGGAGCAGCTGCTTCGGGGGCTCTGGCTCACCCAGGCCGCGGGGAGGGAGAGGTACAGAGGAGGCGGGGCGAGCCTGCAGCGTCAGAGGCCAGCGTGACGTTGCACCAGCCTGAGGCGCGCAGTGCGTTCTCCCGGGGATGTTGTCCCCGGATCCCGGGATCCTGGCAGTGGCGGGCTGCACAGGCTCCCAGGAGGGGCGGTGTGGAGAGTGACCTGTGCTCACACACAGGCTTTTTGGAGGCGGCAGCAGCAGCCCCAGCGTCTCACGCCCGTCTCTGGGGTCCGCGCTGATCGCCGCGGCTCGCGCCCTTCTCTGGAGTTCGTTTAGGCGGCGCTCTGAATCCCCTCTCCTTGCCCGCCGCGAATCAAAGAGGCAAGAAAAAGTCTCTTGCCTCTTCGGCAGCTGCAGACCTTTTCCCGGTCTCCCTCCTGGCTAGCTGTGGTGCGCCAACCCCTTCAGGCTGTGTTCACGCCGCCAGCCCCAGTCCTCTCCCTGCGATCCGACTGAAGCCGAGCCTCAGCTCCCAGCCCCGCCCGCCCCGGCGGGTGAGCAGACAAGCCTCTCGGGCTGCTGAGTGCTGCTCGGCGCCGAGCCTCTGTGCAGGAACCTCTCCGCTTTGCCCTCCGCACCCCTGTGGCTGTGCTCTCCTCCGTGGCTCCAAAGCTTCCCCCCTCCGCCACCCGCAGTCTCCGCCCGCGAAGGGGCTTCCTAGTGCGTGGAAACCTTTCCTCCTTCACAGCTCCCTCCCACTGGTGCAGGTGCCGTCCCTATTCTTTTGTCTCTGTTATTTCTTTTTTCTTTTGCTCTACCCAAGTACGGGGGGAGTTTCTTGCCTTTTTGGAGGTCGGACGTTTTCTGCCAGCGTTCAGTGGGTGTTCTGTAGGAGCAGTTCCACGTGTAGATGTATTTCTACTGTATCTGTGGGAAGGAAGGTGATCTCCGCGTCTTACTCTTCCGCCATCTTCTCCCTCCCCTTCTCCCTTTTAATTTCAGGAAAAGTATGAGTTTGCATTTGGAGGACAGATAGAAACATTGCCTTCACCGACAGATCTGGACTCGTTGTTGTTCTCCATCGAGTTACAGAGGGAAAAAATAGCAACCATTTGCAATGTGATCTCTTCTTTTTTGTCCTCTAATACTTCTCAGACTCTGTCTTTGAGATTTAGGACGTGAGCAGAGGACTTCAGTAACAATAATAATTACAGAGAGAGGAGAAGACTGTTTATACTTCCCCAAAGTTACTTATCACTCTGAATTGTGGTTTTATTTGTCTTTGACTTTCTCACCCATTAGACTGGCATTCATAAGGACAAGGACAGGGTCTAATTCACCCTTCTCTATGCCCAGCACAGAACTCAGTGTCTGACACATGGAAAGTACTCAAAAATTATTTGCTGACTACATCAATGACTGGGTCCACAGAAGCAAAGGGCATCACTTAAACAATGATCTCCATTGTATTATTTTTCACTCTCGGAGAAGTTCTGTTGCATTTGCCAGCAGCGCCACAAGTGGATTTGGAAGAAACCATATACTCTAGTTCAACCAAATGGGAGATTCACAGTGGCTGGGCCTCCTCATGCAATGGTCTGCTCACCGGTCAAGGTCTGGGAGAACAGCCACTCAGGAGGCCCACTGGTCTCTGCCATTAGCCTCCTTCTAGAGACCTCAGGCAAGTCCCTGAGTGTAGCTGGTCCTCCATTTCTCTTGTTTGTAGACCAGAGGAGTTGGACACAGGAACTTCTAACCTGGAGAGCACAGATTCACAGATGAATACCATGGCAAGCCTGCGAGCTTCCTGAGATTGTGTGTGACATGTTATGGTTTTATGGATATGTGTACTTACACATTTTTTTGAGAGAAAGGGTTGATAGCGTTCATCAAGTTTTTTTAAGAAAAATAACTTTTAAAAAAGGTTAATTCAAAAAAAATAAAATTTAAAAAAGGTTAAGAAACTCCTGAATAGCTAAATTTTGATATCCTTTTCCCCTATACAATTTCTATACTTCTAAGAAAACTTCTAAAATTCCTTCAGCCACAGCATTTTTTTTCCTCTCTGATTGTTCATTTGCCCCTAATCATTCACTGCCTCATGATACTTTAACTATCTATGTATGTCCAGGTTAAACTTCATCTACATTGTTTCAATCTGGAGCTCAGTCTTTTATTTCTCCAAATGCCCACAATAAATGGTGATTGAAAATTTTTGTAGATTTATTTTATCCCAGAACACTGACTGTTTCCCCTCAAAACCTCTATGTCTTCCAGGATCAGGGCTATAAATATCATCATCCAAAAGGAGTTCAAGAGAGAGTAGAGGGATCGTTTGCTAAGACCATCCACATACGAGGCTAATGGGGTGAGATGCCTAGTCCAGGAACTTCTGGAGACACTGAGTGAAGAGAGAGTGAAGATGTCTGACACTCACTAGGAATGGCAGGTAGGCAATTCCTAAAAGGAGTAGTTTGGGTCTGTGGTAGCAACTCCACAAGCCAAGGCCATCGCCTTGTCATCTAAAGAAGTCAGATGTAAGGCATGAAGGAAGAGGACAGTTTTGGTTAGCCTACCTGTATCAGTTTCCTATCGCTTCTGTAACAAATTGCCACAGACTTAGTGGCTTAAAACAACATAGATTTATTATCTTATAGTTCTTGAGGTGAGAAGTCTAAAATAGGTCTTCAGGGCTGCGTTCCTTCTGGAGGTTCCAGGGAAGAATCCCTTACCTCGACCCTTCCAGCTTCCAGAGGCTAACTGCATCCTTTGGCTAATGGCCCACTTCCTCTGTGTTCAAGGCCAGCAGCACAACATCTTCAAATCTCTTGCTCTGTCCCTCTGCTGAGTCTTTCATCATGTTGCCACTGTCTGACTCTGTCTGTCCTGCATACCTCTCGAAAGGATTAGTAATTACCTGGGGCCCACCTGGATAAGCTAAAACAATCTCCCCATCTCAAGATCTTTAACCGATCACAAAGGCAAAGTCCCTTTGATAAGTTACCAGATAAGGTAACATTCACAGTTACTGGAGATTAAGAGGCAGGCTTGCTTGGCGAGCCATTATTTAGCCCATCATTATACCTTATGTTTGCTTGCATCTATTTATTTATTATGCTACAGCTTTGTAGGAAGAGTCATGTTCACGGATATTATGTGCAAAGGGAAATTACTTGGCTAAGTACATGAACAAGCAGTAAGAAAAGAGGGAAGAACTATGTGCCTGGAGCTGAAGGGAACCTAAAATTTTTAACAAAGGAACCTAAGGAATGAAGGAGTCTTCTCTCATCAGCAATTTGCCATATCTTCCACTTCTATATCATTCATGTGGAAGACTGGTAAATTGGGAGGATTTAAAAATAATAATTATAGTATTGTATTTTATATATATATATATATATATATATATATATATATATATATATATATATTTAATTTATTTATTTTTGGCTGCATTGGGCCCTTGATTCTGCGTGCAGACTCTCTCCAGTTGTGGTGAGCCGGGGCCACCCTTCGCTGTGGTGCGCAGGATTCTCATTGCGGTGGCTTCTCTTGCTGAGGAGCACAGGCTCTAGGCACGTGGGCCTCAGCAGTTGTGGCACGCGGGCTCAGTAGCTGTGGCTCGCAGGCTCTAGACCGCAGGCTCAGCAGTTGTGGCGCACAGGCTCAGCCGCTCCACGGCATGTGGGATCCTCCCGGACCAGGGCTCGAACCCGTGTCCCCTGCATTGGCAGGCGGACCCCTAACCACTGCGCCACCAGGGAAGTCCCTATATTATATACTGTAATAATATTATAATACAGTTGACCTTTGAACAGTGTGGAGGTTGGAGCTCCCATCCTTGGTGCAGTTGAAAAATCAAATACAGCTCATAGTTGGCTCTCAACATCCACGGCTCCCCCGTATCTGTGGTTCCGTATCCTTGGATTCAACCAACCATGGATTGTGTAGTCATGTAGTTCCCTATTGGACTTCTAACCAAGCACAAAGATCTGAAGTCCTTATACAAATTCTACGTTGATGATGGGCATCCATCATTCGCATTCACATTGCTCTTCCATAGTCACCATAAATGGACCTCAGCCATTAGGATGCACTTGAAAATTCCTTTTGCACCATCATATCATAGCATTGTAAGTGTGGTGTAACGTGTGGCTATATCATTGGTACCTGGCTACATATTGGAATGTTTTCCACCAGCCAGTATCTATGACTCAGTTAATATCCATGGAGGCCACACCTGGACATGGTACATCATGGTTTACTTGTGACTGTCTCTCTCTAATCTATTATGAACTCCCTGGGACAGAGATTTTTGCTTTGGTCATGATTATGGGCCAAGCCTAGAAACATGGCAGGCAAATAGTAGGCAGTCAATAAATATGTGGTCGGGGCTTCCCTGGTGGCGCAGTGGTTGAGAATCTGCCTGCCAATGCAGGGAACACGGGTTTGAGCCCTGGTCTGGGAAGATCCCACATGCCACGGAGCAACTAGGCCCGTGAGCCACAATCACTGAGCCTGCGCGTCTGGAGCCTGTGCTCCGCACCAAGAGAGGCCGCAATAGTGAGAGGCCCGCGCACCGCAATGAAGAGTGGCCCCCACTCACCGCAACTAGAGAAAGCCCTCGCACAGAAACGAAGACCCAACACAGCCAAAAATAAATAAATAAATAAATAAACAAAGTAAACAATGCGTTTAAAAAATAAATAAATAAATAAATAAATATGTGGTCAATGGAAGGACAAAAATTAAAACTAGGAGATTTAGAACAGAATGCTAATGTCAAAATAACCCATAAAAAAGGACATGCAGCTTTAAGAGTTTCAGGAGTCATAACGGATGAGGCGATTCTTTTTTTATTCCTTCTAATACAAAATAACTCCCTGGGTTATTTCTAAATTTGCAATTAAGGCACATTTAGAAATAACCAGAATCTTCTAAGCAACTATTCCTTTTCCTGAAAAAGATTAATAGAAGAGAGACACAATTAAACTCTTACTCAGAATTTGAAAATCACTTTTTGGTATTTAAAGAGACATTAATCATGATCATTAATCAATAGAAAAGAATGTTCACAGAATGCTTAGAAGAAATGTTTGCTGAAGCAAAATGTCAGAGGAGAAAAGGAAGGCATACATGCCTAGGGCTGAAGACCAACTTTTTTCTTTTTGGTTTAACAAATTAAAGCTGCTGGAAAAGAACAATTCACCAGAGGGAAACATTACTGTACAACCTATAAAATACCGCCAAGGTCAGCAGAAACCAGCTGTTGGGTTTTTTCTCCTGTGTCGGTCATTGTTGAGAAACATGTTTCTTGCAAACCTGATTTAGATATTATGCCTAAGAAGTTACTCAACACCAAAGGTTAAGAAAGTACTTTTATTTCCTTTACTACATGCCGACAAGAATGAGTTACAAATATTTTCGGTAATTCTGTGCTTTTTAAAATTTTTTATGACTCTCCGTAACGTCAATGCTCTTTAACTCATTCACTTGTGCTAGATCCTCGGTTTTCCCTCTGCTTTGTGTTTCCGAGAATTATTCCCAAGCAAGTCACTGTACCTCAGACTTTGAAAGCCATTTTTAAAAAAGCATGGATGCAGTTTTTATATGAAGGGACTTAGCTGTGTAGAAGTAGCTGAGTTTTTCTAAATAGCTGTGAGATACTCCACGTGGAGTATCTTTGGACATTTCTGTAAAACTTGCATGTAAGAGTCTTAGCTAAAGACAAGGTTTATGGGCACCCAGGCCTCTCTTGATCCTAAGCTATTCCATGCTGACTTTATAGCGTTCAGGTCACTGGGGAGGCCTGTATTGTGTTGTCCTGTGTTATTTAGAGATGCTGCTACAATAAACAAGGTCATTTTTGCTTTCCTTTTATTTTGTGCTGCTTTCCCTTAATTGTTGCAATAGCCGGGTCCTGGGTCACCTATACAGTAGGCTTCTGCGAACAACAGCACGTGTTGCAAGGTGGATGCTGGTTTAGGAAGTGTAGCTTGGGGCTCCAGCGGGCAGAGTAGCAAACTAGGCTCATTAACAGAATTAAACCTGTGACCTGAGACTGCATCATACTGTTTTATTACTAAAGTGTTGAAGGAAAGTTCCACATTTCCTACGAATTAATCCTAGGCAGTGTCATGGCTCTTTTCCGTTTGTGGTCAAATCACTTAGTCTAATTACACTCCATTTCTTTCTTGGGACCTGAAATCATCATGAAAACCTTGTATATACACAGATTTATCTTCCCCTAAGAAACTCTGACTTCTGCCAGAAATCAAAAAATTCCAAGGCCTACTCATCCAGGAAATGTTAGGTCAGATCTTGCAATCACCTCTATTAAAGAAAACTAAACAGCTACATCAGGAAGTAGGTAATAAAAGGCAGATCACATTTAGACAAAGACATGGTTACTTTTTTATTTGAAGAAAAAAAAAAGTATGTTTTAATAAATACTGCAGAAACATTGACCAAACAAACATACATAGTGACTTCAACATTTAAAAAACTGCAACGAAAGTTCTGCTTTATAACAGTTATAACTTATTTTCTTTTTACAATATTTAAATACAGAAAGCACTTGCCAGCTATTTCGTAATACTGCCCAAAGCATAATGCTGCATCAATCAAAGCATAGCATGTTGGTAAAATGTCTGCATTTCGTGGGAAATGACTGGAATGGTATTTTCTTGCAGAGACAAAACAAAGTGCTCGTAAGACACAGACTGAATGTTGTAATTACCTTAATCTCCTCTCCTGCCACAACTGAATGGGAGCACAGCTTCAACACTTCAAAAATGAAGCTTTATCATTGGAAAGAAAGCTCGTTTTCAACAAGCGCCAACAATAAAAAGGTCAGATCTGGTTTCTTCTCTGAAAGAAGCTCTAAAAGTAACTGGTCAAAAAATACCTGTAAACTATTTTAAATGCTGACTCTTTTATGTAACGATAGTGATAAAGTATCAAACACGGGCCTTGGTGGAATCTGGTTAAGTGAGGTTTAGCAATCACTCTCTAGAAATGCCCTAGGATAGTGTCAGGACTGACATTACATAATTTTCCTCTAAGGATTCTCGAAAGCTTGGATCAGAGGGTCCTTCTGTATCATGTTCACTGAAAGAAAGTGAAATAAACAAACTGATCATCAGATATTGCCAACTTGGGAGCTTCATCCCAAAAGAGGTTTTTTGCTTTGTACTTTTGGTATCTTAATTCCAGACGGCTTAACTCACAAACTGTGCTTTCTGCTACTAACCTTCATTCCTTATCTCTTCATGTGAAAATAGTACCTACATTTTTTCCCCCTTGGACCATTCCATGACGTCAAACCAAGACACCTTTTATTTGACTTTGCATTTTTATCAACGATGGCAAAAAAAAAAAAAAAAAAAAAAATCACACACCCTCTTTTCTAAACAGCACACAAAAATATCACATTGAGCAATTTACCACTTTTTAATGACAATCACAAGGATGAAAAGAACCATCAGACTGAATAAAAATTGACACTTTTTCTAGCTGACCTATTCGATCTTGGTAGTGCTGGTCTGCATATCTTGCAAGACTGCAAAAGCCTTTCTTGAGAACCATCTCGCTCAGCTATCTTCAGGATGGCAAGATTTCAAAGCCTCACCAACTTTTCCTCTGGATATCCCATGGGTCCTGATACAATTTCCATTTTAATGATGAGCTAGGAGGAAATTAGATCACATCCTCTAGAAAACTAAATGCTAAGGTCACAGTGCCAGTTCCCCAATGAGGACGGTGTATTAATATATACTTTTTGTAAAGGAGATTAAAACACTTAAAAATTAAATCAAAGTAGAGATCCATGAATAGATTGTAACAAAGAAAACAAAAACGCAAGCACCATTCAGAGCGTGGTTTTTCTTCTTGGAGGTACTTGCATTCGCATTCCTCCTCCTCAGCCTCTAGCCCATCTGAATCTCTCTTTTTTGGCATATTTTTCAAGTCACATTTCAAAACTCTTCAATGAACTCACTTCTCACTGCTTGTTCTACATGCCGAACCTAAGGACAGGATTCCAAAAAGATGAGCATCCTTCCAAATGCCTCCTAAGCCTCCAGAATACGTGACTTTGGCTGTGCACTTTGCTCAGACTTCACCTTTTTTTTGTTGTTGTTGGTGGTGTTTTCCACACTAGGTTTCCTTGTCCTCATTAAAGATAACCAGAGATTCACATCACAGTGCAACTCTTGGCTTTGTCCTTTCGTAAGTCCGTAGCCACTGCGGAGAGTTCTGGTCTGCTGGGCATGTGTGAAATCCGCTTTGTCGCCCTCTGCGATTTGTTCCGCTTAACGTTTTTATTTGTCTTGTTTACACATGCCAAGGTGGCCACATGAAAAATGTCTCTGACACTATTTTCTGACTGTAAAGCCGAGCATTCGATGTAAGTAGCTGCTCCGATCTGTTTGGCCATATTTGCCCCCTGAGAAGCAAAAAAAACGGGCTGTGATCAGTAATAAGTCTTCGGGGAAGTGTGTCTTCTAACACCACGAAATAATTGCATAGCAAAATGTTTCTAATGTTAACTGAATTTTCTAAGTATTGACGAAAAACAATTTTTTACATTTGAACTGCCTTATTTATTATTTCATAAATATTTGCAGCCAAGACCCAATCCTAAGATGTCCAATTACCATCACTCAGTAGACACTGCTTGACTTCCCAGAGGTGCTAAAGGCTGATCTAATGTCATTGGGTCATCAATAAACAAGGGCCACGATCATGAAGTAGTTAGTATGGGTGATTCTAAGAATTACCCAGAGAATCTTACTATTGGAAGAGAGTAAAAAAGCTGAAGACCATGAATGTAAATGCTCTGGCAGGGTGATCTGGTCCCTTGAGCCTGTTCCAGCACCTCATGGGAATAGACAAGCTGTACAAAAAACAGGGGTAAAAGAATTTAGAATCAATTTTGAAACGTATATGATTATGTCTTAGGGACAAAATAAATTGAGGAAAGGAATAATACTGTTCTAGCATCTACAACTTACTTAGGGGACACAAAATATGTAATTTCTAAATGTGGACCAGACAACCAGTGGACACAATAATAAGCGTGTGTGCATCAAAATGACTTATTTAAATAGCCAGATTTTTGTTAATTGGAATGAAGGACAAAGAAGACCACAGTATGAATGGTCAAACGATGAATACTAAATAAAATTCTAGCTGTTTCAACATGAACTCTCTTTAGAATCTGGTTGTAAGTTTTAAGAGAATGAACTTCTGAAACCAATTCTCCTCCTTTCTAAATGCTTGAGGGAAATGCGTGCAGGAATGATGAAACTCTAAAAGACAGTTTTCTGGAGTGCTCCATTTTACTGACAATGGCCTTTTTAAAGTATTGTATTGTGTTGCTGAGTGTAAAATAAGATTAACTTTAAGAGTAATAATACTTTAAGAGTATTACTGATTTTGAACACATTCTCTCTTAAATCTATTTCACTTTAAACCCAGTGAGAGTTGCAGAGATACAGAGGGTTGACTATGAGCCACTGTTTCTGCACTCAAGTGATCAAATATCATGTGAGTCCCCTACCGAATGACAGAGCATTTCACATTTTAAAGGATTTTTTTTCCAAACGCGTCTTATATACACACACACACACGAATCCTTGCACAGTCAACTGCTAAATAAATACTGGAAAGCTTTTTGAGAGAGTCCAGAATCAAAGTATCACCACAATTTCAGCCAAACCTTTTCCCAGATCACTTTGGTGCTCACTTGGCAGTTTTTACATTAATCTGAGCAATGGGCTGCCAGGAAGGGGCTGGGATAGTCGCTGTGAAGGCAGAGGCACAGAAACGCCAGCCCTTCTCATCTGTGTTTGCAGATGGTCACGACCTGGACACATGGTGTTCATTCTGCATCTTAGGAAAAAAAGGGGCTAGCGCCTGGCCTTGACCCCTGGTTGAGCCTTTAGAAAAGCAGCTACTTTTCATTTTATTTACTATGAATGATGTTCCATTTCTGACATTCTAACATCTATGTGTGCCCACTGACTACATACGTACCTGGTCATAGGACACTGGGGTCTGCCTGTGGTTTGAGAGCTCTACTAATGTACTGACATCTGTCCGAAGATCAGATTTGCAGCCGACCAAGAGCATTTTGGTGTTGGGACAAAACTCCTGGATTTCACCTTTCCACTACGGGGGGGAAAAGAAGATGAAAAATTAACAAAGTGCTGGCATCCATAAAGTGGAAAACAAGTTCTCCACTGGCAGGCATTGGAAATGGGACTCAAAAAGGACATTTAAAAGAAATTGTCACTTCAGATGAAGAAGCAAACTTGCATTTATCTTCTACGTAGCTATTAAATGTTACTGCTTTTTAAAGTGGATCCATTAGGGAACCATATTCTTCTTCTCTGTGACTCATTAACTGTCCCTACTGCAAGAGACTTGTTGGGTGTTGTGAGAAAGTAACTAAGGCAATTTCTTAATTATTGTGGTATCTCTGAAAGATAAAAGTGCCTTAAGAATAATTATACATTCTAACAAGTGACTACATCCTCGGATATGTTGAGCTGGTACTTCCTAGCATGGAAGACCGGGAATAAGGCAGAGCCAACACAAGCACAGATATACGTTCACTAATCCCACCTAGAAAGACTGAGCAGCCACTGTGTGCTGAAATCTCTATTGAGATTTCAGAGACTGGAGATAGAGTTAATTAATAGGACATTATGTCCTGCCTTTAAGGAGCTTCCATTGGTGTGGCTGAATCAACAAAGACCATGCCATTTGCAAAGGCCCATCTCAGGTTATCAGGGAGGCATCTGGTCCCATGGCTCATATGCCCTTGAGTTAATCTTAAATTACGTAAGTTATTAATTTAGTCTACTTTGGCTAGTTGTTTCATGACCCAACAAGAACTCTTAGAACCTCCAGAAATGCCTGGCGGGGAATTCCAATTGTCCTCTTAAAGAGCAAATGCATGACTTTTTGTGGTTTCACTTCCTCAAGCTTGAGATGACCATCAGGGTGAGAGTCAGGAGTTCAGAGTGTTCACAGGAGAGCTCAGCTCAGGGGCTGAGATCGGAAATCTGCGCCTGCCTCTGCCTGCCCACATTCACAAATACGTATTCAGTGCTCTGCTAAATACTGTGGTGGTTACAGAGATGATTAAGATGTAGCTGAGTCTTCCAGAAAGGAATTCACAAGAGAGTGGGGGTGATGAAGTCATGTCTATAATACTAGATAAAAGTGACATCCTGCAGGAGTAATTTAAAAGACCTCTAGAGGAGACATCTCCAGATCTAGAACTGTGGGCAATGAACTCTAGTCCAAAGTACACCCGTGGATTGAAGGGCATAATACATACTTTGCATAAGAGCCTAATTTATCCACCAACTCCTCCCTCCCGCCCTCCCCCTCCCTCTCCCACCCTCCCTCCCTTCCTTCCTTCCAGCACTATTTAGAGGCATCTATCATGTGCTAGATGACACTGGAGTAAGAACTAGAAGGTGAATTGAAAAAAAGAATAAGATCTCTCCAGCTCTAAGTCACTGTAACCTCTTTGATATTCAAAGACTTAAAGGATTCAATTAATCAAGACAAACCATAGCAGGGATTATCATGAGCCTTAAACTTCACACAAATGTAAAACACACTCATTAATATCTCTAAGGCCAAAGTCACTACACATTTGGTCTTAGCAGACAAAAGCAAAATAAAACAGGAGCAAGGTTTTTCATCATAAATTATGCATAACCCGATACTACATCAAGTAAGAACTCCAGTAAATAAGCAGTCTCTTTTATCTACAGACAAGCAAAAGACAAGTTATGTTGTTCTTCAGCTGTGTGATGGCTCTGGCCTGCCCCATGTCTAGCAATTATTCACAAGCACCGAAGGCAGGAAAGGTGTATTCTTGCCAGAATCTGACAGTCGCATTATTTGTGTTAGATACAAACATGACTCAAAATTGAAAGCTAAAAAGAGCCCTTAATCTTTTAAGAAATTCATATTTCATTGAACTAACTATATTTGTCATGTTTAGTAAAGAGATGGGGTAGGGGGGATGATTAACCTTCAAATCCTAATTTCATAATGACACACAAGGCCAGCAGTCAAACATGATAGGGAAAAATAAACTAATAAAAACACAAAAAATACAAGGACACTGCCTTGCTCTTAAGCACATCCTCTGACTAAGCCTGAGTGCATGGAGAAGAAGGGGGCTCTAGGGAAGGTCTGATTTCGAAACCCCACAGCACTCAGGCCAGGACTGAGAAGTCAGCTAGAGGCTAATACACGCTGGTCCTTGGAAGGGCATATGCCTTTCTCTAACTACCTGGAGGCTTAGTCCTAGGTTGGCAGAGCCCAAGGAATTCTCCTCCCCCAACTCAGCCTCCCCAGGACCTGTGACCCACCTGCCATAGGGTGCCTTCCTCCTGACCTCCCCTGGGTTCCATCCAGAGCTTCCTCAGATTCCTTCCCCACCTACAGAACCTCACTACCTTTGCCTCCAGAAAGTAGCTATGTGATATCATCTGTGACATGTGTACACGACTGTGTTTACTAGTATCTGACATCACCTGGTCTAATGTCTGTAAACACACCCCTATTACTCCCCTATTTATTCTATTTCTGTTTCCAATAAATAACATCACTACTGAAATACAGCTTCTTTACTAAAACAGCTATTACTGCATTCATTTCAATCCCTGAATTGAGGTCAAAAGTAAACCTGTAAAGTAAAGCACAAGCTACAGGGTGAATGAAGGACGGAAAGGAAGACACACTTAGCAGTAATGGAATATCAGTATTTTTAGCTGCCCCACTGCCACCCAAAGGATAAACACAGAGGCTCTTAAAAGGGTATTTTGTTTCTTAAAATGAAATAAAATGTTAAGCAGGTTCATCATCAAAACTTGGGACACATAAGAGTGGAAACCCTGTTATAACGTGAGAGTGTCCTTTTCAGTGTTTTAGTTACAAGACATACAGCAGGGAATTAACTGCAGTGTTTGAGCTCCCAGCCAACCACATGTTTCTACTTTATATCTGGGCCAGTACTGATCTGTGTCATCACTCCCCAGCACTTGCCTTTTTCAGGACACTGTCCAGAGTCTCTGGTCTACTGATGTCAAAGCAAATCAGCACGGCATCTGAATCTGGGTAAGAGAGGGGCCGGACGTTGTCATAGTAAGGAGAACCTGAGAAGAAACAAAGAAACACAAGTTTTCAGATGAATATCCCCTTTGCCTGTCATGCATGAACTCTGCCCTTTTGAATTGAATCCTTGGATGGTCACATGGCTCCCATCTCCTCTAGTTCTTGGAAAAGAAAGCAAACAAAAGCCGAGTAGTACTATATTCATTTCTACTAGAAGACAAGGAAACCTCACTTGTATCTGACTTAAATTCGAGGGGAGGAGTCAGGATCTTAAGTTGAAATCTGCACAGTTCAAAGAGTAGAGCCCAAAGGCACCTAGGTGAAGGGCAGAAGCATCTGGAACCAGATGGTCTGGAGTGCAAATCCACCTCCACCACTGCAAGACGGGGGCAGGTGGCTTCAGGTCTCTGTGCCTCTGATTCTTCACTCTTGAAAGGAAGATGACAACAGTACCTACCTGGGATTCAATAAACCTGGGCAGTGCCTGTCACTTAGTAACGGATCAAGAAGTCTTAACTAAGGCTATGGCTATGCTATTGCTATTGAAAGCTGAGTGGTAGCAAGCACAGTCACTGGAGCTACTTCTTGGGAAAGAGCCCGATATTCAAGATCACTCTGTTAGCACAATGGAGAATGGGGGAGGGAGGAAAAGGGTGGGTTCAGCCACACAAAGAGAACCATCGTGAACCACATCAGCACCACCCTATCTCCAAGTTACAAGTTTGTATAAGCCATGACCTTTGAGCTTGCTTACTTAAACTTATCCCCAAACTCTGTATTGACTCTCTTCCTGTTACAACCAAAAAATGTAATAAATGCCATACTGGATCCTGTCACTTTTTTACACTTTTCCATCTCTGGGAGTGACATCAAGGCATGATCCAAGGATCTGAGCCTGAGTTAAATACAGGGTTCCCTAAAGGTTCAAGTTACCAGCCAATTAATTGAACCGCAGAACCCCCTCTGGTCGTTTAGGAAATTTCTTCTCTTCTTTTAAAAATCCCAAAGGATGGGCAGTTGCATGAGGCCAGTTATTATAAAATGGTGTGCCTATAAAATTAAATAACGGCCTGCCATGCTATTTATTTTTTGAAAAATCATTTTCAGTATAATGACATTTCACAAGCACAACATGAAATCGTTTTACTAGGAATGTATACCTATACGTATATATATATATAATTTGACTCCAGAATAGAGAAAATCTAAGCCACCAGTCTTTTTGAAACCCAATTTCATTTTGACATCACCTTCCATTTCTAGCAGAAAAACATGACATGTTGTCCCCTGATAAATCAAAACCTCATAAGTCAAAGTCAGGGAAAGAGAAAGACTAAAGAAGCTTGTCAAATAATCCTTTATATTTCTATCAAAACAAAATTTTTCAGGAGGCTGCTCCCGAGATCTCAAAGTTACTGCCCGTAGTTAGGGTGAATCACCCTCTTTTCTCAGGATATTGTGGGTCCCTAGCATTCACTAAGCAAGCCCAGGAACGCTGTGGCTCTTTCATCAGCTGCTTTAGGGATGGAAAGTGACAACTTCAAGCCAGGTGTGTCTACCAAGCAAGAAGGAAGCGAAATGTTCTAGGAATCAGGAAGAAAAGTGTGAATAAATATAGACCCACTAAGCCAGAATCTGTCCTGAGCTACAGCAGCTCCCTGCCCACATCTGGAATCAGGACCCACAAAAAGATACTTTCCAAAAGCTTAAAGCGTTTAAAGTTAAAAAAAAAAAAAAAAAAAAAGCCATTTAAAATAGTAAGGCCTATAAGAATAGGCTGTTTCTGAAAGCTTGTTTCTGAAAGGCTGTTTTCTGAAAATGACACGCTATGGCTGCTGCTTTCTCAGCCACTCAAAAAAAAAAAAAAAATCTGAGGTTACAAGAAAAATTCACAAATAGTTCATTAACGTCAACATTTTTGAGAGGATCAGAAATGAGATGGCTTATCACTCTACATGGATACGCTGGCATTTCCATATTTGTTCCGTGAAGTTCAGACTTTCTGAATTGCAGCTTCTGTTTCCGTGTCCAAAGTCTAACCTGGACACAGCTTCTGCTGTAATTATTGGGGAATTTCTTTTTCCAAACATGGAATCAGAAAATTCCAGATCATAGAGTGGAAATCCAAATACCAGACACATACATGAGGATTTCCTCTGCTCTTCCAAGTTAGCAGGAGATGACCTGACCCCAAATCTAGAAAGTCACAGTGTTCCAACAACTCAGGATGTCAGAAGCCTAACTAGGCTTCAGAGATCTCCCTTCTTGGAAATCACTCCCATTGGGAAGAAAACTATCTCGCCGTGGATACTTTCCAGTCTCCAGCAGACCTGAACTTTGGAGGACAGGCTTCTCCAGGTGCCTTATTCCTTCAGGACATAATCTTTGACTAAGATGAAAGTAAGTACACATTGCTAATCTCTGATCTAAGACTACTCTACATAACAGTGAAAACCATCTTTTCCAGACACAAAATTAAGGAAAGACAGTTGGAGAATTACAAGGGTGCTAAAATAGAGTAATTAAAATTCGAACTACTGGGAAAATCCAGAGGAATGGTTTTAACTTCCAAGCCACCACGTGGCTGCAGAGAATACCCCTCCCTTTGTGTACTGGGCTTCTCTCCCTCTCCCATTTTATGGCCACAAAGGGGATGTGGCTTTGTCTTCAGCCCTCTGTCACTGCTGGAGACTCCTGCTTCCTAGAATCAAGGGAACTGCCTTCTGTACTTAGTGGGGGTACCCAAATATCTGCAAAATGTTAAGTATTGGCCTGACTTTAAAATGAAATGGAGTTTGCAACTGAAACCAAATTCTTATGGAGGTTTGATTCTGCTTTTGTTTTTATTTGGTTTAATGTTTTGAATGAAAATATATATTAAATATATATATATATTAAGGTTCATGAGAAATATGCCACCTTGCTTGTTGAGGTACATAGGTAATTTTTAAGAGCTTTAACAAGATCTAATTAGGAGTGATACTTTGATCTGTCCTATTACTTTTGCTAATGAACAGCGCTTTTAGATCCACAAGAGTGTCCAAAGGTAGTAATAAAACTGATCTCCACATTTATTAGTTATAAGCATAATTTGCTTAACCACTAACCACAAGAGTAATTTGTCATTAAACGTAACAAGACCACTTATTCATTATACTTTTTGATAGGGCATGGTTAAAACTTTGAATAGAAAAATCCACGGGCTGAATTTTTTCATAGTGAAAAAAGAAAACTGATAGAGAATGATAAAAGAACTTGTCCTACCAGGAAGAATCTAACAATCATCAGCTAAGCACGACCTTCGGGCGGGGTGTGGGAGGGTGTGGGACCCGGGGGGAGGGTAAATGCAGTGTAACTTGCAAGTGTTTACTCTGCATTTAAGCGCTTGGAATTCTTGCCTATAAAGCCCAAGCTACCGCACAAAGCAAGGAAGAAAAGCAAAGCTTGAGGGTGCACGGTGTGATCACAGGCATGCGGGGGCTAACTCGTCAGCCAAGAAAAAATAAAGAGGAATTCCAGGAATGCCCCTATGAAGTGAGAAGCAATACAGGCAGGGAGAAGTGACACCAAAGGAAGAAGCAGAAAGCAAGTCGATGAGACAGGAACAATACCTGCCCCTCACTCCTCCATCCCTCCAGAAAAGCCTTACAGCATTCTGTTAAGTCAAACAGTAAAATATTAACTTCTACAGATTTTTTTTTTAAAGATGCATGTGAAAAGCTTCCAAGGTAACTATAGAGCTAAACACAAGGCAAGAAAGAACACTGAATAATTGTGTATTATGTAGAAAAGAACTGAACTTTAACTGCAGTATATAGTAGGTACTGACATACATATAGTATGTACTCTAGTGCCCAAGAAAGTACTAGATCTAAAGTCAGTTAGTCTAGGTACTGAGCTTTGCTTGTCAAATAAAACTCTTTCTCACCATGTGGAATAGGCTTTCTTGCACATGGTAGTTCTCAGATGCAGCATTTCTCTTACACTTTGTGTAACTTTAAGCACCCAGCACTATTCCAAGGTCCTTTCTACTTAACCATCAGATCATCAAAAGGAAAATTTCAAAAAATTCCACACTGTAAAGAAATGATGACACCACATATGCAAAATGTGTGCTCCCAAACCCCACAAAGAACAAGCTTTGCTTGGGTGGAGACTGGAATAGTGCCATGTGAGGTTCTCTGAGTCCTTCGAGTTTGGCAAACATCAGCAAAGTTCCAAAAGGTTTCTGAAACTGTTCAGGTCTACCCATCTTTGTCTTCAAGATCATTAATTCTGGGTGAGAGCAGTCTTTCCAGCCCAAGAATGGTCACAAAGTGCCTCACCCAGAAACTACTTCTGCAGACACATACCTGTCCGCTTAAGTCATCTCTTCACAAAGACAGAACACACCATATATGTACATAATTAAATGTAAGAAGATTCATGCCCAAAAGGGAGGCTTTAGGGAACCTTTTGCAAAACGAGTTCAAACACTGGGAGGCTTTATAGGAGCTTGAGAACTGAAAACTTTAGTTGACTATTTCATAAATACAACTTCTTTTACTTGAACCTTAAATTGAACAACTTCTCTTTCTCCCATAAGAAATTCCTACCTAGAACAATAAAATCAGGGATACTGCATATTTTGGGGAGAGAAAATATGTTAACTTTTGGTATTTTTAGTGATCACCAAGAGAACACCTGTACCCAACAGCAGTTACCATGTGGATGATCTGCCCAGTTATTACAAGATTCCATTTCGTCATGCCATCTCCACTCAGAGTGAAAGCTCCAAATCAGCAATCATCTCAGGAATGTGAATCAAGTCCAGGCAGAACTCTGGGTCTGGCTCAATATAAGACTGTTGAACTCTTTTTCCAAGCAGTCTGCACTACAGGCACCAGGCCCTCAAATATGCAACAAGTATTGCCAGGAAGGATATTTTATTTGTTTCTTCTATAGGTTCAGCTTAACAGAAATTATAAACAGATTTTATGAAAATTTGGGGGCACTTCTCTGTTGCTATTAAGAAAAGAATCAATATTTTCAATTTCCGGGAACAATGCAGATACGTAGTTGTATAGAAAGTCAAAGAGGTAGAAATAAGACTACTTTTGAGCTTTAAATAAAGATTTAGGGTTAAACTCCCAATCTTACTGAGATACTTTAAAAATATAAGAATCAAAACATTTTACTTAAAGTGGAACTACAGTAAGTCACAGAACCTTAGGGATAAGAGTAGATATGTATACATCTAAAAAAATTACATTATCATTCAGTAATAACCCATGAGTGAATCTGCCCTGCCACATACTATGTCATCAGGCTCATGTTTCAAAGCTAACGTGCACAACACCTGGTCGGACTTCTGAGGCAGCTTATGTTCATGCCAGTGAAATTTCTGTTATGTCAAGGGTGTCTCTGAGTAACGTTGGCAATATATTGTAACTGAGAAGAAATTTAAAGGGCATCAGAAAATGGTTGAGACACAAGTAATTCATTTGGCATGGACCACCAGACACCATGAGCTAGCTGGAGGAACTATTGGTCCTTGGTGTCACATCTACATGCAAAAGAACTGGATTAATGAGAAAACATCTGGTTATTTCAGGTGGCATCAGAATGACAAATCTGGATGCCTCACTGAAAATGTGCAACTTAGCAAGAAACCAGATTGGAAAAAACCCAGCACTAAATGGGGTTTAAACTAAAGAGAGACAGAGATCTAGACACAGATATAAACTTAGAAAGGGAATTTATATCTTCCTCCTTTTTTTGATCTATAGTTTCAACGGAAATCATTGCACAGTGAACAATTCTCCAAATGTAGTTTTGTGTATTTCTTACTAGAAATCACTATCCAAACCCAGGGCTGTTTTGCCTTTAACCCACATCTCTTACAGAGTTTCAGGGTGAAAACTCAAGAGTTGAACCTGGCTTTGGAACTCTAAGCTCCTAGAGCTCATTACTACCTTATGATCTAACTGATTTTGTGCAATTTTGCCCTTGATATTCACAACACAAGCACCCATGCTTCTTTGGCTTCTTCATAAATTCTTGCCCTCCCCCTTTCTCTAACAAGGTTAAGTTAAAATTCTTCAACTTTCAGAATCTTGTTCTCCCTGATAGTCATTCAACGTAAGCATGTTTCCAAGTGGGAGGGATGTTAAAGAGTTCTTAAGAACTGAGTCACCTTCGAGAGATGAGGAAGAAATTGTGGTGGGTTTCGATGAGTCACAAGTCAGGGGGCTTGGGCTGGCCCTGCAGGCTTCAACAGTTTTTTGGATCTTCTTGCTAAGTGAATCCAGCTTTAGAACCTCCAGGCCCAGCCTCCTATAAACAAGTACTAGACAGTGAGTACCTTGAGGGCAGGCACTGTCCTAGCCAGGCTTGTCCCTGCTCCCACAGCCTTTAGCAGAGTTCATGCACACCGAATGCCCTAAAAAATGTTTACTGGTTTCAATCATTTCTATAAGTCTTGCCTTGATGTGTTAATTTACATCTTAAATCACAAAAAAGGGACCAGTGATCCTTTTGATGCTGCTTTTCTGGATTATTGACTAACCTCCACATTGCTGAAACATTTCAATCCCTGTTAAGAAATATTTCAAGAGTGCTTGTCACTGAGGCTATTCTTCAAACCTGATGTATGATCTATAAATATAACAATATATTGATAGGTAGACTTATGGTTATAGAGGAGTTTGTCCTCAAAGTCAGGCCATGAGTAATTAAGATTTTCCTCTCTTCCCTAAGAATACTACATTCTCTGTTAATACTGCTAAAAACTAGTACAGGAAGTGCTAACTTTAGCACTCGTGGCCTAAAAGAACCTCGTATCAGGACAGGATTCAAAAGCGTGTTTATGAGGCAACAGCATAGTTATTGTGGGGGAATATTAGCAGCTGAATTGAGTATTTTAAAACTAACAATATGCCTTAAGTAAAATGTGCATTAACTTGCCCTGGTTAAAAGCTGAAATGAATGATTATTACTCCCTAAATCACATGTGCTGAAATTACACTGCAATCAAATCACTTAGGAAAAGATATGGTGATCCTTAAATGACAAAGTTTCTATTATTAGTAGACACTGGCTTTATGCTACAAATTGCTTCTATGCTTGGCAAATCTGGCAGATTCTGAAGCACAAGACTACTTTGGTCTCACTTATCACTTCAAAATGTTGAAACCATTACCCATTGTTTTGCAGAAACTCACTGAGTGAATTTGAAAAATCAATAGGAGCATTTCTGCAACTTTTAATCAAAATGCTCATCTTATTATCAATGAAAGGGAATAGGAAATATTTCTCATTAAAATCAAGAAATCATAGACCTGTATCTAAAGACTACCTTTTAGAGGAGTCACAGTGCAGTTATTTATAAGAGGGTTTTGTTTCTTTTTTTTTTAAATTTTTATTGGAGTGTAGTTGATTTATAATGCCGTGTTAGTTTCAGGTGTACAACAAAGTGAACCAGTTGCATATATACATATACCCACTCTTTTAGATTCTTTTCCCATATAGGCCATTACAGAGTATTGAGTAGAGTTCCCTGTGCTATACAGTAGGTCCTTGTTGATTATCTATTTTATATATAGTAGTGTGTATATGTCAATCCCAACCTCCCAATTTATCCCTCCCCATCCCACTTTCCCCCACGTAACCATAAGTTTGTTTTCTACATCTGTGACTCTATTTCTGTTTTGTAAATAAGTTCATTTGTACCATTTTTTTAGATTCCACACATACGTGATATCATATATTTGTCTATCTCTGTCTGACTTCACTCAGTATGACAATCTCTAGGTCCATCCATGTTGCTGCAAATGGCATTATTTCGTTCTTTTTTTATGGCTGAGTAATACTCCATTGTATACATGTACATCTTCTTTATCCATTCCTCTGTCGATGGACTCTTAGGTTGTTTCCATGTCCTGGCTATTGTAAACAGTGTTGCAATGAACATTGGGGTGCATGTATCTTTTCAAATTTTGTTTCCTTTTAGGGGGCTGGAATAACTTTAAGCAGCCATAAGAAATCGACTGGCAAAGTGCCATTTGTGGCTGCTTCTTTAATTGGTGTGTGCCTTGGGGGCGGTGGGAAAAGTTTCCTGCCTGAGGATTTAGAAGATCTATCAGCATTAGGGATGCCTAACAAGGGAAATCCACAGCAATCAGATGCAAAGGGCACCTGGGTTCAAGAATCTGACAAAATTGGCTCATCATAGGTTGCATGTGAGCTACACTAAGTGGGGAGAGCTTCCTTCCCCCCACTCTCTGCCTTACCTGGACTGTATGCGTCTTAGGGGCAGGACCATATTTTAATTAACTCTGTATCTCTAAGGCCTGAAAGAAGCCCTGCACATAGTAGATGCAGAAAGGAAGAGGGAAAGAGAGAGAGAAAAAATGAGACTATACATTACTGTGCCTCAGAAAGTAGGGAATGAATTATCTTTTCTCTTGGTGCAACCAGGTCCCACAAATCCTAACTCCACTTGATGTTCTTTCCTACACCCAAACTGGCAGAGTTCTGCCTGTGCATAATCGTATGCTGCTGGGGGGAAAAGGAGACCCCCTTATGAGAAGCTGTCCAAGTACAAAAACCGGATATGAGAACAGCTTCTATCTCCTAATGTCTGCTAGGAGGCTAAGCAGGATGTGAATGCCATTCAAAGGACAAAGTTTATGCCATCTCTCTCCCTATGTAGGAGAAGTTACATGCCTCATTTTCCCTCTAACTTTCACAAAGTTCTAGAAGGGGAAAAAAAAATCTGACATTTAGGACTTTAGACACTTGGCTTGGATCTTTTCTCCAGAGTTAAATTGATAGCAGTTGGAAAAAATAAATGTATCAAGAGGCATCAGGCACACACAATTATTTTCACAACCCAAACTAAACAAATGTCTTAGTGGGCAAAGAAAATGTCAAATGTTTGTCAAAAAATAATCCTGTTCAGAAATTTGCCATGAAAAGCTTGAGATGAAATGAAAAACGGTTAAAGATACTTGAAGTGATTAGCTGCTGATGCAACAGTTCTTGCTAGATGTATTTCACTCATGAATGATAAACCATTTTTGGTGGAAACAGTCTACTCCTAGAATCCAGGCAATGCTTCATGACTGTGTTTAATTAACTCACATTTCACCTCACAAACAACATAATGGGATTCTAAATAATTCCCTTATGCCTTTTTCCCATTATGTATAAAACTCAATCTAAATTTGAACTAAGATTTCATTACTGGATAATTTTGCTGTGTGATATTTTCTTAATCACAGTGTTTTCAAACCTTTATATTTTAGTTAAATATGCATAGGTTTTGTTTCATTAAACAAAAATAGAAGTGATTATTTCACTACAGACTTCATTTCAGGTGATTATCTTTAATTTGATGAAAAGCAATATTTATAAAGTTGCCATTCTTTGTGCACAGGTAATTCAGTGGTAATAAATGTCAGGGAATCTCATCTCCTTGGAAACGACGCATATGATTATTCATTTGTTCATTCAACAGATTTTATTGGGTGACTACTGTGTGCAAGGCACGATGCTATGTGTGCAGAGACCACAAACTGTAGTTTGGATTAAATACTTGAAAGTATACGAAGTGATATTTATCTGCACATGTGAAGCAGAGCCTCCAACTATAAACTGCCCACATTTTGTTTTCTAGGCTTTGTTAAACATGTGCCTTTTCTCTTCTTTAAAAAAAAAAAAAAAAAAAAAAAGTCAATTTGGCTCTTTGGGCACCTAATTTAAAATCTCCATTGGTGGTCCTGTGACACTTGAAGCTTGAGAGGGGATGCACAACCCAATATTCCTATAAGCCCACCCATGCCCCCTCCCTGCCCAAATGTGTCTCCTTCTTAAATCCACCAGAAAGCAGTGGCTCTGTTCAGAGCCTGGCTTGCTTTGTAGGTCGTGAAAACTGCAGGATGGGATGGCAGATCCACTGGGACTAAGAGCTGAAGCCAACCAACATCCCTGGAAACAAAAAGACTTGCCTGTCTGGTGATCCAAAGCCAAGAAGTATACAGCTGGGAGAGATCCTGCACATTATGTGGTTCTGTATCCTTTTTTTTTAGATGAT
Organism: Balaenoptera acutorostrata; assembly: GCF_949987535.1. NCBI lineage: Eukaryota > Metazoa > Chordata > Mammalia > Artiodactyla > Balaenopteridae > Balaenoptera > Balaenoptera acutorostrata. Next base: position 13,409,755 of record NC_080071.1, read on the forward strand.
GAAATGAAACTCAGGGAGGTAGAGGATCTGCACACAGAAGTCTGTGGTAACCAGTAGCTAAGATCTAAACATAGCTTTGTATCAACGACTGGATCAGACTCACAGACCCCATATCTAAATAATTCTTATCACGCATTAGGTCCAAACAGGCTGGGGGAGGGGAGTGAGAATCGGTGTTAATTATTGGTACCATACCAGATGTCCTGCCCACTAGGCGTAACAAATACCATGATATGTCTGGGAATTTGAGCCCATTAAGTACTAGGCTGTGTACAAATCTGATGATGGAAACTACTGAAATAAAATACTAGAATTCCGTCTATCACCACCTTCCCTATAGTTTCGAGAGTGTGTGCAATCCTCAGTACAAAACACGGTGAGGTCCCGGTTCTGCTACCCTTGGCGAGGCTCCAGGAGGAGCCTGACTCTCCAGGGAGAAACAAAATCTGCATATCTTACGGCAGCCCTCGGAGCATCTGGCACCAACCGTGAGAGGCGCTCGAGCGACACTTCTCACTTGCCTTTGTGCCCGCACTGCCTCCGGCGACCCTGTCAGTCAAGGTCTCTTCCTTGTGCTCTCTAATCCCCTGCGTTCCTCGGGGGCTCCCGAGGTTAAAGTCGAGGGCTGTGGGAAGCTCGCGCAGCCCAGAAGCACCTCCACGAGGCCACTCCCAGCTGAGCGCAGGTTCACCTCGCGGGCCTCCCCGCCCGGCAGCAACGCCTGCGTGCTGGCACTTGCGTGCTCCTCCTCGCTACTTTCACCCGGGATTTGGCTCGGTTCACCCGCGGCAGCCCAGCTCCCTGCTAAACTCCCAGACCTAAGCTCAGGGGCCTTCACCCGGCCTTCCCACTGGCTCCTCCTCCTCCTCCAGAGGCTACGCCCTTCCTGGGAACTGCACTCCGCCGCCAGGCACCGCAGGCTGGGGCGGCGGGTGCCTGGGTTCCAGCCGGAGGTTCCCGGGGATGCTCCCGCCCCCACCGCGCCTGACCCAGCCCGAACCCCTAACGGCCGCGCGGGGAAGCCTTCCCCTCCGCGGTGTAACCGGCCCTCCCTACCATCGCGCGCCAGGTTGGTGGGTGGGCGCGTGGGAAGGCGATAACCCGGCCTTGAACCCCAGACCCTTGAAAATAATTCACCATGCCAATAATTCAACTGGACGGGAAGGTCAAAGGCGAATAGGACGGCCCGCCTTGTAGACTGGAGGAGCGTGATGCAATGGGTCAGGAGGGAATGGCGTGGGCCAGGGGACACCAAGTGATCACGGGGGCGGGGGGGGGGGGCTCGGATCTGCCGGTCGGCACCGAGGCGGCGCGGGCGGGCGGCAGCTCGGAGAGGAGGCCCGGCGACCGCCCGCCGGGTGCTGCCCGCGCCGCCAGCGCATTCCAGGCAGTAGGCGTCACGAGCGCCAGGGCTGCTCGCGCTCACTTTACTCTCTCCCCAAGCGCGGAATCCGCCTGTAACTGCGTTGCTTTGGGGATTTTCTCCCACCTCCCACCACCCTCTCCGCGCTCCCCGCCTACCCACCAAGCAGCAGGTTAGATCCTGGAGGGGCGCGCTCGCATCCGAGAGCCAGCTGATTCCAAGGCGGCACACGCATCCCCCCAACATTTGGCCTTCCCGGCCGCCCCGAGACGACTCGGGCACAGCTCCGCGGCCACCCGGCTACAAGCATTTTCTACCACTGGGTCACCCCTCGGGCAAAGAGCGCCCTTCTCTGCCCACGGCTTTCCCCCGACCCAATGTCGTTCCCCCACCCCCACTCAGAAGGGACACAATTTTCACCCAGCAGGGAATCCCTCGTAAGAAGCAAAGTTAAAAGAGCGGCGCAGAGCGAGCGCTGGTGGCGCGCTGGCCCGTGCTGAGAGCGTGCCAGGCGCGGAGTCCCGCTACCCGCCGCGCACCCCTGAGCGGCTGGAAACCCGCCCGAGCGCCACGCGGTCCGATGACTCTCTTACCCGAAGTGTCCCACAGGCTCAACTCTATTCTTTGTGTGTCGATTTCAAAGCTGGCCGTGTAATTCTCAAACACCGTAGGGACGTAATTCTGGACAAGATGGACAGGGGGAACAAAGAGGGCAAAGAGGTTATCTTAAAATGCACGACACCCGCAGAACACCCTCTGATAATCGCCTCCTCACTCTCCAATGGAAAAACGAAACCCCAATACCCGCACCCACCAGCTCTCACACTGAACACGCGGACCCTTTCCGAAACCCCTAACTTCCCTCTCGCCGCACCCGGATCCTCCAAGACCGGAGGATCCAAATCTCCCAACCCCAGATTCTGCACACAGGACCGAACAAGTTTCAGAAGCTAACAGCAGAATGTGCGGGCGCATCCCAACCCCTCAACGCTTCCAGCCCACTTTCCCTTTCCGGGCAGTCTAACCAGGGGGAAAGTAGCAAATGGCGAGAAAGACGGCTGAAAAAAAGAAAAACGGGTGAAGGGGGGAGAGTCAGGGGAAACCCACCTCGACGCGGGGATCCCCCGGGCCGGGCGCCGCCCCCCCTCCTCGCAGCCCCGGCCGGCCACACTCACCTCGGGGAAGCAGTCTTTGGCGAAGACGTGCAGCAGCGCGGTTTTCCCACACTGACTGTCTCCCACCACTACTATCTTGCATTTCACGTTCAGATTAGGATCCATGATAGATTTACTGGATAATTTCTGGCTGGCTCTTCTCTCCTTCATTGATCTTGCCTTATTTTCTCTTGAAACAGAAATTTTCACTTATAGAGGAAAAAATATATATATTTCTCTTTCTATAAAAAGCAGATATATAAAAATAAATCGCAAGGCTGGTGGGAACCCCTGAAGCGCCGCGCAGACGAGGAGAGCTAGAGAAGCAGGCTCATTACTCTCCTCCGACAAGTTTTATGCCTGACTCCGCACGGCGCTTCCCAAGTCCAATTCCGATCCGACTGCTTTGTTTCACGCTCTCTGCGCGGCTTTATACGCCCAGCCTTCCAATCCTCTTTCTCAATGAGAGAAGGAAACTGATCCGCCTCCTCCCCTTTTATGGAGCCTGGGAGCGAGCGCCGTCTGGCTCCTCGCAGAACACGTAGACAATGCGCCCTCTAGGGTGACCATGCGGGATCGATTTCCAGACCAAGGCTCTGCGACGACTTGAAGACCCCAATGACGCTTTGCTGAAAGATGGGACTGTACAAGTCAAGGAGGAGGTGGGAAACTGAATTGTCTGTGCATATTGATTTTGATCAGAATTTCCTGAAAAAGCGTTTTCATAGGGGCTGAACTACGGAAGCCTCATGAACATTTATGAAAGCAAAAACATTTCCTGCCCAACACAGAAGGGTGGGGAAGGGTTAAGTGACTGTATTTTCTTAGAAAGTGTTTTGTGTCAGGTATATAGGCCATGGAACAATAGCTAAGCCGGGTTACTTCCGATGCCGGAACTGGCTTGCCTGGGTCACAGCAATAGACTGGCTTCTGAAACCAGTGAGTTCCAGTGACTCAGGAGGAGAGAGAAAGGTTTTGAGGAGAGGGAAAGGGAGGTGGGAGGGGAAAAGAAAGAAAAGTGGAAGGTGCTCATAGCTGAGTGACCAAAGCCACTGGAAACTCAATCCTACTGCACTAGGGACCTACACACACAAGGTCAGCCATTGCCCCTGTCAGTGAGAAGAGGGGGTAGGAGGGATTCTGATCCTGACCTTTAATTCCTTTATCTGTAGCTTCCCTTTCGCTGAAATCAAAGCACCCTAGGCTGGACCCAGAAAACAGAAATTTGCTTAGCTGAAAAATGCAGGTACAACCCTTCGCTCCCTCTCCACCTGGCCTCCACATCCACCCCCCTACCCACCCACCTGAAAGTCTCAGAGAGGACTAAAAATGGCCACACGTTTGTTCTCTCTTCCCTATAAAAAGTTCTTCTTTTCTCATCTTCACTTCCTGTGCTTCAAGTGATCAGGAGGTTGCACCTATTTTTAAAAATTTTTATTGAGGTATAGTTGATTTACAGTATCTTATGTTTCAGGTGTACAATACAGTGAATCACAATTTTTAAAGATTATACTCCATTTATAGTTACTATAAGATATTGGCTATATTCCCTGTGCTGTGCAATGTATCCTTGTAGCTTATTCATTTTATACATATAAGTTGTTATCTCTTAATCCCCTACCCCCATCTTGCCCCTCACCACTTCCCTCTCCCCACTGGTAACCACTAGTTCCTTCTCTGTATCTGTCGGTCTGTTTCTTATGTTATATTCACTGGTTTGTTTTATTTTTTAGATTTCACATATAAGTGATATCACAGAGTATCTGTCTTTCTCTCTGACTTATTTCACTCAGCATAATGCCCTCCAAGTCCATCCATGTTGTTGCAAATGACAAAATTTACAGAGGTTTCACCTATTAAATTGTATTAAGGACATCATTGACCAAAAAAAACCACAAAACCGTATAGGTTCCCCCAATGGACACTTCTACGTTTGTAAATGAGAAGAAGATGAGATGAAAAACCAGAAAGTTCAGTATGGGGAGTGAAAAGACACAATGATAGATGGTTAAAAGCATACATGTAAGTATCAACCCTAGGACCATGAAGGCTCAGGGATCTAAGGATGGTCTCCTCTTCCTTTCAGAGTAGAGAAAACTGGAGCCGCTCAAAGGAAGACTGACTCAGTGTGTAGGGCTGTGTTCATACACACACAGGGCTGACTCACAGAAACAGGGAGCGCTGGCCCTGCTCAGGTTACTAAAGCAGCACGGGCCAAAGTTTGCTCTGCAGAAAGCGTGCTCACAAAAAGCGTCCTGCATCCCAATTAGTGATGGAGACACTGTGCCCGTATCACCCCTTGAAAATGTGCCAAGCACTTTGACATATTACAAACAGTAAAAAGCTCTATAGAAAGGTAGCACACCTAATGTAGTTTAACCCAGCATTCCTCAAAACTACTTAAGCACAGGAAACTTTGATCTAATTATTTACTTGTTTGAGAAGCAATAGACATAGTGGTTGGGGGCAGGAAATCACAAAGAAGTGTATTTGTGTGACCTTGGATAAGTTACTTAACCTCTCTAAGCCTCAATTTCACCATCTGTAAAATGAGAGTCATAATAGTAATGATGAGGAAATGCAAGTGAAGTTTGCAGGATAGTTTCTGGCACATTAAAGAATCCTCCACCTACTTTATATTTCACACGTAGCTCTTATTTTCACTTCTCAGAACTGTTGAACATATCTTGGGAAATTCTGGCCTCATTAGTGGACTCACTAATTGGCGCTAAGAGAATAGATCCACCCTTTTTTTTTTTCCCTCAGATTTTTAACGTAGGAAGTTGCTCCTTTCTGGAAATATGATTTGACCTTCCACATTCCTGAATTGATATAGTTTATGTGGTTAAGCTGCTCTAACTAGCAATAGTTATGAATTATTAGTATTTGGCTGACAATGAATAAGATGACCATGCAATTTATCATATAAGCTGGGACACTTTTGAGAGCAAAAGGGGGTACCACTAATGGTCAGAACAACAGTTCTAAACAGGGTCTGGCCCAGGCAAAATGAGAGACCTAATCACTTTAATGAAGAATCTGGAATCAGAGACTATTTTTGGAAATCAGGTGACCTGAATCTCCAGGAATCTGCCAGTTGCTGAGTGAAATTATTTAATTAATTAATTATATTTATTTATTTAAATACATTTATCTTATTTATTTTATTTTTGGCTGCGTTGGTTCTTCATTGCTGCGCACAGGCTTTCTCTAGTTGCGGGGAGCGGGGGCTACTCTTCGTTGTGGTGCGTGGGCTTTTCATTGTGGTGGCTTCTCTTGTTGTGGATCACCGTCTCTAGAGCACAGGCTCAGTAGTTGTGGCACAAGGGCTTAGTTGCTCCTCAGCATGTGGGATCTTCCCGGACCAGGGATCGAACCCGTGTCCCCTGCATGGGCAGGCAGAGTCTTAACTACTGCACCACCAGGGGAGTCCCTGCTGAGTGAAATTTAATGGCTGTGTAATAGGGTAGAAAACCAACTGCCTGAAGTCACCAGGCTTTGAATCCTTTTAGGGTAAGAATTCTTTCCTTGTCTTCTTTGAGTCTCTGCTACTCAATGTGTAGTAGATAGTCAATATATTTTAAAAATTCATTTAGCATTTAGTTCAACAAATATTTATTAAGCACCTGCTATATGCCAGGCACTGTTCTAGAAACTGTAGATATAACAGTAAACAAGCCAGCCTGCTTGCTGCTCTCACAAAGTACATATGGCAGACAAGAGATAGACAATAAACAAGTAAGCAAGTACACAAATAAGAATGAATGTGCCGGGGCTTCCCTGGTGGCGCAGTGGTTGAGAATCTGCCTGCCAATGCAGGGGACACGGGTTTGAGCCCTGGTCTGGGAGGATCCCACATGCCACGGAGCAGCTGGGCCCGTGAGCCACAATTACTGAGCCTGCGCGTCTGGAGCCTGTGCTCCGCAACGAGAGGTCGCAATAGTGAGAGGCCCGCGCAACGCGATGAAGAGTGGTCCCCGCTTGCCACAACTAGAGAAAGCCCTCGCACAGAAACGAAGACCCAACACAGCAATCAATCAATCAATCAATAAAATAAATAAATAAATAAATAAATAAGAACGTGAATTTCTAAAAAAAAAAAAAAAGAATGAATGTGCCAAGTTCTATGAAGACAAAACAGGATGGCATGATGAAGCATAGGAAGGTGGGGATTAGATCCAGTGGCCTGGCAATGCCTCTCTAAGGAGGATGGGTCTTCAATGGTGAGAACAAATCAACCTTGAGAAGGTCCACTGGAAGGCAAGGGAACAGACAGTGAAAAAGTTATATGCAGAGAAGAACTCAGCAGGTGGAAGGAACAGAAGGAAGGCTGGAGTCAGTAGGCCCACTGAAGGAGGGAGAAAATAGATAAGAGAGCAGAAGAAAGAGGGCAGGAGCTAATAAATGGGCCTTGGAGATAGGTTCATAGAATTTGGATTTCATTCTAAGGGCAATAGGTAGTCAGACACAGGAAGGCTTGAAGCAGGGTAATGACTTGATTATTTGAATGAATGGCTCCAGTTCTAAGTTTGCAGCTGTCACTCCACTAACTATGACTTTGATGAAACTGCTTATCTTCAATGAGATTTTCAGATCTAAATGATACCTAAAGTCCTAGAAAAGACTAAAATTTTAGATTGCAATGAAAAGGTTTTCCCTAAGGAAAACATTCATTTGGAAGGAGTGCAGCCCCATCTAGGGAATCATACATTACCTAATGTCCCGTCTTTTGTTATTCTTCTTGTTTCCTATTACTCTCTCCTTTCTCTAATTACACCTAAGTTCAAGAGAAGAGAAAAAATAGCAAACATTTCAATATGGATTGGTTACTACATCGTGTGCATTCAGCATTCAGCTGCCCTAAGAAGTCTGAACTTAAGAATTCTTTCTTCTGTGGTTAACAACCCTTTACTTACTAGAGGGAAGCACACCCTCCCATAGAAACTGCATCCCCTCTGACAAAAAACAGGTTGATTCCAGGCCTGGAGAGAGGGCTAACTGAGAGGCAATAGCCGTCTAGGGATGGCACAGACCTGATAAACAACTACAGCTCTGTGTTCTTTCTATGAGCACCGGCCTACAAGTCAGGACATTGGCTTTTAGTCCCAGCTAAACTAAAGCACAGTCTGACCTTGGGCAAACACTGACTGAATTCTTTTCCTTAGTTTCATCCTTACAACACAATGATAATATCTGCTTCCTTTAAGTCCCACAATAAGGCTGCTTAGAAGATCACATGCCCTCTACTTTCGAACATTCTTTAGAAACACACGTCAGGCGTCCCCTCCCCCTCCCTTCTCAGGTTCAGTGTATTTAGGGAGGTCTGGGCTCACAGCGGAATATTGTAAGGCATAATCCTAATTGTTTATTCGTGGTTGCCTGCCTCTCCTCAGATGCCAGCAGAAGTGTTTGAAGGAGCAAGTGTGCCTTGAGGAGAAAGCCCTGGTCTCTTATATGCATCGTCAACGGAGCAGAGAGATAACATTAAAAACAGAAAATGTGCATGATGCTTTCATAGACGTTGTGTCAGAAAATATGGATATGAGTCATAGGCATTCTCTTTGAGAATTTAAGAGATGGTGCATATGAAGTAGCTTCAAATACACGAAGTTCAATATAAAATAACAGCAGGAAAAAAAAATTTTAAATAAAATAAAATAACAGCAGGGTGTAAACTTGTGACCTGCTCTGTAGTGAAGGGTGCCACTTTCACAACTGTCCCTTTCTTGAGATGGTTAACTCAGCTGGCCTTATATAACATCAACCAAATAGGAGGCGATTTTTTTTTTTGGAGAAAGAGGAATTGAGGAAAGAAGGCTCATAAAAGTCAATGGATTGAACTTGTTGTTTGGGAAGAATCTGTTCTCTTGGAGAGGAATCTTTTATTTTCTTTTAAAATTATGGCTGATTGTCCTGTCAAGGGCATTGCAATAAGCTGTGTAGGCTGTTTGGTAAGGGTACTTTGGTCTGGGTTGCAGAATTTGGTCCTGTTTTTCCTCATTAATGCTGACTGCTAATATGATTTACTGCTGCTGTGCGGACTTAGCCTTCACCCTTTAGCTGACAGGAAATGACACAGCTGTGTGAATGTGGAATAATAAGTCATTGCCCAACTGATCATCCTTTTCTCTGTTTACAGCAAATTTGACAACGAATTTGTTGCGTACTTTAGAAACGCAGGTCCATAATTTTGGCTCTATATATCAAAGGGTGCATATAACCATTTCCAACTGCCTCTTCCAAACTTCGGTGTCATTGATTCCTAATGACATTTCTTTTATAATTCAGGATTTCCTAGGGGGTAGAACAAACAATCAAACAAAAGATTAACATTTGAAGAATTAATACAGGATGATAAGACTTACTGATACTACTAAACATCCAAATATACTCTATATCAATTTGTCAGTGCAATATGAAAACTGTTTAAGGAACTTCCCTAAGAAAAAACTTTAAAGAATGAGTTCTTTAGAAATTGTTGTCTTTGAAAAACATTAGTACATTCAAAAGATAAACCATTTTCAGTGTTTTAGGAGTAGTCAAAGAAAAGCAAAGATTATTACTGAACACTAATCAGGCCATCTTTCAGAGACTACCAGAGCTTCATTGCCAACCTGATGAAATATACAGAGCTGAGTTACTATGGCAATGTCCATGGTCAAGGGGCATTCAATATTTTATTTTATTTTACTTTTTAAATTAATTTTTATTGGAGTATAGTTGCTTTACAATGTTGTGTTAGCTTCTACTGGCATTCAGTATTTTAATCCAAGACTTAAAAGATGGAGTCACAGATGCCCTATCAAATTTCTGGAAAAATCCTTTGTGAAAATTCTTGTCACTTATGTTGAAATACTTGAAGAAAGAAAATGTGAAAACTTCTTTGAGGTTAGCATTTGTTTACTGAAAAGGCAGTAGTTGTTAGATCAAACGTATAAACAAAACACTCAGTAACCACTGCTTTATTATTTCTGAACTCAAAATGAGGAAACAGGAAATAATTGACTAGAACAACTTGAAATGAGTCATTAGCTTAGGCAAAGACAAAGACAGACAGTAGATTTTAAAGTTAAATAACCTCAGTTTGCTGATATTACTCTTGAGACCAGCAGCTCTCAATTTATGTTTAGGCAGAGGGCTACTATTTTGGTAAATAAAACCAACCAACCAACAAAAAAATTCACAGATGTTCCCTGGAGGACTGTGCCCAGAGCTAGAAGTCAAGTTGCAACAATTTTGATAACAAATCTATAAAGAGATGTCTAGGTCTGGTACTCTGTGTATAATATTTACTTAAAAATTGAGTGCCTTAGACGGGATTACATTAGATCTTGAGTCATGCATGATCCATGAACAAGGACTATAATGGATCACTAGTGATTCCAGACCCAGAATTTGAGAATCACTGCTCCAGACCAGTTTTTAGGGTCAAAAGATGTTTCCTTTTGACAACTGATTTGACTTCAGCAGAGTGGATTTAGTACTTCAGATCATAAGCTCAACTGGAGAGGTAGTGCTTACCAAAGAGTTTATGACTGTTAAAGACTGTAAAAAATATGACAATATCAATTCTCTCTTCTTTTTTGTTGCAGAAATGAGAGCAAAATTATTGCATTTGCTTTCATTGAATTATTTGGTATGTCTTATGATCTTATCCTAGAAGATCCTTTCAGTTAAATATTCTTTATTTCCAGGCTGTAAGTTAAAACCCCCAATCTTCTTCTTTCCTTTGAAGGAAACCTCTTTGAGGGAAGAGGGCATCTTGGAAAATATACCCCAAATGCTCAAAACAGTACTCAAGAATATCTAAGATAATGCAGATCCGGATAAGGTCTTGCAACCACCGATTTTTGAAAACATATATAAAGGAGAAGAAAATTATTCTTTTATCCCTGGCCAACAAGAATCTTGCCTTCTATAAACATCTTCTAGTCTTGAGGGGCCTCTGGGTCCTCCTTCTCCCCTCTAACTTTCAAGGAACCCTCTCTGAAAGGCACCGCTTTTTACCAATGCTGGTTATTACACACTGAGTGCTTTGAATGTGATTATGAACTGACTGTTAGCACCTTCAAACTGTCCACATAAGTAGAGGTCAAATGACTCACCACAATCTGATCCTGGCCCTTATCCAAGACTTTTCTGTAGGTCACATCACTGTCACCAAACCACTACAGACTGGCTATAGGTTAAAAGAATGTGTAAGCATTATGATGCAATGTCTGGTAACTAGCAAGATATGTAAGTTGTGTGTGGAAAAAAACAAAAAACAAGAAAAACAAACCCCTGTCCTGTTCTTTAAAGGCGTAGAGGAGGTCCTAATTCATCGATAATATAATTCACCTTAATTTTAACTCAGAGCAAAAAGCTACCATCAGCACATTGTATGTAGCCATTGATCTTAATAAATATTTACTGAGGATTTATGCCAGGACACTTTGTTTTGGCTTACAGCCTCCATGCTGCTTCTGAAAATGCCCCATGGTGCTTCCACACTGCCACAGCAACGCTACGGAATCAATCCAATGACTGCTCTCAGGAGTACACCATGTCATCGAGTCCCACATATAGATGTCTAGATTCATGTTAGATGAGGTCGCTAAAGGCTCTTAACACATTGGCACCAGGGCACTTAACGGTGGTTCATATATAATTAAAACAGACATTTGAAACCAAATTTTGAAGTACATCATAAATCTTGGCATGATGAGAAAAGAAGAAAATTAGGGAAAATATGAATGTATTTCTTTTTATTAAAAAACATGAATTAGAAAGAAAGGCTAATATTAGCATCCTAAAGAGAGGCTTATTTATTATAATGTACAATGGAAGGCATTCAACTTTGACTCATTTTTCCAAAACAGCTGACTAGCTGTTGCCCAATTAATACATTTTGGAAACTTTCCAGAAATGATCCTTTCCAAATACATTTACGAATTCACAGTTTTACTCCCTGCCTCCCCGCCGAGTTCTCAGTTTGTATTTTCAGCAGCCTTGGTGAGTGCTACCTGGCCTACACTTCTCAGTCTGAGGGCCTGGGAAGTCAGGTCAAAAGAGTTGGAGGAAAGAGAATCAGCAGACTTTGCAGTTCTCTGGAGCTTACCTACTGAGTCATCCATGGACTTCAAGACCTCTTGGGGCCTCCCAATTTGACTGGTGCTGACAGGATTTCTCACAGCGCTCTGAAACACACCAAGGTGAATGACTAGCGACTATGGGAACAGCAACTCTAGCCATGAAAATCTCTTTCTGTAATAGTCCAAAATGTCTGGGTGCAAGGATAAAAGAGGAAGTCTTTCTGAGGGTCAATGGTTTGGGTAATTCCAGGCCCCCAATATCCACTGTTCCCACACACACAGCCCTGCAAAGCTTTTACTACCATGAGGAAAGTCAGTTTGTATTAAAATATAAACAGAGCATTAGACGACAGACCCAGTCGCCAAAGGAAATCTGGGAGACAAGCATGGTCTCTAGGTTTTCTAAAATTACACAGGAGTAAAAACAATGAGGTTATAGTTTGGAGGGCAAAATTTTGCTTACATCATGAAAATATAAATGACCCTCACATTTATTTTTAAAGCCCAATAAAATTACTATGCTTAAACTCAATGCAAATGAACGGTTGCGTTCGCCTCATGGTTCAATTCAATGATGCACTGCATTCCCCTCTCTGGTCTTAAAACCTCTATGGAGAAGTGGCTGGAAGAAACTGAAATGCAGTTCCTTGCGATGAAACTCTTTCTCAGTTGTGAGCCAGCCCTAGAGGCTTATGGGCTCAGGCACAGTTACTCACTCTTTCCTTTCTGGTCTAAATCTGGTTCGAGTATCTATCAGAGAAAGTCTTAAAGGGATTGAGGGAGACTGAAGGGTGTAAGCACTGATGGGCCACTGACTTTGACTTTGAAAATGGTGGGTAATTGTAAGTGTGAGAGGCATCCAGATATAATGACTTCATATGGCGTTGGGAATATGGATATTTTGGTTACCACTAACTAGCCTGGTGATCATGGGCAAATATTTAACCTCTCTGGGTGTCAAGTTCTCCACCTGTAAAATTAGAGAGCTGACCTAGATGATGCCTGAGATCTTGGACAGCTTTAAGGTGCATGGCCTATGACTCAGATTGTTTTTTAGATCAGTGGGAAGAACTCTGTCCCCATTGCCTGCCTTCCTTTCCATCAGACTACAGCACTTGGCTCCCAATGTAGGGCTACAAATTCAATTTCTTTAACATAGATACTCTTATTCAGGTTATATATTTCTCCTTGTATCCATTTTGGAAATAATGTTTCTTAAGGAATTTGTCCATTTCATCTGTGTTGTCAAAATTGTTGGCACAGATCTGTCCATAGTATTTTCTTCTTCTTCTTAATCTCCTATTCTTCTATAGGATCTATGGTGATAGTCCTTCTTTCATTCTTGATTTTGGTATTTTCTTTTTTCTACCTTTTGTTTTTGATTAGTTTTGACAGAGGCTTCACTTGTATTAACTTTTCAGAGGAACCAACTTTTGATTCTTCCAAATGTTAATTTTATTATTATTTGAGATTAATTTCATTGACTTCTGCTCTCTTTATTTTTTTAAATTTTTAAAAAACTTTAATTTATTTTTATTTATTTATTATTATTATTATTTTCTTGGCTGCATTGGGTCTTCATTGCTGTGTGCATGCTTCTCGTTGCGGTGGCTTCTCTTGTTGCCGAGCACAGGCTCTAGGCACACGGGCTCAGTAGTTGTGGCTCATGGGCTCTAGAGTGCAGGCTCAGTAGTTGTGGCACACGGGCTTAGCTGCTCTGCGGCATGTGGGATCTTCCCGGACCAGGGATCGAACCCGTGCCCTCTGCACTGGGAGCGTGGAGTCTTAACCACTGGACCACCAAGGAAGTCCCTTAATTTGCTTTTATTTTTCTAGAATTTTAAGGTGGAAGGGTAGATAATTAATTTTAGAGGTTTCTTGTTTTTCTAATATAAATATTTAAAGCTATGGATTTCCTTTTAAACATTCTTTTAGCTGCATCTTACAAATTTCAGTATGTTGTACTTTTTATTGTTCCATTCAAAATATTTTCTAACTTTTCTTGTGACTTCTTCTTTGGCCAATGGGTCATTTAAAAGTATTGCCTAAAACCCAAATATTTGGAGGAATTTATTGATATCTTTTTGTTATTGATTGCTAATATAATTCTGTTGGGATCAGATAAAATACTGTGATTTCAATCCTTTTAAATATATTGAAAGTTTTTAATAGACTAGCATATTGTCTTTTTTGTTTAATATTCCATGTCTGCTTGAAGAGAATGTATATTCTGCATCTGTCAGATGTAGTATTCTATAAAAGTCTATTAGGTGACTTGTTGTTAGTGTCATTCAAATCTTCTATATTGCTATTGACTTTAAAAAAATTTATTTGTTCTATCAATTGCTGAGAGTTGGCCGTTAAAGTCTCCTGTGATGATTGTGAATTTATCTATTTCCCTATACAGTTTTGTCAATTTTTGTTTCATGTACTTTGAAGCTATGTTATTCGTTGTATTACATTCAAAATTGTCATGTTTTTGATAAATTCAATTTTTTATATTATAAAATATCTCTCTTTATCTTGAATAATACTTCTTATTTGAAGCCTACTTTGACATAAATACAGTCACACTAGCTTTCTTATGGTTAGTGCCTGGATAGTGTTTTAGTCCCTATCTTTTTACTTTTAAACTATTTGCAACTCTATATTTAAAGTGTGCTTCGGGACTTCCCTGGTGGTCCAGTGGTTAAGAATCCGCCTTCCAATGCAGGGGATACGGGTTCCATCCCTGATCGGGGAACTAAGATCCCACATGCTGCAGGGCAACTAATCCCGCGCACCACAACGAAGAGCCCGCATGCCGAAACTAAGACCTGACACAGCCAAAAAATAAATAAATTTTAAAAAAAGCAAAGTCTTACATATATATAATTTAAAAAAAAGTGTGCTTCATATTGGCGGCATATAGTTGGGTTTGTATTATTATCTATTCTAATAATTCTGTTTTTAATTGGAGATTATATTTAATATAGTAACTGATATAGTTCAGTTGGCTATGATTTTTTGGTTGCTTTTGTTTTTTCATTTTCCTGCCATGCTAAGTTTCCTTTTGTCATATATCATCTAAATAGGTTTCTAGGTGTCATCCTATCAACTTGGGCTGCTTTTCTATCTCTCAAAGGAAGTAGATCAATAGAACATATACACACTAAACATAGTCAAATAAACAGGTACATGGAAAATAAGTCAGTTGGGAACATAGGTTCTAGGATGAATCACACAACTTATGGTCATTATGCAGAAAGGACTTACTAGAGGATCAGTGTCAATACTGGTGGTAGTTGTCTGGGACCAGCACCAGGCCCGATACTGCTGAATATTTTCTTTGGTGATTTGTGAAAATTATAATTAAGGGAGTAAATGATGTATTGCCGGGTGGAAAGGCTGGCCAGTCCATTGCCCAGATTATAATAATGAAATAATACGTTGGAGGAATAATGAGTAGCGAACAAAATGAGTGTTAATTAGGTAAATCTTCAGCTGATACACTTAAAAACAAAGCTAAAAATATTCTAAGCCAATAAGGATGAACAAGATTAGCAGGAAAAAAGTCTTGAGGTTAACATGAATAATCACATGATTCTTTTACCACTGAAGTCCAACAATTTAAAAATATTATTGTGAGACTAGGATTCAGAAATAATAATAAAGCAAGTCACAGAGATGACCTAACTTCTATACTTAGCACCAGTGTGCTATGTCCAGTTCTAGATTCCCTAATTAACCTGGGAGAACTGGATAGATTTCAGGGAAGCATCAGAACTTTGGTTTTAGAGCTAGACCAATAGTCAGAGATAAATCTGTCCAAACTTCACATTTTACTGACGATGAATCTCAGAAAGGTTGAAGCGTTTTATCCAAAGGCACACACTTAGTTTGTGGCAGAATTGTAACTAGAGGCTTAACTTTTAATCCTTTCCCTATTGCTCTTTCCAGCTCTCCAATGAACCAGGGATTTTGAAATGAGAGGAGATGAGGAAAGATGCAGGGAAGTGAGATTATTCATTACAGAGAAGAAAATGTTTAGATTAGATACAATACCTATCATCAAGCCTATGAGAATTTCTTAGTTAAAAGATGATGACCAGACACTCTTCATCTCCTCTAACCAGGGACTTCATTTCCACGGATGGCTGAAGGAAAGGAAATGCACAATAAAGTGCTACAGGAGGAATTTAGGAAACACAGAGCGAGAACCATTACTTATTAGTATGGTAGCTCACAGTACCTGTTCCCCAGAAGTTTGATTTTTTTAAATTCAGATATGTTTCACCTATCTAAAATGGCAATTGCTACAGATGGGAGGATCTTGTTCAAGATCCCTAAACTTCCATACTAGATCATTTTAATTTGCCCTTATTGTGTGCCTCTTTATTATTCTCTTGTGAGATCTTATTCCAAGAAAGAGAAATAAAACTTGAAACCAATTAAATATTCTTGTTCTTAGTACCATGCAATACCATTCCCAGAGTGAGCTGACTCCCTACTGAGCCTTTATTGTAAGATTGCCACTTTTATCTTTTACTATAAACTACAGGGTTTTGGTGTTAGGTGAGACAGTTTACCTAAGCACGCCCTTGGCTGAGCAAAATGTACTCGCAAGAGCTACTGGAAAGTATGACCCCACTTGTCAGCAGCAAATGGAATTCTTCTTAGTTAATATTATGGCAAAATGTTAAATTGTCAAGTTGTGAATTGTTCAAGATAACAATTTATTACCAGCTTACTGGGTAAATAAAAACCTGGATACTACAAACTGCATGAAAAACTACAATTAAAAGTAATCGCCTGTAGTGGATTTTGCTTATAAGACCAATACTTTTTAAACGGAAAGCAAGTTCAAGTAACATTAAAATCTGCATTACATAATTTCAGACATATAGACTTGGAACAACCTGCATGATCTTCTTAGAAATTCAGAGATTGATTTTTGTTGTTACTTTACTCTCCTGTGCTACAGATAAAACAACATCGCATCTTTGATAGTTGAAAGCAAATTGAAATTCTTTTTTAGGCAAGTACTTTCAGTCAAGAAAAACAGCTGTATTTTAGTTTATATCAAGGTTGATTCTTTTCCATTATGCAGGAGTGTTTACAAACGATTTTGACAAAGGTCACACAACCAAATCATTATTTTTCTTTAAAGAATGCACCTCTATAAGCGACAACAAAATGAGAACCAGTCAAGGAAAGTAAATAAGTTTGTTTACTTCTCGTGAACATACATGAGGATCATTTGACTTGTCCACATCCCAGATAATTTACAAAGGAAGAAAACAATTTACACTATAACACCCAGTTGTTTGGAATGGCTTTGGTGTTTTTAAAAACATCTCATATTTCATGCTGTTTTCCATTGAGTAATATGCACCCATTATAGGACATAAAGTATTTTGCTCTCCCACGGAGCCTGTGCCGTACATTTTTTAGGCCCAGTCGTATTCTCCATATATAGAGAGAGGAGTTATGTGTAGTGGACTGGGTAAGAGCTTGAACAATGGAATCTGAGAAAGCTGGTTTCATATCTGGGCTCTATTTACTTCCTGTGAATGAACACTGTGGGCAAGCCACTTAACCTTTCGCTTCTCTGTGCTTGTGGATGATTACTCAATTACACCCTTTTGATTCTAGTAACTGGGAGGGAAGGTAACATTCCCCTCTAACTTCGGTATTATTTTTTGCTTGTCCCTATGCTTACTCACTGTGAGAGAAGGCAGAACAACCTGGAGAAGTCCAAGAAAGCTGGTAGTGACGACATTGCAGCCCTATAGGACACCCCACAGTATTCTCCACCCTGGAGGGAACACCAGTACCTTTCTCCATCTTGGACAGAATGAATCTTAAGACATCATCTTGAGTGTCTGTAAATATCAACAGATAGACTTTGCCACTGTTTCGTTTAAAATTACACATGTGGTATACATTACCTGAATATTAATTAGAGTGATACCAGAGTCAGACCTTCCCTTTTGCAACCCAATAGGGAGTTAGGGTTAGATGCCATGATTTCCAGAAAGCCAAGCATTCCACAAAGAATAGCACTAGAGCTATTCTGAGGACTCCCATGGACCTCTATGGCATATTTTATTCATTTCTCTGTACCTTTAATAAGTATGGAGAATGTCTTAGTTAGCTTGGGCTGCCATAACAGAAGAGCACAGACTACGTGTCTTAAGCAACAGAAATTTATTTTCTCATAGCTCTGGAGGCTGGAAAGTTCAAGATCAAGGTTCGAATGGGTTCTGGTGAGACCTCTCTTCCTAGTTTGTAGATGGCCATCTTCTTGCTGTGTCCTCACATGGCCTTTCCTTTGTGTGCATAAAGAGAGAGAGAAAGAGAGAGAGAGAGAGAGAGAAAGACAGAGAGACCTCTTCCTCTTCTTCTAAGGTCCTCAGCCCTATCAGACTAGGGACCCATCCTTGTGACCTCATTTAACTTTAATTACGTCCTTAGGGGCCTGTCTCCAAAGACAGTCACATTGGGAGTTAGGGTTCAACATGTGAATTTGGGGGCACAATTGAGTCCAAAGTAGACAATAAATAGGGAGATTTACTGGCATTGTCTTAATTTCTTAAAGCATTTTTATGAAAAAGGCAATTATTTAAATGTATAAGTAAATGTGATTTGATTTTTTTTTTACCTTTGCTAGATTTTCTAAAGGTAAAATATGTTTGTATCTTTGCTTGACTTTGCTAGACTTTTATATTTATGAAATATATTTCAGATATTTCCTAAATCTGAAAATGACCTTGTTATATCACCAGCTGTTGGGTTCAGAAGATCACCATAGTTTTATAAAGTGTCTTGAGAAAAACCATGTGGAGAGCAAGAGACATTAACATCATATTATAAGGCTAGAGAGATCGAGTACAGTGCCTCCAGTGTAGCACTCATACAACTGAGGTCTAAAGAAAATCACAAATAAGTAACTGAGACACCTCTGCAACCTTGACCAGCCTTCTGACCTCACTGACCTTTGCTTTCCTCGTTAACTCATCCACAATCCTTCCTGCTCCTATCCTGGTTCTTTTAAAGTCCAGAATTAAATGTAAAACTCTTCTGTGGATCCAAGGTGTAACCCGAGCCTATAGCTGAAGAAATTCTTGTGCCTGTGTAGTGGTGGCACAACTTTGACCTTACAAATTGATCCAATAAATCTGAATTTCAAAGTGAGTAGAGATTCCTAGGAATTCTGTAGGTCATAAGATGACCTTATTTAGGAGAATAAATAATGTAATAATATACAGCCACGAAGAGAAAGACATCAACTCCGGACTGAAGCAATTTATTTAACACTTGAATTTGTTGGCATATTTAACAATCATCAGATAGACCATAATACTGATAAAGCATTATATGGGTTAATTTATAAAATGTATTCTTAGCAGTTATCTAATAAACAACATTTGTCATTGACTGAGTACCTACTGGCATAATTGCTTTGCTTTCCAAATTGAGACAATCTTCCAATGTCACATAAAGTATTTTAAACTACTATGAAACATACATTCATTCGCTCATAAACTGAAGATTTTATAACAAGGGCAAAATAATTAAAATTTTAAAATCAAAATCATAGTTTTTTAAAATATTTATTTATTTATTTGGCTGCATCGGGTCTTAGTTGTGGCACGCAGGATCTTCACTGCAGCATGCGGGATCTTTTTTTTTTTTTTTTTAATTGCAGCATGTGGGATCTTTCAGTCACGGCATGCTAACTCCTAGTTGCAGCATGCCAACTCTCAGCTGCGGCACGCGGGATCCAGTTCCCTGACCAGGGATGGAACCTGAGCCCCCCAAACTGGGAGCATGGAGTTCTAGCCACTGGACCACCAGGGAAATCCCCAAATTATAGTTTTTTTTTTAAAGGTAGTAAATATTTTATTATATCCAAAATTATTGAGTTCCATTGTAGTGAAAGCTGTCAATTCACTCCTCAGTACAGATCAGACATGGGGGTGAGGAGGTACCAAACGGAAAGGAGAGAAGAGTCCTAAATAAAAGCCTGTCCTTGCAGAGAGTCACTCAGGTCTCCCTTGGCAGTGCTGAAATCCACCTGACTTCAGCACATTAGTTCACTTAACTTCCACTTCTCTCTTGCCCCAGCCTGAGTGCCTCAGTGAGACGGGCAGAGAGAAGGAACTCTCCACGTGAGCAGTGAGTTGTGAAATACTTTTGCTAATAACCGTGTAGGTGAGTGCCTGGCTCAGAGGGGGTTAAATCAAGGGCTCGGAGCATCCCTGCTTTGGGTGGAAGAATCTCAGCGACGACGTGACTGAGCCCAAGTGTAATGCAAACTGCCGAAAAGCAATAATTAAACTTACACCTTTAACTTTGTTAAATGAATGATCTAAAAGCTCCACCCATCTGAAAAAAATAAATTAAGCAGTGTGAATCTGCTGTAGGCAACTGCAGTGATTACATGGGACATGTGGTTTGGGATTATTTGGATTAGGAACAAATTGTACGTGTGGACTGTTCAACACTCAGGAAGTATTATGATTGTCCTAGGACATGTTCACTATTATATGGTATCAACATATATCAAAGAAAGCCAAAATCTCCACAGGAGGGAATCAATTCACAATCCATAGGTCCACGTGTCCAAATAAAACGAGAAAAATTTAAACATGCTTTCTTTTAGGTCTTATAATAATAATGTTCTCCATTATAAAATTTCCCTGAATGCTACTTATAAGGAAAATATTGTCCTATAGGCCAAGTGGAGGAGATAAAATGAACTATATTGAAAAAAAATCAAGATTTTCATGCTACAACGGCAACAAACCTCAAGGAACCGAAGAAACAGAGACCTCATTTAATCTAAAGAGAGAGAAGACTGATGGCTAAAAAAACCAGGTGCTAAACTCAGTATTCCTGCTGTGGTTACGAAGATTGTAAAGAAGAATCTATAATCTCATGCTTTTTTAAAATTTGGCTAATAAGCATGCATGCATGTTTGTGTATGTTTCAAGTCTTCCCTTTTATTAAGCCTCAGATTCAGCTCCTGCCTCTTTTCTTTATGTGGATTTGTCTTGTAACGTGGATTATAAGACTCTCTCTGGCAGACACCACCCAACTATGTCTGCTGTGGCACACATCCATCTTGAGCAGCCAGCACACCAGACCAGCCTATCAATGAGGAACCTTCTCTCTGGAAGCCAGAGAGCCCTTTACTAATTGATTTTTACTAGAGAACTGAAGGGTAATCTTCCTGAGAGAATTGATTCTTCTCACCTAGGAGAGATGACTCTTCTGGAGAAGAGTTTGCTTTCTCTGGGCTGCTCTGCTGACT
This sequence comes from Balaenoptera acutorostrata, assembly GCF_949987535.1. Classification (NCBI taxonomy): domain Eukaryota; kingdom Metazoa; phylum Chordata; class Mammalia; order Artiodactyla; family Balaenopteridae; genus Balaenoptera; species Balaenoptera acutorostrata. Next base: position 13,430,644 of record NC_080071.1, read on the forward strand.
TTGCACTAACAGAATTATTTGGAAAAGCCCAAAGCATCACCAGTTTCCACTCACCTCCAGTTCTGAAGATACACCACACAATCACCTAGAGGCATCTCAACTAAGTGAGCATGACTGTCCCAATTAGGCAAGAGTCCTCACTATTAAATATTATTAGACTTAATTTAGTGCCCTAGAAAATTCTTGATGAAGTCCATCCCACTAAGGGCAGGGCATTGTAAAACCACAGCAACACGCTCAGAAAACACTTCTACGGTAATGGTTATTAAGTCCCAAACTATATCATTTGGCGACATAGTCTCTAGGGTTATAGAAACACCAACCATTAAAGTTGAAAAGAACTCTGGAAATGTCATCGTCTCTGACCCTGTCAGTTTACAGATGAGGAAATAAAAATCCTTGGTGGTGTGGTTGATTAGTAAGGAGAAATAAGACTAGATTTTAGGCCTCCTGACTCTTCCAGCCAAGAGCTCTTTACATGATACCATTGTACATCCTAAAATATGCCAGTGACTGAAAGCACATCTTGAAAGCTGTGATCTCTCAATGTGGTTGTATTGGTGGTGGTGGGATTACAGTACTTATCTTTGCATTTCTAGTGTTTTAACCTTGAGGAAATCAACCTTACTGCATCTGATTTTTGTTAACTATAAATCAGGGATAATTCTGTCTCATGAAGCTGTGGTGAAGATTTAATAAATATTGAATGACAAGGTGCTTTCTGAAAATACAATGTTAAAATGGAGATGACAGTGTTTCTCTAGAAGTTTATCTGTGACTTTTGGTTCCAGATGGTGGATGTACATGTGTTTATCTCTACCCTACTACCCACCAGGAAACCCTGTTAAAATAATAGTAGAGAATAAGGAAGATAAAATCCTGTAACAATAAGAAAATGGTGGCCAGGGGGAGGGGAGGTGAGCATCAATAGATGAGATTTTCACAGATTTCTAGGAGACAAACATGGGATGAAGGGCTGGTGGGCGATGAAGCTGACCAGTGGACAGACAGACATGAGTTCATGTGGAGAGACTTATGGCTCTGGCTGGAGATGACTTTCCCTGAAGAACCCTGAAAAGGATTAGGACTCAGAAATGGCAGGTACTATTGAAGGTAAAGAAAGGTGTGGGACTAACAACAGAGAAATTAAATTCTGAGCACAACCTGACTGATCTTCACTAACAAAACACCTGGCATCAAGGTATCTACTCACCACCACTACCCCTGCTACTGCAACCACTGGAACCAAAGGGCTCTTCTCTAAAGAACCTGAAGGAAGTGGTAGAAGTTAGGGCAGATGGCGTGGCAGTTGACGGTCCACACCAAACGCTCTCTGTATTCTGCTGTTTAGGGGCACCAAACTATGAGGGTCCCTTGCCTGCCAGTTCCCCGTAGGTGAACATTGCTTGTAGAGAATCCCTAGCTCTATACCAGAGCTCAGAGTGAACTTGTGTGTTGCTTTTTTCATTAATATGATAAGGCAACAGAGAAACAGAGGCATCTGTAGAAAGCCTGCAACATGAAAGATAAAGAAGTAAAGAGAAAAATTAACTTTAGAGAAAAATAAGAGAATTCAGGAAACAGAGAGAATGAAAAGTCTCTAAATGGCATCCTTAGATAGACTCAAGAGGATATTACATCCATGAAAAGTAAAACAATATGAAAAAAGGACAGAGGAAAAAAAAGAGCTCCTGGAATTAAAAATTATTGCTGAAATTAAAAAAAAATACAATGTTTATAAGAAAAGGTAAACAATAAAATCTTGCAGAAAATAGAGTCAAAAGAATACAAGAAGGAAAATATGTGAAAAGATTTTAAAAAATAATCAATCTAGCAAATATATTGTCCAAATAATGAGTTTCAAAAAGAAAGAAAATTAAAATCAGATGAAAAGACATATTATCAAAAAAATAACAGGAGAAAATTTCTTGTAGCAGAACATGGACATTAAGATTCAAAGGGCTTAATAACATCTATACAAAATGAATGAAAAACACATAATCAGGAACATCAGTGTGAAATTTCAGAACACTGAAGATAAAGAGAAGTCGCTAAAACTTCCAGAGAAAATACATGTGTATGAATATATATTTCATGCTCAAAGTCAAGAAGAAAACTCACATACACTTTTTCAACAGCCACTCTGAATGCTAAACAACAAAACAAAGGCTTCGAAGTTGGGAATATGATATACAACCCAGCCTAACTATCAAACTAACATGGTATCAGAATAAACTCTTCTCAGAGACTCAGCCTCCCAAGCTTTCTCAGAAGTTTTTGAGGATATTTGTCAGCAAAGTGAGGGAAGGGACCCAGAAAGAAGAGAAGCATAAGCTCAAGTAAATTGTGTATCCACGCCAGGAGAACAGTTGAAGGAGGTCTCAGAACGCCAGCTGCCCGACAGTCCCACAGAGTAACCAGGACAGATGGGGAGAGGAAGGAGGCCGTGGAGGGATCACTGCGAGGGGGCAGCCATGATCCTACAGAGAATAAATGATAAAGGGAGAATATGATACAAATTGAGAATATACTAAAGGCAAATGAATCAAGAACAAAAAAAGCACTTACACAAAAGGAAACGCCAGTGAACAATATTTATATAATTGCACTAACAGAAACACTAATATTGATTTTCAACCTTTTCAAGTAATCTATAGCCAAAGTACAGAAAACTTAACTATGCTAATAAAATGTAAACTTACCTACGCTTACAGAATATTATGAGCATGTCAGTGTAACAATCGAATTACAAATGACAGAAACTGTAGTCAGGGGAAAAAGCTGTAGGAAGTGGAGGGAGTGGGTAATACCTCAGATGAGAAAGCATGGAGCCATATGATATTGCCTTCGGATGACTAAGAAATAAAAAATTTAAATATATGTTTTTCTTAGAGTTACAGAGGTTATGTTTGGAGGAAGCAAAAATAATGACATAATTATGTTTGGTAGGAGACTGGAATTAGTGATGGAGAATATAAATAAGTTGTTGTTAACTTCTACAGATAAACCCTAAAATTCAGAAATCAAGATATAGCAGTACAGGTAAATTGTTTAGAGATACAGGGATAATTATCCAAAGAATAAAGGAGTTAAAAGTGGTTGCTAGGAGAGGGACTAGAGAAGGATGAGTGATGGAGTCAGGAAGGGCTTAATCCTTTTCATACTACACTGTAATTGACATTGTTGGTTGACTATCCCAAATCTATTCACCCTTTCTTCCTTCTTGAGACTACCCTGATTTTGTCTGTATTCACTTCTACCTAAACTCCAAAGATAATCACACTTCCTTTGCTTGGGATCTTCCCAGTGGAATGGGAAAGGAAGGCTCATGGGGTGGAGGAGTGGTGTTTTTGAGAGAAGTGCCCCTCATTCCTTAGAGGGAACTGTAAGGACATATGCTGTATCCTCTTCCTGATGATGTTGCCATATCTGGATGAGACACTTAAGGCCAGTGAAGCCATTTGAGTGTGAGATGAATTGGAAAGAACACAGGTTCTTCATGACAACTGTGAGTGGCTGGATTAACCAGCCTTGAAGCCTACCTTCCCTTTGTCATACTATAATATCAGATAATACTCCCCTTATTTTTTCAGTCAGTTGATTCAAGGCTTTTGTTACTTGCAGCCAAAAGTATCCAAACGGATACATAAAGCCCTCCTGTATTATTTGATCTTTTAAAGCATAAGAAAGTATTATATTCATTAGAAATAAAGATAAAAAACAGTGTATTTAACATTACAAATTTTACTCTAAACACAAAAAGTCCTCCCTCAGCATTGTATAGTTTTATTTTATTTATTTTTTATACAGCAGGTTCTTATTAGTTATCCATTTTATACATATTAGTGCACACATGTCAATCCCAATCTCCCAATTCATCCCCCACCACCACCCCCCCCCCGCCACCATGCATTGCATAGTTTTAAAACATGTGTTTTTAAAAATTATCCAGTCGCAACATCAGCCAATGCGGAAGTGTGTAAAAGTAAAATGAAAGTCTACATGCCCAGGAGTCACTGACCATCAGCACGATGCATCTTCTCACACTGTAGTATGCATAGTTTTTACTGTGATTATATATTTTACCAAAAAAAAAGTTCATACTACATACACTCTTTCACAACTTGCTTTTTCACACACACTATGTCACAGATACACTTCCCTGTTATGAACTTTTTTATGACTGTAGAGATTTCTGCAGATGGACAGACCACAATTTATTTAACCTGCACCTTATTAATAGATATTTAGATTGCCTTCAGTTTTTACTAATACAACAAATGCTGCCAGAAACATTCAGACACATGCTTCTTTGTACCAGTATTTTTCTAAGATAAATTCCAAGATGTCAAATTGCTGGTTCAAAGGACACATATGTTTTAAATTTTAATAGATTAGAAATTGAAAACCCCCTTCCCTCAAAATGGGCTGTACTATTTTACACTCCCACTAAAAATATATGAGAAGTTATTTTGCCACATTCTTACCAACCACTGATATTATTAACCTTTTAAAATTTTAGCTCACTATTGTTTTAATTTGACTTTTTCTGATAAGTAGCGGAGTTTATCTTCTTTTCATATGTTTATTAGCCATGCGTATTTTTATTCATATATTTACATTATTATTATCTTCCTACTTAGCTATTTGTGTTTTTCTTGTTATTTTGTGTTCTTTGTCTCTTTCAAATATTCCCTTTATTATATATGATGCAAGTATTTTCTCCCAAACTGTTGTTTGTCGGTCTTTTAAGTTTTTTATTGATAAGTATCGCAATGTTATGATCCAGGGCTTTAAAGACTTGGGTAATAATATTTATGTGTTTGACCTTTCTTATTGTCTGCATTAAAAATAAATTAAAGCAATACCAAACTATTGAGCAAATTCTTATTGAATGCCCACTGTGTCCAGTAATCTCAGAAGACACTAAGGTAGAAAGACAATCTCTGATTATAAACATCATCCAATACACGGAACAGATAGACCTGTTAGAATAAATAATTCTACTACGGTAGGTTTTGAACATAACAGATGTTGGAGACAGGGGAGAAAGAATGCCAAAACTATCTATGGATTGTCAGAGAAGAACTCATAGAGGGGGTAGAATGAGTTTGCTATTTCAATGAGTTCTTAACTTTTTATACTGTTGAATTCTTATTATACACTAATAGTGTATGAATCAAATATAATTTTCAACTTTTTAGTAGATTTAAAAAATTTTTTATTCTCAAAATTTTAATAAATAAATTCTTCAAAATTTATGTATCTTATTGCCATTAAATCATGTAAGTATTTTTAAAGAATAATTGAATAATGAGTCACGTGAATGTGAAACACACAAAACTATTTCCTTTTTTAAGCATTCATTCTAATATTTCAATTCCTATTTTTAATAATCTGAAATCCTTTATACTTACAGAAATATGAACTGTCTAGCATTACTTTCTAGAAACAATTTATAAATGCATGTTAAAGGAAAATTAACAGTTCCTCCCAATACCCTATACAGCCTCTCCACACACGTTTAATGGAGGAGACGTTAGAAGGCTTCTTTTCAATCTTTGAAATCTTCCTTTGATACCCCTATCCCTACCCCCTTCAACTTTGACATCTGTCTAGTCTTGCATCAGCTATCCCACAGCAAACTCAAGATAAAATGGTGAATGCAACTGCTCATAATATCTCAAAACCTCTTTCATCAGTTAGGGTGTTAAGTACATTAGAAGGCTAGTCTACCATCAACAAGGAACCATGAGGTATTGAAATAGTTTTCACATGCCAATCCGTAGCCCAGTTCTGTTCCTATGACCTTTATAGCATTTCTGATCCTTCTCCACCCCATGCCCTTCTCCCCTTATTGAAAAGTTCAGTCCTTTTTCAATATTCATCTGAAAACCACAACTTTCATCTCCAATGTGTTTCTGGTACTCCATCCCAAGAAAGACAGAGCATAACCTCTGAATAAGTTGAATTTTTTAATAATAATAATAAAAAGTCAAGGTAACTTGGCTCTACCTGTAGTTCTAAGCAATCAGAGATTTGTTTCTAAATAGCTCTGGGGGATTTCACCATATGACTCCTATTAATGGAAATTGCTGAGCTAATCTCTGTGTGTGACATTACAAATATTAGCTTCCTGTCCAACTTTGTTTGAAGCTTTTCTGTTATTTCTTTTGCTGTTAGAACAAGAACTGTAAATCTGGAAAGGATTTTTAAGATCAATCAAGTCAGTCTTCTAATTTTACAGATGAAGAAATAAGCTTCAGAGGTTGTTACCGACCATTAAATGGCTGTGTGATTTTGAGCAGTTTGATCCACTGACTTTAAAGACTGGCTTGGAATTTAGGAAAGATGTTTTTAGGCATTATCTACATAAAAGGTAAGGGGAAGTGAGGAAACTTGAAGCATAAGCTAGGTTATCTGAATTCAGTGTTGCAAGGGTTTTCTTTTATCCTACAAGCATTATTATTAATGGTTGTGTCCATATTTGGAAGTTGTCCACTTAGATTATATTATAGAGAACATAAGGGTCACCAGATCAGCCAGCTAAAGGTTTGTCATTATTAATAGGGGCTAATAAGGCAGGACAATTTCTCTAGAGTATATTTTGTTATGGCTCCTTGAATAAAAACCCTGCAAGTTGCAGCAGCGTCATAAAAATTAGATTTTCATAAGTTTTGGTTGAGTGGGTTTCCACTGTACAGATCACTGTAAACCCCTCTTGAACTTTCAGTGAAGTTAAACAATTCTGAATAGCTTTTGAATGAGAGATGAACAAGTCACAAGATGGGACAAAAAGCCCTGCTTTATTTGGCATGCCAAAAATTCTTTCTCAATAACATTGCAATCCTTCTTGCAGTTTCTTTCTCAAAAACATTGCAATCCTTGCAATTTGCAGAAATTGAAATTCTTCTACATTTGTAGGTTTAGTCCATTTATTTCAACCAAATAAAATGCCTGTTTTTCTTTTATGATTTCATGTTTTTTGCTTTTTTACTTTAGTTTTTTAGGATAGAAGAAATAGGTTCTTTTTTATCTTTTGGTGATTTTTTCACAATTAAATATTTTAACATATTACTAGGATTACACAGGGCATATGGTGTACTTACAAGCTATTATCTTTTCAAATATCTTCTCAGGTGGAGAAAAACATTCGGCATTCATTCATGTATGATTCATGATCTTCTGACTTTGTATTTGTGGTGGTCATAGTGACCCAGGGCTTAAAAAAGCACAAACTATTTCAAGTCAAATCTGACTTTTATCTTTGTCTCTTAAGCTTCTATTCCAATTAAGGTGGAATACTGTGAAAAACAACAGTTCATACAGTTTGTTTTTCCTTAGGGAGGGGCAAATGTGTGACTAATTAAAAGAAAGCCAATCACTATTGGTGTTATAATTTCAAACCTAAAATTTTCTAGAAAAGAAATCCTTTCTCATGTATATATTTCTATCTGGAAAAGTGATTTTTCATCGAACTATTTCTTTGAGAAATGAGTGACCACTTACTTAAAGCCACAAATATGACAATTTCACATGTGGGAGGTTTTTTTGGTTTTTTTTTAAGATTTTAATGTCTCTCACTGCATAGAGAACAGATGACTCTCATTTCTCCATATACTGGATTTTATCATGGTGAAAGATGATTTAATAATTGCAGCCTAACTATTCATGTTATTTCTACTTTGTACTTCCTAAGGAATAGCTCATTACATGACATCAAAGCCAAATCCTGCAATTAGGAAAGAGTTTATATTAACTGGATTTTGGAAAGAGGAAACAACAAAACCACTCCAAATTCTTGAAACAACAAAAGAGAAAACACAGCAAGAAAACAAGCCTTGGCATTTGCTCATCTCTTTTAACCCTTGCTCCTTCATAAAATAAAAACAGGTTGGAGGAACTGTGAACAAAGGGTCTTAACTGCAGAAAAATTTTTAGGAGTGTTTGAAAGGAAATGACAGAGTACATTCATTGAGCCGGGACCAAGCATGCTTGTCTCATGTTTTTAGTTTTGTTCTCTTTAAATACTCATTTAGAATCTGAACTTAGTAATGACACTATGGGATTCTTTCACTTATGTTACATAGAGAATAGTGGTGAACTCAGGACAACCAACCAACCAAAGAAACAGAAGCATATTTGGAAAAATAAGCCGTGAGGCACAGCTCATGCAAAGAAATCTCATCCCTGGGTCCATGTAAGCTTGGCGGGAAGAATCAATACGTTAAAGCTGGAGCCCCTGTGCTGTTAGGGATGAGCTTGGCTTCCAGCAGTGCCTTTTTCAAAGGTACAGAGATTTTTGGAGAGAAATGCACTGATGACAGGTGGGCTCTTCCCTGCTAAGTGGGATGGACAGAGGGGGTTGGCATAATAGCTTGCAATATTCGAGTACAATGATTTTTGTTTCTTATAAAGATGGAAGCTATTTTTTTTAAGCATGTGGTTTCAATGGTGCATGTTTGATTCATGACTAAGAATTCTTTTTCTCCATGACGTATTAGCACCCTTGTATAATTAAAAGTTTCCCTCCTGAAACTTATATTGGGCTGAATTCTGTTTTACCAAGGTAGTGAATATGGCATGGACCATTTAGGTTTAAAACACATCAGAAATGTGGAAGTTTGAGATGTTTTCTCCAACTGTTTGTGGGTGGACAAAACAATTACATCTTGAATTTAATACAGTAAAAATCTCTGTCCTTCCTCTACAGTTTGCAGGCATTAGATATAATACTGGTGTGAACAACTTGGAGAATTCTTAGTTTCATCTCCACCTCAATCTTGTCAGAATGACAGGGGTGTGTGAGCTTAGTTGGATTTAACTGGATATGAACCTGAGCACATATTACACATGCAAATTGAGTCTCCTTTTCTAACCATAAAAGGCATGAACATAAATTCCAAAGCTGATTCCACAGTAAATGACATGGGATGACAATATTACTTCCCTTTGTGGACCTGTTTCTCCTGCTGTAAGACAGAAAACTTCTTTACCTCTCTTGAGGCTTGTCCTTGCAAGCCCATAAACATTTACCTGTCTAAACTTATAATTAAAAAATATATCCTAATCCTTTAGCAAGCAATTATATTGAGTATTATTTACTCTTCATAAGAAATCCCTTAAAGATCTAAAAGGTGACAGCCTCATCAACTTTTTATTGCCTCCCTTGATGCATTTCCATTTTTGGAAGTCTCCCCTTACTTTCTGCTTGACATACAGGAACACAAAAAGAAATTCAAAGGAAGGTACCTTGAAAGAAGAACTTCACTAAATCATTATCAAATTAGAAAAATTACATACTCAAATATCCCACACATGTATAATAAGATGAGAGATACATGTGTTTGCATGTTTGAATGAGATATACAGTCTTGGCAAGTGTAAATATGTATAGTTTTCTCATACAACATGATTAGAGAGAATTACATATTTAGCCAATTACTCTTCAGAATAATTTTCTTCATATTTTCCTTCTCCTGAGCTAAAATGGCCTTGATGACCCACTGCTACCTTCCTTTTCTGCAGTCTCACCCTCATCCACTCCCCTCTTCTGCTCTGCTCTACCATCCTTCACATTTTATGCCTTTATTCAGGGCCACCTGTTTCCTCCTCCTCCGGTTCTGTTCATTTTCCCAGACCCTTCGTAGTCTCAGATACTGGGCAAGACTCCAACTGTTTGTGGGTGGACAAAACAATTACATAGAAACTCTAATAGAAACACAGAAGACTCCCTGTCTGATGTCATGGATGGCCCCAGACCTCTGCTGGTTCTCTGCGTCTGTTTGTCCCTCGGTCACAAAGAAGAGAATATGTTATCACTCTAGACCAGAATTTGGTTGCCAAAGAGTCCTTCCATTCCAATCTACTGGCTTACGGGCAGCCCGGTGTAGCCAAAGCACTTCCTTCTAGAGTAAGTCCATATCCTTGCAGGCTTTGGAGAGACACATTTAAGGCTAAGCTTGTCTTGCATGTCTGTCCCTAAGTGTAGAGCAATATGGGGAAGCCCAGCTCTGTCGGTACGAGCCTGAGCTCTAATGCAGGACCTGGGAAATCCCAGGGAGTGTGCCTTTAATTTGCAAGTTAAAGTCACACCTAAGCGGCAGAGCCTGCTTCTGCCCCAGCAGCTACTCAGCAGGCTCTCTCTGCCGCCTGGCAAGACCTGGGAATTTCAAATTCTGCCATCAGTTCTCTAAATACCTACCTCAGCCTGTTCGAGTAGATACTGAGTATTCAGACAGCTCTGCTTTGGCTCCGAAGATAGAGTCAAGGTGGGGATTACTCAGATTTCCCTCTCTCCCCCTCTTTCCACTTCCCTCTGAACCCACAGGGGCAAGGTTGAGGCTCCTTTGCCCCTATGACAATGTTTCAGCCATTTTTTAAAAATCATTGCTCTCCTAAGGAGCCTTTTAAGACATGTTTTTCCTAATAAATTAGTAAGTTAATAAAATTTCCCCCATGACAATGTAATGCCATAGATATACCATATATCCGTTTACGTACTGTATGTATCTCTGTGTTTGATACATAACACAACTTAGATGCTTTTACTCCCTGAGAACCAATCTTCACCTTTTGGAGGTGATACTGCCCCCATCCAAATGTGTGCTCTTTGGATTTTCTGTATCGCTGACATAGGGCTGACAGCTAACCAAGGTCTCTTTAGCCTTTAGGTCATCTACCTGTGATAGCTGCCTGTGTACAACATTCCACTGCATTCTCTCAGCGGTAGTTTATTTCATGAGTATCCTGCCAACATTAGGAAGCACCAGGAATCTGCATAGGGCTGTTTCGGCCAGAGGTCGGGCCTTTGTGGAGATGGGAGTGGTCCAAAAATGAAGTCTGTATAAAATTCCTGTGGAGTTAACCACTGTACTAGCCAGAAAGCATTCCCCTGATCTCAGGCTGATTGTTGCCTGTTCTTTATCTAAATACCCAGAGATACAGAGGTGAGGCACAGCACATGCATTGTTTATGAAATATTCCCAGTGGAATAAGGATTGATGCTGAAGGGGGGCTGGTCTGCGTGTCTCACACAGGAATGCTGGCTGGGGGGCTGGGGTGGGAGGGTGAAAAAAGAGATGGTGCAGGGCAGCCCTAGTGAAGCGTAAAGTGATGGTTGCCTCTGCACAGTGGTCCTTCTGAAGACCGAGGACTATGCCTCCTCTTAAACCTCCACTTTGCACTTGCTCTATACAATGCTTCTTGTTTTCGAGACACAATATGGTCAGGGCTGCATTTTAGGAAGCTCAATCATTACTCTCTAGAAGTACATTTAATGACTTTCAATTATCCACAGATTGAAATGCATTATTAAACTAGCATTTCAGGCCCTCGGTTGAAGACCATACTCATTTATCTGCTACTTTTCTCTGACCTGCAGTCTACATCCTCCGTAACACCAGCTCTAAACTCATTATGACCCAAATACCCACTTACATGCCTTTACTGTTGCTATGATCTCTTTGTAATAGACTCCCCTTCTCTTGCCACCTACTCAAATCCTGCCCTTCCTACACCTTCAAGGTCAGCTTCTAGAAACCAATTTCTGTTTTTTCCAAACAGATATTTGGAAATTTGGAGGATATTAATGCTTCCTGCTCCGAACTCTTACTTCATTCCCTTGTGCAATCACCAAAGAGGAAGTCAAATGACAATAAAAGGTAGAATAAGGTGTTTAGCCCCTCTACTAACCTCTAAGTCCACTGGGAACAAGGATTCAATTGTATCCATCTTTGAATCTTATACAGTGACTAGTGCACATGCTGAGAACACAACAAAAGCAACGAATTTCCTGTGTTGATTCTGTTGTGTTGTTGCTTCTGGGCCAGAATAGGGAAGAAACATCCGCCTCATATCATCTCCTCTGTAATGGATAATGAGACCTGAGCTGGCTCTAACAGTAAAGAGACACAGATTCATTTAGATAAGCAGAGACGAAGGATGTTGTTGTCATCGTCAGTCTTTTTGTTTTGTTTGTTTGCTTTACTTTTTAATGTTTTCATTGAGAAAAAAAGAATTGACATGACCAATGGACCATATAACCTAGATGGTTTTCCCTCTTGTAGCTTAATATTTCCTGTTAATTGCAAAGCTAAAAATAATCCCTTTAACTGGAGCTGATGGAGATCATTCACATGGTGTGCTGGTTCCAACAACCCAACTCAAGGAATCATTCATTACATTTGCTTTTATTATTTTTTCTCAGATCATCTTTTTTTGGGTGGTCTCCTTGTTGCTCAATCCCCTCAGATTATTGAAAGTTAAACAATGTAGCTAGATGCAAAAATCTAGCTTTTATTATTATGTGTGTAGAAGATACATGCTGTTTGTGATATTTTTTTCATTCTTTTCAAAGACAAGTCATATCCAGAATTCAATGAAAAAATTGAAACAGACCAGAAGACATTGTTGAGGTGAAAGTCATTGTGTGCTTGGGATTCAACAGCAAAGCAGTTGAAATTTGAAGTATAGCGGTTTTTTTCTACACTTTTGGTAACCATGGGGTTAGCAGAGTATCTTATATACAAAGCTTGTGGGAAGCAATAACCTTGGAAATTCCTCTACTGAAGAGTGATTTAAGCCTTGTTCTGACACATGAATCATGGGGTGGTGCTTTCTGTCAACACTCTTTGCTATCTTCAGAACCAGAAAAGCCAGTATCTGCCTGGTTACTGGTGCTGCCACCGCTGCTGGAGAATAGCATTGTGACAGTGGAATTTTTCTGAAATCATTTTTAAATAGTGGCATGTGCCCAGGAACACTCAAATGATATTTTCGTCACAGGTATCTTTTGGACATATTATTGATGCCCTGCACTATATAAAATGACATTTGGAACAACTTAATTTTTATTCTTAACTGAGAGAAGGAGAAAATATTCCAAGACATTCTTTTAGCATCTGAAAATGTCTAGGTGTTGTGTATGATGGAACTAATGTGCTTCTTTTGTTAATTTTAATTCAATATTATCTTCAATATTCAAATCTTACAGTAGCTATATATAGTTATATATTATATATGTTAATTCAAATGATTTGTATTGTCCTTTTTCTCTTTTGTGGAAATCATCATTTTAGATCACTCTTTTTCTTAGAAAAGCAAAAGTAAACATTTTAGCATACTAAAAACATTCTAGAAATTACTAAATTAGCTCTCTTTAATGGTTTTTAACCCATTCAAAAGGTAGAGGGTATCAGAGAAAAGTACATGGCTACATCGTGCCAACCAAACTAGTTTTTTATTTACTTATCTGAACATTTTATCAGAAATCATTTTGTGTTTTCTTTGCTCGCTATAGTTCTTTGAACAGCTGCTTCTACATTTATTAACACAACTTCACTATACTTCACTCCCCCATAAAAATCAAACAAAATTAATTTATGAAAGTCTTCTTGGGACCTCCCTGGTGGTCCAGTGGTAAAGAATCTGCCTTCCAACGAAGGAGACACAGGTTTGATCCCTGGTCGGGGAACTAAGATCCCACATGCCAGGGGACAACTAATCCCACGTGCCGCAACTACTGAGCCTGGCGCCTCAACTACAGAGAGAAAAACCCACATGCCACAACTAGAGAGAAGCCCACGCGCTGCAACAAAAGATCCCCTGTGCCGCAACCAAGACCCAATGCAACCCCAAAATAAAAAATAAATAAAAGTTAAGCAGAAAAAAAATTTTTTTAAAGTCTTCTTTTCATGTATCAATAGATTCCATTAGATTTTTTCCTTCACTGGCTCTTGCCTTTCCATCAAACCTTGACCAGTTTTCTTTGTTGCAACACAAATACATGTTCATCTAGGACACTGTGATGATGTGTCCTCACAGGGCATCTTAAGTCCACTTTTCCCATCCCCCAAGTGAAGGTTCCATCCATGACAGTCTTGTGTTACCATGCAGAGGCAGAGGAAATCTACTAGTTTTCTTAATCCACCAGGCTTATGCTCCCTCCTCTCAATCTCCCCCCCATACATATACAGCTAATATATAGAATATATATATCTAAAATATAATATATATAGCTAAAATTATAGTATATTATATATTAGTAATATATATATTAGCAATATATATAATAAAAATAGTATATATTTTATATAACATATACTATAATATAGTGTACATATATAGTTTATAATATATATTTTACATGTATATATAAAATATATATAGTTAATACTGGTTTCAGTCTCTTGCCTTCTACATGGCTTGTTTTATTCTCATGTCCAGTCCCCTTTAGCTTGGACTGTCTCTTTTGTCCATTTTGCCCTTGCATAGTGGGCATACTTTTATTCAGGGGCTGGGGCTACTTGACTCTGGTACCCAGTCTAGGAGCCTACACATAACCAGGGAGGGAAGGCAGGCATTTCTTGCTACTGATTCTTCTACACTGTCTTCCACTCTCACTAGTCACTCACTGCCACACCACTGGACTCTATGAATCCACTCTGCCTGTGAACATTGAATATTAGAAATAGCTCCACCACCCTCCTAATTTTTAATTGGCCCTGCTTCTTTGCGACACTCACACCAGACTGCAACAATGTCCGTAATACCTTTAAACACCCAATTGTCTTCATAATCTATATTCATCTTCCCAGCAAGACTGCGATCTCCTTGAGGACAGAGAAAACAACTGATTCATCTTTGTCTGCTGCCCAGCACTTCACTCGGTGCACGGCATGCATATCACCTATGTCCAACAATGGACAAATGCTGAGAGTTTCCTCTCCTTTTCCCCACTCAATAAAAAAGCCTACTATTGCTATCACGTTGAAACCACTGTGGGCTTATTATAGGAAGTCTTTAACTTATAAATTGGTTCTATTCCAGAAAGGTTGTATGACACAGAAACCCATTAACCATCTCTGGAGGTATTAGTCACCAAGATGCAGTGCTGGATGGGGTCCTATGAGTGTGGTGAAAGGACTGTGTAGAACTGCCTTCTGGGAGCTGGCGGCCACGGAACAGCGAAGGAAGGAAAAAGGGAATGAAGACAGTTTTCTGCTACCAGGTGTGGCTTTGTCCAAATTCTAAAGTAGATAAAGGTCATTTGAGATATTCTTCCACATTTTATTTTTTATTATTTGCAACAGTCTCCCAAATCGTGTTGTGCTTTCCTTACTCACCCCTGCATCCCACCTCCACTGTGACTTACTCACCCCTACTTCCCACCTGCAGAGTGACTTTTTGCTGGTCTATACCTTCCCTGTAAAAGCTCTGTAGGAGTGGGTAATGAGAAAGGCTAGAAGAGGAAGCTGATTTTAATGAGAATGACAGCAGCTCTGATTAAACTAATATCCACTAAGGTTGGAATAACTAATAGCATTTTTAATTCTTCTGTTATTCGCATTTTGATGTCTTGCCTGACAGCAAAGTATATCAGTTCCTGCTTTTCTCCAAGTTCATACTCTGCAACTTTCTCACAGCTCTGCTTGCTTGTTTATTGCTGTGGTCGGTGCGTGTGTGTGTGTGTGTGTGTGTGTGTGTGTGGTGGGGGGGTGTCTGTGTGTTTGTTTTGGCAGAATCAGCAGGGTCTTTAGCAGGCGGGAAAAGACAATACTGAAGAGGGAAGATGGTACTGGTTCTAAGTGTGGGTCATTTGTAAATCAGGTGTTTATCACCGAACAACTGCGTATACATCTAAATATCCTTCATAACAGCTATGTTATGAATCAACATTTTTGTATAAGAGTGAATGGGGGGGTTCTGTGGAATTAGCAAGCTTGGAATTCTGTGAGCCTGAAACTCTGATCTATGACTTTGTGCTCCGAAGTCAGGAATGCATAGTATGTGGGAAGTGCTGTTGAGGCTCTGGACCCCTTTGGGGCTCCATTTCATAGTCTTTGCAGCTTGAAAAAATAATCCACCGAAAATCTTTGGTGGGGAATGTAGCCTTCAGACAAGTTTTCTTTATTCTTTTGTGATTCTAGAAATTTGATTATATCAATTAGGGAGAGTTCATATTTCCTAAATGTCCCCAGGGAGTTTCATGTTTTATTCTTTGGTTATTCACATACAGTTACGAGTGTGAACAAGCCTCAACCATCAGAGAACATCCCCAGCTTCTTTGAAGAGTCTGTAAGAAAAGAATGCTCTTCAGGTCGATAATATTTGATGTAAAAGGAATCAATGAACTGCAATGATGGTGGCCTCCATTGTTCCCCTTTATAAATAATGTAAATCTCTATGTATAGAGAAATTTATATAACATATGAATATGTATATATGTTACACACAAATTTATATGTAGGATGAAAAGTATATATAGCTGAACAAACATATCAACAGTCACAAATATCTGTGTTATAGTACTGTGTATATTTACACACATAATATATATACATAGTTCTATGTAGACAAACTGAAATATGGCTAATGTCCGAAGCACAATGATTATGTTAGCATTGGAAGTTTGAATATAAATTAATTTACAGCCCTGTAACCAACTCCAGCTCCCAGCTCCTCTTCCCAACAAAGGGACGTGCTGGGAAGCGGCTGACCCAAGCAGCTGTGTGACTGAGAGAATTCCCGGGACCCTCGTGCCCTCAGCCCTGTACCTTTAATCTATTTGAAGTTGGATTAAAGTTCGGGTTGGTGTATTATCGTATCCTGTTGACATATTCCTCCTTGCTCAGATGACATCCGTCTGTGGTCTAAAATGGCAGACCCTTTCTGTAACTATGTTTCTCACTGTTATTTTTAATCACATTTTCTTTGGTTAACAAATATTTATCGAAGGTCTACTATGTTGAGATACCACGATGGGGAGATATTCCTCTTGCCTTTAGGGAGCTCATCGTCTAGAGAGAGTTATTGCCTTGTATTATGTGTCTACAACTTTGTATGGTTACTGTGTGTTCAGGTTTACAGATTTAGGGGCTTTTTGTAAAGGGTATTTATGTGCAGATGTAGTGAAATATAAGAGAGTTATATTACATAGTTATTTGCAATGAATTCTAAGTGCACATCTAGGAACAAAATTAAGGAAAAAGTCACTGTAATGAGAAGATAAAGTGCATCTTATAAACAAAAAAATAGAGTTTTAGTCTGTGAAGAAAATAAAAAGCCAATAATGTGCATTTTTCTGACAGTGATTGATGAGTTTCCAAATATCTCTAGCCTAAGTTATTAAAGTTAAATAGTAAAACAATATATCTTCATAAATCCTTGTGTAACTTTGACTTTATAACTAACTATGTTATTGATCAAATGTGGTTTCCCTTTACTAAGGAAAAAAAGCCTTTAAAAAATCTCATATAGCTTATAGGCATTCAAATACTTTGTAGAGGGTAACATTTTGATGAAGAAAGTGAGAATAAACCAGGAACATATGGATTACATTTACCTGAAAATGTGTAGACTATTTAAGAGGTTATAAGGGAAATTTCTGGCAAAAAATCTCCCTTGATTTGGAGTACGAAATATATCTGAAAAAGACACACCAAGGTGGGTAACAGGAAAATTTAATATACAGAGTCTGCAAGAGGTTGAATTGCTTTCCTATTCAAAAATGTCTAAGTCTATTCTGGAAATATACAGCCAAGTCCTGTAACGACTGGTCCATGCTAAAAACTCAATTGTGCATGAAATTTGTGGAGTGACCCAAAGAGCAGCCAGTTGCAGAATCTTACAAATATCACCCCGAATAATACAGATTTCCAACATGTGACTTGGAAAACCTCTTACTAGTAGCTGGGGAGTATATACATTGCATGCGTGCATGCGTTTGTGTGTGTGTTAAACATCTTCTAGCAACATGTTTTTGGAAATAGAGTATTTGTATCCCGATAATTCATTGTCCTATCACTTTTTATGATGCATTTGCATGAATTTCATTCGCAAGTGTAAGGTGACCCACCTTTTTTACCTAGGTCACACGTATAATAACTTTCCTGAGAGATCGGTGCAGGTGTGCACACCTGAGCCTTTGGAAGGGGATGAGGGAGGAGACTTGGGCACGCTCTTCCTCCCGTGTGGGGACGGTGGCATTGTTAGTGGTTTTTCTCTCATCTCTGCTCTACTCTCATTCACCTAAAGCCCATGTAGGAGAGATTCCAGGGTTTCTGAAACCAGCTTTTCACCAGCCAACTGCTGGAAAGTTCCTCACAGCAGGATGATTATACGTGCTCTGCAAATCTTCATGGAACCGAAAAGCATCCCCTTCTCTCTGCCGTTTCCTCCTAGACAGGAGGAGGACACTGAGAAGTTCCAGCGGTGACTGGAAGAGAGAACTATTCAGAAAACAGACCAAAAGTAGAGCGGCACCACAGTGCTGAGTGGTCCTCAAGCCTGAAGTGGTTTGTGGGTACAACCAGGGGGGATCAGGTAATCTGGCAGTGGCTCAACGCATGGGCCTCCTGACTGAAGTCTTCCATAACTTCCAAATGTTTCACACTTCAGCATTGTACCCAGGTCTGGCCCTGACCTCAAGGGATTGCTTTTGCGGTCTTAATATTGAAGCGAAGCCGAATGGAACTTGGAATCTCCCAAGTTGTTGCCGCCATGACCCCCGAGAGCCAGCAGCCTCTCTCCCTGGCCAGCTCCTCTGAGAGCCACAGCTTCCGGGAGCTCAGAATGTGCAGAGGGGCTTGCTGACCATGAGGAGTAAGAGGAGCTATTTCCACACTCCAGTCGAAGCCTCTCCGTGCAAATTCTTCATTCGTGTATTTCTCTTTTGTTAAGTACAATTTGACCTTCTTGAATGATAATGATAACTAGGACATTGTTTTGACAATGCCAAGCATGAATCTCTTTCTGTTGTTCAGAAGTTGTACATTCTGTCCCCAGAACACTGTAAGCTTTCTGATCTTATAACACAGTTTTGGAATTTACGAAACATCTGCCTCATTCTTTTTGCAGCCAGAAAGCACGGAGAGGGCCTGACTGTTGCTTTGGCTCCATGGTGGAGCTGGCCCCACAGCCCTTGAAGTGCAGGTGACAGCAAAGCATAACTTTGCTCCCCGCGCACAGATCTAGATCTTTCTTCACCCCAGCGTCACTGGCAGCATGTGCAAATCCTGACAGAGGAGCCTGGTAGGTAAATCCCAGAGTTTCATGGCAACCATATCAATGGCAGGATCTCTGTAAGTGCCAGGCAGTCGGGCCACCCTTCCCAAACGCTCCTAGGCATGTGGGCACGTGTATGGCCAGGCAATTCCTGGGCCCTGAGCTTTGGCACCACCTAGAGCACTGCATCTAAGGTGATTCTCTCCCAGTCCTCCCTGATGGTCAGCCCTAGAAACGCCTGCAGGGGGACAGACTCTTGGCCTTGGAACGGCCTGGTCTACCAGTCTCATAAAAAGGGCAAAGCTGGAAGGGTCACACGATTCTGTGAGATTCTAGACCCATCTTCCAAGCCCACCACTTCTCCACCCCATTCTCTATCCATGGCTCTCAAAGTTTTTTGACTAGCTTCCATAGAAATCTCAGCCCAGCGCAAATATACCCATATGCACTGATACATACACTATATGTAATAGAAACAATAATTTCACAAAACATTACTTATCATTGCATGCTAATGTACTGATTTTTTCTTCTATTTGATTTTTATCTTTTTCTTTCAATCCTTGTCATAACCCACCAAATGCATTTCAGGAGCTACAAACAGTCACAGCCCCATGGTTTTGAATAAAGTGCTCTATATGATGTGGCTTGTTTGCTGTTAGAAAACATTTTAATAATATAGTAATGATAGCTGTGATTTATTTAGCATCTACCACATGTCAGGTACTGGGCTGGGTGGTTTACACACATTACCTCTAATCCTACAATACCTTTGCAAGGTAGATGTTATGCACATTTTACAGAAGAGATATTCAAGTTTAAATAGCTTAAAATATTTTACTTCAAATATTTAATTTTATAATGCAGTTCGGCTTTTTGAAATATTTTTATTCATAATGACTGAATATATGTGTGTGTGTGTGTATAGATATATTGAATATATATATATATGAACACATATACCCTATAAAATAGTGAATGGACTCAGAAGGAGGTAGATTACATGTGCAGGAGAGGCCCTCTGAGAAAAATAATCCAATGAGCTTTCTGTAATAATTCATGAAATGATTTTTAGGCTTGGGCTAGTGCAGCTATAAAAGAAAAGCTTGTCCTGTGTCAACTTGTAAAATTTTTGTAGGCTAAAATTTTTCTCTTTCTGGAGAGAAAAATTTAACATATTTGTTTTTGTCTCCCTTAAAATGTTATAAATTATTTCTTATAGCTTATATATAGAAGTGGGCGTGCTACCCAAACTTGTCTCAACATATTGCCAACAAAGTATTGATAATTATCAATACAATGGAAAAATGCACCACAGAGTCGATGTCATTTGTTCAACCGGTCTCTAAACACTTGATTAGGCTGATCATCCTCAACAGGAAATGATTCAAAGACAGTGATATTCACTGCTTCTGTTTTTGTTCCGTTTTGTTTTTTAATATACTTAATGCCATTGGTTCTGAAGAGTGAATCACAGTGATGTTTAAAGATAGTTTGTCTCTCTGGACAGTACAACACTCCCAGGCTCAAGAGTCAGGCTGTGGGATGACAGAGGAAAGGCACCCCCTTCATGGATGTTCCTTGCTGTGTCACTGGCTCCTGGCATTTGTATATCTACGTTAGGTTGGATGTTATCAAATGTGTTGCTTTTCCACAGCCTTAATACTTATCATCTATTTATACTGTGGGATTATTATAGTTTGTAGTTGACACACAAAAAACAAGCAATCTGTCTGGATTGTTCTTTATGTCCTGGAAAAAGCCTTCTTGACCAATAGCCAGCAGAGCACAATGAGCTCTGAATCTCCAGCCAAATACTAATTACCTTATCCCACTTCTCTCAGTTCAGAGCTTTTCAATGACAGCTGAACTCTACATTCCCACTGACAATCAAAACCAGCAGTTGTCCCACCTGAACACAATCTGCAGAACCAAAAACCACAATATGGAAGCTGCAGGAATTTTTTGATCGTTTTCCTCTGCCTTTTTTGTGGAGGCGGGAAATAAAAAGAAACCAATCACGATTAAATGAGAAAGAAGTTACACATACTGACTTTTTTAGGGAATTTTCAACACTTCATGTTACTTTTCAGGAACAGGAAACCATAAAGGCCAATTCAGATTTAAACATCTGTGGGCTAGGATCCATAATGGGCCAAAGGATCAAATATGACAGAAGAGCAACAGAAAAGAAGTAGGTCCTGCCTTAGTGAAATAAAACAATCCTCAGAAGAGAGTGGTAAAAGTGCTACTTAGAAAAATAAGGCCAGCATGGATGCAAGTAAATTCTTGGGTATAATGATCTTAATTAAAACATCTGTAAGAATTTATAAGCAGTTCACCTAAAAACAATTACAGGGAGTAAATAGATAGTCTCATCATCAGCACATCATCAGCAATATTTTCCTAAAAGCTTAATTGTTATTTATCTAGAATTCCTGTAGTAGTGATAGTGTGATGATGTGTAGGAGCCCACATGTGCTTATTCATCTCTTGACTTTTACAGCCGTCCCTAAAGAACTACTTAGAATGGCGACAGTCAAAAAGTTAAAGGATCCTGGACATACCTTTAATTTTACACTCTTGGAGTTCCCTTGCACTTTTTTTTTTTTTAACAGAAGAGGAATCCTAAAATATTTTTTCATTTGCTTTTTACACAGGCTTCCTTAGATCACAAAGAAATATTTTAAATCTTCTTGCCTGGTGTCAATCACATTGTCTTCTTTTCCTTGGCCTATGGGAATCTCCTTCTCCTTCCTCAGGGCCTTATCAGGACAAAACTTCTCCTACTCATTCAGTGACAATCATAAGACCCCAAGAAAATCATAAGTCATCAAGTACACATGTTGCTGGAAGGGAATCTGACAAATTTTAAGAGGATATTAAACATCCATAAGGCCATCCATTGGCAACTTGTGATGAAATGAGATGAATGGTGGCCCTCAACTTCCTGGGACAGAAGCTATCTAAAGAAGCTTAGAAATGCTACGCAAGGCATGTAGACAATGACTGTTGAAGCTCATACAGGATAGACTCCAGTTTTGATTGTAGAGCCCTACCTATATTCATTCACTCAAAAGACCATTCAATGAAAGTAAAATTTGGATCTTTTCTTGCCAGTGATGCTGGAATGGCTAGGACCCCCCTGAAAGAGCAGAGAACTGGGTAATTATCCATCAAAGCTCACCTAGGCTCTACATACCACAGGGATATTTTTTAACTTAATGGAATTTTTTGGTCTTTATTACCTAAATGATTTTTTTAAGTTTCAAAAGTTAACTCTAGCCATGTGTACATTTTGTCACTTCTCTCACGAAATCGCTCATGAATAGCTACATGACTGTTTCATGTAATATGACATCATGCAAATAAACCAAAGCATATTTTCTGAAATACTACATATGACAACAAAAGCCAAGACATGGCTCATGTTCAACAATGGGTTCTACTTCAAACATTTGGCTGAAGGAGAAAATAAATTATAAAATTTTTAAAAAGCTGGGAATATTTTTACACGAAACAGACAGCATTTACCAAAATCATAACTTTTTTTGTTTTGCTTTCAGCATTGCTGTGTTTTCAGTACTTTTTTTTTTTTTTTTGGTCACACTGTCTGCCTTTTAGACACAGGACATCAGATAGCTAAAGGCAACATTCCTCACTCACATTACTCACGTGAGGTCTCGTGATGTGCAATAACCGAAGTCACGGTCAAAACAAACACAAGTTCATGATCCTCAAAACCACGACTTTTAATTATTTCACACAAGTAGAACATTGCAAAAAAGTATGCTGGTATCTTAGTGGGACAACAGCATTCAGAACTAAAAGTATTCTTTCCAGATAAGACGTGTGAAATGTGCATTTCCTAGTTTCATTTTCTCCTGATCTTGGGGCAGATTTTTGGGGTGACAGGAATCTTTAGTCATGAGATTTCCAGATGTGAGGTAGAAATACTGACTCTTTCTGATTTCCCATTTAACCACTGGCTTCACCACTTTAGTCCTCTATTTCTTTATCTATAATTGAATGCTGTGAAAAAGACAGTATCTAAGACTGCTTTCATTCTACATTTTGGGAGTGTATGATTCTTTCAGAACTTGGTTGTGAATTCTGTGAGTGTTTGAGAAACTTTATCTCACTAAAAGAAGTACGAGTTTAATTCACTCACTAAGTTGTTTGCCTAAATGTATTAACCTTTGTGCCATGATTCTTAACATTTTCACATTGCGTATTGCATGTTGCAGATATTAGTTCAGTGATGCCATCCGGGTAAAATCCTTGTTTCTGCATGAGGCAGCGTCATTGACTAGCAGCCACAGTTTCCTGTGGCCTTCAGGTTTTGCCTTAAGATTTCTTAGAAAAGGAGCTGGTGATAAATATTTCGCAGCCTAATTAGAAAGGGTAAGATAATTTTTACAAGTTAGATATCCTCTCTAATTTACATCTCCGAGTAACTGAGGAGTGACTAATGTGAAAGCAAATATTATTTCAATACGTAAGTTTATTTGTACCACACTTCCAAGATGCAGATTAATGATAATGCCTTATGAGTTGGTGTTAGGACATTACAGCCTGAAATATCATCTCAACATTTAAAAACACATCCTCCTAAGTATATCTTTTTTAGTTTAAGCTTATGTTCAAAGGAAGAGAACTTTGTTTTGTTTCTTTTAAATCTTGTAGTTATTTTAATAGATGTGTTTACACGTATGTAAGGGAGAGAAAGAGTGAGAGGGAAGAAACCTTGTTAACTTAAAGGAAGGTTAGGGCAGGGAAGTTGAATGAGGAAAAACCAAATTCATCATTGTTTGTAGCACAGCCTTACACATATATTTCAGATAATTTTAATTTCTTGTATTTATTCCACTCATGTAAATACTGTTTTCTAGTCACTCTGTTTATGTCTATACAAACTAGCTAAGTAAGAAATTAAGACTTCCTATTAAATATGGTGGGGTGAATTTCTAACTTTATCTCAACTCTCTCCCAAAGCCCTACTAAAAAGATAATAACATTTTTAAAAAGGCATAAACAGTGCTGGGCTGGAGCCAGCTCTTACCTGGTGTCAAGACACAATTGTTAAATATTCAGGACTCTTACAAGCCATTGTTAAATTATTGGTAGCTTGAAAACAGTCATAGTGTGAGTACACACCACTAAAATGAGCGAATGCTACAAAGTAGGGCCTTTTCTTTCTCCTCTTTCTCCTCCTTTTCTCAGAGAGCCATTTACCAGCACACCACTGAACAAACCCATCAGGAAAGAAACCTTCAGAGAGTGAAAGACATGAGATGGGAGTTATCAGTATGAATCAGAAGCCAGAAAGCTGATGTTTAACTGGTAAATGACTTAGTTGACTGAAAAAAAAACAAAGAAAGCCTTCAGTGAGGGAAAGTCTACCCTCTCACCCCAACCCCAAAAGTTATTCAATGCAGAAAACCCTGGAAAGACTTATGAATCTGAGACCTCAGTTGCCTGTGAAAGCAGAAGGGCAAAGTGGGGCTGAAAATAGGAAGAAAGTTTATTAAAAGAGAAATTGGATCCTTAGATCCAGCACTACACGCAGCCAGGTAATAACTACTCCCATAACCCGAAGAAGATGGGAGAGGTTAAATAAGACAGCTATAAACTGTGGTGCCCCAGCTGTGCTGAGAGTGAGTCCGATGTGCTGAAACCAGGGGAATTAAGTGAGAAGTAATGTACTGAATGCAGATACCCAACCTCTCTTCTCCTGCTCAGTTTCTAGGATGCTGAGAACCAAGTATGAGATTGGAGGACTAAAATCTAAGGAAATTACCCTTAGGGATGGTGGGTAGTTAGTGACGCTCAGAGTTGGGGATCTCCCAATAATGGCCTGTTCCCTGCCAGGTTAGCCTATGATAAAGCCCACAGCTGCCTTCACCTTTGTGAAAACCAGAGTTTCTAGTCAAAATCTTACTCTTAAAAACTTTACTCTTACAATGTCAATGGACAACCAAGAGTCAACAGATATTACAGGAAAGACTTAAGTAAAAGGAAATGACCAAAACAACTAGATTAAAAAAAAAAAAAAAAGAATCTGAAGGAAATAGAGACAATGTAGAGAGTAGGAAAATATTTTAAAATTAATTAACATTCTCAGAGCTATAGAAGAAGATATTACATCCATGAAACAAGAGCAGCAGGCTATGAAAAGGACCATACAGAGAAAAAGGACAAAATTCTTTGTAATTAAAAATATGTTAACATAACTTAAAAACTTATCAGGAAACTTGAAAGATAAAAATAAGGACAAATCTCAGGAAGTAGGACAACATAAAAGTAGGAAAATTAGAAAAGTTAAAAAAGATATAGGGGCTTCCCTGGTGGCGCAGTGGTTGAGAATCTGCCTGCTAATGCAGGGGACGCGGGTTCGAGCCCTGGTCTGGGAAGATCCCACATGCCGCGGAGCAACTGGGCCCGTGAGCCACAACTACTGAGCCTGCGCGTCTAGAGCCTGTGCTCCGCAACAGGAGAGGTCACGATAGTGAGAGGCCCGTGCACTGCGATGAAGAGTGGCCCCCGCTTGCCACAACTAGAGAAAGCCCTTGCACAGAAACGAAGACCCAACACAGCCAAAAATAAACAAATAAATTTAAAAAAAATAAATAACAAATGTTCAAGTACAATTGGTGTCTTTAAAAAAAAAAGATATAGGAGAAAGTCTAATTTCTGAATAATGTTAAATTCTAAAAAGGGAAAATGGAACAAAATAGAATGGGAAAATTGTCAAATAAATAATAATGGAATATTTCCTAGGATGAAAATGAATGGATTTTCAGATTGATAGGGTCACAGAATCACAGAAAAATAAATTTTAAAATACTCAAATAAAGGTATATGGATGCAAAAGTTCAGCATGCTAGAAATGGAAGATTCTAAAAGCAACTGGCAAATAAGGAATCAAAAAGTCACTTTGAGATTCAAAAAGAAATATTAGAAAATATAAATAATAGACCAATTCCTTGGAAAAGCTGCAGGAAAATTATTTTCAGACTATAATTCTATTTTAAGCAATATTAACAAACGAGTATGAGGGTAGAAAAAATATATTGTTAGTTGCAGGTAGAAAATAAATATTTTTAATTGCAAGGCCTCAAAATGATACCTCCCACATACCATGTCTTCAGAACTACTGGAGGGTGTGCTTCAGCAACATGAGGGAATAACACAAGAAAGAGGAAGCTAGAGGCTTCAGGAAACAGAAATTCAGAAACAGAAAAGAGAAGGAAATTCCCAGGACACTGATGAAGAGAAGTCCCAGGACAACAATTGCCCTGCAGGCTGGTTGAGAAACTAGTCCAGAGAAAGAGGTTGGAGGGCTCCAGATGGAATAACAGATATGTCGGAATGCCTAGTACACTTTTGGAAGAGATTTTGGGGATGAATTAGCCATTGATAGGTAAAAAAGTAAGTAAAGGAAAAAACTGGAGTAATGCTTAAGTACAGGGAAAGCATATTATACAAAAAGAAATGTAATCATAATTAAGAACGTTGTTCATTAATGGCTAATATTTCCACTGTAGTAACAATTTTGCTTTAACCAAAAAGAGTAGTGAGGGTAAAAGGTAAGTGCACCTGCTTTTCTGTTGGGGTTAGGAATACAATAGATTGAAAGAGCTAAATTTTTAACTTTCACAGTAGCAAGTCAACAGATAACATCTACAACTGCCTGCCTTCTTAAATCACATACATATATTATTTTGATAAAAAATTAAATGTATATAAAGCAAATAATAAAAAAGAAAAGCAACTAAGGTGGAAAACTTAAGCCGAACTCCATCACTTTTCCAACATTTTGACACCATTATTTGAACAGTTTATACATACTTTAAAACTGAAAATCATGACTTCGATTTTCAATGACCTCAGGGTCTCCCAAGGCTATAATCATGGTGCTGCCAGGGCTGCAATTTCATCTGAAGCTAAGGTCTTCTTTCAAGCTCATGTGGTTGTTTTCAGAATCCACTTTCTCACAACTGTAGAACTCAGGGCAGCCTGCTTTTTCAAGGCCAGCAGGAGAAAACATTTCTGACCTCCAGACTTTCTTTGAGCCGATTCATGATTAAGTCAAACACACTCAAGATAATCTCCCTTTAGTTTAAATCAAAATTAACTAACTTGGGGCCTTAATTACACAGCATAATCCTTTACCTTCCCAAATAAAGTAACTGAATCACAGAAGCAACAATTCCTCATGTTTACAGGTCCTCCCCACATTCAGCAGGAGGAGATAACAGGACTGCAGGACATATAGACTACAGTAAGGGGATCTTGAGGGCCATCTTAGACTTTTGCCCCCCCATCTGGTTTGAGACCCTCATCTACAGCTGTATTTGCTCAAAGTCAACTTTAAAACTTTGCAACCCCCAGGAAAATATTCTAGGATGGATCACTTTCCTTTTATACGCACTCAGTTTTTCTCTGTTTCATATAATCTAATGACACCCTTATTCCCTATTTGAATATATATTCC
Source organism: Balaenoptera acutorostrata (assembly GCF_949987535.1). Taxonomy (NCBI): domain Eukaryota; kingdom Metazoa; phylum Chordata; class Mammalia; order Artiodactyla; family Balaenopteridae; genus Balaenoptera; species Balaenoptera acutorostrata. The sequence continues at coordinate 13,458,146 of NC_080071.1, forward strand.
AAATATTTGTTAGAAACTGAAATTTTGAGAGAAAAATTATGGGAATTCAAATTCTCAAGGCCAACTGCTTAGGTTAGTTTTTCCAAGATCTGCTAAATCGAGTTTAATTCTTTCTTAAATATTATTATATAAGGCTTCCACCCTCCTCCCCAATAAAACAGCTATTCCTGAAAAAGCAAGGAATTCATGCCTAGATTTTACCTGAACAAGTTTTTCAAAAGAGAACGTTGTGAATAAAGCTTGCATTCTGGTGACCTTTCCATTTCTATAAGGGCAAGTAGTTCATTTGAATTAAATAGAAATAATTTGTTTTTGTAATAAGCAATGGCTGACAAGACCTACATCATTGTTGAAATCGATTGTTTTTATCCTAATATCAGAAGTCCTTATGTTTCCCCTCTCTGGAGGCACAGTATTTACCAGTATTACTTCTTACTGGAACACTAAAAAGTCAATTTTCTTAGACTTTTAGAGCAATAATCTTGGAGGATTGTGATCCTTTTATAAATGTGCCTGGAAAGATAGTAGTTACAAATACAACAGTAAAACTCTGAAGGGTTTACAAGCCTTGGTAAGTACCTTGAATCCAGCATGCATTTTAGAATATATCAAACTATTTATTAAAAAAAAGAAAAGATGATGAATTGGGTGATTGGGATTGACATGTACACACTGATGTGTATAAAATTGATGACTAATAAGGACCTGCTGTATAAAAAAATAAATAAAATAAAATTCAAAAAAAAGTTATAGAAGGTTTGTAAAAGATGAATCTTAGGAAAGGAATTTTATGTGTGATCAAGCTGGATAAGATTAAACTAATTTATTATAATTGTTTTAAATATAAACTTTAAGATCAATAGTGTACTTATGTAAAACTGGAAATTAATCTTCTTTCATCTGCTAAGAGGACAAAGTTTTCTTGGACTATTGCTCTGCTCTTGATAAGACATTATGAAAGGCTTTTCTTTACCTTTTAAATCATCTGCCTAGAAAACAAAGAATGTGTGCCTTTTCAAAAAAAAAAAAGAAAAGAGATTGTTCCTGAAATTCAGTTTTAGGAACATATGAACAATATTTTTATCAAATTGAAATCAAGACACATACTTATTTTTACTCTTTTAGATCAAGTGAATTATTTTTGGAATGCAAATACTTGCTTTTTGTCTTACTTGTTTTGAAATTTCATAAGATGAAATATTTAAAATGGGGTGTATTCATGTAAATGCTTTAACTATGTATGGAATGTTTTATTAAAAGGGAGAACCCAGTTTGGAAATTATGATTTTCCAGCTCTAGTGAGTGGAAACTCACCACACTTCTGGCATCACTTTTCCAAAGGGGAAAAAAATGATAAATGATTTCAATAATTCTTAGTCTGTTCTTTGAATGTTTCATGAGAGAAGTAAATGAAGTTTGGAAAGAAATTGCCCTTATAAGTTCCAAAGAGTATTGCCAAACACTTATTTTGAATTTTCTTTTCTTTAATTTCCAATTTATATAAAACCTTCTGGAAGAGTGCTGCTGAAACAAACGGAAGAGTTCTAATAATCTATGTTACAGTTAAATATGTTAATACTCACCATAATTGTCCCTTAAACCAATTAGATTTTAGTACTGATTTCTTGCTCTCTATTCCTATCTTTCACTTAATAACTTTATAGTTTTTTTAAATTAAAAATATTTTTCTGAGTATGTTTTGAGTTCCTCTAATTCTAGATAATACAAATTTTCTCTTTTATATTGGTCAGCTCATTTCAGAAATAAGAAATATTTTGCCATTTTCCTTCTTAAAAATCTTTGTGTGATTTTTCAGCATTCAATAGGTGCTAAAATTGTGAATTTGGTCAACAGAATAACTAAGTGGTATGATATGAGGGGAAGCATCTTTAGCATAAGAAAACGCCTCCAAAATACAACTATTTTGAATTTTTTAACACCATTAGCAAAGCTACCATAGTATATTATTCTCTATAGAAAAATCTTTTAATCTTTTTCATGCTTAACCAAAATTCACTCCTTTTATTTATTATAATATATATTAATCATACTAAGGTAAACATGTTAAAAGAACTTTTAGCCAGTGTAAAAGGCTGAATGAGGAAGAAATAAATGTATAGCAATGATATATACTGAATTCAGTACTCAATAACTTATAATAACCTATAATGGAAAAGAATCTGCAAAAGAATATATGTATAACTGAATCACTTTGCTGTATACTTGAAACTAATACAACATTGTAAATTAACTATACCTCAATGCAATACAGACTATTTTCTGACCAAATGGGTCATGCAATAATGTGCATAGGTGTTGAACTCTTAAAAGAATTACAAAATTTTAATTCATTCAATCTTTCATTTCCTAATTAGAGTTTGGAAAAAACTTCTTGAAATTCTCATATTTTATAATGTAGCAGATTTGGCTGTGCTAATGAACTCTAAGTTAACAATCACATTTTTTAAAAATACAGAACTTGGCTTAATAACGATTTTCTTTCTACTAGGCATTTTTGTGAGAGAAGCCATTTTATTTTCATTCTTAGAAGGACTTCATGCATGAGCTTGCCACTTCACAGTGTATTTGTCAAACATGGACCAGCTTATTTTTAATCAATGTGTTAGGAGAGGTAAGTTAAAAGGGCATATCATCCTACACATAGGAGGCAGGATGAATTTTCAAATTGTTACATTAGAGAAATGTCCCACTCTGTAGAGCTAAGCATTTTCAACTGGAGTTTTCACTGTTGATGGGTACTTCTTTTTTTTTTTTTAATAAATTTATTTATTTATTTATTTATTTTTGGCTGTGTTGGGTCTTCGTTGCTGTGCACGGGCTTTCTCTAGTTGCGGCAAGCGGGGGCTACTCTTCGTTGCAGTGCGTGGGCTTCTCATTGAGGAGGCTTCTCTTGTTGCAAGAGCATGGGCTCTAGGCACGTGGGCTTCAGTAGTTGTGGCACGCGGGCTCAGTATTTGTGGCTCATGGGCTCTAGAGCACAGGCTCGGTAGTTGTGGCACACAGGCTTAGTTGCTCCATGGCATGTGGGATCTTCCTGGACTGGGGCTCGAATCCATGTCCCCTGCATTGGCAGGCGGATTCCTAACCACTGCACCACCAGGGAAGTCCTTGATGGGTACTTCTATGCAACTTGGTTAGAGAGATAGCATCTCCCTGTTAAAGTTACGATACAGGCAGTTTATGTTGATTTTCTTAAAAAAAATCACAAATCACATACACCTAACATTTTAAACAAATGTTATCCTTCCTAAGCACTTTTTTTTTTTAAATTTTTTTTTACACTTTTATTATTTATTGGCTGTGTTGGGTCTTCGTTTCTGTGCGAGGGCTTTCTCTAGTTGTGACAAGCGGGGGCCACTCTTCATCGCGGTGCGTGGGCCTCTCACTATCGCGGCCTCTCTTGTTGCGGAGCGCAGGCTCAGTAGTTGTGGCTCACGGGCCTAGTTGCTCCGTGGCATGTGGGATCTTCCCAGACCAGGGCTCGAACCCGTGTCCCATGCATTGGCAGGCAGATTCTCAACCACTGTGCCACCAGGGAAGCCCTCCTAAGCACTTTTTGATTAAATTCCTCTTATTCATTTTAGTATTAATCTACACACTATTAGCATGGACATTCTTGAGAGCAAAAACTCTTTAAAACTGCATCTTCTCAATGGAATATTACTCAGCCATTAAAAAGAATGAAATAATGCCATTTGCAGCAACATGGATGGACCTAGAGATTGTCATGCTGAGTGAAGTCAGACAGAGAAAGAGAACTATTGCATGATATCCCTTATATGCAGAATCTAAAAAGAAATGATACAAATGAACCTATTTACAAAACAGAAACAGACTCACAGACGTAGAGAATGAACTTAGGGTTACCAGCGGGGGAAGGATGGGGGAAGGGATAGTCAGGGAGTTTGGGATTGACATGTACACACTGCTATATTTTAAATGGATAACCAACAAGGACCTAGTATATAGCCCAGGGAACTCTTGCTCAGTGTTATGTGGCAGCCTGGATGGGAGGGGAGTTTGGGGAAGAATGGATACATGTTTATGTATGGCTGAGTCCCTTTGCTGTGCACCTGAAACTATCACACCATTGTTAATCAGCTATACTCCAATATAAAATAACAAGTTAAAAAAAAACTCATCTTCTTATGACTATTTACAGGGAGTTATTGGAAACCTGAATTAGAAAATATGGATTTAGGTAAATGTGATGTCACCTATATCTATATATAATAATAAGATGGATTTCTCACAGTTTATGTAATACATATTGTTATAGGTTATAAATGTCAAAAAGTAATTAATCTCCTATCAAAGAGAGCCCTAGGCAAAGTTTAATTGTATAAATGTTGTCATATGCATTCACAACTTGTTTTTTTAGCCATATCCCCTACTCTAGCTACTGCTCCTCTTTTGTCATACCCATGGTTAAAAACACAGACTTTGAGTCAGACAGACAGAACTAGTTCTAATTTTAGCACTTTTTGAGCTGCTTTCTTTACTTCTCTGATCCTCCAAGTCTTCATCTGTAGAATGCTGACAACAATGCCAACATCATAGGCTTATTGTGAGAAATTCCTGCCTTGATGTATATGAAATGCCGACACCAGTCTCTGCCAGGTAGAACATAGTAAAAAGAAGCTCTCTGCATTATCACCCTCCCCATCATTGTGAGGGTTGGAGCAGCAGGAATAGCTATGCCAGAAGTGGCAGCAATAACAGCAATATTGGTTTAAACCCCCTGTCCCACACCAGACTCTTTTTCTATATCAAAACCTGTTTACAGGGAAAATTCTGATATAATCTTGAGGGCATAAGTGATTTATGGACCCTCAAAAGTTATTATTATTCTCAGAAATATATTTAAGTGAGTGAAAATTAAACATATGACATGAAATTTAAAATGACATGAAAATAGTAAAAACCTAATACAGGATTTCAGGCATCAGTGATCCAAATAGCCAAGGTACCTTGTATTTTCACATTCCAATAGTCCTAATTTTTTACCTACTGGTGCTATCTTGGTCAGGAATTATTTCACTGCAAAGAACAGAAAACTACAAACATTATAATAGGAAAAAAAAATTCAAGGGAAGGGATTTATTATGAGGAATCAATGCTATCTCATAACCCAAGGACAGGATGCATTTTTTCCTTCACGTGGGCTTAATTCTTTCTTTATTCAGACTGTTATTCTCAGTTTTTCTTGGCTCATGTGCCAAACATGTCCAACCCTGTCTTGGTATTATAAGGGACTCTATGAAAGTTGTTTTGGGGAGCTTGTACTTCTCCTGTTTCACTTGCTACCTTGTAACAAGCTTTCTGCTTTGGATCACCGACTACCGCCTAAAGTAGTTGAAGCTGTCAGCCTTAAACGTAAACAAGATGATCTAAATTGAGCCTAAATATTACACCCATTTTAACATATACTATGTTCTGCCTGGCAAGGTAATATGCTAGAGCAGGGGTCCCCAACCCCCGGGCCATGGACCGGTACCCGTCCATGGTCGGTTAGGAACCTGGCGGCACAGCAGGCGGTGAGCGGCAGGTGAGCAAGCAAAGCTTCATCTGTATTTACAGCCGCTCCCCATCACTCGCATTACTGCCCGAGCTCCACCTCCCGTCAGATCAGCAGCAGCATTAGATTCTCATAGAAGCATGAACCCTACTGTGAACTGCACATGCAAGAGATCTAGGGTGCACGCTCCTTATGAGAATCTAATGATGATGATTAGATTCATCGTAATGCTTGATGATCTGAGGTGGAGCTGAGGCGGTGATGCTGGCACTGGGGAGTGGCTGCAGATACAGATCATCATTAGCAGAGAGGTTTCGCTGCACAGAGACCATAATAAATCAATTGCTTACACACTCATACCAAAACTCTATAAACCCTGTCAGTGAGTGGCAAGCGACAATTAAGCTGCATCTGGTGGCAGGCTTTAAGTCAGAATCCGACACTTATTTTAGTCCTTGCATGGCCTGCCCATTATTTTATTTACCACTTCTGTCGGCGCCTCTTTCCCACACTGCGCACTTGTCTCAGTCTTAGTTTTGGTAAGCCCACAAGCTAACCCTAGCCAAAATGAGTAAAAAACAAACGTCAATGGAGGGCTTCTTTGAAAAGGGGGAAAGACCCAATGATGAGACAGCAGAAGACTCTACGATTGCCAACAAAAAGAAAGCTGCATTTAAAAGAAAATAGCAAGAAAAAAAAAAAAAAAGAAAATACCAAGAGTCCTACTTAAATTACGGGTTCATTGCAACAGATGATTCACATTCTCCAAGCCCGCTTTGTATAATATGTGGCAACCGGCTATCCAACGAAGCCATGAAACCTTCAAAACGGCTTCACCACATGGAGATCAAGCACCCTGCATTAAAAGACAAGCCTTTGGAGTTTTTCAAAAGAAAAAAAAAATGTGAACACGAAGAACAGAAGCAATTATTGAAGGCCACCACTTCATCAAGTGTGTCTGCACTGAGAGCATCATTCTTAGTGGCTAACCACCTTGCTAAAGCTAAGAAGCCCTTTACTGTTGAGGCAGAGTTGATCCTGCCTGCTGCTAAGGACATTTGTCCTGAACTTTTAGGAGAGGCTGCTGTTCAAAAGGTGGTACGTGTTCCTCTTTCGGCTTGCACCATAACTAGATGAATTGATGAAATAGTAGAAGATATTGAGGCACAATTGTTATGGGGATTAATGAGTCACCGTGGTACACAATCCAGGTTGACCAGTCTACCGATGTTGACAACAAGGCGACAATGCTTGCTTTTGTGTGATATATTTTTCAGGAGGATATGCATGAGGATACGTTATGTGCACTTTTATTGGCAACCAACACTGTAGCTGCAGAACTATTCAAGTCTTTGAATGACTACATATCAGGAAAACTGAATCGGTCATTTTGTGTCGGTATATGCACGGACGGAGTGGCTGCCATGACTGGACGGCTTTCTGGTTTCACTACTCGGGTCCAAGAGGTCGCTTCTGAATGTGAGTCCACGCACTGTGTCATCCATAGAGAAATGCTGGCTAGCCGAAAAATGTCACCTGAACTTAACAACGTTTTGCAGGATGCGATTAGAATTATCAACCACATTAAAGTACGTGTCCTTAACTCATGTCTGTTCACGCAGCTCTGTAGGAGATGGATGCAGAGCACACACGTCTTCTCTTATACGCAGAAGTGAGATGGCTTTCTAAAGGTAGATCACTGGCCAGAGTTTTTGAGTTACTAGAGCCTCTCCAGAGATTTCTTTTAGAAAAACAGTCACTACTGGCAGCACATTTCAGCGACACAGAATGGGTCACAAAACTTGCTTCCTTGTGTGACATATTCAACCTGCTCAATGAACTCTACCTATCACTTCAGGGGAGAATGACAGCTGTGTTCAAGTCGGCAGATAAAGTGGCTGCATTCAAAGCCAAACTGGAATTATGGGGGCGGTGAGTGAACATTGGGATTTTTGACATGTTTCAAACATTAGCAGAGATTTTCAAAGAGACTGAGCCAGGGCCTTCTTTCTCCCAGCTGGTGCATGGTCACCTATCTCAGCTTTCAAAAGAGTTCGAGCATTACTTCCCAACCACAAAAGACCCCCAAACTGGGAAGGAATGGATCCGTGACCCAATTGTGAATAAGCCAAGTGAATCGACTTTGTTCGTGCTAGAAGAGGATCAACTGCTTGAGGTCGCAAATGATGGTGGCCTTAAAAGTATGTTTGAGACAACTTCAGATCTCCATACATTCTGGATTAAAGTCAAGGTGGAATAGCCTGAGATTGCCACAAAAGCACTGAAAAGCCTGCTTCCATTTCCACCATCTTATCTTTGTGAAGCAGGGTTTTCTGCAGTGACAGCAACCAAAACGAGATTACGGAGTAGACTGGACATAAGAACACACTTCGGGTGTCGCTGTCTCCCGTCCCCCCCCCAGATGGGACCATCTAGTTGCAGGAAAACAAGCTCAGGGCTCCCACTGATTCTGCATTATGGTGAGTTGTATAATTATTTCATTCTATATTACAATGTAATAATAATAGAAATAAAGTGCACAATAAATATAATGCGCTTGAATCGTCCTCAAACCATCTGCCCCCTCTCCACCCCAGTCCGTGGAAAACTTGTCTTCCATGAAACCGGTCCCTGGTGCCAAAAAGGTCCGGGACTGCTGTGCTAGAGTCTTTATTCCTATTTAGATGGAAATTCTCCCCTTTTTTCCCACACTTTGTTTTGGGGGCATGGGAAGTGGTATTAAATTTCCTTTTGTTTTATTCATACAATGTGAGTTTGTTTTCTATAAAATTATCTCTATCTCTATTTGTTTCTATCTATCTATCTATGTATCTATCATCTACCTATCTCTCTCTCTCTCTCTCTCTCTCTCTCTCTATCTATCTATCATCTATCTACACACATATTTTAATTCTATCTTTGGGGCTAGAAAATTAGTCTTTAATTAAGTGAATGCACTTGCTTTCTATTGCTTCTCAGTTCCCAACAGAGGCTGACCAGTCTTTGAGTCTGAATGACAGTTAACTAGAGAGAGTGGCTCATGGGTCCATTTTGGTTCAGGGCTCCATCTTTGTTCTACTTAACTATGGACAATAGCAGGGACCATGGGACTCAGACCCTTTAGGTGCAGAGTGAAGGCAGGTTCTTTAAGAAAAGAGTGAGAGAGTGGGGAGGGAAGATTGGAAAAGAAACTTACAGGAGTATCCTGCAAACTACAGAAATCCTACAACCTAGGCCAGCAGGTTTCTATTTTTGGTATGCATGAGAACTACCAGGGACATTTGTTTAAAAAATGCAAATTCTCATGCTCCATCTTCTGAACATGACTGTTTATGTTGAAATAACTAACATGACACATTGTTACTTGTTGGTAAATTCCACATTACTAAGCTGTGGTAAGAACAAAATGTATCATATTTATCTTTTCAGCATAAACTGGCTTTTCTAAATAACATTTTCTGAGTTCTTAACGCAACCAACAAAATGGGAGTGAAAATTCTTTAAATAAAAAAATGATACATGAGGCAATATTTGATTAAATTGAATAAACAATATATGAGAAGTAACCCAAAGCTTAATTTCAGGGCCATTGTGATTTGATTATTGTTGTTGAATATAATTGTTTAAAATTTAAACCATCTTTCATGAAGCATTTTCTTTTGTTAAATATTGAAGTATAAATGACTTATTATATTTTATTAGTTTCATGTGTACAACATAGTGATTTGATATTTTTATATGTCAGAAATGATCCCCATGACGTCTAGTAACCATCTGTCACCATACAAAGTTATTACAATATTATTGACTATATTCCCCATGCTGTACATTACATCCCTGGGACTTACTTATTTTATAACTGGAAGTTTGTACCTCTTAATCCCTTTCACCTATTTCACCCCTTGCAACCCTCCCGTTTGGCAACCATACATGTGTTCTCTGTATCTGAGTCTGTCTTTGTTTTGTTATGTTTGTTTGTTTTTCTTTAGATTCCACATATAAGTGAAATCCTATGGTACTTGTCTTTCTCTGTCTGACTTATCTCACCTAGCATAATAACTCCTAGGTCCATCCATGTTGTCACAATTGGCAAGAGTTCATTCTTTTTTTACAGCTGAATTATATATATATATATCACATCTTTATCTATTTATCTATCAATGGATTTTTAGGTTGCTTCCATATTTGGCTATTGTAAGCAATATCGCAATGAACATTGGCGTGCATAAATCTTTTCAATTTAGTGTTTTTATTTTCTTTAAATAAATGCCCAGGAGTGGAGTTCCTAGATCATATGGTAGTTCAATTTTTAATTTTTTGAGGAACCTCTATACTGTTCTCCAGAGTGGCTGTACCAACTTACATTCCCAAAGCAACGCATGAGGGTTCCCTTTTCTCCACAGCCTTAGCAACACATGTTATTTCTTGTCTTTTTGATAGTAGCCATTCTGACAGGTGTGAGGTGATACCTCATTGTGGTTTTCATTTGTATTTCCCTGGTGATTAGTGATATTGAGCCTCTTTTTCATGTGCCAGTTGGCCATCAGTATGTCTTCTTTGGAAAAATATCCATTCAGATCCTTTGTCCATTTTTTTAAAATGAGTTGTTTGGGTTTTTTGTTGTTGTTGTTGTTGTTTTTGATGTTAAGTTGTATAAGGTGTTTGTACATATTGAAAATTAACCCTTTATCAGATATATCATTTGCAAACATGTTCTCTCATTCAGTAGGTGGCCTTTTTGCTTTGTCGATAGTTTTCTTGGATATGCAAAAGCTTTTTAGTTTGATGTAGTCCCATTTGTTTATTTCTGCTTTTGTTTCCCTTGTCTGAGGAGACATGTCCAAAAAGAATTCTGTCCTCCAGATCACTGACCCATTCTTCTGTATCATCTAATCTGTTGTTGATTTTCTCTAGTGTATTTTTCATTTCAGTTATTTTATTTTTCAGCTCTGATTGGTTCTTTATATTTTATGACTCTTTGTTGAAGTTCCCACTGTGTTCTCCATTCCTCTTCCAAGTTCCATGAGCATCTTTATGACCATTACTTTGAACTCTTTTTCAGTTAAATTACTTATCTCCATTCCATTAGGTTGTTTTTTTTTTTTTTCTAGGATTTTATCTTGTCCTTTCATTTGGGACATACTCTTCTGCCTTTCATTTTATTTGACCTTGTGTGTTTGTTTCTTTGAATTAAGTGAAACAGCTACCTCTCCCAGTCTTGAAGGCGTGACCTTCTGTAGGAACATCCCCTGTGTAGACTGCATGTGTTGGGCACCTCTGGCAGGCCAGCTGGAATTAGAGCAGGTATGGGCCAGGGGATTCTCAGGATGCAGTGTTTGAGGTCACTTGATGGGATGACTGGCACTGGAGTTGACATTGCCAGGGGTTCCTGGGGCACATTGTGCCGGGGCCACTTGGTGGGATGTCTAGAACTGGAGTGGGCCTTGGCAGGGTGGCTAGGGCAGAGACAGGCCAGAGCATCCTGGAACATACAGCACTGTGGCCACCTTGGCAGGACAGCTTGAGCTGGGATGAGTATAAGCAGGGGGGCCTGGGGTGCCCCACTGGGGCTGCCTTGGGGGGACAACTGGAGCTGCTCTGAGCCAGAGGCTTGGGACATGCTGGGGATCATATTCCATGCTATCAATGTGTTTATGTATGTAAGGTGCTTAGCATAGATATTGGTAGGTGAGAAACACTCAATAAATCTTAGTTTTTACTTTATTACTTACAGAAGTTGGATATAACATAGCCAGTAATAAGGTGTTGACCTGTCCTCTTTCACTATATATGTGTTTACTTGTAGATGAATAACAGAGATTTATTAGGAAATCTATGAATTGATGCCATAGAAACTTCAGACTATAACTACAATTAATACTATCATTCCCCCTAATATATTGTTCTTATAGCTTTTCCTTTTCCAAGGATAACTAGGTAGACAGGTAGATAGATAGATAGATAGATAGGTGAATTAACACATAAATATATAAAATGAATATATTCAGTATAATTAATAGTCATATAGCTTTTAGTGCTATGGCTTATACTTATCTAGGTGTTTGTGTACATATGTATGTAAAAATGTTTTTTATATGAGAACTTAAGTATTTTTCCAGTTAAATGAGTATACATTTCAGTATTATTGTTTTTCCTTTAAAAAAATACATTTAATGGTTCCATATATCCAGTGCTGAAACCTTCATCAGACCTACTTTAAACTTATTTTGTGACTGGATCCTTGAACCCTGCCTACAGCTAAATAAGTCGGAGAAATTTCTACTTTCTGGAAAGAAGCACTGCTGGGATATTTGGGATATTTAAAGCTGGTTACACTTCTCTAAATTTTTAGAATTACTAGCTGTTTGACACTTACTTCTATTTCTATGTTCTCTAAAACATAACTTCTTTCTTTTGAGGAGTCCTGTTCAGTGACTTCTCCCCCACCCTTCTGTTCAACATGCTAAGGTAGTTTCTCTGTTGTTTCTACTGACAGATATCAGTTTTCCATTTGTAGAAAGGATCTGGGGGAAACTGAACGATGATCTAGTCAGCTTGCCTTCCCACGTCAGGAAAAAGGGAAATGTAAGATTCTGTCTGCTACAATTATTATTTTGGAATTGTGGTGTAAACATTCCCCTCCAACCTACACCTGACAAAAAGCGTGGACTATTAACTCCAGTCTGCATCTTTTGGCACCAGGGACTGCTCAGGCATTGAAGGCTGAGTTGATAGTGGCTTCCCACAGTGGGGCTGAATTACAGGGCAAAGAGTTGTCATGAGGACCAGTGTGTTTGCACATGGCTGTGTCAACCCAGGAGTCATAAATGTGACATGCAAGCTCTAAATTTTCTAAGAAGTGTTAATATTTAAGAGTATATTAGACTCAGGAATTTGTAAATCAGCAGTTTTACTTTGAACAGATCTCCTGCCAGTTTTGACATTGTTGAGTAAATTGGCAGCCTGTTTGCTGTTGTTTCCTCTTTTTGAAATTTAACCTCTTGGAAAAACAGCAGTCTGAGCTGTTATATGTCTCAACATAGGCCACCAGAGAAGACCACTTAAAATTGTTTTTTTGATCTGGAGTATGAATTCCCCTCTAGCCTTCTAGCAACTTTCTTTCCTCCTTTTAAATCATTTTGACAGGGCATCTTTGCTGGGTTCAATTTTTGTGCCCTTTGAAAAGCTGGGGGCATAGGATTTAGGATGGAATATTCGCTGTTGGAGTTTCCTTCAGCTCACATTGTAAAAGAAGAAAGTTTCTCAAATTTTCACTCTGTGAATGGACACCTTTTTTACTCCAGTTAACTGATGTTTAATTCCATGCAACAGCATTTCAGATGTCAGATTTTTTAACATTTTTTTAAACACATGCAGACTTAGAATTAGCTGTGTTTGAATAATTAACAGTAATAGAAATAGTGATCACAATGATTCAAGTCATTGTTGTAAATAATATATGTTTAATATGTCACAGCTTCATTATTTTTACATTGCAAACAAAAGTTTACCATTTCTGAGTGGATTCAGAGGAAAAGTTTGTAGGGAAGGGATAGGCTTTGAAAAGAAATCAGTTCTAGGATATTTGGCCTCTGAATGTGTCTCTCCATGCAGTGTATAGAGATCTGGATATAATAAGATGATGATTCATGATATTTCTCTTGGATTAAAATTGGTTCAAGTCTTTCTCTGCCACTAGTAACTGGCCAAAATCTGCTTTTCTGGCTTTTTAGTCTCAAATGTCAGTTGGTAGAATTCCATAGAAAGGAGACTCTGTTTGAGACAATCAGCCATGTTGGTAAAACAATGTTTTGTTTGGAAATATCACAGACTGCTGCTTCAAAGTGCTTAATGAATGGGTATGTGTGTGTTTCTATATTTTTTTAAAGGAAACCAAAAGACAGGAAATACAAACCTACACATTAAAGAGTTCTGCCAAATGAAGAGCTCTGTCCTTTTTATAAAGACATTCTCTGCCAAGAGTTTGCCAAAACCTAATTGCAAATGAGCATCACAACTTCTCACAAACAAATCAGGAAATCCTGTGAATGGATGCCCAGTGTTTTCACGTGCATTGCCAAGAAATCACTGCCCACTGGGCAGAGATAGAAGGAGAAATATATTGCAGTGTCTATATATGGGTGTACTAATATCCTGCGGTTCAGACCATAGCTTCATAGCTATGATAATCCCTCATTTACGAAGCCTTTGATTATTTCCATAAATGGTGAGCAAACAGTGGTCCAGACAGAAAGGGATTTTATAAGTTCTAGTTTCTTGTAGAAAAACAAATATTGGTGTCTCTTTTCCAAATACCTGGAAATATGGATTCTAATTTTTTTTTTAATCTAGAGTTAGTTCAGTTTTATTTTGGTGTTAAGAGGCCAGAAAAATCTCAACTAGTAGAGCAATAATTTTATGGATTTTTATTTTTAAGGCAGTACTTAATGAGGCAATAAATGGTAAAATATTTTTGAAGTCAGATTTTTGGCCAAGCTTTAAACATAATGAATATCATTTCCTATCACTTTGTGATAGGCAGTATGTTACTCCTTTAAATATATGCAATAATTTTAATAGTTTGGATCCCTGTGAGCAAGTTAATACATTTTCAAAGAGTTCAGGAAATTTATCTCAAATTATTTAGCTAGCAAATGGCAGGTCTAGATTTTTAACAAAATTTTGTCTTACTCTAAACCCTCTGCTCTTTTTTTTAATAAATTTATTTATTTATTTATTTTTGGCTGTGTTGGGTCTTCGTTGCTGCACGCAGGCTTTCTCTAGTTGTGGTGAGCGGGGGCTACTCTTTGTTACGGTGTGCAGGCTTCTCATTGTGGTGGCTTTTCTTATTGCCGAGCACGGGCTCTAGGCGCACGGGCTTCAGTAGTTGTGGCTCGCGGGCTCAGCAGTTGTGGCTCGCGGGCTCTAGAGCACAGGCTCAGTAGTTGTGGCACATGGGCTTAGTTGCTGTGTGGCATGTGGGCTCTTCCCAGACCAGGGATCAAACCCACGTCCCCTGCATTGGCAGGCGGATTCTCAACCACTGCGCCACCAGCCACCAGGGAAGTCCATAAACCCTCTGCTCTTTATGACTATATTCTAATGATTTCCTTATATCAATAATAAGGCAAAGCATCTCACTTGACTCCAAAAAAGAAATTTAAAATTCCACTTATAATTTAATCCACAGAACTAAATTAGTATTTATTTTCAAAATATCTCTCATAACTTCCTTTATTATTTCTCACATTATTGAAGTGGCATAACTACTTCCACTCTCTTTACCCTTAATCTGACCCAGGGCCAACAAATGTACAGCACAGCTGCTGCACCCTCCTTCCCCTCGCCCCTGTCAGACATCACTAATAGAAAACCACACTCTTCTCATTGAGGCCAGCCTCAGCCTTGTGTTCCTCATCACAATGCTCCAGACAAACAATACCAGTCATCTGAACTTGGACCACACCCCGCCCCCCCAAATAAACTATATTTGCCATTAGGGATTCATTTCATCCTGTGCACTGTTACCAGAAAAATCCCCTTAATATATTTCTCTTATAATTTCACTGTTCTGAACAAAGTTAGTCAGAGGCTCAATATGGCCTACTACCTAAACTCAGATTCTGTAGCTCCTCTGAGAGCTTTCTAAAAGTTTCTTCTCAGCCTTTTCTTCCCCTCTCTTTACTCTTCTCCACAGATTTTACCTTTCATGTCCTGAATTTTGCATTCTCCTATCATTTGTGTGTTTGCTCTTGATCTAAGAATGTTGCTTTGTTCCTTTCGAGCAGGGGTCCCCAACCCCCAGGCTGCAGACCGTTACCAGCCCACGGCCTGTTAGGACCCAGGCCGCACAGCAGGAGGTGAGCGGTGGGCAAATGGAGCTTCATCTGCCGCTCCCCATCGCTCCTCATCACTCGCATTACCACCTGAACATCCCCCACCCCCCAGGTCAGTGGAAAAACTGTCTTCCACGAAACCAGTACCTGGTGCCAAAAAGGCTGGGGACCGCTGCTTTAGAGTGATATAATTGTGCCAGTCATTTTAGGTCAATCTCCCAACTATTTCAAAACCAACAGATTTCTTCTTTTTCCAAATTTCCAGATTTTCAATATAGTAGAAGTTCTCTAATTTAATGAGATCAAGACCAGTGGTTGACTGGTCAAATCAACAACAACAACAACAACAACAACAAATGCTAAAGGGAAGAATCATACATTTAGTAAATATTCTAATATAAAACTTTAAAAACTGTTCATTAATTCATCAAGCTTCTGATACAGGACCATTTTTCTTCTTTGATTAAGAGTCTGTTAAACAGCTCATACAGCTCAATAGCAAGGAAACAAACAACCCAATCAAAAAATGTGCAGAAGACCTAAATAATCATTTCTCCAGAGAAAACATACAGATGGCCAAAAAGCACATGACAAGATGCTCAACATCACTAATTATTAGAGAAATGCAAATCAAAACTACAATGAGGTATCACCTGACACCAGTCAGAATGGCCATCATCAAAAAGTCTACAAATAATAAATGCTGGAGAGGGTGTGGAGAAAAGGGAACCCTCCTGCACTGTTTGATGAGAATGTAAATTGGTGCAGCCACTATGGAGAATAGTATGGAGGTTCCTTAAAAAACTAAGAATAGAATTACCATATGATCCTGCAATCCCACTCCTGGGCATATATCTGGAAAAGATCAAAACTTTATTCAAAAAGATACATGTACCCCAATGGTCATAGCAGCACAAGACATGGAAGCAGTCTAAACGTCCATCAAAAGATAAATGGATAAAGAAGATGTGGTATATATACATACAACGGAATATTGCTCAGCCATAAAAAAGAGTGAAATAATGCCATTTGCAGCAACATGGATGGACCTAGATATTATCATACTAAGTGAAGCAAGTCAGACAGAAAGACAAATATCACATGATATCAGTTACATGTGGAATCTAAAAAAATGGTACAAATGAACTTATTTACAAAACAGAAACAGACTCACAGACATACAAAATAAATTGATGGTTACCAAAGGGGAAAGGTGGGGCAGGGATAAATTATGAGTTTGGGATTAACATATAGACACTACTATATACAAAATAAACAACAAGGACATACTGTATAGAACAGGGCACTATATTCAATATCTTGTAATAACCTACAATGGAAAATAATCTGAAAAATTATATACATGTATAACTGAATCACCCTGCTGTACACCTGAAATTAACACAGCATTGTAAATCAACTATACATCAATTTTAAAAGTCTACTAATAGGAATTTTACAGCATCTTTCTTGCATGCAGCACATTCATAATGCTTCCTTCATGATTCCCAATTGTGTTTTTTTTTAAAGTGGAGCAAGAACCTTCCAAGCATCACGAGTGCAAAATCTACCTAAATTTTTGTGATTTTTTTTCCCCTAATATTTTAAGTTTTCTTGCAATACTTAATCTGTTAGTGATTGTTTCTAGCCACTCATATTTAAGTCTTTATAAAGCAATCAATTTAGTTTTCATACAAAAAATCCCCACAACTCTCTTTATGCCCTATATTCCATTGATTTAATTATGTGATTTTAATAACAAGTACCACTGATACATTTGGAACAAACATGTTTGGGCAGCATAGCGCTCAACCTGCCGGTGTTCTTGAGGGGTCTTGAGAGCTGTGGGCAGGCAGCATGCTGTGACAATGTACTTGAGTGAATGGAGAGCTGAAGTTATTTGAGAGAGTTGGTTAAGTGAATGGTGAAGAGAAATTCTTCCAATTTATATGCATAGTCTATCTCGTTACTTGGCTCTGATTATACACAGATTTTGGGGGGAGGGGCATAATTATCTTTTTATGTAAACTGTTGTAGTTGACTCTACAGAGCTGGAACTTCAAGATTTCTTTGGAGTCTTCCTCACAGCAAATCATATTGACCTTACAATGAGAATATATAAAGTATTCAATACATTCTATTTGCTGATTAAACTCATATGGCAAGGTGAAGAAGGGAAGAGACTTTTTAGAAATCCACAGAAGGGAAACACTCCAAAGATTCACAACCTCAAACAATATATTGTAATTGGACTGGGAGAGATAATCAGAACATAAGAACATTTTGGAAACTAAGAGTATGGTTCCTGCACTAAAATTCTGGATACATTTATGGATATGAAGTAGTTTCCAAAGCACAGAATAAATTAGTGGTAATTGTTTAAATAAATAATAATAGAAGAATTTACATTGAATAATTAAAATGGCATTTTAGAATTTCAAAAAAATTTTAAAACATTTTTGTTTCCATTATTTTAGATATTGTCACTCTATCATTCTCAGTTTAACCAAAGAGAAATGGAAAGGCTGAGAGATTTGTCCAAGTGATCTAAGCATCACTAACCAACCACAGGGTACCCAAAATGTTCTTAGTTCTTAGTCAAAAGACTTAATAGCTTTTTACCAAAAATAACTACTTCAGTCAAAGAGAGAAGGATAATTGCTACTTCCACAGACAACGTAAGAAACCAGCATCGTTCCAGCCCAGAAAGCAACATTAAATGACCACCCACATACCCCATCACAGATTTATCTTCTCCAGCTGCAAGACCCTCTTCTCTTTGGCTTCCCACCAACCTAGAAAGAAGAACTAATGAATACACAAAGTTTGAAACAGATGCAAAGGCCGTATGTGTAAGAAGTGCCACTGTGCTTAATTTAATCTCTGGGTCAGCTATTCCCTGCTCACTGGTGCAGTCAAGGATCCAAGCCAGACCTTTGCAGAGACTGTGGTGGCTCTACATCCGCCAATAAAAATACCCGCTGTGCAGAACAGGAAACCTCAGCCAGGCGTTGAAAAGTCCTCAGCTTAGGCAACAGGCAACCTTCTTTTTTGTCTGGACAACAAGCTATTGGTGGTTCCCAAAGGCAATCGTGATTGACCACGTGTGTGGCTGTGTCAGGTGCCCACTCTCAAGAGAGTGCTCTGGAGGGACAGCTTAAGATTCATCCATTAGAGATGCATTTCTTTATTTAAAAATTTTTTTTCACGTCTTTATTGGAGTATAAATGCTTTACAATGTTGTGTTAGTTTCTACTGTACAACAAAGTCAATCAGCTATACGTATACATATATCCTCGTATCCCCTCCCTCTTGAGCCTCTCTCCCATCCTCCCTATCCCACCCCTCTAGGTGGTCACAAAGCACTGAGCTGACCTCCCTGTGCTAAGAGATGCATATCTTTAAAGCAGAGGTCAAAAACCAGGGGCCCACAGGCCAAATTCAGCCTTCAGATGGATTTTGTGTAGGCTAAACAGCTGTCTGCTTTTTCATTTTTTTTTTTTAACGTGAATGCATTTAGATGGGGTTTTTGCCAGTTTCTGTGATGTAAATACTCTTACAATGTCTGATTACAGGCACAGAGTTGGGAAGGGATGTGCACAGCGATTATATAGCATTTGCATCATACACATACAATAGGAGTAAATAAACTAATGTGCTTATATAATTTTAAAAAACCTAGTAAAACAATCAGAAAATGATGAGTTTTGATTATTTATCACCATTGTTTAATTTAACTTATTTAATTGTAAGTTTTTATAATTTAAATTTTCATAACGGCTGTGTTTAATAACCAGCTCTCAAAATTCTTGAAAATTTAACACTTAGCTTTTGTGAGTCAACATGAGCCAGCCACAGCACACCCTTGAATACCTTATCGTGACCACAGCAGCCATGGTTATCGTTGTTCAGGCTCTGGAAGCTGAATTTGGATCCCAGCTCTACACTTACTGTGGTGTGAGCTCACACACACTACTTAACTACAGAGAACCTCGATTTTCTCAGATCAGAAACTAAGTTAATAATGTTTATTTTGTTAGTCTATAGTGAGGAATAAATAAAATAACATATGTGAAGGTCTTAGCACTGTATTTGGCACATAATAATCACTCAGTAAATAATGACTGTGTGTTTATTTTAACTCTAGGTAGGAATTACTTGATTAGATTTGTTTTCCTGCTACCTTGAAAACCTGCCTGCAGCACCTTGAAGAAATAAGAAATTTTGTGAACAGAGGAAGGAAAGAAATCAAGGAGGCCTGAAAAGACTGGGATGGAGGGCAACATGAGGTTCCCAAGAAAGAAAGAGAACAAAATAGGATCAAATGATACAGAATTAGCATGAGGGAAAGTAACTCAAAAATGCAGTTGAAAATCCTACGTCAAGCCATATCTATGCTATCCATTAGGGATTCAGTCTCAGTTTCTCACAAAGGCTGTATATTCTCTCCATAAATTATTGAAATAATTTCCTTGAATGAACAACATCAAGTATTGAATAATCCCATCCTATTCCTTTGGCCCAGATAATTCAATCAATAGTGGACATGTCACCCGCGCTCAGAAAGTTAGATGCTCTCATCCTGAAATTTGAAATTTACACCCAGAGACTGGAGTGAGTCGGTGTTGAGTGCTGCCATACTGCCAAACTCTGATTGGCCATAAGAAAATGAGGAAAGGAGGTCGATCAGCAGAGGTGGAGAAAAGCAACATAGCAACATGTAGAAATGGAGACGGCCTGGCCCCATGCAGAAAAAAGGAGACAGGAGACAAGTGATGACTTTTCAGTTTTTATAAAGTCTGGTTATATTCCTTAAACTTTGTTTCTATGAGATGAACTATTTTCTTTATAATAAATGTCCTTAACCTAAACAAGCTGGAGTTGGATATCTGTTCCCTACAACCAAATGATTCCTGACCAGATAATCTCTGCCGGTTTTAAAGTTCTATGAAAATATACAAAAATCACAGTACTTTACAGCTTGAAGTTGTGAGATTCCAGCCCCCTTGATTGAGGTATGACCAATGGACTCAACGGAATCCAAAGAAATTAAAAGACGTGCATCAAGTCACATATTTAGCGAGTAATAGAGCTTATTCTAAAGCTCACTTCAGCTGGGTCCTAGGCAGTGCCGCGATACTCCCCGCAGTGCAACCATAATGGCGAGCTTCCAATTTAGAGCAGTAGCATGTTAAAGAGCCCCTGAGAGTGATACTATTCTCAACCGTCAAATCTCAATAACTCTTTGTCTGGTATCTCTTTTATGAATAATATCAGGCAGAACAGAGCAGAAGCAGGAAGTTGGTCTACCGAGAGGCAGGGTTAAAGCATGGACTTTGCAATTCGACTGACCCGTGTTCAAATGTTTACTCTTGCTCTGACAATCTATGTGGTTATGGGAAAGAGACATGACCTCTCTAAGCTCCAGTTTCTCCTCTAAAATGGAGATAAATAAAATTATCTAATTTACAGAGTTGTTGGAAGATTAAATAAAATAATGCAAAAATGTATTTAGCATATGCCCCTGCCATGTAATAAACATTCACCGAATGTTAAAATTGTTCTTGATCTTAGTATTGTCAATGATAACTGGTCAGGTAGGAGTCAGGAACTAAGTCCAGTAGGTTCTGTGTATTTTCACCTTAGGATGCAATGATTTTTTTCCTTGGCATAATGATGTAAGTTTATATAATCAGTAGCAACACCCATACATGTGTATTTCTACATGATACAAGTCATTCTTTCAAAAATAGATATCTATTAAATCTTTTCTTAAAAATGCGACTGGGACTTCCCTGGTGGTCCAGTGGTTAAGAATCCGCCTTCCAATGCAGGGGACGCGTGCGGGTTCAATCCCTGGTCGGGGAACTAAGATCCCACAGGCCCATGCGCTCTGGAGCCCACGCGCCACAACTAGAGAGAAGCCAGCACTCCACAAGGAAAAGTCTGCGCACCGCAAGGAAGTTCCCACGTGCCGCAACTAAGACCCGACGCAGCCAAATAAATAAATAAATATTTGAAAAAAAAAAAGCGACTGACTTCAATCCAGAATACAGTTGAGATTTAATGTCCTTTGAAAATGGAAACTTTTTTACTGGGTGATTAAAAATGCGGCACTAAATGTAATAAACCGTGAATGTTAAAAGTCAGCATTAAAAACAAGCAATACCTTTCCTGGGGCTTCTGTGAGGCAGAGCTACAATAATTACTAACTCAGCAGCTCAAATCAGGAAATACTGTGCAAGCACAGCTACACTTCATTAATGCAGAAGAACCAAACTGTTTTCAGCTAAAAGGAATGTGTAATGCAACATAATTAAACAAGAGGTGATGGACCAACCTGGAAACTTTAAAGGACATCATTACAGCTCTAAAATTCCATGATGCAGTGTTTACTAGCAAGATCATGATAATCTAGAGCAGCAGTTCTCAAGCTTCTGTGACATAAGAATCCACCTAAGGAACTTGTAAAAAGTGCATTTTCCTGGATCTCACCCCTAGCCATTCAAATTCAGTGATTCTGTAGCGCTGACCAGTTATCTATATTTTTTAATCAAGCTCTCTGGGTAATTATAACCCAGGTGATCTTGGGAGGACTCACTCTGAGAAACACTGATCTAGAATCTCAGATAAAGTAACTTTTTGGATGAGATGGAAGACAATGTTCTGCAGAGATAGCTCAGAATGGAGGCAGATCTAATTCTTCAAAAAAGAAAAAACAAAACAACTCACACTATGCCAGTCTTTTCAATTAGCTGTACCTTGACTCTCACTGAACCTTAAACGGTGGGGTCTGTGGAAATACCAGGTGTTAGTAATAGCTCAGTTTGTCTCAAGGGAATTGAATAACTAATATGGAACTGCAGAAGCATAAAGGAATCTCAGGTTTAATGAATGATTCAGTGCACAAGAGAGGTATTTTTTTCCTCAGTAATCTGTAGATATAAATAACCAAACATACATTTCTGTAATAGTGATGGCCAAGTATTTATTTTAAAAAAAACTCAAAGACTGGGGCTTCCCTGGTGGCGCAGTGGTTGAGAATCTGCCTGCTAATGCAGGGGACACGGGTTCGAGCCCTGGTCTGGGAAGATCCCACATGCCACGGAGCAGCTGGGCCCGTGAGCCACAATTGCTGAGCCTGCGCGTCTGGAGCCTGTGCCCCGCAACGGGAGGGGCCGCGATGGAGAGAGGCCCGCGCACTGCGATGAAGAGCGGTCCCCACACCGCAATGAAGAGTGGTCCCCGCTTGCCGCAACTGGAGAAAGCCCTCGCACGAACCGAAGACCCAACACAGCAAAAATAAATAAATAAATAAAGGATAGTCTTCTAATTTAAAAAAAAAAAAAAAAAAAAAAAACTCAAAGACTAAGGGATTTTAAATTTTAGTAATAATACACTTCACCTGAAATACTGTTGTTGTACTTACCCAGTCAAGGGAAGCAGCAGCAAACCTTTCAACAGTCACCAAACTGGTATTTAGGACATTAGAATTCTAATCTCACCTCTGATGTCAACTCACTCTGCAATTTTGGGCAAGCCGTTATACTACTCTGGATCTCAGACTGGACTTGATATCCTGAAAGTTCTTTTCTATTCCAGTGGTCTGTAATAAAGTGTTTACCATGTGCCAGGAATTGTTCCAAGCACTTCACTTAAAAGTGAACCTATTTAATCCTCACAATCATCCATGAAATATGTACCCATACTTTAATCCCATTTTATAGACAAGCATACTGAGGCACAAAGAGGTCAAATAACTTGCCCAAGGTCACTGTGCTGGTCTATTTTGTGTCAACTTGGCTGGGCCACTACTGTGGTCCAACATTATTCTGGATGTTTCTGTGAGGGCGTTTTTGGATGAGATGCATGTTTAAATGGTGGACTTTGAGTAAAGCAGATTACCCTCCGTAATGTGTGTGGGCATCATCCAATCAGTTGAAGTTCTGACTGGAACAAAAGCTGATCTTCCATAAGTCCCAGGCTGCCAGCAGACCACCTTCAGACTTCATCTATGACATAGGATTTTCCTGGCTCACCAGCAGACTGCCTTTGGACTTGAACTGTAACTCTTTCCTGAGTCTCCAGTTTGCCAGCCTCCCTTAGCAGATTTTGGACTCACCAAGCCTCTAAAATCTTGTGATCTTGTGAGCTAATACTTTAAAATAAATCTCTCTCTATATATATGTATACACATCTTATTGGCTCTGTTTCTCTGGAGAACCTTGACAAATACAATCACACACTAGACTACTGGTACTAGTAGTGGTAGGGCCGGGCTTTGGCCCCAGACAGCCTGGCTCCCCAGGTAGAGGGTAAGAAAGACTCTACGATGCCAGATGTCGGCCAAGCATCCCCTCTATGAATCCAGAGTCATCAGTGAATGTAGACTTGTAAATAGAATTTGCTCTTGTTTTTCTCTGTATGTCTATACTGATGATATTGTTCAACTGGGCATAATAAACTCATGAAACATGAAGCTCCAACTGTGATACTGAAGAAACTAACACAATGCATGTTTGATTATAGGAAGCCATGTGTTTGGGATACATACTCAATCTTTCAGAATTGATTTTAGGGAGTAACTGCCATCTTACAAAAAGTTCCTTATTGACAGAGACCCGCTCCCCACCCCACCAAATTCTGAGTGTCTGACTCACTGTGGCAGTCTTTTTCTTCTTATTTGTTTACCTTGCTATCTGCTCAGTAGACACTGTCCTGGAAGATTCTTGGAATACTTGGTGGTATAGGTGGATTTAAAACTCTCACTTTAAAATGTTATCCTGTTTTATTTCAATGTAATTAAATAATTAAGCAATAGTATGTTCTTATGCTTCCTTTGTAATGTGTGCATATGATCGCTTTCTTTCTCAAGACCCAAATTCAATTCTTGACCCTTGGATAAAGGTGATCCTAGAGACGTAGCTTCGGACTGGCCCAAGAATAGACATCATCAAACAATCAACTATCACCAACTGTCCAAATATCTGGTAAGGAAAGAAAAAGCCAGAGATGTCCTGCATCTTCTTTTCACTAGAAGTTAGTTTTAGATTCCTATGGAAAGGTCAACAAAGGCTTCTGAAACTCAAGAGAAGCCCCTACCTTCAAACGTGCTCAGTACTAAGGCCGAGAGGCTTCACTGGTGGAGGTCAACCATCTCCCCTACAGATGTCTGGTTCAAGCACCTGAAGGCTGAGAGCCTGCGAAAAACAGGGTGCCTCTAAATGAAGGAAACACTTAGCTAAGGTTGGAGATGGATGGACAATTTCTGGTTTTTGTACGTGGCTCAGATGTTGTCCATAACTCCCCTGACCCAAACTATGAACTCTGAAACTTATGTATTATAGCAGTGGAGGAAGAAGAGGAGAAAATGTGAGTTGTTCTATTTAAGACAGAGGCTGAGCCACTGCAGCCAGATTCAGTTAGTGTGAGAAAGAGGGGTTCGGAACATTTGGTTTCCTTCCTCGCAAATGTCTAGACTCCCAAAGGGGTGTGCAGACTTGCCTCTCACTATTCTGGTTAAAGTCCTCTCTTCATATAAAATGTCACTGGTTATATCGGTTTGTTTGTGTTATCTTTGAACTTGATGTATATTATTCTACCTTTGTCAACATCCATTCCCATTTTCTATAAGCTTTAAACTATCCCAGATGCTGAGCAAATGTGAATTCTTTGGAATGTGGCCGGCCTCTGTAATCTAGTTGCACAATCACTACTCTCCCTCTCCAAATTCTGTGTAACTGTCAATTTGAAGCATGCATTGTCTAGAGCATTTATATGCTGTAGTTTAAGACAGACACCAAATGTGTAAAAACATAACCTTGACCGATCACTATCAGCCCTGATGCTGTTTAAAAAAAAATGGACTCTTAAGTCTGAATGCTTATCTGCTGTTCACAATTGCTTAATGTTTCAAAGTGTATGCTCCCAATGTCAATTCTTTAGTTGCCTGTCAAGGCACTTCCCATTAGGCATTTAGCTTCCAGCATGTTCTGTACACAATATAGCCAGAGCTTTAAGGATGCCAATTTAGATGTTAAATATATGAATCAGCATCAAAGCCACGTGATGCTACTTTTCCTTGGCACCATAGCGTGACCACCTTCCCTGTGTC
The DNA here is from genome assembly GCF_949987535.1 of Balaenoptera acutorostrata. Lineage (NCBI taxonomy): Eukaryota > Metazoa > Chordata > Mammalia > Artiodactyla > Balaenopteridae > Balaenoptera > Balaenoptera acutorostrata. Next base: position 13,483,635 of record NC_080071.1, read on the forward strand.
TAAATTGCAGAGACACAGTGTCTTGCTTGATAAAGTTGTATGTGATAAAATCACACCCTAAACCAACCGTGCAATGAAGACTAGACTTGGGCATAATAAAAATGCATGGCCCACATACTTTTTGCTGAGATTTAGATATCCTTCCCTATCCTCAATCCTCTGCTATAGTTCTATTATTTTTTTGCTTTTTTATATGATGCTGTAAACATGAAAGGAGGAAGGGCAGTCACAAACAAATAAGAACAAAGAGAACAAAGCTCATACAGGGAAGCACTGGCTTGGTCTCAGTAGACATTTGCAAAGCAGTTCTGTGTATTATTTATGAGTTATGGAGATAGGTTATGTTAATAGACCAAGGAAAGAATATTAAAAAAAAATAAATCAGATAACTTTAGAATACATAGCATAGGCCTGGGGAAAATATATTTGCTTTTGTCCAAAAAAAAGATCAACACTCTCCTTTTAAAAGGAAGCTTTTGAGAAAAATCTCCATATGGTATACAAACTTCCTGGAGCTTCCTAACATCAATAGCTGTCTTCTTGTTGGCATTCTAATTGATGTCCCCAATTCTTTTTTTGCTTTTTGGGGTGTCTTTTTAATAAGCAATTTTGTGTGGTCAGTTTGGTCAACAGATCTAATAGATATAATTCTGTTGATAAAGAAGACTGAAAATAAATATGGTCCTAAAAATCCAGCTTATGCCATTAAATCATTGATTAACTAAATAAAAACCACATCATGTTTTTGGTTAAACCACTTGTTTAAGTTATTGTCAGGCTTTCTTCTATAGGAGTTGAGAAGCTTGATTAATGAAAGCTGGCCTCTGTGGAAAAAAAGAACTTAGTCGTTCCATATGTCATAAAAAGCTTGATTGGAGACTGAGCAGAATATAATTCTTTCCTTTCTGGAGGAAAACATGAAATTCTTTCCATAGCTTTTGTACTCCGATCTCAAACCTAAATGAATTATTTTTGTCCTCGGGATTTTTCTCAATTTGAGACCAGCCATGTTAGGGTAGACCGATCACTGGTGGGGTGAGTAGCTGCTGCAAACAGGACCTGAGCTTACCCCACTCCTCTGAGTAATACCTCATGGCCTAACACATCATTATTAACAATGTAGTGGGTCTTTAAAGCTTTTGAGTTTTCAAAAGCTGTAATCAGTTAAAAACTGCAGTTTGATCAAAGCCTTGTGTATTAGGAAAACGGTGCTAAAAAGAGAAAATCTTTTGGGAAAATCTTAATTTTGCCTTGGGCTAGATCTGGAGCACTAGCCATCCTCTTGGAGTTTAGGAAAGTGTTGTGTTTTTATCTTGCATACAAGCAATTTGAGAGTCTAATTCAATTTTATTCCAGCAGATGCCCAGCAAGAAGATGCCCATGGAGCCCCTCAGGATTCTAGATTTCTTCACTGCCCTTTACTGGCTTCTTGAACAAGGAGGTGTGAAGCTGGGAATGGGTGGTAAATGTGAGTATATTTGGCACATGAGAGAGTTGCCCACCACTGGAAGGAGAGATGGTTAATATTGCTCCTAGGAATCTTCTTATCTGGAAACTTTGCTCTTAGGGAGAGCTGGTGATGGTGGATAAGGAATGTTGCTGGGGATATGAAGGTAGGGCTACTCAAGACCAGAGGAATGGATCAGACGTACCAACCCTTCTAATATTTGCCAAGAATTGTACCATATGCTGGAGACAAAAAGGCGAGTGGGCTCTCCTGCCGTAAATAATCACAGTATGGTCAGGGAGATTTGTATGCAAAGATGACTTTGCAAACAAATACAATATGTGCATTAATATTTGAACTATGTACAGAACATAGAAGTGGTACAGGGATAAGTGATCACTTCATTGTTCTGAAAACAAGTTCAAGTTTTCTATACATTAAGTTAATTAAGAGAGAATGTTTATCCAGAACGTACAACTGACAAGAGATTTTAACACTAAAATCTGAGCTTTTATCTGTACTCTAATGTCCTCACTTTCAAGAAGTAAGACATAGTGTTGGTGTGTGTGTGTGTGTGTGTGGGTGGGTGTGGGTGTGTGTGTGGGTATGTGTGTGTTAAGTGAAAAGGGTGATGAAGCAAAAGGTTTTCTTCCTCTCCTTTCCATCCTTCCTAAGTGGACCAAATTGTCCTTAAGTCTCTTTGCTATTACTTCCACTTGCAGCCAAAATTTGACTTTTACAGGCTTATGCTGATAACTAAGCCAGAATAAGTGAAGTGGGAGCTATATAGATTCATAACTAAGATGTGTAATGGGTTTGCACTTAAGGAAAATATCATATGCAAGGGAGTCATTTTTTCATGACCTCAGCTGAGAAGAAATTGGATTGAAAGAAATTCTGAGGACATGGAAGAAATCAAGCCAGTTTATAAAAGGTATTAGGAAAATTGTTTGCTACTTATTCATTCTGACACAGCCCAAGCACCAGGACTGACATTTGCAGAAGCAAGTGAAAATAAATAAAGACCAAAAACACCAAAAGAGAAACAGAAGATTCCCTTAAGGGAGAATGTGTTATCAAGTATATCCCACAAAGGGGGAAGGAGGCGACTAGAACAGTACTGTTGAAAAGAACTTTCTGTGATGATGGAGTGTTCTACCTATTACAGTAACCACAAGCCACACGGGGCTGTTGAGCACTTGACATGTTTCTAGTGCGACTGAAGAACGAAATTTTTACTTTTTCTTCAATTTTTGTCAACTTAAATTTAAATAGTTATATTTGGCTAGTGGCTTCTGACTGGCAGAGGGCTGGGGTATTATAGATCCGGGATGAGTGTGATGGAGCGAGGAAGGAAGGCCATCCCAAGCACAGGAGCACATCATTGGCGAAGGCACAGAGCGGGGAATCAGGGCTGCTGGCTTAGGCTGGCATGGCTCTAATGTAGTGTATTGAGGTTAGGACTGGTGAGAAAGGTAGGTTGAGTTATTTCCCTGAAGGGCCTAACATGCTTACTCAGGATTTGTATTGTTATTCTGCAGGCAATGGAGTGAAACTAGAGGTTTTGGGGGTAAATGAGAAAAAGATCAGATCTGTGATTTAGAAAAATAACTCTGGTGTCAGTGTTAATGAACTTGCAGAAGGATGTGGAGGGATGAAGACTAGTTAGAAGGATATAAGAAGGGGTCAAGCAAAAGGTGAAGGTTAACTAGGATCCAAACAAAGGACCAACAAAACAGGGACTGAATATGGTTGAACAGAATGCACAAAATTTGGTGACCTAATAGATGTGGGTGTTTAGGGAAAACAAGAGACAAAGGTAACTATGAGGCTTTAAGATTGGGTGGATAAGTGATAATATTCATCAGGCTAGGGAAAAAACACAAGACTGGGCTTATTGACTTAGAGGTATTAGCTTGGCATCTACTTAAAGATGAACAAACAAATACAGAAATGAATTAAAAGTCTTCAAATGGGTCTTAGGCCAGAATCTCAAAACCAACATGCCCAAACCTGAGCATGCAATTATTGGATGTCCAGTTGGGGGCTGGGAATGCAAATCTTGAGCTCAACAGAGAGGTCAGAAATAGAGACATGATTCTTCTGACTAGAAATGGTAATGGAAGTCATAAAAATGTGAGCTTGATTAAGACAAGAACATTGTATAGCTTACTAAGGAGGATAAGGGCAGGATAAGGAAGCATAAGGACTCATACTTGTATGAGTCAGTAAGGGAGACAGAGAAGTAAAGAAAGAGAATTTGGAGAGGAACTCAGGAGAAAATGACCAAATTAAAAAAGAATAAATTTTGTATCCTGGAGTCTATGCACTCAATAAGATGCAAACACCAAAACAAGCCATTAATTACTTTCTGTAGACTACCTTCCACCTCAGTAGGCCCCAGGGTAGGACAAAGACAGAAAGACCAACGTCTGGGGGTGGGTCAGGTTGAAGGGGCCATGGATACAAGAAAGGAAGTACATCCTATGGTGTGTATTACTGCACATAAGGGTAAGAATGAGTGCAGCCAAAATTACGTTAACAGAGGCTTGGGAGGAGCCAGTGACAGTGGGAGGAATGGCCCAAGATTGGCTGTTTCTTTCTCTCTAGATTCTGAACAGGTATCTTCGATTCTCTGAATCCGTTTCCTCCCCTCTAAATGAGGTATAATTATAGGATTCATAGGAGAGTTGTGAGGATTAAGTGAGAGGATGCACTTGGCATGACAGGGGTTTGATAACTGTTAGTATCCTTCCACTCTTGCCCCTCTTCACAGTTTGGTATCAGGCAGGCGCCCCGTGACTGTTAACTGTAATGTGTCAGTTGAATGTGGAGTGTTTCAGTGTCCTTCGAACAGATCCCAAGCCTCTAGCAAAGGACAATTTCATCACAGTGCTTGCACTCTTAAATCATCTCAACTCCCTGGAAATCAAAACTCTTTGGGTCAATGTCTCTGCATTCATTTTGAAGCTTACCAATTCTGGCTTTTAGAACACAAAATTTTAAAGATTGGGAGATACCTAAAATAAGTAATTATACATACCAGAGAAGTTTGAAATTAACCCACCTATATATCCACATAGCAGCCAAGTTATTGGTGACTAATTTCCAGGAGGACAGGAGGAGGTTGGTGGGGGGGAAACAGAACTAAGACTCCTCAAAATTTTCCCTGAATGGTAATAACATATGGATAATTCAATGAGAAAAAATATGGCGTAACTGGGTGATCTAAGTCAATGCATATTTGGTGGTTAGGGAAAAGAGGAGAGTTATGGGTTGCATTGATCTATCAGTCTGATTCTTATCTCTCCACTAAAACTATAAGTATAGTTTTAAAAGATATGTTCAAAGCACCAGAAATTAGTGCTTCTCTGTAATGAGTGAGCCAGTTCAAAATATATGCTTACTTCAGAAAATTGGCATGTAAATGGTCCTAAATGAGCAGTATTGATTGGATGATTCATTGGTTTATTCATCCATTTATGCAACAAAGTATTTATTGAGCCATACTATGTTCTACTCTGTCTACCAGGAGCTGGGATAAGGTCCTTGTTTTCATGGAGTATGCAGTCTAGTAGGTAAGACAGGCATTGTACAAGTAATTGTAAGTAAGAAGTTTTAGAAAGGCACACAAAGGGGCTCTCAACCTGGGGGTATAATAGCAATAATAATGATGAGATAATACTTGTACAGTGTTTACTGTGGAGCAGACATTGTTCTCAAATATTATACATGTATCATTTTATTTAATCTACTCATCAACCCTATGAAGTAGGTACTATTATTGCCCCTATTAAACAGAGGAAGAAACTGAGTCACAGAAACAGTCAGTAATTTGCCCAAGGTCATATGGGCAGTATGTGGTGAAGGCAGAATTTTAATCCAGGATGTGATGTCTTGAGGGCCTATGAGCTTAATAACTGCAAATTAGAAAAACAGATATATCTAAGCAATCTAAGAAATTGGTATGTTTCATCTCATGTATTTCAGGCCAGGAAAAAGCACAGAGAAATCTACTTTTAAATGACTTTTTAAAAGCCTGATTTGTGAGGCCATAATTGACCAACTCCTTTGATCACCACAAATATAATATTTTTTGACCTGTGTTTCCTAGATTGGATTTAGTTTTAGTGTCTGCTTCCAAAGGCAGCCTGCTCATCAGGCACTAGGGTGCTCCTTTTCAAGTCACGTGGCCTGTGTTTGTTCTCATGGGAACAAGAATAGCAACAACAGTAGCTGTTGCTCAGAACACAAAAGAGAAGATAAGCCTGAAAGCTAGACTGTGTGAACCTATCAGCCTTTGTCGAAGCCTTTCCCACACTTACTGGTGCCACAAGGTGATGCAACCTGAGGCTCAAGCATGATATCAATGCCCAACTGATGCTGCGGGAATTAACACCCACCCTTCCGGAGATGCTGGAACAGGTGCTTTTGGTGCTCAAGTCATATCCCTGGATTCACCTCAGACTCCAGTGCAGTTGTGTGGACAGTTTGGTGCAGGCTCTTGATCTTCTGCCTCAGGGCCTCCATCAAAGTCTACTCAGCCCAAAAAGAAGTAGGGGGCTGGAAAAGCTCCAGGGACAACCTTCAACACATGCAGTGTGGGGGAACAAAATTATTTGTCTGCACAGTTAAGTTACAAAGGATGAAGAATACTGAAAGACATATAGTCATCCAAAAATTGGATGGTACCAGGCGAAGGGGCTAGGAACCAGAAGAATACCTATTCTGTCACTGTTCATAGGAGGGAATTGACAGAGACTTCCAAAAGGAATGGAGGATCAAGGACATTGTATAAAGCTATATAGTCGCAATCATACAGAACAAACGTGAAAACCTTTCAAATTTCAAGAATAAAGATACACACACAGCAATGGAAATTCAAACCTTACAGAAAACCATACAAAGTAAGAAAAAAAACAGAGATGATGACCTCAAATATTACACACACCTAAGATCAAACATTATTTTCATATTAATAAATATATTAATGGATAGATTTGCCTATTAAACAAACATGTTTTATTAGAGTTACAAAGCTAAACTCAATAATATGTTTTATATAATAGATACTTCAAATGACGCAGAAAGGTTGAAAATTAAAATAGGGGGAAATGCATATGAGGAAAATGCAGACAGGTAGAAAAGCAGGGGTCACAATCTTAGTATTAGAAAGAATGAACTTAGGGAAAATGCACTAGTAATAGAATTATGGGCAACTTAGATAAAGGATGAAATGTGTGATATTTAGCAGTTATGGATATCCATGTACCAAATAATCTAGAATTAATAATCATAAAGCAAATAGTACAGGAACTCCAAAGAAAAATACAAAGAATCACATTAGAATAAACAGACTCTGATTTACTATCATTCTGAGCTTGATCAAGTTTAAAAACAATTAAGGATACCAGAGACCTGAATAACATAATTAATAAGATAACTCGATTTTCAACACTGAACACAGAACGTATTTGGTGGGTACTCATGGAACAGTCAAAAATTTGGCCACAAAGAAAATCTTATCAATTCATAAAAGTAGATAATAACAGAGGCAACATTCTCTGATAACTATGTAATAGTACTAAAATCAATGTAGAAATTAGGAAACAAAAATAGCATGCCACCTCTAAGTCAAAATATCTCCTCTAAAAAAATTCTTGGGTCAAAGATTCAAGTACATATTAGAACTATGGACTTAGTTAAAGTGGTTCTTGGAAGAAAATACCTAGCACTAAAATCTTAGGTCAACCACCAAGAAAGAATATAAATAAATGAATCAAACACCCAAATAAAAAAGTTAGGAAAAAACCCAAAACAAGCTAAATGAAAGCAGAAATAATTAACTAATAAGAAAAATGCAAAATTTTATATTAAAAATAATTAGATAACAGTTATAAAATTAATAACCAAATCCATGAGTTGTTTCTTTGAAAAGTCTATAAAGTTTCAATATATTAGCTAACCTAATTACGAAAAAATGAAGAATGTAAAACTACATAAACAAAAAATTGCAGTGTGGGAATAACCAGAGTTTAGATACAACTCAGTTCTACACTCTGCAAATATGTTTGAAGAGGTTAATGGAATAATGACAACCTAAAGTTATAAAGTCCTAATCCCTGGAATTTGTAAGTATTACTTTATTTGGAACAAAGGCCTCTGCAGATGTGATTAAGTTAAAGATTTTGAGTTGAGGAGATTACCCTGGATTATTCAGATAGGCTCTAAATCCAATGACAAGTGTCCTTATAAAAGAGAGACAAGAGAAGGAGACACAAAGAGGAGAAGCAGGCAATGAGACTGGAGTGATGTGTCCACAAGCTAAAGAACGCCTGGAGCCAACAGAAGCGGGAAGAGGTGAGGCAAGCCTCCTCCCCTAGAGTCTTCAGAGGGAGAGTAGCCCTGCTGACACCAGGATTTCAGACCTCTGGCCTCCAGAACTGTGAAAGAATTAATTTATGTTGTTTTAAGCCTCCCAATTTGTGGTAATTTGTTACAACACCCCCTGGAAATTAATGCACAGAGAATGAAATATGTGAACCTTAAGTGCACAATTCTCCACTCATTGTTAACGTAAAGTGTTGTATCTGCCTCTTGCACTTCCTTTCTTCATGCTACCTCCTGCCCTCATAGCCTGGCCTTCTGGTCCCAACAAACGGCACATGCAAAAGTCTTCAGGCAAGAGAGAAAGTAGCCTGTGCAAGGAACCAGAGGAAGGCCAGTCTGTCCAGAGCACGGTGTACAAGGAAGCAGGTGGCACCAATGAGTGCTTCTCCTGACAAAAGGGATCTAAGGGGAATTTGGGTACTAGCTATTAAGATAATATGTATTTTAACTCATCTACACACTTTTCATCTGAAGCGGTTCCAGGTCTGGCTGAGTTAGATGATGAAAGAATCAGAGGATTACACAAAGGAAAAGGAAAAAAGGACACATTAGCAACGCAGAAAGATCTCCTAGGAACAAAAGTAACCATACTGACTTCTCACTCTTCAACACAAAAATGGATTTCACACACACACACACACACACACACACACACACACACACACACAAGATTGGTGCCATCGCTGTGTTGACAATCTCATAAAGAATAACAGTTATTTCAACATCTCAACCCACTCAGTGTATTCAAATAAATGGAAGGAGTTAGAGCTAATGATTTCTTCTGCCTGTTTTCATTTCATTGTTCGGCTGTTTGCATTATGATACACTCAATATTTTTGTCACGGATTATTAAAAGGAATCAGGAACAGCTGCTGGCGGCTGTAAGATTATTTGTTTGAAGTACCAAACTACTGCTCTTAAAACACACTCATACACACACACACACACACTCTCTCTCTCTCTCTCTCTCTCTCTCTCTCTCATGAATTAGCACTGAACCATGGTTGAGTAGGCAGTGAAGAAAAATGTCCAATCAGAAATGATCTGCATCCCAATCTCCCTCTGACTCCAAAATAAATACATCAAGTCTTTAAAGAGCAAAGAATTAATAATCGTTTCCATATTCTTCCTTCCTTCCTATCCCCTTAAAATACTGGATACCCTTATTTTGGTCTAAGATTTTTGTTGAATCTGGAAGGGCATCAAGCCTTCTTCCAAATTAACTAGCCAGTATCATTTTTGATTGTCTACATCTGCTTTCATCAGTTAACACTGTCTTGTTTTAAGCAGTTATTTACTGAGGCATATGGTAATTTATTTGGTACAGCCTACTTCTACATCATTACTCAGGTACAGCTATTTTTTCTAATAAGAACTGCTTTTCAGATCCAGAAGTTTCAGATCAATGTTATCTTCTGTGTTTTAGAAAGCTAAAATATAATTCAAGGATTTCTGTTATTTATTTATTACAATTCTCTTATAGTTTTGGAGGTATACTTGGAAAACTAGATCCTTTTCCCTTCAGTACAGCTTGATTTAGATTAGAAGCATATATGGGAACATGACATTAAATAAATGTACTACATAGTTAAATTATATAGCACGTTTCAGGCAACCTTCATCACTTTACTTCCAAAACGATTTTATGAAGAGGTGGCAGAAATATAATTATCACATTTTACAAATGGGAAGTGTGATAAACATTGAAATAAATTAACTTGTGAAAAACCACTGACCAGGTTAAGGAGAGAGCCTGGAGGAGAACTGGACACCCTCCCTCTTCACCTAGGCCTTTCTCCATTTTTTTTTTTTTCTTTTTTTGATGATACTCTGCCTGCAGCTCTCACCTCAACTGATTAGAGATATGTCATTGTGCTCATTCTACCTCTCAGAGAACCTGGTCACGTAGCACAGGGTGAGTGACTCACTTAACAAGTGAGCAAATCTTCAGTGAGAGAAGATGCATATGATAACAGTGACATCTACCTCTTTTATTTAAGTATTTATTGAATTGTTTATATGTTCCAGGAGATCTGCTAGTCAGTGGGAATATAGTAAGGAATAAGTAGACATCATTCCAGGTCTATAAGACCTTAGAAGTTTGTGGGGAAACAATGAATTCAAAATCACACCAATAATCATATAACTAAAAATAGAAGGGAATTATGTCAAAGAAAAATACAGGTTTTATGAGAAAGTATGAGAAATCAAGTCTATGAAACCAGGGGAAGTTTCCTTGAAGGTTTGACATTTCAGTTGAAACCTGAAGGCCAGCAAGTTGGAATAAGGGCATTTTAGACAGCGTGTACAAAGGCCTGGCAGCAAGAAAGAAGGAAGATGTTCAGAGAACTGGAAGAAGGGCCAGTATATTGAGAACATGGTGAACAGGGGAGTAGGTGGCACCTGATGATGCTTCAGAGGTAGACCCAAGCCAGTTCATATGGAGCTTTTTGTGTATGTTGAGAATTTCATATATTTCCAGAGTGAGACGGAAAGCCACTGAAGAGTTTCAAATAGGCAAGCAATATGATCTGATTTTCATTTGTAAACCAATCACTGTAGCTGCTAGGTATAGAGAAGGATGGAAGTAAGGAAGATGAGTAAGGAGGCTATTACAGTAGAATTATTGTAATGATAAAAAGGGGAACAGGCATATACACACATACGAATTTAGTACCTGGCTCAAACTAGGGATGCAATAGATAACTGATAGGTTTCTTCTTCCCTTCCCACATGACAGTCTCATTTTGCTAACTCCCATAATCTGAGACCTCAGACAACTAGAAACATAAATAGCCATTTTGTTCTTTATCTGCAGCTGATTTCTTATTAATGTCATTACTCCATCCAATTTGCTTTCATAGCCACTCCAGGCTCAATTCTTTAGAAAACAGTGATTTTTCTAATGCTCACTTTTATCTGAAGCTGCACATTTCACGGGGACATTCTTATATATGCAATTTATGCAGAGACATTTTGGTTGTTGGAGATAATATCATTTACCAGGATCTCGGGTTGACTTACAGCAATGCAGGACTCACAATTTTGCAGGATCCTTAGTTCTTTCTACCACATATTTTCTTAAGAGGCTCTCTGGTAACTTTGATTCCAGATCAGCGAAAAGGATGACAGAAATTGTTGCTATTGTAGCTCATTTACACAAAAGATGAAACCAGCAGGGCAGGTGTTCCCAGAAAAATAAAATGCAATTTAAGAAAATAACTCTCTTTCAACCTCGAAAATGACATGGAGGAAATTTGGGTTCTGATTTCAAGAGGTAGGATTTGTGAAGAGTAGTTATTTTAAAGCCTCTTGTTCCCACTCCCATCTTCAGGGTTGAATTGATGGATGCTGTAGGATGTACAGCATTTGTACTGCTTCTACATTGATCCTTTTCTGCACTGGGTCTCTCTTGAGGGAATATGACAGCTTTGGGTCAAGAAAGCAGTAGTTATTAATTTGGCCTTTGATTAGTGAGCTCAGGGATGGAGAAAAACTTAGTTCAAGACTGTGTTTATTCACTTGAGACGTGTCAGATAAGACATTTGGCTGACATGCAATAAAAATAAAATGTAGATTTCTCTGGAAATACCTATTACTTACAGAGCTCACTCAAGTGGGCATTAAAAGGCTTTAACATGGTGTTCTCCTTCCCCAAATACTGTATAGGATTTTTTGATAGGAACTTAGTGGAGAAATAAATACCATACGGGTACCTCTTCCATCTAGAAAAGAAATCTTGCCTTTTTTTTTCTGTTAACACAGACAGAGAAGAGTGGTGTGTGTTTGTTTGCTTTACAAATGGTTGTCACTCAAAGTTCTTCCTTTTCTCAAAAGAAAGTCTAATTATATATGACCAGCCTTATCACTAAAATTCAAGTCCACAATCTCTTATGCAGAGTTCCAAAATTGAAAACTCAGAAACTGTATATATTTTGGTAAGTTTGACTCCAAAGCTCATTGGGTGGCAAAATCTGATGTGAGCCTATTAATAGACTTTATTCTACTAAGAAAGAATATTCATTTCACAGCAGAAATATTAGCATATCTGTTATGTGGTGCTACTTCATGTCTCTATATATTTATATATATACATTTCAGAATATGCATTGCATTTTCTTTTTAAAATCTTAAATATTTTAAACTTTTGCCCAAGAATTTTGGGTAAGGGAATATGGATCTATGCTACAGACAGCAGACAATTCAGCTCACTGAGTCTGACCACCTCTCAGCATCTATCTGATCTGATCAGATAGTCTGATCTGTTCATGGGTCACTAAGGATCAGAATTAAAGAATCGCTGTGTTCCAGAACAAGGGTGCCAATCTAAATTCTAGATTCTAAAATATGCTCTGTTCACTAAACTGTAATGTTCAGTAACAAAGATAATTAACAAGAAGTTTCATTCATTTGTTCATTCGTTCATTCATCCAGTGAATATTTATTAAATACCTGTTATGGAATATCAAATGGTATAATAAAAAATAATAGAGCTACAAGTCAGGAGACTGGGTTTTAACCGGTTCAGCCATTTAACTGCTGTATAAAGTTTGGCAAGTCACTTAATTTCTTTGAGTCACTTAATGTCCATTTTACAGAAGAAAAAATCTATTTCCTCTTTCTAGATAAGTGTAATAATTAAATCTAATGATATATATATACTAAAAAGCACATTTGTTCATTTTATTGAAGTTTTGTGCTAAATGCTTTATATGTGTCATACAAAGAATTAATATGCATGGGGCATAAGATTCGGTGGGCGTGCTAAGATGGCCAAGACACATTATCTGTCCTCCAAGAGCAAACTGATAAGAGGTGTAACATGTGAAGCGTCAGAACTATTCTAGGTTTTCATTTTTTAATCACTGATATGCAGAACCAAGAACATTTGCAAGAGGAACTTCTCTGAGTCCTTGCAAAAAATATATATATGGAAGGGGGAAGGGAGAGAGAAGCATTTGGAAGGAATTTCATCTAAAACAGCTGCCTTGCTAAGTCCCTGTTTCAAATTGCCTGTTAGCTGATCTGACTTAAGGCTTTTTTTTTTTTTTTTTAATCAAGAAACAAAATCTGTGGGGTTTGCTAGTTCAATTCATTTGCACATTCCACACAGCTACATATGGCAGGACTGGAATGATCAAGTTTCCTTCAGCTTTATCATAAATCACAGAGATTCCAATGTGTCCTTCACAGCTTTAAGTTTTCAAAACCATCATGACTAATGAAATATTTACTCTAAGACCTATAGCCACTTGCATGGAGTCACGTTTCTTAGAAGAGAGACTTTGACAAAGAGCCCATCAAGAAAGCAGCTGGAGGCCCCTGGCCCCCAGCCTCACCACCATCCTCACTGTTGGCCTTCACATCTGCCACCTTCAGGTTACCAAATGGCATCCCACATAAACCGTGAACACAGGCCTTTTGCTCAACCCGACAGCTTTCATTTGGAAACTAATCAAGCTTTAAGGATTCTGCTTCAGAGTAGAAAAAGGCTTTCTCAAGGTTTTATTACTCTGTAAAATGTATTAGGTTTCAAATCAAGTTAATTTTAAAAGGGAAGCTAGTTGTTTTTACTAGATGGTTTTAAAGTTTTCACTTTAAAGCCAAATGATCATGATGAGGAAGTTTTCTCTACAGGTTGAATATTGGCCAACTGTTTACAGACAGACTAGAATGTACCCATTCACCGTGAAAGCAGCAGTGATGCAAACGGCAAAGGAAATAAGCTGACAGAAATGCCCTTACTTATTGAAATTGATAAACTGATGTGGAAGAGCATTTTCAAAGATGGCTCTCTGGGGAGGGGGAAGGGTAAGCTGGGACGAAGTGAGAGAGTGGCATGGACATATATACACTACCAAATGTAAAATAGATAGCTAGTGGGAAGCAGCAGCATAGCACAGGGAGATCAGCTCTGTGCTTTGTGACCACATAGAGGGCTGGGATAGAGAGGGTGGGAGGGAGACGCAAGAGGGAGGGGATATGGGGATATATGTATACATATAGCTGATTCACCTTGTTATACAGCAGAAACTAACACAACATTGTAAAGCAATTATACTCCAATAAAGATGTTAAAAAAAAAAAAAGATGGCTCTGGCAATCGCTGCTATGGTCCTTTGCAATGTGACTTTGTCACGCCTCCCACTGAGAAGTAAATACATTTCTCCTTTTACCTGGTCTTACTGTATGACTAGTTTTGAGCAATAGAATAGGACAAGAGTGACACTGCCATTTCTGGGCCTAGATCTTAAGAGAGCTTGCAGCTTTTCTTCTGCTTTGTTGGAAGATTGAGACTGCCATGTAAGGAAACTGGTCCAGATCCCTTGAGGACATGAGGCCACATAGAAGAGAGCCCAAGTGCCCCAGCTGATACAGCAGCATCAACTGTTAGACAAGTGAGGAAAGATCTTGTTCCTTTCCATCCACATGACCTTCCAGCTAAATGCAACCATGCATATAAGCCCAGGTGAGACCAGGAGAAAACTGACAAAATCATAAGAAATATATCATTGTGGTTTTATGCCCCTAAATTTTGTAGTGCTTTGTTAATCAGCAATAGATAATGGAAACACCGGCATCTGGTTTTGGCCTTGCCACTAATTAGTTGTTTTACGTGGACAAGGTATTTCATTCTATGTACTTTAGCTATCTCACATCTTAAACATGGAAATGTGAACTATGTAAAGCTAAAGTCCCTTCTTCCTCCAGTGTTATGGGAACTTCCCCCAAATCTGCTAACTTGAATCCCTGAGCTGATAGAAAGCCATTGAGTTTTTTCAGTAAGAAGGACCAGCAGAATAAATCTTAAAGATGGATAACCAAAATGGGTACCAATGGGGTAGAACAACATGCATCTCTAAAGCATGCAGGCAAACAAATAGTTGTCGTGTGGTTCATTGATATGTAAATTAGAAACTCATGCTTTTGGAAAAAATAAGGGGTTTAGGCAGCCAAAGTATAAGAGAAATAGAATCAGTTTGTACAATCATTGCTCTGCTTTGTTTTCCATCATTGCGGTTGAAGAGCATTTTGCAAATGAATGTAGATAGCAATGAATGTGACATTATAAGTTGGCTGTTACCACCGGTCATAATCTGTTTGAACCTGTGCATATAGTTTGTACAAATCAACTGTCAGGAGCCAAAATGGGCCCATCTGCTTCCTTTAAAAATCTTATTCAGTTATTCATTTCAGCACTTTTATGAGCTAACATCATCTCTTGCAGATACTCTGCATAATTGGTGATTTCTGATTGCCTGGCTGAAATTTTTCTCCATGCTGGTTGTAATCATTGCCTGATGGGAACATTTCATTCTTCAGCATGTGTAGTCATAATTGTTTTAGATTCCTATGTAAAGTTAATCAACCCTGAAGGAGACTCCCTGGATGTCACCACAGAAGTAACAGCTAACATTTCTGCTGTTTTACTTTGTCTGATCTCTGTTGAATAGGTAATCATCTTCTGTTTACAAAACTAGCCTAGCAAAATTGGACATGTTATGTAAAACGCAATCTGCATCTTTGGCAGGTATCTACACCTGGTTATTGATATGTGTTGAATATCATTACCGAAGAAATGAAGTTATTCTGAGTGAAAGAAATGTGCATGAGGTAACGTATTTCATTCTTTTTAAATTGCCTAGGAAGGCTAAGTTAAACAACGAATTGGGAATAAATCCCTTCCCTACAACTGTCCTTAGATTTTTCTTACCTGCCGTGACTGTTACCAAGTAACGTTGAACGGAAAATCTGTGACATTTTCTATAATAAGACAATTTCAACACCGACATAACATATAATCTCAAAGATATTTCTAGCCTCAAATACCTGCTGCTATGGCAACTTCCAAAGAACTCACTTTTCAAAATATTTGGATATACTGAGAGCTCTTTAAAAATTTACTAACTTTACCAAAACCCTCTGGTATGAATTAGGGCCTATTTTTATCTGCCTGTTAAAAAATATTCCTATTCATTGTAATTTTTGTCAGCTTGTTTTAGAGGTTAAAGTCTAGGGGATCAAAAAAAAAAACAAATATAGCAGTATTTTGAGAAGTAAAACATGAAATGTTTGAAAACATTCCATGAACATTGAGATTGTGATGCAATTAAGGCCAGAATTATTCTGGATTCTGTATTGTAAAACAAGCCCAATATGTGTAAAATAGTAGGATTCATATTAAGTTATTTTAGGCAGCTTTATCTACAAAGGAGACTAAGCCATGACCCATGGCTTGTCCTCAGAAAACAGAGCAATTCTGGGAAGTAACAACAGGTTACAGAAATTGCAAGGAAACTTTCTCCACACCTGCCATGCTGTCACATTTGAATGGCAGCATCAGTTGCTGGAACAGTCCATTTTCTCTGCAGTGGGAGTCCTCTCCCTCATCTCTTTGAAGGAAGCTGTGTAATTGAGGAGAGAAGGCAGTCTGTACAATGTTGTCATTGCCCCCAACATGGCTGTGTTTGCAGCCAACATTCACAAGATATCAAGTCCAGGAAAAAATATTCCAGAAAACTAAGTCTTCTCTGTAACTTTCTAAAGAAGAGCATTTTTGCAAGGCCATTCTGCCTAGGAGCTGAAGTTTGCTGTACATAAGTGTGTTAATCAGATGAAAGAAGTTAACCATGTGGAAACTTTCCCCACCTGAGGAAAACTTAACGGTAATCTTCTGAATGCTATCTTGATGTTCTTTCTTTTTAATTTTTCTAAACCTGATAATAAACCCAGATCAGATAGTATACTTTGCCTTGATATTAAAAAAAGGGGAAAGAGTTTATTTGACTTATGTATAAAGTCGTTATAAAAAGACATGGACTTTAGGAAGAATTGCTTCATAGACAGAATTTCATTGATTTTTCTTCCAAAATTCAGACTTCATTCATTGTCTATGAATTGTTACTGTCCTAGAATTAAATTGAATTGAGTTGAAATAGAACTGAAAAAAGTCTTTGGAATGTTCCAGTTTTAACATTGTTTAACAAAACTTTGTCTCCATGGAAAGCCTAGCCCCTCAGGATGTTTATATTTCCATCATGCTAATTGACAGCCAGTATAAACCTGAGAACAAGAGCAAAAGTGCAAAATCCACAAGGGGGCTCAACTTCAGAAAGAAGGTTCCAGCCTCGGCTCTTTCACTCCTCATTCTATAAGCCTACGTGAAACTCCCAGATCAGAGCTTCATGGTACCAAATAATTTAAATGTTGCGAGGCTGAAAAGACACTCAACATCACTAATTATTAGAGAAATGCAAGTCAAAAGTACAATGAGGTATCACCTCACACTGGTCAGCATGGCCATCATCAAAAAGTCTACAAATAATAAATGCTGGAGAGGGTGTGGAGAAAAGGGAACCCTCCTACACCATTGGTGGGAATGCAAATTGGTGCAGCCACTATGGAGAACAGTATGGCGGTTTCTTAAAAAACTAAAAATAGAGTTACCATATGATCCAGCAATGTCATTCCTGGGCATATATCTGGAAAATATGAAAACTCTAATTCAAAAAGTACCCCAATATTCATAGCAGCACTATTTACAATAGTCAAGACATGGAAGCAACCTAAGTATCCATCAACAAATGAATGGATAAAGAAGATGTGGTACATATATACAATGGAATATTACTCAGCCATAACAAAGAATGAAATATTGCCATTTGCAGCAACATAGATGAATCTAGAGATTATCATACTAAGTGAAGTAAGTCAGACAGAGAAAGACAAATATTATGTGATATCACTTA
Organism: Balaenoptera acutorostrata; assembly: GCF_949987535.1. Taxonomy (NCBI): domain Eukaryota; kingdom Metazoa; phylum Chordata; class Mammalia; order Artiodactyla; family Balaenopteridae; genus Balaenoptera; species Balaenoptera acutorostrata. The sequence goes on from NC_080071.1 coordinate 13,501,221, forward strand.
TACATGGAATCTAAAAAAATAATACAAATGAACTTATTTACAAAACAGAAACAGACTCACAAACAGAAAACAAACTTGTGGTTACCAAAGGAGAAGTGGGGGAGGAATAATTAGGAGTATGGGATTAACAGACACACACTACCATATATAAAATAGATAAACAACAAGAATTTATGGTATACACAGGGAAGTATATTCAATATCTCGTAATAATCTGTAATGAAAAGAAACTATAAAAGAATATATATGTTCTTTTTCAGAAAAAAAATATATACATATATATGTATAACTGAATCGCTTTGCTCTACACCTGAAACTAACACAATATTGTAAATCAACTATACTTCAATTCTTAAAAAATGTTAGGAGGGATCTAAGACATCACCTATTCCAATTCTTTCACTTTAGAGATGGACAAATTGAGCTGAGAGATGGTAAAGAACTCACCTAAGATCACACGTTTACTTGGAAGAAGTGCTAGGATCAGAAGCTCAATCTCCAGGGCCTGCTTTCCTCATCCACAAAATAGAGAGGTGGACTGGATATACTTGAAGGTCTAGCTTTATTCTGTTATATTATCTCTGTATACACTAAGCCCTGGAAGAGACCAGAGGAGGTAGATATCTATGGTAACCGTGTTCTACCTCAAGAGATATTTCTATCCAAGGAGAGGGAGGAGGAAAGAGAAAATGCAAAGTGCACATTATATCCTGGAAACTCCCTTTGTAACCCACCACTGATGTAGTCAATGCCCAGCAGGCTCTTCTTGCATATTCATGAGAGATTAAGTCATTAAAATATAACCCCAGCTTCCCAGGAACAGTAACCAGAAAAGCCCTCATTAATATTGCATTTGTGTTTATGCAAATGGCTGGTTTTGCTTCAAAAATTGGCCAGTTAATGGTGGGCATGAGTTTGCATCATGGCTGCATAATGGATCATGGATGAGGGAAAAGACTTCAGCTCTCAAACCTCTTTGGACAGAGTTGGAAGTTACAGGACAATATAATGTAGAGAAATAGTTGCCCCGACCATGTACATTCTACCCTTTTAAGTAACAGAATCCCTGATTTGTTAATAGATGTACAGCCTCTCAGAATATAGGTTACAGATTCCTATCTTCCTTGCAGCTAGGTACAGCCATATGATCAACTTACAGCTAAACTATGTAGAGTTTCTCAGTATCAACGCTATTGACAATTTGGGCCAGATAATTCTTTGCTGTGGGGGCTGTCTTGGGCATTGTGCAAAGTTTAGCAGCATCCTCGACCTCTACCCACTAGACATCAGTAGTCCTCTACCTCCTCCTATCCCAGTTGTGACAACCAAAAAATTCCTTGAGACTTTGTCAAATATCGCCTGAAGCAACACTGCCCCCAGTTGAAAACCACTGAATTAAAGGGATGTAAGTGGAAGCATCTGTTCTACTTCTAGGACGTGCCATTAAGTGGTTCATTCTTTTCTCCTTCCCCTTTCCTGCTGTGATGGGTAGAAAATGAGCCGCTATTTTGGACAAACATGAGGAATAACATTATTAAAGACAGAAGGGCAACAAGATGGGAGGGGAGAGGGTCCCTATGATCTGTGGAGCCATCATACAGCCATGTGTCTGCCCATCTCTGGACAGTTTACATAAGAGCAACATAAATTCTATCTCCTTTACTTCTTTGCTCTGCTGGGTTCTTTAACCGACACACGATTTCCTTACCACATCTTCAATCATTTTCTGTAACACAGTAATCTCAAGAGGGAAATATTTATGTTCACAACTCAGAAGCAACTGACTTGTCATTAAGGAATCCACCTTTAAAGCTACCTCCTCCCTCACAGAAGGTTTTTCTTTTTTCTTTTTCTTTTTGAATTTTATTTTATTTATTTTTTTATACAGCAGGTTCTTATTAGTTATCCATTTTATACATATTAGTTGACATATATACACAGGAGGTTTTTGATAAGCTAACTTTGAGGTGCACAGATGTAGATCAGTGGTTCTCAAACTTGGCTACACATTAGAACCATCTGGAGAGCTCTGAAAAATCTTAAAGCCCAGGCTGCACCCCAGGCAACCTCCATCCGAACTTTAGGGAGCAGGACCCACACATCAGTATTTTGTAAATCTCTTTAGGTAATTCCAACGTGCAGCCAAGTTTGAGAACCATTCATATTGAGCATTTTCCTTCAAGTTCTGATTGTAATTAATTAACCTTGGTTGCTCTTATTTGCTTTGGAAAGGTAAGGCATGTGTTACGCTCTGCACTGGAGACATTCTTTGCAAAGTATTATGTTTCCACTTCTGGATATTCTCACATTTGGGGTGCAAATGGTGAGAGTGAGTCAGATACAGTTTTGTACCAGTCAGCAAAATCTGGCTGGAGAAATATTTTGATATTTCATGCTATTGAAAATAATTGAACTCATTCAAGGTAAGCCTGTGCTTTCACTGTTCTACACACACACACACACACACACACACACACACACACACACACACACTTAATCAGTAAGCCAGATGACTTGGGAGAAGCTAGTTTTAGTCTGACAATTAAAAACTGAATGCAGGGAGTATGAAAATAGACTGAAGTCCTCCATAGGTGGGTGTGGGGCTGCTATTGGGTCTAGATATATTTTTGAAACCAAACTAGATTCTTCTTAATTTCTCTCAGAAGAATAAGCAAACAACTCAAAGTGGGAGTCCAGCATCAGCCATGGTGCAGTCCTGGAATAAGAAGAGTCTTGAACACCATCAATAATCCTGTGTATCTCAATGAGGACCACACCAATCAGGAGGGCAAAGGACAACTGCCACCATTATTTCCTGTTTGTCCGCTATCTTTGATGAATTAGCCCTATTTCTTTTCAGTGTTTATTGTTAAACGGTTCTTAATTTAGTCACAACATGTGAGTGATCTAAGAAGAATTACAATAGACTGTTATCACAGAAACTATTCTCCAATAATGGAGCTTCTCTTAATGCTAAGGGAGGAGAAAAGGAGGAAGAAGGAAGAAAAGGGAACAAAAACACATTGCATTCCTACTAAATGTCAGGCATTGTAGTAAACAATTTACTTGTGTTATCTTTAAAAAGCAATTGCAAGGCAATATTCATATATCAAGATGCTTATGAGAGTCATAGCAAGATGAAGATGGAGATGAAACAAACCTGAGAGATCATCTATAGGTGAGAAAACTGATGATTTCTCCAGGCTCACTCTGCTGGTTGGGACAAACCTGGATCCAGAATAATGATTTCCTACCTCAAGTTGGGAGTTCTCATTTCCTGCCTCTCTCTCCCCAACGATCTACACCCATCCTCACTCACTCATTATTTACAGAATCTAGTGAGCAGGGGCTTTTCCTCTTCACCAAGAACAGATTAAGGAAATTGGTCCAAACTGTAATACAAAGGATTTATGTAAGATGCGAGATATATTTCCTGGTGCCAGAATCTGCTTGTCATAAGAAGAAGTTGTGGAATATCCTTTCCTAGATCTCTTTTAAGATATAATTCATTGTCATCCACTTATGAGAGTAAAGCACAGCAGACTTGCCTAAAGGTAGAGTGGGTGGTCTAGTGTGACAATTCCTTGAAATGGCTGCAGCATCTGTAACGTGTACAGAAAATGTCAAGAGTTCTGCCTGGGCTCTACTTATTACCACATGCCTGGCACTGGTCAAGGGTGGCCTCCTCCTCCTCATTTATCCCAAACCAGTAACAATAATAACTTAATATTCATTTCACACTTACTATGGGCTAGCACTGTCCATGGCACTTTACATGTTCCTTTTATTATTCTCATTTTATAAATAAAGAGGTTTAAGTAACTTGCCTAAGGTCATGCAATGCAGCCAGCAAGTAGTAGAAGCAGGACTCAAACTCATGTATCAGTGTCTACAGTTCTGACTTTAAACTGTTCTGCAATTCTGCCTCCTATCGTGAACTGTGTCATAAATACAATGATAGTATTTAATAGTATTAATGTGGTTCTAAAAAATACATATGCCCCAAAGGTTATATTTTAAGTTTTACCAAGATAATCAAAGCATCAGATCATTTCCAAAATCACAGTAAATCACTTTTTAGAAATACCCTATCAAAAGTGAAATAGACAGTGGTGGCCAGGGTTTGTATTATACTATCATGCTAGGGCTTGGGTAGTAGAGTCTGCCCTTGCCCATCAGATGACCAGCACCTGGGGCAGGATGATCCTGCAGGGTTTGAACCTTGTTTTGTTTTGTTTTGTTTTGGCAATTGACTTGGTGGGAACACCAGAAGTTAGCCTCTAGGAGGGGCAAGAACTGGAGGGGAACAAAGCCTACAGAGATTGGGAAAAGGGTTCCTTGAATATTATTTCTAGGTAGCCGGCGGTCTAGATCCCCATTTTCCTGGCTTATAAAGAACTGGGACCTATTGGTAACTGACAAGTCCAAGGTAAGCAAATGACAGAGAAATTTATAGCTCATTTAATGTGTTTTTCCCTCAACACCTGCTATGTGCTGGGAGGACTGAGAAATGCAAGGGATGGAGGGGTGCACAGACTTAGCACCAGACGGTGGATTGGACAAAATAGCCTCAAAGCTCCCTTTCAGCCCAGAGTCCTGTAAGCCTAAACAAAATGGAGAATTAAGGTAATAATGCTACCAATTCCAGGTAAAACACAGCAAAAACAACAAAATAACCCCAAGACACTTTTATATGCGACACCTAGGAAACAGAGAGGACATGTTTCTGTGGTCCACGGTGCTTCAGTACTCTGTCACTGCTTGTGAGCCTAGCAGCCATCCGAGCTCACAATGAAATGACAGAAGGCTCAAGCCCTTCAGTACTCTTTTCCTGAGCTTACTGCCTACTGATTTAAACACATGTTCCCAAAGTGCTAAATGAAATCTTATTCCCAAATTATGAAACTAAATATTTTCCTTAGACATATCTCACATTGCTCTGTGTGTCAGGGAAATTTCCCATGACCCTTGGAATCACCTCCATTTTTTTGTTCCCATACACACTTCTTCTGGGATGTAAGAAAATCCGGTTGAAGGCTAACATATAAGTATCCGGTGACATGTCCAACAAAGCTGTTATTTTATCAGGAAGAAGTGAAAGCTCATTTCAGAAACTGAAGCTTCTTAGGAATGAAGTAAATGGTTTGGTAGACATGGCTTGAAGCCTATCAGAAAATTACGAGTATTGTTTTGTTAGGAGATAGGAATTAACTGATGTTTCTAAAATGCCTGAGTATTAGATCAAGAATTTCAGCAACTTGATGCACTCAAGATGGAGAACCCAATTTTAAAAAAAACTGCCACCCTCACAGCTTTTAAACTGTAAGAACAAGGAATGGGTTTAAGCTATTATATTAACAGAGATTTGAAGATATACCTGGAAGAAGATCGCATTTCAAGCAGCCAACACCCCAAAAGAGGTTAAATTTGGTTTAACTGTTGATTGCTTTTCAGAGTCAGAGACAGAAAATTTATTGAAGTCAATACTCAGGAGACACAGTTGCTATTAAGTAGCATTTGAAATCTGATTTAATTCACAATGTGGCTGATGGAAAGAACAACATTCTAATTTTTCAAATCAAGCAAAATTTATTATTAAACTCACTGATAAACATTTAGATCTAAATGAGCCAGAGAACACAAACAGGCACAAGTGGCAAAACCAATTTAAAATCCACAAAGATGCACAGTAATTATTAAAGCAACTGACAATGGTAAATATTTCAGTGACATAACAGCAAGGGGTTATTTTGCTGAGTACATTCAGTTCAAGCTGTCCAATCACTTAAATTCAACCTGTCTTCTCAAAGTATCCTGTGTCTTTTTTTTCTTTTCATTTATTTATTTTCTTTCTTTTTTGCCTTGAGGGAAAAAATGGATTTGTTTCATCTCTAAGCTAAAGCTAAGAAACCAGACTGAGAGAAATAATTATAACGACTTATTCAGGCTTGACGGCGGGGAGTGTTGTTGAATAGGGGATAGAAAACATTTAAAAATATTATTCCATATGTTTTCATCCTTCTTATTAGACTCATTTTCATATAACATGCTGGCTGACAAAAGTAACTGTCTTCAAGACTCTTTCCAAACATCCACAACCAGATTTCTGAAATTAGTCTCCTAATGTTTTACCTGCTAGGTTTTACTACTCCAAATATATTTCATCTTTGTCTTGTTATTTCTGAAATTATTGCTTTGACTATTGGCCATGACAGGATAACAAAGAATACATAAAATTTCTGAATTTCAACACCAAATTTTCTATTTAGCTTGTGTGCAGTTAGGGATGGGCAAAACATGTACACAATTCCTATTTTTAAAACTTTTGGTCTTGAGAATATGCTGTAGTTTTTTTTTTTTTTTTATAAATTTATTTATTTATGGCTGTGTTGGGTCCTCATTTCTGTGCGAGGGCTTTCTCCAGTTCTGGCGAGCGGGGGGCCACTCTTCATCGCGGTGCGCGGGCCTCTCACTGTCGTGGCCTCTCCCATTGCGGAGCACAGGCTCCAGACGCGCAGGCTCAGTAGTTGTGGCTCACGGGCGTAGTTGCTCCGCGGCATGTGGGATCTTCCCAGACCAGGGCTCGAGCCCGTGTCCCCTGCATTGGCAGGCGGATTCCTAACCACTGCTCCACTAGGGAAGCTCCTATGCTGTAGTTTTAAATTGTATTTTGTATGGTGAAATTATGTGTATTCAGTGTTTTTTGTAGCATTAGATTCTATATTATTAGATGATCATGGATTTCTTGACTATTGCTTTTTGAAACACTGACCTATAGAAACAGTTGGTGCCACATTATTTCCTCCAGTGTACAGAGTCTTCTATTTTTGTACCATTTGTTTCCATTACTAACCATTGCTAGATCTGCTGGAGAGCTTCCATTTTCACCTACAGAGCCACTCACTGCCCTTTTCCGCTCTGTTCTCTGCCCCGACAGAGACTGGTCCATATGGACTGCATCAATGAGCTCCCTTGCCCTCCGTCTTCCTGTGGGGTTTGACTGCTGGCAGGAGATCAGAAGGCAAGGAAAAAGCAAAGTTGAGGTATTTATTCCCCCTTGGATGTGCTATTCATTTTTGTCAGGACCCAGACTGATAATCAGGGAGGATGTATTTTCATTTGTTTGAATATTTTTTAAAAATATGTGATAAATAACGTTTATTCCATGCTGTGTTCTGTGAAGGATTTGGCGTATTTTAAAATAATGCATCAACTATACAAGGTTAAATAAATGAATATTGGTAAGAAAAAAATGAGGCAAAGGGAAAATAAGGGGCAAGGAATTAACTGGAATCAGTACCTATGTTAGCATGTAAAACAAAACCCAAGAAACCCTTTGCATTGGCTAAACTCATCTTTGAGCTTCCTAGCAGACAAAGAAAAAGAGGAAAATGTTAAAAAAAAAAAAACTTTACAGAAGTACAATATTCTCATACCAAGAACAGATATTTCCATTAAGATAAAGAGGAAACTGTAATGCAGTAAATGACATCTTTAACCACATTCTCAATGACCCACTGAATCACAAGAGAATATTTTCCTATGCTGTTTTATTCCCCAAAACAACAAAATGGTACTGTCTGACCTCTATGATTTTTGCTAAGGAGAATCTGTACATAGTTTACTAACAAAGTCATGTGTTCAGTTTTGTGGGGTGGCGGGGGGAGGGAGGCAGGAGTAGATGGTTAGGGAAGCTAACTTTTAATGAGACAACTTTTAATGAGCTATAATGATGAGTGTTTGGAGTAATATGATATATGCCTATTTTTTGTTTAAAAGATTCAAAATTTTGTTGGCCACCATCAAAATGATCAGGCACCAAGATGAACAAAGTTAAGTTGATGATATATTGCATTAAAAATATTTAATTAACCCAGCATTGAAATGATCACCGATGGGTAGAATTCTGGTGTGGGATTGGCATATAGATTATAAATTAAGAAATCTAAAAATCATTTTCCCTTTTAAAAAAACTTTGCAATTATTACAACATCCCACTGGTGGCACTAATCTAGACAGACCCTAAAACGCCTACAATACAAACTCATACTCACCATCATCATAATAGATCCATATGGTGATTTACAATGTTAAGAGTACTATGACACACACTGTTTTAATCCTACCATAATTTGATAAGATAGAAACTGTTGTCCTTATTTTATAGATTAAAAGAATGAGGTGCAGAAAGGTGAGGTGATTTGCCCAAAGTTTTGGAGACAGTATACGGAAGAGCTCAGAGTAGAATCCAGGAGGTCTGTCAACTTTGACAGTATACGGAAGACAGTATACAGAAGAGCTCAGAGTAGAATCCAGGAGGTCTGTCAACTTTGATCTAGAGTCTGTTTACTAACTCATGGTCTTAAGGTAACTGGGGGGAAAAAAATCTGTACGTGAAAAAACAATGCTACACTCACATGTTGAAAGAAAAGATCTGAGTGTATAAATTCCAGAGATCAAAGTTTAGAAAGAATTTTAGAAAACTTTTAGTCTAGCCTCACATTTTTCTACTGAAGAAACCCAAAATGGCTGAGACTCAAAATAGCTTCAGCTTCATTCCCTTCCATTCATTTGTAACACTTGTCTCAAAGCAATACTAAGCCAAGTGAAAGAATCTCTCAAATATATATAAAACTTTGAATAATCAAGCTAGCAGCTTTAATGCAATTTTTCAATAGGTGTTTTCTGAATTAAAAGCAATCACATTTTATTCCTCTACTGGATTCTAAGCTCAAGTGGCAACGCTGCCTCAAACCACAGATCCCAAACTGCACTGAGATGTCCCAGGGTCGCACAGGAAACTCACAGGGCCTACATCGGGTATTTTAAATTTCAGAGGGAAACATGGTAATAATTGACATCTGTTGACACCATTACAACTGCTAGATCAAGGTAGTTCATAGTTTAAACATTAGAACGTGCTACATTGCTTTCAATGATAGCTTATTATTATAAAGCTGAGTTTTTGGCAGTTGCTATAATAAGAAGGAAATGTGGTGCCATAATCAATGTGAATCAGAAATGAGGGTAGTGATGTCTAATCTGATTCCGAGATTTGAGATGCTGTGCAGTGTCCAACAGGTGCACACATCACACTAGCAAGTAATTGTGGCTGTGTAAGAATGAACTAAAATAGCTTTTCTTTCACCATATTTACCTTCTTTTAAAAATGGCTTGGGCTTCCCTGGTGGCGCAGTGGTTGAGAATCTGCCTGCTAATGCAGGAGACACGGGTTCGAGCCCTGGTCTGGGAAGATCCCACATGCCACGGAGCAGCTGGGCCCGTGAGCCACAGCTGCTGAGCCTGCGCGTCTGGAGCCTGTGCCCCGCAACGGGAGGGGCCGCGATAGTGAAAGGCCCGCGCACCGCGATGAAGAGCGGTCCCCGCACCGCGATGAAGAGTGGCCCCCACTTGCCGCAACTAGAGAAAGCCCTCGCACGAACCGAAGACCCAGCACAGCCAAAAATAAATAAATAAATAAATTTAAAAAAAAAAAAAAAAAAAAAATGGCTAGTAGGTTGTTAGGACATAAAATCAAGTTGTTTTGACAACTACTTAATAAAGGGAACTGATATTTCTGGTGGCGTTGGGGCAATGTTAAAAAAAAAATTCTGAGATACTAAGGGGGCCATGAACCAAAATATTTGGGAATCTTTGTCCCAGCTTCACTCCTTACCAGGTGTGCCACTTTTTTTTTTTTTTTTTTTTTTTTTAGGTGTGCCACTTTGAACTTAACCTGTCTGTGCCTCCATTTCTTCATCTATAAAATGGAGATAATAATGGGACATGCCCAAGCAGAAGCGAGAAGAACTACAATCCTGCAGCCTGTGGAACAAAAACCACATTCACAGAAAGATAGACAATATGAAAAGGCAGAGGGCTATGTACCAGATGAAGGAACAAGATAAAACCCCAGAAAAACAACTAAATGAAATGGAGATAGGCAATCTTCCAGAAAAAGAATTCAGAATAATGATAGTGAAGATGATCCAGGACCTCGGAAAAAGAATGGAGGCAAAGATCGAGAAGATGCAAGAAATGTTTAACAAAGATCTAGAAGACCGAAAGAACAAACAAACAGAGATGAACAATACAATAACTGAAATGAAAACTACACTAGAAGGAATCAATAGCAGAATAACTGAGGCAAAAGAACGGATAAGCGACCTGGAAGACAGAATGGTGGAATTCAATGCTGCGGAACAGAATAAAGAAAAAAGAATGAAAAGAAATGAAGACAGCCTAAGAGACCTCTGGGACAACATTAAACACAACAACATTCGCATTATAGGGGTCCCAGAAGGAGAAGAGAGAGAGAAAGGACCCGAGAATATATTTGAAGAGATTATAGTTGAAAACTTCCCTAACATGGGAAAGGAAATAGCCACCCAAGTCCAGGAAGTGCAGAGAGTCCCTTACAGGATAAACCCAAGGAGAAACATGCTGAGACACATAGTAATCAAACTGGCAAAAATTAAAGACAAAGAATTATTGAAAGAAGCAAGGGAAAAACAACAAATAACATACAAGGGAACTCCCATAAGGTTAACAGCTGATTTCACAGCAGAAACTCTACAAGCCAGAAGGGAGTGGCATGATATACTTAAAGTGATGAAAGGGAAGAACCTACAACCAAGATTACTCTACCTGGCAAGGATCTCATTCAGATTCGATGGAGCAATCAAAAGCTTTACAGACAAGCAAAAGCTAAGAGAATTCAGCACCACCAAACCAGCTCTACAACAAATGCTAAAGGAACTTCTCTAAGTGGGAAACACAAGAGAAGAAAAGAACCTACAAAAACAAACGTAAAACAATTAAGAAAATGGTAATAGGAACATACATATCGATAATTACCTTAAACGTGAATGGATTAAATGCTCCAACCAAAAGACACAGGCTTGCTGAATGGATACAAAAACAAGACCCATATATATGCTGTCTACAAGAGACCCACTTCAGACCTAGGGACACATACAGACTGAAAGTGAGGGGATGGAAAAAGATATTCCATGCAAATGGAAATCAAAAGAGAGCTGGAGTAGCAATACTCATATCAGATAAAATAGACTTTAAAATAAAGAATGTTACAAGAGACAAGGAAGGACACTACATAATGAAAAAGGGAGCAATCCAAGAAGATATAACAATTACAAATATTTATGCACCCAACATAGGACAACCTCAATACATAAGGCAATAAACAAAATTGACAAACCATTAGCCAGACTCATCAAGAAAAACAGGGAGAAGACTCAAATCAATAAAATTAGAAATGAAAAAGGAAAAGTTACAACAGACACTGCAGAAATACAAAGCATCCTAAGAGACTACTACAAGCAACTCTATGCCAATAAAATGGACAACCTGGAAGAAATGGACAAATTCTTAGAAAGGTATAAGCTTCCAAGACTGAACCAGGAAGAAACAGAAAATATGAACAGACCAATCACAAGTAATGAAATTGAAACTGTGATTAAAAATCTTCCAACAAACAAAAGTCCAGGATCAGATGGCTTCACAGGTGAATTCTATCAAACATTTAGAAATTGCAGAGGAAGGAACACTCCCAAACTCGTTCTATTAGGCCACCATCACCCTGATACCAAAACCAGACAAAGATACTAGAAAAAAAGAAAATTACAGACCAATATCACTGATGAATATAGATGCAAAAATCCTCAACAAAATACTAGCAAACAGAATCCAACAACACATTAAAAGGATCATACACCATGATCAAGTGGGATTTATCCCAGGGATGCAAGGATTCTTCAATATATGCAAATCAATCAATGTGATACACCATATTAACAAATTGAAGAAAAAAACCATACGATCATCTCAATAGATGCAGACAAAGCTTTTGACAAAATTCAACACCCATTTATGATAAAAACTCTCCAGAAAGTGGGCACAGAGGGAACCTACTTCAACATAATAAAGGCCATATATGACAAACCCACAGCAAACATCATTCTCAATGGTTTAAAACCGAAAGCATTTCCTCTAAGATCAGGAACAAGACAAGGTTGTCCACTATCACCACTATTATTCAACATAGTTTTGGAAGTCCTAGCCACGGCAATCAGAGAAGAAAAAGATATAAAAGGAAAACAAATTGGAAAGGAAGAAGTAAAACTGTCACTGTTTGCAGGTGACATGATACTCTACATAGAGAATCCTAAAGATGCCACCAGAAAACTACTAGAGCTAATCAATGAATTTGGTAAAGTTGCAGCATACAAAATTACTGCACAGAAATCTCTTGCATTCCTATACACTAATGATGAAAAAGAAGATGTCATACATATATACAATGGAATATTACTCAGCCGTAAAAAGGAATGAAACTGGGTCATTTGTAGAGACGTGGATGCATCTAGAGATGGTCATACAGAGTGAAGTAAGTCAGAAAGAGAAAAACAAATATTGTATATTAACGCATATATGTGGAACCTAGAAAATGGTACAGATGAACCAGTTTGCAGAGCAGAAATTGAGACACAGATGTAGAAAACAAACGTATGGACCCCAAGGGGGGAAAGCAGTGGGGGGTGGGGGTGGTGGTGAGATGAATTGGGAGATTGGGATTGACATGTACACACTGATGTGTATAAAATGGATGACTAATAATAAATAAATAAATAAATAAACAAACAAACAAACAAAAAGTGACATGCCCTAGTACAGTAATCATGTGTATTCAGTCAGTATATGCAAACCAAGGAGAAGAGAACCAGGCACAGAACAAATGTTTTCTCTCTAAGTATCAGCCATTCTGCTTATAAGATGCTAAGCCTTAACCAAAAGCAGTCTGGTTGCAGTGTCTACGTGCTGCTGCAGTCCTTAAACGCAGATGGCACGAGCTTGGGGGCCTGTGTGGGTGAGGCGCATGAGCTAGAGAAACTTCCTCCCCTATTACTCACCCCCCCCCCCCCCCAGTTTATATGAGAGGAAACCTGCTGGAAATTTTTGGAGAAATTTCAGCTAGTGTTGAGTGTTCTCTTGGTCACAATTCCAGAAAAGGTAAGGAACTTAATGTCTCACATGAACTATCAGGAGCTCTTTATGTGCCCCCTTTGCTTCATAAACAGAGCTGGAATAACTTTAGACCCTGTAGCTAGAATGGCAGAGTGTCTGTACTGACTATTCCTAGGAGAAAATGAATTTTTATTCCCACACTCAAAAGTTAACTCTAGCTTTCTTCTCGTTCGATCTGTAAAGCTATTCACAGCTATACTTTGGAAATGTCACATCTCTTAGGTTGTGTTTTATCTGATTTCCCCATGTAATTATTAGTTTCTAAAAAAGGGGTATATTTTAATTTCCCTTAAAAAGTTTTTTCCTAGCAATTACTGTGTATCCATTCTTTACACTGAAAGTGGCATAATGACTTCTAGGCAACAAAATTTCTGTAAATGTTACACAAAATAAGAAAGGATGTATATTCATCCAGGACTATGTAAATTAATTATGGCAATTCATATTATAAATCACAGTTTTAGAGGTCATTCCATGGCACTCTAAAACATAATATAATGACAAGTAAAAAGCAGAATACAAAATTGCATATCAGTATGAGCCTAGTTTTATAAAAACAGAAATTAAATATATTTGTATATGTATAGGAAAGTGAAAGGAAATGCAGTAAATATTTTTAATAGTATGTGGTTATGGATATTCAAGAACTTTTTTTCTTACATTTTGGTTTGGATATAATTATTTCGACTGAAGGAAACAAAATCTACAACCAATATGGCTTAAATAATAATATTTCATCATCACAGGTGTCTGGAGATGTGTGATTCAAGTGGTTGGTTGAGTAGCTCAATAACGTAAGTGCTCAGATCAATGTTTCTGGATTCTCTTGGCCCTCATAGAGCAAGGTGGCTGCAGCAGCTTTAGTGTCATGTTCTCAGATGACAATGCTCAAAGCAGGAAGGAAGGGAACATGCAGCCCCTCTTATGCAGCCCTTTCTTTTCATCAGGGAAGAAAATATTTCCTCAAAGCCTCTCAGCCATTATATCACATTGGCCCAAACTGGGTCACATGTCCTTCCGTGGACATAAGACTACCACATGTGTCATAAAGCAATTATGATTCATCCCTGGGAGCTAGGCATGTGGCCACTGGGAAAAAGTCAGGGTTATGTTGTCAAGGAGGACGATGAGAACTGCTGTAGGATAGGCAATTAACTGTAGACCCTACATCTTTTAATATATTTCCCAAATAACCTATGGTGATTTATCCAAAATCAGAATTTAAATATTATAAAATAAACAGAATGGCAAGAAATATCAATCTCATTTCTAAAATGACTCATCACAGGATAAGAGAAATAGGAAATAGGAAAATGTGAATATTTTCATTCTTCTACAGTCACATCTGGCAGACTAGATGTGGAAAATTCTGCCATTGTATGTGGGGCACTTACCTAATATCAATGATCAAATTCCTTCTTATAAATAACTGCAACAGCTTGAACATCTCATGAGTTGACAAAAGCTGGTCCAAAACCAAGAAATGCTCACAAAAATTCTGGAGGAAAAGGGTTGTTTTCCAAATACTAACATGCCAGGAAAAAGATCAGGCATAGTAGACTGTTTAAAATATCAGCTCACTGGGCTGATGAAGCCAAAAAGATTAGCAAAATGTTTGATATCATCAGAAAACATTGTACATTTCCTGTAAAATGACTTAGTGTCTTGGAATAGAATAGTGCATGGAGTTTAGAAATATGTACTGGATTTAGAGGTAATTGACAAAGAAATGTTGGGATAATTAATAGGGTGTGAAAATAGTTTAGAAATCTATTTCTATAAAAAATTCTGTACCAGAAGGATGCCTAGACCAAATTCCAGTACTATAGGACAATAGGCAGCCTTGAATCGGCCGTGACTCATAACTTTTAAGTACCAGCTGAGAGGTTGGCTTTCATGATGGCCACCATGACCAGAGAAGGAGCCAGCCCCAGAGATGCAGCTAAAACTGTCAGATGACTCTGCAAAGCAAAGTTAGAAGTCAGAGGAGAAACCACAGTCAATGATGAAAAAGCACAAAAGGCAGATTTTGTCAGGAGGGGAGAATTCCAAAATAGAATGAGACTGTAAATAAAAATTGGAAAAGGCCAATTATGTAGTGGGAAGAAACCATAGGACTGTATGAAAATTTGACATCATTACTTTTCTAGTTTGTAGCGTTTATTAAGGCGCAGGTTCCTGGCTTTCCTCCTGCACTCTAGAGCATCAAAGGCACTTCCCAGCAGTATGGGTACCACAGGAGGGAGGATTCAGGATTCAGATAATTTTATGAACGGGTGATGCACCACTGGGGGTGGTTTGAATCATATTCTTCATTTTGGTTACTGTAATTTAAAAACAACCTTTCTTGGGTCTCTATAATTTGTTCACTTAACAAGTAATGATTGAATATCTATATACTGTTTCAGAACCTATGCTATGTTGTGAGGCTAGTGCAATGATAAATCAAAGTTCCTGCTTATGGGCAGAATCGGGGATGGATGGACCCACTCGGGCCCAACGTGGCATTTGCTCTGTCCTTAAGTTTGCATGTGGCAAACATCCAAAAAATAAATAGGGTCTTATTAGAATTCTGCCCTAGCCTCTTCATGACTAGAGTTAAAAAGGCATTAAATGTTTATAATAAGACAGTCTACTCTTCCTAGAAGCTCTGTTATTCAGACAGTAATTTATTGAGAATTTTCTATGAACAAAGCAAACTCTGCTTGGTTTGTGTAGGTACAAATGAAAAAGGAAGAACATGTTTTTGTCCTGTAGACACTTACTGTCTAATGGGAAGTGCAAGTTCATCATGCAATTAAAGAGGGCTTAGAAGCATATCAAGGAACTCATATATCTCATTTTATTAAAATGATCAGTAGTGATAGACAGCATATGTACGTGATCATTTGATTTCTTAAGAAGTTCATCATGTAAGTCCATGTGCTTGAGCTTACCTAAAATATAACCTAGAGCAAAGTACCTGCTTTGTAAACCTCTCAGGAAAATGTGTAGTAGAATAAATGAACTGGTTTATAAACTAGGCATTTGTGTACTTATTCTCATATAAAACCTCAACCAGAGTCGATTGTTTCATTATATTTGAACATTGAAACATAAAAGCAATAAAATTAATGGCATGTGAATGATAAGGCTTCATGATTCGAGGTTATTGTCAATTGTCCCAACAGACGTAACTTTTAATAGTGTTGAAGATGTTGGTAATTATTTATTTGGCTGATTGGAGACTGTGTATGGTAACATTAAACTGATAATATTAATTATATACTTTAATTATTTCTAGGCTCTCATAGCTTTTGTTGTTACCTGGAATGCCATGAAAATTCAAGACAATAATTAAATGTGAGCTTTGTTATACTCCCCAGGGCAGGAAGCTTGTGCAGGGTGTGCTTACAAATGATAATAACAATTAACAGTACAAGTAATGAATTATGTTAAAATCACTTAAAACCACAATGACTTTTTAAAAAAATTACTCAATATAGGAATAATAAAATAAGCCCTAATCATTGGGTTAATTAGCCACCACTCTGATTAAAAATGGTGAGGAATTAGAGATATAAGGAATAAGAAAATGTATTCAATAGAAAAAATAATGAGCAAGCTAATAAGTACTTTGCCAAATAAGATCTGAGATGCGTAATATCTCCTGTAGCTCTATAACTGAGGGTGGGTTATAGGGAAATATTCAAAGCTTGGGGATAGTGCAGTGAGATAAAATTATTTTACCCCTAGATTCCACTGTGAAAAATTTCAAACATACAGAAAGTATTCAAATATACAGAAAATTTGAAAGACGTGTACAGCAAATACCTACATACCTACCACCTAGATTTATCAAATAAGATGATTTGATACCTGAAGAAGCATGAGAAAACATTAGAGAAAAGATGAGAAACCACTCAAGGTGGCAGTTAAAAAAATTAACACAATAAATAAGTGCCCTTTATAAAATATAAGAAATGAAATTAAACAAAAGATGCCATTTAAAATATTAGTAAAATGTCAAGAAATCAACAAGAAATGCACAGGATATATATGAAGGGAAATATTTATATTTTACTGACTCCCATAATATGACTTGAGCAAAGAGAAAAGCATACACTTGTCCCTGGAAAAAAAATCACTCTACATTATAGAGATGCAAATTCATCCTAAAATAATGTTGACATTATTTGCAATCTCAGTAAAAAAAAGAATTATTTTTACAAAAATTATTTTTAAATTTATTAGAAAGAATAAATTCATGAAAAGTGAGGGGAAATGTGAAAAATAACAAGGGGAAGAAGAATATACAAAATGTTAAAATGTTTCAAAAAGGAATAATGTTTAAATAATAGCACAAAAATAGACAGGGAGATCAATGAAAGAGAATGGAACATTCAGAAATACATTCATGGAAAAATGGAAATTTTCATATATGTTAAAATGGATTTTCAAATGTTGGGAAGAGATTGCTGTTTAGTATATGTTGGTTCAAATGTGTAGGCATTTGAACAAAATACAATATTTACTCTTTACTTCATAACAAATTCCAGACACATTAAAAGTTTGAACATATTTTAAAAGTGTAAAATACTTGAGATAAAAATGAAATCTTTTTTGGTAAACTAGAACTATGAAAGACATTTCTTAGCATAGCAAGAAATAGCTAAGAAATAAGAAATAAATGGTAAGAAATAAGCTAAAACCTAGATAAGCTTGACTACTAAAATTTTCAAACATTTATGTTTAACACAAAACATTATAAGCAAAGTAAAACAATAATGTAACAGCCTGGAGAAATACAGTTGCCACAATATGACTCTTAAAGGGTTAATTTAATAAATGAAAACTTCTAATAAATCAATAACAAGAAGACAAATCACACTATGAAGTTGAAGAAAGGATATAAGAATACAGTCCACATGGAAAGAAGTACAAGTCACCAAAGGGGTTATTAAAATTGCACAGCCTTGCTCATAAATAAACATAATACGATACATCTCAAGTCTTTTAAGCAAGTAAGTTCAATCTAAATTGTACAATAGTTAAAAAATCAAAAAAATTTTAAGTGTACTGATTTGGAAAGCTGACCCAAATACAACTGCTAAGGGAAAAAGCAAGTCACAGAACAGCATGTGTAATGTGGGATTGTTTTTGCAAAGAAAAAAAGTGCATAGATCCACACCTATGCATGTTTATATACAGACAGAAAATGTGTAGCAGTGCATACACCAAACTCTTTAGAGAGTCTGCTTCTCTGGAGTGATATGACAAAGAGTAGAGAAAAAGGTTCATAGGGACTTAACGATTTTCCCTTGATAAAATTTCATCCTTTTGAATTTATTATATTTAGCTTTTTATTATTTTGAGATAATTATATATTCATGAGTTTTTTAAACAATAAGCATTTGTTTTATAATACAAGAATATTTAACATTAAATATTAATGAAAGTTTTTTAACATTCTGAAACATTTCAAGAAAAAAGGAAAAATAAACATAAAATAATAACTGGAAAAAAGAATCAATTCTACAGCTTCTTTAGTGAGGAGAAACTAGACATCAATATCCTAGACCCATGCTTATGGTGTCTTAATGTGTTTGAGTTAACTGTAGTGACCTGTTTATAATCTTCATGCCTTCGGGTGGGCCTAGTCATTTTCAGCTAATAATTTTTTTATCTTCATAAAGTCCTCATTTAAGGCACATGTCAGGCATTATTACGGGTAGGTATCTGGAATAAGAGGACTCCACCTGCCAGTTGCGGTTGAGATTCTGTTGCTCAAGAGGGGCAGGACAGAGGCATCTCCCCTGCAGCAGGATACTTTCCTAAGCCTCATCTGCCACCGGGTGCACCACACCTTCAACTTACAGCAGATAGTTTTTAGAGGCTACAACTGATACTCATAAGAGCTACCCTTTGTTGTGTACTTACTGTGTCAAATACTGCTCCAAGCTCTTTATATCACTAAGCTGAGTCACAGTAACCACCGAATAAGATTATTATGCTCTTTATTCTTTTCAGTGCGCAGATAAGGAAACAAGTTAAAGAGGCTCAGCAACTGCCTCAAGGACACGTGTCTAAAATGGAGTTCATATTCTAATCCAGGACTTCCTAATTCTAACGTTCATACTTTGCATCTATGCTCTACTTAGGGTAGTGGAGTATCTAGTGAAGGGGAATTTTTTTGGTGGGGGGGGAGATAAGAAAACAACTATTGATATACGAACTTTTATGATGGCTAGAGAGAACACTGGTGAATTTGTATAAAGCTTCTTAAATTTCTGCTCAATTTTCAAAGCTATTGTGGCCTGTCAGGGTGGTCTTTACCAATGCCCAATGGCTGGAAAGGGCAACAAAAGAGCCAAAGATAAACTTTTTTTGATGCTTAGGAAAAAATGGGCTCAGCAGTCTAACTCATATGCTAAGTACCTGAACACCAGGACCTGCTCTAGTCTTATTCCTGTTAGTTGGAAAGTGCTTCTTTAACTACAGAGGAGAGCAAAGCCTATCTTGGAATGGGATGCCCTTGGATGAAATTTCAAGTCTTGAAATCTCTGGGCTGCTGGGTAAAGACTTGCCTTAATGTAAGTGACTAAACTATGGGTTTCAGACCTATGCAGGCCTTCTTCAGATATGAATGACACCCATTGATATGCTGCTTGAGCCAGAGCATTGGGTCTCTTTTGTCTGGGTCCTTTGATGCTTAGCAGGTCTCTGGCTTGCTGACAATAGTCAAGATGAGGTGGGTGGGATTCACACTGCTGCAGTTCGACTATAGCGTTGGCTACCATGTTCTCCAACCTCAAGAAGGTATGGGGGAGTCACATTTCAGGGGCAGTTGGGAGCACACAAGACCATCCCTTTGCACGCATGTAAGCATCCTAGGGGAATCCTTGAAATATTGAAAAGGGAATATCCATAGACGAGGGAGACTGGGATTTCTGTTCATCTGAACTGGAGGAAACTGAGTGACGTACTCTGGGGCAAATTATTCACAAACCACATTGTGAAATATCATACCCCAGATACATTCTTCATGATGGGATTTATAAAGGCACAAAACTGCCCTACATTGGGATCCCCTTATCATAAATTTTGAGGAGGAAAACGGTTATCTGATGGCCAGGAAGAGTGACCGTCAACTTAATCCCCAAGCAGTAAGATGGCTTTCTGATTTGGCACGAATTTCAGAATATTGATCACAATCAAGACATCACACATAAGCAAACCTAGGTGGAATTTAACCTGAGTCAGGCAGATATTGGCTTGTGAGCAGCAAGTAAATGATACCCACTGCCCAACATACAATATGGCTTAATGGCGTTATGGCAAAGTGGGAAGTAATTAAAACCCATTTCTAACAATTAAGCATGAGACGCCCCATGGGAAGGATATTTTCTGGACAGCTGGCCACACAAGCTTACAGACCTCTTTCACTAAACAACAAGCTGACATACTTATTCTCCAATAAAGTTCTTCCTTCTTGGTCATTTCCACTGAACCCCAATCTGAAGGTTTTATGTAGAGATCCCTGATTTATAGCCTTCCCTCACAAGCAAGTCACTAAAACAAAGACCTGTGGGACCTGGGAGGACGAAGGAAAAAAGAGCTTCTGAAGACTCTGCCTATTTATGGCAGGATTGAGCTTGTTCCCCACAGCGGCAGACACTCACCATAACCTGCTATGCTCCACACCTTCACAAGCATGAAGAATAAGGCCAGTTTGTTTTCCAAGTTGACTAATATAAATAGCAGCCATCCCAAATTTGGAAGGGATTTACTCACTCAACTCACTTCCTGGTATAACCAGGCACTGAAACTTACAATTGACCTTGCTGCAAGTTTTAAGCAGTGGTAAATTTAGTCTTTGTCTTCCACCCTTCACTTTCTTCTAGCCCCAATCCTTGTTACCAACAATATGATGTGATTCCACTGTGTGCTGAACATCTCCTTTTGTGATAAGTGCAATGACAAATATACCCATTACATTGAATACTAAGTGATCCATTATGAAAATTAGGTCACACACAGTGTATGTGTCATAAACAAAAATGCTACCTGGACGTTGTTTTTAGACAATACTGTTCATCCTCTATTTTGCTTGTGTAAGGCTTTCATAAAGTCTTGATTGCTTTCTGCCCCTGCCTTCCCCTCAAATTGGAATTATTGAGCACTACTCTGTTTCTCTCAAGACTGTCAGGGCTTCCAACCCTTGGCTTAAGGCAACCCTATGAGACCTTCTCATCTTCTCCCATGTTCTACTACACCTCCCAGAGTCTTTCCTTCTAGCCCACAGCATTCTCCTTTCCCTGCTGTCTACCCCTGCCGTCTTGAGCCTCCTTGCCCCTGTCACAGCGTGAAGTCTGGACTGTCATGGAAGCCACACTCCCAGCCTCCTGCTCCATGCAGACACCATGGGGAACTTCTTTTTACTCTATTTTCTCATGAAAAATTGTCTTCTAACCTTTCTCCCTGATAGGAGAAGTGAAGTACTCAGAGGTGGGAGAAGGCAGTGAACCCCATTCAAGTTAATAATTATTACCCTACGATACTCGTTTGGGATCGTAGGTGTTATTTTGTTGTTGATATTCTTTTGTCCTGTTCATCCGGGTTTGGGCCACGTTATTAAAGTTACTTGGTAAAAATTATTAGTTTGTAGGTTTTCTCAGAATATTTGCCTTTTTATCAGTCTACCCTAAACCACATTATACAACAGGAGTACAAGATTTTGTTCTATGTAAATGTTTTCTCACTCATTTTGCTTCTGGGTTGTTTTGGTTTAGAAAGAAGAATTGTAATTCTGTCTTCTTTGGAAATATCTCTTCTAACCTCGTCCTTCTCTTCACTTTGCTGCGTTCCGTGGTTGCTAGCTACACGATGAGGCCACATAATGCAAATCATTCCCTTAATGGCTATAGATTTTACATGCAGAACTCAAACATATGTTTCCCATTTTTCTCCCTTTTATGCTGCATACTTGTGCTGAATAGTTTTATTGGTAATGGGGGAGATGCCAGAATATTTACAGGATCATGGTCATGGGAGTGTGCTGTTATTTGGGCTATGTCTGGATAATGCCAACATAATCAGTCAAAACGGAAACATTTGGTCAAATAAGCATTTTTAAAAATGATTAGCATAATGCTAATAGTTTTGAATATTTAACCAACCTTACAGTTATTTTGATGTGATACAGAATAGCAGAATACATTGTTAAATATCTCTCTTTCTTCAAAGTGAAGAAATTTTTTAGAATATTGTGTAGTTGCAACATCCGTCAGGAAAACAGGGTTCTATGCCTCTGCCACTGAGATTCTGGAACACGAGCAGATCACTTAACCATGCTGTGATTCAGTTTCCTCCTTCCTAAAATAAGTGTTCCTTAATCTAATTTCTTTTTGGACACCTTTGAAAATATAATGAAATCGATCAACCCCCCTTGATAAATACACATATGAAATTTGCAAACAACTTCAATAATATAATAACTTCAAACTCAAAATAAGGTTTTGTTAAGAACTCTTAGGACAGCTGGTCTTAGGAGCTGGTCTAACAAGTAAGACTTGTTCAGCTTAGAATTTTATGATATCATAAACTTTCTCTTTCTTAATGCTGAGGGACTCGTATATCCCCAATCATTCCTCTAGCACAAGCTCCCTCAGTGCCTCTTACGTGGGAGTTGTGGATATGCTAAAACATGATGTCTGTTGCCAAACTAGCAATGCTTTTGTATTCATTGGCTCCTTTTAGTGAGGGGAACTCTTAAGAGTCAGGATATGTTTTAGTCCTTTCTCAAAACCATCCAGGAGTGACTGACAAGCACCACCTTCTGGAGAAAACATGTAGTAGATATCAAAGTGGATGATCCCTGACACAGCGGTGCTGTTCTTGGGTACCCAGGGCCAAATCTCTCCCTGCCTTCAACCTCAGTCTTACCCCACATTTCTCGAGCAATCTCATTTCCCCTTATTCTAACCAAGGGTGAATCTATCTTTGGCTTCTAGGAGACTTGAAAATGGTTTAAGTCTGAAAAGTAATTCTGTTAAAGTGGAAGAGCTCTACTTTTCATTAGAAATCTCACAGTAACAAAATTCAGATCATTTTAAGACACTGGGCTGTAGTGTATATTAGAAGCTTTTTGTCATGTGACTAAAATATGACTTATTAAAATGTTGGTGAAGTACTTTAAAGTACTTACCCAGAGTGAACGGGGAAAGTATTAAGAAAAGAACACATGCTCTTGAATGATGAATTAATTAAAATAATGCTCCACTCTAGCCCCATGCAAAATGAAGCATCAAAAGATTATTTGGTTTAAAAGATTTATTTTAAATCTGCAAAATATATTTTTTGGTAAATAGTTAAACCTGCTTTTTCATGAGCATGGTAACTTTTTATACGTGCTTTGAATTTAATTGCAAAATGCAAAATTTTTAAATAATAGACTTGCCCGAAAATTGAACTATTCATTAATATCATCATTATAATTCATAAAACTTAATTTTTTGTCGTGATTTTCATAGAACCCCTTTTGGTCTCCAACCTTTTTCTCTGGTCCACTGGGGACAGACCAATTCTGATATGAAATCATTTGCCCTATAGGAATTCCTAAAGGCGTTCTAAAAGGTTTGCTCCACTGCTAAATTGAAAGACCCCCTATCCTATTTAAATCTTTTTTTGTTTTTAATCTAGAGAAGCAAGAATGATTATGTTTCCTGAGAAATGACTCTTTTCTTCACAAAAAAAGCAAATTGTTTAAAACCCCTTTGTGATGCATCTTAGAAGACTTTTGAGAGTTGAGTCAGCTAGTGGAATATTCCTTTAGGCTGATCATATCCCAGAGCTGGGTTGGTTTTCCAGGGAGATAAATTGAGTACAATAAAGTTTACTGTGGAGGAGTTGCAGAAATGGACCCTTGGAAATATAGACTCTGAACACATTATTATATTTCTCCTGGCACTTTTAATGAAAAAGTAGGCTTTGACTGTTTACCTCCAGACAAAATTTCTATGTCCTGTACCTAAAATTTCTCAGCCTGCCCTGTGCTTTGCTTCTCCCAAGGGGCTATTAGTCATTCCATAGAATTATATTTATTTTTTTAACTTACTTTCCAGATGGACATATGCATCATTTCATTAAAGCCAAATGGGGTTTATGAAATTTGAGAATAATAATTAATCATGTCAGTGAGAGCGCTTGAGTGAGGCAGACTGTGGGCATTTTCAGAATAATCAATAATAAAAGTAGAAGTGGCTACCATTTAGAGGGTACTTACTATATTCCAAGCACTTCTGATGTATGAATGTATCTTAACTATAATCTTGCCCAGTAAATATTATTATTCCCTTTTTATAAATTCATCTCATGGAGAGATGAAACCCTGAGAGCTATGAAGTGGTAGAATCTGAATACAAGTCTGTCTGGTCTCAAGTTCACGTACTTTCCTTTCTGCAACACTGCCTCTTGAAGTTAAGAGTTCCAACCTGACAATCTTGCTGGCTTCCTAAATTGCATGGGTTCTCTACAACTGGTAACTGCTAAGTAAAGAATTATTAAAATTCTACATAGTTCACCCATGGACAGTATTTTATCTTTAAATAATATGCCCGTTGGTAGATGGCAAATACCTTTTAATCAGTACTATTCGTCAACCACGTCAGATTTTTTTTTTTTTTAGCTGAAAAACCATAAGTGCCAACACACACCAAGATATAGCCCATCATATCCTTAGGAGTCCATTTAGAACTAATTTTTTTAAAAGTACAATGACAAAAAGAGAATCACAAGCACAGCTAAACTGACAGGGTCTCATGCAGAGACAATGGAAAGAACAAAGCAGAGACTGATAAATAATCCAAAACAAAGAATTGGTTCAAGACAAATCAATCCAAGGCAAAGAACTGATTCAAGATAAATCAATTCAAGACAAAGAATTGATTCAAGATAATGAAAGCAACAATAGAGATACTTTAAACCAATTTAGAGAAAGGGAAAAAGCCTTACGAATATTGGAAAGATAAACTCCAGCAGGAAGAAACCCCTACCACACTTCTGCATCTGGGAAAAGTGTTGATCATTACTTCAGGGCAAATGGCGGAGGTTGTATTGTTTTAAAAAACGGCCAAAGAGAAGGAAGTCTGCAGCCTGCCAACAACCAGTGCCCAGAGAAGGAACAGATGTAAACACAGAAAACTGTTCAAATTTGCCAGCAGAACCCATCAGCCCATCAGCCAGCAGTCAAAGTCAAGAAAATAACCAGAAATGCTTTCCTATAAACAAAGAGAATTGGGAAAGAGATGGGACACTAACAGCCACATTTTGAAACTGCTGAAAAAGGAGAGGATGTGCTACACATTCACGCAGGCCAAAGACACACATGTCAAAGATGCAGTGTGGTGAGTGTTGCAGAGGGGGGGCTCCCCCTCTCTGAGGTATTTGAGGCTGGGACCAAACAGACCTGAGGGGATGGCATGTGAAATGAATGGGCATGGATGCCAGAATCGTTCACACACTTCGTCACAAACAATGAGGAAATTTTACAGAAATGCATCCCTGGGAATGGCTTATAAAACTTCAGTGCGTCTGTTTCTGGGGTAAGAATGCAGAATGCTCACAAACTAAAAAACAAAACACATTTTTGTTGGGAGATTTCATGTTGTAACATTGTAGGTTTCCGTTTCCAAGTTCACTGCTCAAAAAGTGTCTTTTTTTCTGCTAAGGTATTTTGCTTTGGTTCTATCTACATAGATAGAATTGGAATCTGTGGGAATTGCCAGGATTCCTACAGAGCCCTGGTTAACTGAGAAAAAGATTAACAAGGTTTTGTACTCATCATTTAAAACTCAGAAGAATTCTTTAATAAAGTTAAATGGCAGCATTAGAGAACACTTTAAAAAATGTTATAAAAATATAACTCTAATAAAACTGGGCCTCTCTGTGACCTATCTCAGCATGTGTCATACACAAAAGAAACATCCAGAAAGGTACTGAAAAGCAATTTAAAATGAAGTCTCTCGTGAAGAGGCAGCAAAGAGGTCTGCCACTCACAAGACATAAAAAAAAATCCCTAAAAATTCTCTTTCCCAGGAGTTCACATGGCAGAATTGATGCCCTAAGTAGTTTTCTCCACACACGTTCAAATCTTCTGTCCCTGAATTGAGCCAACGGTGGCTCTTCTCTCTCCAGTTCTCCCTCTCTCCCCTCCACTGTACCGTCTCTCACACATTTACATCCAGGAAAGAAGGGCAATTACTCTTT
The DNA here is from genome assembly GCF_949987535.1 of Balaenoptera acutorostrata. Classification (NCBI taxonomy): domain Eukaryota; kingdom Metazoa; phylum Chordata; class Mammalia; order Artiodactyla; family Balaenopteridae; genus Balaenoptera; species Balaenoptera acutorostrata. Next base: position 13,527,510 of record NC_080071.1, read on the forward strand.
GTAATGAAACGATATGTGCCTTCTAATGGAAATTAGACTAGCCCTTTCAGCTATGTCAGTTGTACATCTGTCCTTCATAGCAGATTAGAACAGCAGAAAGCCAAGAACCAACATGACCTCTTCCTTTGGGGGAAGGATGTTATGAATATTCATTTATTAGTGACTTTTTTGTCTTTGTCGTATAAACAAGACTTAAAAGAACCAAATGTTTAGAGAGGTCTTTATACTTTTTTTCAGTACACTTTAAATTACCAATTTAATTAGCCTTCATTATTTACCCTGAATCTTTGAGTCAAACCTTTAGAAAACAGATATACTTGATCCCCATAGATTCAACTCTCTGGCTTTTCTCAGGATATAAAATTTTATGCACTTTCCAAAAGTGCTGTCTCATTGTGGGAACTTTAGATACAGTAAGAGATAATGGCAGACCCTTAACCAGAGTCCAGGTTATCTGGTTTTCAATTCAATGCCAGTTTTATGTAGAGTTAGCTGAGAAGATGTGAGTGACATAATGTGTAAAGGGATGGATAATAAAATCAAGGACTCCTGAAAGGGGAGGTCTGAGTGGGAAAGGTAAGTGTGCCTTCCCAGACTTGCTTGCCTCACCTCCTTTTCTGGCCCTTCTCTCATCTGCTCTGTGGCTAGGGAGGCTCACTCCATAGGGTTCCCTTGCCTGCTTGTTAATGGCCAAGGGAAGTCATTGGTGGAAGGTTGGAGGATAGAAGGAAGAGAGAACCAGAATATGTCTCCTACTACCACTGATTTCATTCAGGCAACAAGTCATTTGGTGGCCAATCTGGCCAGAACTAACAAGAGGCCACTTATTATCTTTACTTACCCAACTTTGGGTGAATATGTGCACATTTTGCTGAATTTGATTATGGAATGCTACCCCTGATCCTACTGGGGTTGTGACATAATCAATGATACGTGTATCATATTGCTTTTCTAAAATCTGAAAAACTGTGAATTCTGAAATTTATGTGCCCCAAGGAGTTTCAGAGAAGGGAGTGTAGACATGTAGTTTGCAAACTTTGAGTGATCTTTAACTCACAAAAAAATTAGACATGTACTTGGACACTACATTTGACATTTCCTATTGTCTTGGCTTTTCAGAGAGAAAAATGCAGTAGCCTAAAGCAGATGCTAGACCACCTACGTAGGACACACTTGGAGGTTATGATACTTATTTTGCCAAGATTAGCCCATCATCCACTTCTACAGAAGATAAGACAAAGTTTGGGACTTCCCTGGTGGCGCCGTGGATAAGAATTCACCTGCCAATGCAGGGGACACGGGTTCGATCCCTGGTCCAGGAAGATCCCACATGCTGCGGAGGAACTAAGCCCGCGCGCCGCAACTACTGAGCCTGCGCGCCTAGAGCCCGTGCTCTGAAACCAGAGAAGCCACCGCAAGGAGAAGCCCACGCACCGCAACAAAGAGTAGCCTCCACTTGCTGCAACTAGAGAAAGCCTGCTGGCGCCAATGAAAACCCAACACAGCCAAAAATAAGTAAAAGTAAATCTTTAAAAAAAAATAAGACGAAGTTTTCATCTGGGGGCTAAATACATTGACAATAAGATTTCTTTAAAGGGAGAGTTGTTTGTGTGCTGGACGTCCTTCCTTCCCCACTCACGGAGGACATGAGGAGCATCTCCCCCTCACCTCAATCCAAGTGAAGGTGGCTTCAGGAGGAACCCTGAGAGAACCCGACATAGAAGGTGTGAGGACTGAAGTCTGACTCATCCCCAGAAAGTGTCAATACACAAGGCTGTATGTGGAGTTTGTCCTGTTTAGTGGCAGAGGGAAGGGTCAGGTTTGAGTTGAGACAAGCCTATATACTCCCACAATTTTGAAGGGCCAAAAAAAATGTGCTTGTTGTCCAAATGCCACCCTTTGGAAGGGTGTCCTTGAGAGGGACTCTGCAGGGAGGGGTGAGGAGACCTAAAGAAACAGATGGGCTACTCGAAGCTTGAGGGCTGCCAGCAGGTGGGAGGAAGAGTCATAAAAATACCCAGGTATTTTTGGGGTATCTTCGGATATCATTGCATCCAGAGGTCTCCAGTGAAATTTTCCAGTCACATAAGACTGATCTTACACATTTTAACTGACCCTACAAAATAGGAGATAAACATTCAGTATGTAGTAGGGTTATCAAAAGAGAAGACTGAATACATCTTTCTTTTGTACCACAACTTTCCTAGCTCAAAGGAGTCCCAAACAAGGGAGAAATTTAAAATTGAATGAGGGTATAAGATGATATCGCTCCGAATTAGGCATTTTAACACTGGAAGTAAGAAGAGACTACTTGTTTCAAGGCAGGCACATGAGTAAGTGACAACAAGCCACATCCTCTAGGTCCTGCCCAGGCAGTGTTTGCGGAGGCTGCTTACAGCTCTGGGCTGAGGACTGTCAGCTGTGACCAGGCTGAGTGGGCAGATGGATGTGCCACGACCACGTGGACTCGGGACGGCAGCAGGGCGTAGAGGTAAACATGCCATGTACCTGCCATCTGTAGGTTAGGAAAATGGTGCAGTAGGTTAGGGACTTGATATTCTCTCTCAAGATCATGAGAGCCCTTTGAGGGAGTCTGAAATAGGACCTAACACACAGTAGGCACTCAGTAAATTCTTGTTAAATGCGAATAATGTGAGCAGTGGAGCAAGCCTACGTCTTTCATGTTCTAAAGGATTCTTTGCACATCTGACTACAAGCTTCTGCTAAAGAGGGAAGTTGCCTTCAGTACATCACTTGGATATAAGAATAGTCATCACTACCAGTAGTATGAAATGCCTAAAGATGAAGCAGGCCCTGGTCAGTGGAGCCCACGTTCCCCTGGACCAGACTCTCCAGAGGGGTTATCATCAAAGAATGACTATTAACTCCCCAGCTATGATTTACCTATAAGGCTGGTCCTGTGATATACCAATAAGACTGGCCTAGTATTTCGACAGGGTCTCTAAGACAAAGCAATCAAGGCAGGTTCTTACACCAGAAGCAGAGGGGGTGGTTGAGGTACCCTAAGTCCTCCTCCTTTATGGCCCCCACCAGCTTGCTTTTGAGGGCTTGGAAAACGTCTCTCAAGACTTTTCTCGAACTTACACACTGACAGACCAGATCCCTTGCACCGCTAAAAATACCTAAAGGGACAATTTCCCTCTCTCGAATCTATCCTGAATCCAGTCATCAGATTTATCTTCCTAAAATTTTCATTGTCTGCATTTCTTCCTGCTTAAAAAATATTCAGTAGCTGTTCATTGCTTAGCAAATAGAATCCAAATTCCTCAGTCAGTTTTTCAGAGATCTCTACAAACAACTTTGGCTCAACCTACTTTTCCAGTCTGAACTTCTACTCCACCGGTCCTGCCCAGGTAAGTCACACCACCCTCTCTGAGTGTTTCTTATGCCTCTTCTTTCTTCCCTTGGCTCATGATATTCCTGCTACCGGCAGTATGCTGCCTCCTTCTGCCTGTTTTTCTGCCCATCATTTGAAGCCTGTCTCAAATACCACCTCCGTGGTGAAGCTCTTCATACCCAACCCACCGGCATCCACAAGTCAGAAGTTAGCTCTCCCTTGGTTGGTGTCATGTTTTTTTATAGAACTTATTATATATTTTCTTGTATTTTAAGAGGAAAATGGCCAAAATCCCTACTAAACATTTGCTTCTTAGGGGCATAAACCATGTTTTATTTTTCTTTATACTGTTTATTGTACTTGGTACAACAGCATTTGTATATAGAGCAATAAATAAATAATTTAAGAATGTATTAATGTTTAAGGTGATAAAAAGGTTTTAGAATTAGATAGAGGTAGTCATTGCACAATATTGTGAATGCACTAAATGACATTTAATTGTTTCCTTTTAAGTGTTTAGTTTTATGCTACTTGAATTTCACCTCAATAAAATTTTTTTAAAAGAATGAATTAATGACTGAACGAATTATTATACCTTTTTAGCATTTAGCTGCCAGATTGGAATCAGTTATCTTTGACTTCTTCCATTTTGCAGAAGAGAGTAACGTGAACATGTAATTGTATTTCCATATCAGCAGCATGAACGTGCTCTAAAACCAACTTCCCTTAATTTCTCTCTCTTCTAGTCAGATTATCTTTGCAGAATGGTGGTTTTGATGAGCACAGTGAATGGATGGCATTATTCTCCACATCCCACATCTCCACACTGATTGAATCAAGCCTCATTGGCCTCCAGTCAGACTATCTGAGTGAGAATTTCACCATCTAACATAAAAACAGGAGAATAGGTTTGAAGGTATCTGCATTTCTCCTTAGTTTGAAAGAAAGTTAATCCAAGAATTCATAGACCAGGTATTGTTTCTTACCTACCAGTGCAAATTACTGTCAATTACAAATCCTTCTCGACAGAAATGCATTCTGAGAGTATGTTACCTTTTACCACAGAAGATGACATTTTAAAATGACACTTAAACAGAATATTTAATGTGGTTTGAACAAAGATTTTGAGTGGCATCATTTCACCTACAATGACATTCCAGCCACCATGAATGATCCTCCTTCAAATGTTGATAGAATTGATAAACCCATGATTTCCACCGCTAGTTTCTCCCTTCTCTAATATACTCTGCATAATGTCACCAGATTTATCTTTCTCACACACTCCCCTATCCAGAAACATTACTAGCTACTCATTACTTACCAGCAAAAGCCCTAAATCCTTAGGTCAATGGTTGTTAACCTCAGCTGCACATTAGAATCACCTAGTAAATTTTTTAAATGCGCTGATGCCTGGATCGTCTGCATTAGAAGTGTTAGGCAGTCAGGCCCAGGTAGAGGTATTATTTTAAGGCTCCTCAGGTGATTCTAATGTACAACCAGCTTCAAGAACCCCCATCTTGGATGATCTTTCATAAACTCTGTATAGAAAATGGCAGGGGCAGAGATGTGGGATATATGATGAGAAATGAATAAGAAAGAAAGAGAAGACATCGTACAACCAAAGGAGAGAACTGAGCCAATTGCGATGTTGCTCACAGATGCCCTGGTATGAGGAAGATAGAGTCTTTCCTCTCTGACGACACATAGAAAATGAGACCCACAACCAGCCCTTGGCAGTTACAGTCTTTTATATCTGTTTCTGGCAGAGGTGTCAGCAATGCAGCCTTACTGTGGGTTCCCAGTGCGTCTTCGAAGGCCACTGTTTCCATTCTGTGCCAAACCCGCCCCGTCCTAGGGGACTCAACCCCTCAGAGACACGATTGCAAGAGCCAGGCTTTACTAGCTGATCATTTTCCCCACTGCATAAAGATAATGAGGGTGACAGTGTTTTCTCTACCACAGCTTCTCAGTAGGCTCTTTCCTTCCTGGGGCAGAATTTGGTCACATAGTCTACCTGCTAGAATTTCTGTCCCAAAATGAACTTGAGAGTCTTGAAGGACATGAATGATGCTGCTATGCATGGGCAGAGACATTTGGTGCCTCCTGACTTCTTTTAGGAGAGATTCATGTCTAGGTTTTGCTACAAGACCGAGAGTGGGCTTTATCGAAGCACTTTATGACTGTGCTTTTGAAAATGTTTCCCTCTAGTCATCATTATGAAGTAATGTATTAGGTAATGTCTTGAAAAATGGCCAGAGGGCTAAAGTGTCAGCTTTACAGCTCACATACCTGAAAATAACAATGTTGGTTTATTATTTTTATACTACAATATCTTCAGAATGCCTCATAAACAGAAATTAATAGTGACAACTCTGTCTTTGTACTTAAACACAACCCTACCAATACACGATGCTAAGAAAAGCCAAGGCCACTAACTGAGTACTTTTGAGAAGAATTTCTCTTCCTATTATCCCATTCAGGATACATTTCTGGCCTCTTTTGTCTCAGCCATCACAGCCAACTTCAGTTACCCAAGGTTTGCTAAAATCCACAGGTAATTCTTCATTCACAAAGAATTTCAAACTCTGCTCCCATCTTATCTCCTATCAGAATTTCCAACAAGCATCAGAAATATGACTCATTATATCCAGCCCTAAAGACAAAAAGATGGCTTGAAATGTGAGAGCGCTAGCAAAGAATGACCAAATCATTTTGAAACCACAAATGTATTTTTAATTCATTTCTTTTCTTTTCTTTCTTTTTATTTAAACTTTTATATAAGTGATCCAATGCTAATTGTTATTTTTTGGAATTTAAGAAGTTATTAACAAATGAAAAGACAATACAATGTCTGCACAATCTGGATTTTAAAAGCATTAACTTGGATTGGTCCTGTACAGAAATCACTGTAGCAAGCATTACCTTCAAATACAAAGTTTGGTTACTTCTCCCAAATAATGCCTTTCAGATTTTTCAAATCAAACAATATTGATCAATAAAATATAAATTAAGCGTATATTTTGTACAAAGCAATATTCTGTGTTCAAATATATATATATATATATATATATATATATATATATATATATATATATATAAAGTATATATATATCTATAGTCCTAGATTCTAGGAGATTTACATCTAATTGAGGAGATAGATTTACTCCCCTATGCAAATTCAATGGACCCTCAATAAAACTGCAAAATAAAATATAATGTTCTTATACTACACTAATCAAATTATTCATTTCCATGAATGTCCATCTGCTAGAGGTTAGGGACTAGGTGATGTTCTTTTTCTATACCCAGTGCCTCATATAAGTAGCTAATTCACATAAGGTAATATATTTTTATTGAATCCATTCATAGAATATGTGCATATGTCATACACAACATACATATATGTATATACATACATGTATATGTGCAACAGATACATAAAGATACATTATTCAATTAATTGATTGATATTTATTTATTTATGTAGAATTTGGTATGTGTGTAAAATTAGAAGTAAATGACAAATGTAGTATAACATTTCCATCTTGCCAATAGTGAGAAAACAGGGTCTTACCCAGTTTACCCTGTGATGTTACAGTGCAAGTCATAAACTACAAAATATGTAAGAGGGAATTGGTTTGGTCTACATTTCAACTGAATCCCTGGCATAATAGTGTTCTTTATTACATTTTTCTGGACACACTTTTAAAGATTTTATCCATGAGGCAGATTTTGGCATTGCTGATTTTTTAGTGAGATCCTGAAAAGACTGTAATGAAAAGAAAGGTAATTTCCATCCATATATGTATCTCTGTTTTACACAGAAATGTACAGTAAAACATGTAATATATATTTTTCTTATTACCTGAATTATATATTGTGAGGTCCAAAGACTGAAAAAGAGGTTCCAATTTATTTTTTCCAGCATGCTTGAAGGCAAATGTCCTTTAAAATTTGCACATCATGAGAATGGAATGTGCTCGAAAATCAGCTGAAAGTTTAAAAAATGAAAGCTTTGCAGCTGTATCTATGGGCTTAGGCTCAGCAGGAGAGGACAGGTCCCCTTCTGGCCATCCTGCAAGTTCCGATGAGTCCCCCGGGGAGTCGCAGACAATACTACCCATCCTGACAAAGCCCCACATAGGCTTTGAGCCAAACGGATGCAGGTGTACAGTAATAATAAGGTCTTACATTTGCATAGCACACTATGATCTCCTTCTCACTACAATCTTTTGAATTAGGCAGAAAAGATAATTGTCCCCAGGTTATAGAAAGGAAACCAAAATTTGGCAAGGTTTAGTGGTATGAGATGACAGAAAAAATATATTTATATTTGTCTCTGCCCCTATTCCTGGCACAGAGCTCCTAAAACCCTTGTAATTTCCAAAGTGATAAGAGCGCAAGGAGCATCTTTTGTTCTAATATTTGGTCTTTGTCCTGGTTCCTGACACCGAGCTCCTAAATCCCTTGGAATTTCCTGGGTGATAGAAGTGTCTTTTGTTGTAACGAGGTAACTCTGGGTAGGCTCCTGGATGGCTTCTGGATGGGGGCTAATCACAAAGCCGTGATTAGAAGCTTGGAATTTTCAGTCCCATCTCCCAGTCTCTATGGGAGAGGGGCTGGAAATGGAGTTAATGATTGATCATGCCTACGTGATGAGCCTCCTTAAAAATCCCTAAAGCCTGGGGCTTGGAGAGTTTTGGGGTTGGTGAACAAGCGGAGAGTGGTACATCCAGAGAGGGCACGGAAGTTCCGTGATCCTTCCCATATACTTTGCCTTATGCATCTCTTCCATCTGGATGTTCAGCTGTATCCTTTGTTATATCCTTTTATAATAAACTGGTAAACAGTAAGTAAACTCTTTTCCTGAGTTCTATGAGCTGCTTTAGCAATCTAAATGAACCCATGGAGGGGACTGTGGGAACCTCAGATTTATAGCCGACTGGTCAGAAGCACAGGTAACAACCTGGACTTGGGATTGGCATCTGAAGTGGGAGGGTGGGGTGTAGTCTTGTAGGACTGAGCCTTTAACATGTGGGATCTGATGCTATCTCCAGGTAGACAGTGTCCAAATTGAGTTAAGTTGTGGGACACCCAGCTGGTGTCACAGAATTGCTTGGTGTGGGAAAAAGCCCACACACCTCTGGTATCAAAGGTGTTGTGAGCATGGTAGGCGTGTGAGTGTAAAAGAGAAACACAGGAAGAGGACTGAGTTTTTCCTACTCAAGTGGCTTGCAAGGTCCCATAGTAGAAAAGGGTAAAATTGGAAATAAAACCTGTAGATTCTATCAAATCTCCTGTAGAGGTCCGAGAATATGTGTTTCCAGTCTTACTCTTTCCTGGCTAACTGACCTTCTGCAAGTTTCTCAAGCTCTCTAAGCTTGAGCAGCCTTGTCAATAAAATAGAATTAAAATCTCTCACATTGTTGCTCTGAGTGTAAAATAATGTGTGAAAACAGTTCTGTCAGCAGCAAAGTACTATTCAAAGTTCAAGTCATACTTACTCTTTTACTCCCCTGCAAATAGTAACTACAGATTTCCAGAAGCATTCAGTTTTTTAAAAACGGGTACACAAAATATTATCTGCAATTACAAAATCCCCAAAGCTCTAAACCCAAAAGTATTTCTAACTCATTTAGCAGTGAAGTCTTACCTGAACTGACAGGACCATTTATTACCTTATTTTCCCTTAGTTAGTGTGAATATCCATTATTTCACAGCAGAAATATCAATATAATTATCAATACAAGGTTATGAGTTGCTGCCTCACACCCCTAGGTGTTCTGCAATGATTGCTAACATAGTGTATTACCTCTCTAAAATCCATACATCCTACATCCCATTGAGATTTTGGAGGAATCATGGGGTTTGTAGTTTGGAGTGGAATCCTACTGACTCAGGAGACCACCCAATAACAGGATGCCGCAATTCGGGGTAATGATTGTGTGGATGTCAGAGGCTGGGTGGTGCTGGGGTCAGCCACGGGTTGGGTCTCCTCCAGAGCAGACTTAGGACAATCTTGGCGGTGTCACACTCATTCAGTCCCAAGCTACACCTTGATCCCTCGTCCTGAAATTCATATGGCTTTTTGAATGATTCTTTTTTTTTTTTTTTTTTAAAGGATTTTCTTATTTATTTATTTATTTATTTATTTATTTATTTTTGGCTGTGTTGGGTCTTCGGTTCGTGCGAGGGCTTTCTCCAGTTGCGGCAAGCGGGGGCCACTCTTCATCGCGGTGCGGGGACCGCTCTTCATCGCGGTGCGCGGGCCTTTCTCTATCGCGGCCCCTCCCGTCGCGGGGCACAGGCTCCAGACGCGCAGGCTCAGCAATTGTGGCTCACGGGCCCAGCCGCTCCGTGGCATGTGGGATCTTCCCAGACCAGGGCTCGAACCCGTGTCCCCTGCATTAGCAGGCAGATTCTCAACCACTGCGCCACCAGGGAAGCCCTTGAATGATTCTTATAGCAACACATCCAAGTGCTAGAACCAGAAGCCATGGTGGAAAATGGATGAGCAAAGACGTTGGTCAACGTAGATCTGAGTCGGAATATTTGACCTACTATTCGCCAGCTCTGCATCTTTGACAAGTTTATTAAGAGTTTTAAATCTCAGCTTCTCACCCTTAAAATGGGAGTGTTAATGATGTTTCTGAGGGCCGCGGTAGGTTTTAAATGGCACAGCATACGTAGAAATGCTTTATGTGCTGACTAATTGATACTAAATGTCCCGTAAAGGGTAGAGTTCATTCTCTCTTCCTTTGTTAGCATTTCCACGGTATTCCCATTAACAGAAATCTCTACCATAAGGCTATTTGTGAAGTTTTTCTTCAAATTGCTGATTGTTTTCGTTGTGGTTGCTAATTAAAATAGCTGAAGGTTGTTATTTGTTTTTCTTGAATCTTGGTCTGGATCTATGCCATTCTAAAGTCCAGAAAGTTGAATTTCTGGTTTAATTCCAATATTATTCTGCCAAGTTATTTTTTTTTAGAAAACAAACTGTTTTAATAATGTATGAGGTTTATAATGCACGTGTCTCACAGTTTGCAGGAAACAGAGCAAAACACCCCTAAGTTGATAAAGCGTGTTTGTTGTAGGTCAACTAATTACATTTCTCAGTCCTGGAATATTTGAAATTTGATGGTTGGCTCTTGCCTGTACCTTGGCTGTGATTTATTCTGAGGTTCTGAAGGCTGGAGCTCATGATAATAGCACATGAGCTTTGGCATGACTAATTCACTTATAATCTTATATAGGTCTTGAGTCAAAAATTTCTCTCTGAAGTTTAATTACCACAAGTCATAAATGCATGAGGAGAGATTCCCCCTGGTGCTCGAATTTCCCACTACTGCTGTGTTGGGCAGCTCTAGAGCCCACTCACAGGCCATCAGGGAACCTCACAGTGACGTGTAAATGTCACTCTCAGCCCAATCTTTGAAGTACATGAGCATGAGTTGCAAAAGGAAGGCTCGTGTGTTTATCAAGGTGCCTGTAGGTCAGTGGCCTGAAGGACAATTCAATAAATGGACAGATAGTCATAATAAAATTTAAATAAGGATAAAATAAAATAAACCTCACTAATGTGATACCAAGAAACTCAGTGCCAGGCAAAGTTAAGACTGCCATGTGAACAGGAAAATTTTTATTAAAAGATGTGGGAAACTACTATATGACCTCAGGATAGGGAAGGAGTCTTGACACAAAAATGCACAAACCATAAAGGAAGATATTGCCAAATTTTACGACATTAAAGTTTAAAATGTCTGTAGAACAAAAAGTGCCAATAAAGTTAGAAGACAAGCCACAGACTGGGATATGATATCTGTATACAACTGCCAAAAGATTAGTACCTAGATTAAATAAAGCAGTTCTATAGATAAATAAGAAAAATGAATAGCCTAGTAGAAAAATGAGGAAAGGATATGAATCACAGAAGAGGAAAACTTACTGGCCAATAAATATATGAAAAGACGTTCAATGTGACCAATAACTAGGGAAATGCAAATGTAAACAGATTTGGTGAAATTTTGAAAGTTCAAAAATGCAGGGATGGATCTGGTGAAATGGAAAGTTTCATATGCTACTGAAGGGAAGTGCCAGTTGGTAGAGGCACTTTGGGGAAGAAATATTTGGCATTATCTCCTAAGGTTGAAGATATGCCTCCGCCTTCACACAGCAATTCTATTCAAGAAAAGGGCTTCCTATAGATGGAACTAACATTGTTAATCAACTATACTCCAATATAAAATAAAAAAATATATATTATTCAGCTTTAAAAAATAAATTAAATCAATGAATAGCTTCCTGCAGATGGCATCCAGTGTGCTTGGCATGGGTCACATGGGTGCTGAGATATTGATCCTGGAGGCTTGGGGACAGGTGGGGAGGGAAGGGCCTGCAGTGGCCTGAAGCCTCGGGATGGATTCCTCCGGACACTCTACAAGGTGCTTCCTCTGTTTCCATAAGTATGACAAACACATATTTTCATTTTCTATGCAAGGAAAAAAATGAAGCAACACTGCCCTGAAATATGTGGCTTCACTTTCACAAGGAGATATTCATAGGGGTCATATACACGTGACTACAGCATCGTTTACGCTGTATCAAAAAACATAACTACAGCATTATAGATAATAACAAAGACTTGGAAACCACACAAATGTCCCATTCAAAACTTTCTAACCAGAAAAGCCTTCCTTCAAGAAACTTTCTAAAGTTGCATCTCCTATTACCCTCTATCCCTTTACTTTGCTTTTTATTCACTTCATAGATATCTTTAAAAGTGGCATTCTATTATATATTTATTTGTTTCTTGTTTATCTCCACCACTAGATGTCAATTTCACGAGGGTACGAAACTGTGTCTATTTTATTCACTTCTGTATCCACAGAACATAAAATAATGTGAAGGACAGGAGACGCTCAGGTTTTTTTCAATACTGAATGAATGTCCATTTTCCAGTTTAATTGTGTATATTTATAAAACAGAATACTATACAACAATTAAGATGTATGAATTAGGGTTCTATGTACCAACATAGAAATTTTCTTAAAAACATAACGTTGTGTAAAAAAGCAGGTTGAAAATATATATAATGATACAATTTTTATAAAAAGTGAAAATATGCCAAATATGCCTATGGATTACTAATGTATACTATGTATGTATAATAGTATAAAAGGATATACACCAAATTCAGGAATTACTGGAGTTACCACTGGGAACACAGCAGGGGAAAAGAGACAAGAAAGTGATACACGGGGCTGCAACTGTGTCTGTAATATTTTAATTCTTTTAAAAAATGACACAAGTATGGCAGATGTGTTAGTACTCAATATATTTGCATAGTGGATATACAGGGTTTTTTTTTTTACATATCTTAGTATATTCTTGTATGTCTGAAAAATCCTATAATGTATACTTAATGTAAAAATACTATCACTTGATAAACAATTCACTTTGTGCTGTATAGGCAAACATTTGGAAGAAGTGGCAAACTGGAGTCCCTGGGATTTTTGATTCTTCTGCAGCGTGGATCAGTCTTCTTCTCCATCACCTCATTTATTTTTCCTAAGACTTAGTTAAGAGGTCAACTGGAGAAGTTTACCGCCGATGGACGTGGGCTCTCCTTCTGCCACTGGAGCTGCTCAGCAAGTTTCTGCCTCCTGAATATGTCTTATAGGGCTCTGTAATGCATGCTTTGTTCCACTTCCTGGCCCAGTCTCCACATCCTGGAAGTCCCACAGAGTTTCGTCCTCTGACTTCTGGGATTCGCTAGGGCATGGCGGTAGCAGGGACTGTCGCTGAAACTGGGCTGCAGCTGCTGTGATCCCGACACTGGGGAATGTGCACTTCAGCATCATGTCCCACTCTCTGATGCTAAACAGCCCTTTCTGTCTTTTAATAGACTCTTGGGGGAGGAGGAAGTGAAGGCTGAGGTTAGCTTGTTCGCTTGTGTGCCTGTCTCAGCCAGACTGGCATCTGGCACCAAGCCTACCATTTAGTCAGATGGTATTGTTTTCTGTTTTACACACACACACACACACACACACACACACACACACACACAAACACACAGCATGAGCTCAAGCCATTCATGCCATACGTCTCTATGCCTGCAAGTTACATTGCACCGGCCAAAATTATATTTAACCACACTCTGAGGTATATGCTCAAAATATATGTTCATTGGCATCTATAAAACCATGTCAAATGAGGTTCAGTGTTTTTCAAGATGGCAGTAGGGTGGAGATAGTAGATGAAACTCCCTTCAAATGATGTCTACTATCTTTAGTGAAAAGAACTTGCAAATTATGGTGAGAGGATCCATTCAGCCAATTCTCTCACACACACAGGATTTGGAACCTTTCTACCGGACCCTCAGTGGACCATTAATGCGACCAGAACTTTCCAAATCTCCCCTGCCCCAGACACCTAAAGATGGCTAGGATGAGCATAAAACTCAGCCCTCTTCTTCCACCCTTATGTGGCTCTCTTCTAGGTTAAAAACTTCCCAGAACCCTTTAAGACCTGCCCTCTCACTCTCTATAGTAACTCCAGAAATTTCAGAACTATCAGAGCAGAGACTGATAAACTATGGCCCCAAAGAACACAGCAACGCCCATTTCTTTACAGATTAACCATCACTGTTTTCCTACTACAACGGCAAGGTTTAGCAGTGCTGAAGCCATACAGCTGCAAAGCGTAAAATACTCATTATCTGGTCCTTCATTGAAAAAGTGTGCTGACCCCTTGGTAGTAAAATCCCGTGGCTAGGAGGACTGACTAGACTGCACGTCACGGCCAAGAAATAGCAGGTCAAAAAGATGCTTATATTCAATTTATACCAGGTTTATACCAGGTGAGCAGCAAAACCAGGGGCCAAATGTGCGCCTCATTTATTTATTTTTTAAATATTACAAAAATCAAAGAAGTACTCCTCCTTTGCATAGTCCCTTCCTTGACTAGAAATTGTTCCCTACTGCCCTGTTATTATTTTCCGCAACATTAACAGTGAAGTAGCACCGGACTTGAGCTTCTCCATGACTCAATCTCTTTGCTCAAGCTGTGGTTGCTTCCCAGACTTGTCACACCACACGTGGTGGCTGGGGGTCAAGACGACCATGACACTGGCATAGCCCAGAGCGCCTGGTCAGGCTGATGACACACGGCTAGTTAAATGCCCTTTCATGGGCAACACGAACAAGTTCCCCAAGCTCTGGGTCATCTATTCGTCACCAGTTTGTGATTACTACTGTCCCTTCTGTCTTAGAAGAAAACGCAGGCTGATACTGACTGGACATAGAAGGCGAATACACGTTTTGTGTGTTTATGCAAGTCTATGAGTTCCAAAACTACCTGAATGATCCAAGCTACAGGAAAATGACTATTTCAAAGAACTCCCATCCATGACTTACTGTAGTTAATGATGTTGGTTTACAGACAGATTGTAACTACCGATATTATATGCATAATAATGTATTTGGCAAAGTTACTAACCCAAGAAGAATCTGCTCTGGGTCATCTGCTTTGTGGTGAATGGACTGAGGGCAGGAGACTGAAGTCACGTGACTCAGGGCAAGTCACGCAACCTCTTTGAGTTTCAGTTTGACTCTGGAAATGAGGAATTTGGACCGAATAACAAGAAAATCCTCTTCCTAGTCTACTAAGCACTTTCACAAATGTTCTCCTGTGTTGTTATTTTATGATTTTAGACAAGTCGTGTATCTCCGCCATCCTTAAATGCCATTCAAAATGATGGAACCAACTTGGCAGCCCTGCAATAGTGTAGATATATTGCAGGTCAAAGTGCAATTCTTGTTTTCCATCTTATTCTTCTTATAACAAAGGTATTGCTCAAGCATTAGAGTATTTTAAGGGTGTGGATTTTCTTTGTCTTTTTTTATTACTAAGCTATGCCCACTGCTTGCCTTGTCCTCTTGGTACACTCCTTCTAGGTAACTGGCCTCGGTTAGTTGCTGCCGTTGGCCTAAGATTAGAGCAAAGCTAAGAAATCCTGGCAGACATTGTAAAACTATCTGCAGACTCAGTGTCCCAGGCCTAGCTGAACTAAAGCTTGATTCTGAGAATTACAAAATGGTCAGGAAGATGCTGCAGCATGCATGAGTTGCAGGTGCTTTCCTCCCCTCCACTCAGTCAAACGTGTGGGAAGCATTTGACCCTCTTGAGCTCCTCTCTTTCCCAGGCAGCTGTGTTAATCCTCGTGGAGACATTGTGGTGAAAACCTCAGACTCTGGTCTTTGTTTTCAGAATTCCTGTGAAGAAGAAATCTACTGAGTCTCTAACTGTATGGACACAGGAATGCGGTTTATGGATTCCAGTGTGTATTTTTGGGGCAAGGCTTGTGGTGTATGAATTTGTTCCATGTTGGAGTGGTGGATGGAATGTGGAGGGGTTAGGACAGACTCTGCTGAGGCCCTTCCAAGTTGCCAAATGTTTTCTCTAAAGCCCAAGTGTACAGCCAGACTTGGATCTCCTGTCCCCATATTCTCAGCTAGCTGTATTTGTATCTCTGTGGGAGTGTACCTGAGCAGTTGGTACTGAAGGGCTGGCATAAAAACCCTCTGGGACAATGATTAAAGGAAGACATAAGATCTCCCTGCCCAGCAGCTGAGAGTCTGATGTGGAAAGAAAACAAATTAATTTCTTACTCGGTTTCTTGCCCAGTAACATTCTGCTAGTCAATCAGTCATCTAATCCCAAACACTTAGGGACTTTAATGTGATTCTGGTGTTTTAGAAATTAAGTATAAGAGTCAAACATCAGAAGGCTTTGTAAGATGCTAAGTCCTAGATAAAAATAAGAATTAAATTGGAAAAACATTAACTGTCATATCACTTCTTGATGGGTTAATTTGTTTTACATGCCTTGAAAGAGAAAAATGTTGCACTTCAGTTAGAAAACAAAGTGAGCTACAGTGCACATGTGTCTTACCAACCATCAACTTTGAGGATATTTTTGAGATCTTTAAAAAAATGAACTTAAGTAGCACAGAAAGATTTTTCAGACCACAACACTTAAGCAGACACCCTTGGATTGGTTTGATAGACTTTCATTAGGGATAATTAGGTTTCCTAATTGGTTGGGACCCAAGCAACATTCATCTGTTTCAACCAAAGAAGCTCCCTTTTATTCTTCTTGCCCTCTGATATTGTGATTCCATTTGAAGAAAAGTTCCCACTGTTAAAAGAACTAGAAAAGCATTGGATTCATTTATTTCTGAGGATCCTATGGCCCCTCTCTAGCTGATATGATGGAATGAAAAAGCAAATGAATCAGGGAGAGACTAGTGTGACAGACTATTGGTTTTTTACCTAGATCCTACTCCCCTCTTCGCCTCACTCTCATCTTTCCATGCTGGCAGATCTCTGACTTTGTTCTGATATCTGGAGCAGCCATGGGTTCAGGGATAGAAACCATCTCTAGCCCAAAGGTGAATCTCTATTGGTCTATGCTAATCAGGGTAGTCTCAATCTCTGGCCAGTATTGCCTTAAGCATGGACATGTGCTCTAAATTTGGGCTATGTAGAACTAGAATCTGTTGGGAGTGTCTGCAAAAGACTCCTTGCTAGAGAAAAGAGATGCACAGAAAAGTCTGTTTCCTATGCTAGAACTCTGCATTAGGGACAGCTATATAATTTGTGGGGCCCACTGAAAACTTAAAATGTGAAGATCCTTGTTCCTTTCTTCAACTGTCTCTCTTTCCACCTGTCATGGTGGGTTTTATTTGCTATTTAGGCTTGGGGACCCTCACAGGCACCTGGTGACTCGCCCTGCAACACAGCATGCAGAGCATACGTTACCCCGACCCTCCCCACACCTACCTCTAGGCCCCTGCTGGAGGCAAAGGGTGGCAGTAGTTGCTGGGTAGAGGTCAGGGAGCAGGTGGCCTAGAACCCATCCAGCCCAGGTGGTGAGGCAGGACCATGCATGAGTTACGGCTCCAAGCCCTTGGTGCATACTCCTTTGTCCTACTGAACTTCACTTACAAAACGCAAAGTCAAAGTAAAATCATGAAGAATTTCAAGATGGAGACGACAGAGCATTAGCCCCCTCACATGGGACTCTTCTGAACCTGACGCCCCATGCAAGTGTATTGACCGCATGCCCATGAAGCTGGTCTTCATGTCTGCATGTACCACCTGAATCTGCCTCAGCCATCTTGAGACCACAGGGAAACATGGCCAAGTTAGAGAAGAAAGACAAAAGCACCTGGGTCCTTGACATTATTAAGCGTCTAAATTAACCAACCTTGGAGACTACAAGGTTGGTTATAGTCAATAACCAAGTTGGTTATACTCAATAATTCTTGTTACAGGAGATAATAAACCCCTAGTTTTATAGGCCATTTTTACTTGGGCCTTTCACTAGTCACAACTGACAGTATTCTATCTGATAGGAAAGACCACATGTTGATGAAAAAGTCTACAAAGGGACTAGAAAGAGGAGGTTAAGCTAGAGGAGTTTTGTTCTGACATTCAAATCTAGAGCCACTCCCCTAGAGAACACTGTTCCTGCTTTCCCCCAACCACTCTGCAGGGTATGAGAGAGCTGGTGTGTTCTTTGGAACCTGAGCACAGACAATGACGACCCCACCTACACTCCACCCCCTCACATTTCTCCACTTTTAGAAGGCTTAACAAGTTCAAGTAGGGCAGATATTGGCAAACTATGACACAGTGAATAAATACAACACCCACATTGATTTTTAGGTACACGAGAATTGAGGTGATGGAACGAGGTCACTGTGAGTTGCAGGGATAGTCTGAGGCAAAATTATAAAACAAATGAAGTTTGCATGGGGCTCGCCTACTTGTAATAGACTTTTCCATCCTTCAGAGTTCCTCCCTTGGGTAAATATCTTGGGTTCTAGGTCATTCCCGCTTAAGGTGCTAACTAATAAATTTAAGGTACAATTTTGCA
Organism: Balaenoptera acutorostrata; assembly: GCF_949987535.1. Taxonomy (NCBI): domain Eukaryota; kingdom Metazoa; phylum Chordata; class Mammalia; order Artiodactyla; family Balaenopteridae; genus Balaenoptera; species Balaenoptera acutorostrata. Next base: position 13,545,808 of record NC_080071.1, read on the forward strand.
TAAAGGTTTGATTGTCTAGCTCTTAAAGTTCCCAGAAACTTTGAGATTTTATGATTCTTCACTAACTGTTCTGTGTCCCTCCCACATAGAGATCCTGGGACAGTAGACCTTTGGAAACCTTGAGAAGTTCCAAATCCATAAAGCTCTTCCTTGAATTACGGGGTTAAAAGAAGAATAAATAACATCCTCTGGAAGAAATAGCTTCAAGGAAAAGGTAGTATGAGGGGAGGGCCTTGAAGGATGTAGGTTTTATAACTTATCTGGAGGGAAAGCCATTCCACCTAGGAGACCAGCCGGCATGCAGGCACAGATGTTTCCCTCTGCCTCACAAAGTGGGATATAACACTTAGAAGCTTCTCACCCCCATCCTCAGGAATGGTTAGGTACTAACCATGCTTCTCAGACATTTCTGGAGACAACAGCAGGGGTCTATAAATTCTGTATCACTTTTCTACTCTTACAGGTTATACTGGGTGGAATAGCATTTGCCCCCAAATATATGTCTTCCTAGAACTCAGAATGTGATCTTATTTAGAACTAAGCATAAGAAGTTAAGATGAGGTCATTCTGGATTCAGGTAGGCCCTAAATCCAGTAACTGATGTCCCTACAAGAAGGAATGTGAAGACACACAGGGAAGATGGCAACCTGAAGATAGAGGTGGAGATTGGAGTGAGGCTGCCCAAACCAAGGAGCTCCAGGACCCACCAGAACCTGGAAGAGGCAAGGAAGGAGTCTTCCCTAGAGGATTCAGAGGGCGCATGGCCTTGCCAACACCTTGATTTTGGACTTCTAGCCTCCAGAACCACAAGAGAATACATTTGTATTGTGCTGACCCACCCGGTTTGTGGAAATTTATTATGGCAGCCCTAGGAAACCAATACACAGGGCTCCTCATGGGGGCCACTGACTGTATGGAATGATAAGGCTTGAGAGCTGACCACCGATTGGGCTGTCAACTTCGGAAGGGGAAATGGAGGAGATACCCCCTCAACAGAACGTCTGGTCACCACTATGCATGGGGGCAGACCTTACCTTTCCATCTAGAATGTGCCCATGAGGTGAGCAGTATTAAACTGGATGTCTCAAAGGTCAGCATTCCTGGCTGTTGCACGCCTATGCATAGGCCTCTGGAGCTCTCTCACTCCTACCTTTTCATCACAACCCTCTGCCAAACAAAATTGGATGACAAGGTCTTCCTGTTTGAACCAGTGGGTTTTCTCAGGGACATCAGACAAGAAGCCTGCAAGTTCCCTCCATACTAGATTAGCAGCACATGGGTGAACCAAGCTCATACATTATTCAGAGGGGAAAAATGTGGGCTTTGACTGAACTTTGAAGGAATCAGCAGCTATTCCAGAGGAGAGTGACCTATTGTTCTACTTCACAGAACACAAAGAGCAAGCGGCATTCCTTACAGCATAGCTAATGGAGTGCACACAGACACTGTGATGAACTGACTGGCGGACATCTTTTACCAGCTCTCAAGTTCTGTGCAAAGTGCCCTGTTGCTGATCAGAGGAAGGACGTTCACACTTTCTCTATTTCTGCAAGGTTACAACTCAGTGATACTCAGGTCAGGAGTTTCTGGGTAAAATGGTGTTGTCTGTGAAGCATGTACTTGTCAACAGCACCAAGGTCCCCTTAGAAGGGCCACCAGACAGATTAGGTTGACATTTATGCCATTGTCTGGCAGATCCCTCCCTGAAACATGGGAAGCCTTTCTTGCATGGTGGAGGAAGAAGAGAAATGGTTATGAAATTCATTTTTTAAAAAAGTTCCACACCATGTGCTTCTTTGAAACTAGAAAAGCATCTTCTAAAAACAGGAGAAGGAAATTCTGACCCAAAGGAGCAAGGGAGGGTTAACAGCACCTTTAGTCCAGAGCATTTGCAAGGGTTCTGAATTGATTCCTGGTGAATCAATTTTAGTCAGTAACTAAATTTTAAATATTCTGGAAAGGACAGAGAACAAACACTGAAATTGCAAATATTTATTTGAACACTATGTTACCACTGTGGATTTCAATAACACTACAAAAAAGTATTATCTTGTTCATATTTTCCTTGGCAAAAGTGTCTCAATCGGTGGATTAACTTGATCTGCCATTATTAAGCTGGCTTGCTTTTCAAAAGTAGGAAAGTGTTCTATTAAGAAAAGAATATATTGATAGTAAAAATTTGATTTTTAAAATTCCGTTTCCTTGTAGTAAGTATTTCTGGTGTTTCAAATTAAATAGTTCAGTTCAACTCATGTAATAATTACAGAAAGACAGTAAAATTAGTTATTAACTTATCTAACAATATCTATAATGCTTAAGCTTGTTATGTAAAGTATATTTCAGGAATTAGGCAATATTTGGAGAAACTACATGAATCATTCCAGGTCACCAGATTTGCTTAATAAAACAATCTTTAGTATTTTTTTAGGCATAAAACTCATTTATAATTCAATAGTTCATCCCACATTACAATCCTTCATTCATTCAACAGATACTGTTGATCTCCTACCATGTTCCAGGTACTGTGTTGATGACTAGGGATAGAGACAAGACTGGAACAGATGCAGTCATTCACATGAATATTTGAATTAAGAAATATGTTCCCCACGTTAGCAAAGGATCTCTCAGACTTCCCCTTTGATGATATATTTGAACTCCTAATGCTGAAAGATAAATTATTATTATCCTAAATCAAGAACCAGTCATGAGAATTTTATATACAGTTTAGGAACATAATTTGTTTTATTTCTTAAGTGTTATTATAACTTTTGGTTAACTACTTTGGATAACCACAAAGTAATGAGCAAGTATGTAGTCTCCCTATTGTGTGGACTCATATCTATACTCTACCACTCAGTAGCTTTTGATGAATAACTAAACAGCCCTGTACCTCAGTATTCTCATCTGTAAAATGGAAATGATAATGGACTGTACCTCAGAGGGTTCTGGTAATGATTAAACAATTTAATAGACATAGAGTGCTTGGAATAGTTCCTGAAACATGGTAAATTCATAGAAACGTGTATTTGATTCTCTACAGTTGAGTTAATGACATGGCTTCAATAATACAGTAAGTCCCCTACATACGAACAAGTTCTGTTCCAAGAGCACATTCATAAGTCCAATTTGTTCATAAGTCCAACAAAGTTAGCCTAGGTACCCAACTAACACAATTGCCTATATAGTACTGTACTGTAATAGGTTTATAATACTTTTCACACAAATAATACATAGAAAACAAACACACACAAAAAAATAAAGAAAACATTTTTAATCTTACAGTACCTTGAAAAGTACAGTAGTACAGTACAACAGCTGGTGTACAGGGCTGGCATCGGGTGAACAGGCAAGAAGAGTTACTGACTGGAGGAGGCAGAGGAGGTGGGAGATGGTAGAGCTGAAGGATTGTCAGCGATAGGAGACGGAGGGCAAGCTGCAATTTCACTCACGCCTGACGCTGATGGCACAGGTTCTGGTTCCTTGCTGGATTCAGTTCTATCTACTCTCTTGAAAAAAATGATCCAGTGATGTCTGGGTAGAAGCTCTTTTTTTTCTCGTCATAGATGACACAGTAGCACTGGATTGCATTCTGAACGCCTGCTGCAACCTTTGTGTCTCATTCTATGTTCAGGTCCTGTGCCTCAAAACTTACAGTGCCTCCTCAAATAAATAAAATCCCCTTGCCATTTCCTGCACTGTGAATCTCTTCGGTTTTTCAGTTACCTCTTCTTCCTCTTGTCTCACTTTGTCCTTTCTCTGTGCCTCCAATTCCATCAGGTCTTCATTAGTAAGCTCCTCACGTTGCACAGCAAGGAGTTCAATGAAGACATCCTCTTGAAGATCTAGCTCCAGCTTCTTGCTGAGGGTCACTAAGTTGCTGAAGACCTCTTTGGACTCCTCATCCACCTTCTCAAATCCATGAAAATTGTAAACAAACTGCGGGCAAAGGTTCTTCCAAACCCCATTCATGGTGACGGCCGTAAACTCACCCACGTTTGCCTCTTTGAAAGTTCACAACTTGAAGGTTCGTATGTAGGGGACTCACTATACTAATACAAGGGTGAGCAAACAAGCAGGTTGCGGGTGAGGAGTACTGGCCTCAGCTTCAGAAGTGAGGTTGAATCCTAGCACTGCTGCAGAAGGGTTCAGTCAGTAAACAGTACTTATTTGAATTGGGAAAATGTAGTACCTGGATCCCCTTTCAATCATCCATTGTTGTCGCAAAAACTCAGCCTGCTTTCCACTATTCATGTGACAAATGAGGGAATTGGACTACATGTTCTCTAGCACCCTGTCCACCTCTAAAATTCTGTGAAACTGTGATTCCAATGGAACCACAATTCAGGCATGGGAAATATTTTGTTAATGAACCATTTGGTTAGAAATGTATTTCTTTTCAAGTGGTATTTGTAGACACTGTTGAAGGACATTGTTGTAGACATTGTTGCTCCTCCCACTGAGAATTTCTTCTATAAATTAAAACAAGGTAGTAGAAGATTCAGGCTGGTGAAATGAATTTTGACATGTAATTGATCATTCCAAATAAACTTTCCTTTAGGATCCAGGGGCTTAGAACTGTTCTGAATGAAGAACTGAGAAGCTCTTTTGATAAAGAGTGCCAAATGTGTACACACTTCTTTGAATTCTTCAGAGTGCTTTTGTATCTATTATTTCATTTTCTCTACCTTGACTGTAACTTTTTCAGAAAAATTCTGCACAGGAGACCTGATATCTCAGGTTTTCCATCAATTATATCATTGATCCCTGAGCAGCAGATCACTTAGATCTTTGGATCAGCTTACTTATGTGAATGCCTTTCTCTTGTGGGCATTAATTTTCTTTTAAATTACTTGGGAAAAGTTAGTTTTCAAATAGTCAAGTTGCAGTTATAAAAGGAAATATGAATTACACACCCACGTACAGTCTTGAGACTTCGCAGCCTTCATAAGCAGCAGTTTTATTTCCATACATAGACTTTTAATCACTGGCACATCCTACTCAAAAACTATACCTTGGGGACTATATAATTATTTGAAATATTACCATGGTATTTAGATGTATATAAGCAAACAGATTGGGCTAAAAAGAAATATACTGTGGGAAGACAAAAATGTTCAGCTATCCTACATTGTCTTGAGATTTTCTTATGAAAAATCCTTAAATTATTGTGACACATTTAGGACACATCTAAAATTTGAAAAACTTAGGGAAGTTTCAATTAGTAGCTTGGGTCTGTCTTGACTGAATATCATTGTGCCTGCACAATCTAACAAGTAAATTGTCAGGTATCCATCACAATAATGAAGGGAAATATTTAACAAAAAGCATGGTCAATGCAGTCTTCTACCTCACAAACTATTCTTTTTCAAATAAGCAGAGATAAAATTAAATCCAACCACTTTGCCAGCAGATGTATATGGAACATCTGTTACATTATTTACCTATGCAGTACCTCCTGGATTAAGATATGGCATCTGTCTGTGGTGGTTTGTTTTTAATATGGTAGGAGAGGTCATGCATTCACACATGAAACAATCTCTACAACTTCATTACTATCACCCGAGCCCAAGACACCATCATCTCATACCTAGATTTCTAGATGTCCTTTTGCTCCTCCTTTTGCCCTCCTACAATCCTTGTTCCTCACACAAGTCAGTAATCATCCTCTGCACTTAAGATAAAATCTATACTCTTTAGCTTAGTGAAGGAGAGAGAGAGGAGAGCAGGAGAAGGAAGAGGAATCATCATGCTATTTTTCCTAGCTTCACTGTTTTCAAATTTCTGCCCAGTCTTTCCGTGCCTATTTCTCTTACCTCAACTCCTATCACTTCTTACCTTGTCCAGGGTACAGACTAAGAATTAAGCCCCATAAGAGTATGTGTCCTCACTTGTCTTGCTCTTTGTACCTGTGTTGTCCATAGTAATGTAAAGCATGTAGAAGGCATGTAATAAATATTTGTGGACAATAATGAATGACTAGAAGAGTATTATATCCTTTCTATATTGTGATATGTTAAATTTGCAAACTGTGTGCAGGCAATGAAGAACAGGATAGTCTTTTGCCAACTGTGGGCAGGCAATGAAGAACAGGATAAGGCTATATGCATAACAAATTCAAAAAGAAAATAATTTTTTAAAATGAGGTGGACAGTAGGCATGAGGTAGACCTCACAGAAGGTTAAGACTAGAGATGGGCTTAGAATAATAATCTGAATTTCAATAGGTGAACATGATGGATGAAGTATAGCATTCTTGGTCAGTAAAAGATCAAGAGTGAGCCAGGACGGTGAGCAAGTGGTGGATAGGGCTGAAGAAGGACAATAAGGGGGCCAAAGTGATAGATCCAGGCATTCAGACTAAGGAAGAGTAGAGACCAAATTGTGGTTAAGAACGGCCAATCAAAGGACCTGAACAGATTAGCAGAGAAGATTAGAACTGATGAAGGAGGAAAAAAGAGGGGATTAAATGTTTTTGAGGAGATAGCCATCATGACAAAAGGGGTATTTTAGGAAGATTCCTCTTGTAGCACATGAACGGTGAAGTAAAGGGGGTAAATAACTCTAGGTAAGAAGACCTGGTGGCCAATTTGGGAGGAAGGTGATAAAGTAAGGACCATATAACATAATGCGGGAGAAAAAGACAAACCAACAAGGAAAAAAAGAACTGATGGTGAGCATTTGTGTGAGTGAGAAGGGAGAAAGGCAGTCAAAGCTAAGAAGACACCATGGGAACTAGAAAATGTCTTTTCTTCTATCCAACAGGAAACTGGAGAAATGCGAAGCCATATTGCTTAATGGTCAGTCACCATTCTACCCCCAAACATAAGGGCTTCCTGTGTGACCTGGTTTCCTACATCCTTCTCTGTATTTGGACAAAGTTAAAGTATGTCTCTCTAGAACCCTGTTATTAGAATATGGCTCTTTCAAAGTCTTTCAGTGAGTTATCCATCTATATTTATAGATTTTCTTATTATCAATCAACATATAAAGTGTTTCGGCAGGAATTCATAGGCTGTGTGTGATGGGCATCCATTAAGGTATCTTCCAAGTCCCTCTCCTCTGCCTGCTCCATTCACAGAAGAGGAACTGGCTGGTAATACCTGATCGGACACTGAAGTGGACATATAACTCAAACTGGTGCAATCAGAATCGTGCCTTGAGACTTTTAACCAACAGACAATAAGGAGAAAGGAACTGACACATGTCCGTTCTGGAACTCTAGAGAAAAAGCCTGTGAATTTGGAATAGCTTTGTCTCCATCTTTTCTCATGCTTCATTGTTCAAATTTTCTCTGATGTCTTAGAATCTCTCCAGCAGATTTCTTTTGCATTTTCTTACCTTTTTAAAAAATCATCTTCTGGTTTTTTATTGCATACAACTCAGAGAAATTTAATCAATATTTAGAGTAAAATACTTTCAGAACTGGTATCAAATGTAGATGCAGATGTTTCTAGTGGAAATGGTAAATGAGAGGAAGACAAATGTAACTTGGGAGTTTGGAAAGAAAGCTTGCACACTAATAAGACCCTTCACAAAATTCATCTAAGAGAGACAAGAAACACTTGACTCATGAACACAGAATTAGATTTCTGTTTGTCTTTCTCCTCCCAGATGAGTGATATTTTTGGTAGGAGATTTTTTTTTTTTAACATTTCTCCATCTTATCATCTCCTTCCTCAAAGGGAAACTTATAAACTTGGAGGGTGTAGAACAGATCAGCAGCGGTCCTATTTAAAAATGTGGAAGGGTGGCAAGCCATTAAAGGAAGCTGAGAAACTGGGGAGAACAAGATGGCATAGGGTCTTACAGGCGAGGTTAGATTACCAGAAATAATATGTGAGTGGAGAACAGAACAGTTTAACCAAGGGTCTTGCTGGGTTCCCCTGGTAATTGGGAACACAAATGCTTAGCAAGGTTACAACACCCACTCTCCTACAGGTTGAAAGCATATGAAAAGATCAGAGTCTATTTTTGAAAGTGGCATCCGAGGAGGTTTCTACACACCCAGAAGAGTATTTCAGTTCATTAACTAAAATACATTTGTGTTGTGGTTGATTGGTTTTGTGTTCTATTTTACTTCAGAATATTTTGATATGCTCATAGAAGGAGGCTAAAGAAGCTTTTTAAAAAATAAGAATGAACAAGAGGGGGGCTAGGAGTATTCATTCATTTGTTCATGTATTCAAAAATATTTATTATGCTGCCAGGTATCGTGCTAGAAAGGGATTTTACAGGTTGTTTGTTTTAAGGATGCAGTTCCTGCTTGCATGAACCTTGGAGAGGTAAACAGTAAACAAAGAACCATATAAAATATGATTATAAATTGTGACAAGTAAACTGAACAAAAAGCACACGGTATGTGCTTTTTATGATATGAGATACTGATAGAGATTTAATTTAATTAGTAAAGATGATTAGGGAAATCCTCTCTGAGGAAGACTTATTTGAATCTGGAAGACTGATGGTGCCTTAAGCCAAGAAAAGGGGAGGAGTGGGGTGGGTTGGAAGGCAGAGAAAGGGCATTCCAGAGAAAGTGGAAAGTATGTGCAAAGGTCTCATGGAAGGAAAGCACTTAGTGCCTTTGAACAAATGAAAGAGTTCAGGGTAGCTGGCCCATAGTGAGGCAGGGATGGCATGCCATTAGAAGGGGCTGGAAAATTGAGGAGGACAGGACAACATAGGTCCTTACAGGCTAGGCTAGGGATTTGGGGTTTCATCCTAAACGCAACAGGAAGCCACTGAAGGGGGTGGTGGTGATATGAATATCATTTAAATGTTGTAAGGACTACTCAGACTACTGTGTTGAGAATGGGTGGTTCAACGGGTCACCAGTAGAAGCAGGGAGGCCAGGTTGAAGGTCAAGGCAGTAAATCCAGGGGAAAGTTGAGAACTATCAGCGGAGCACAGTGATTGCAAAATGATACCTGAGTTTTGGGGTTAATCTACTTTAGATCTGCTGGAGTCGCCTACTTCTTGACTTGAGAAACTACATACTTAAAAAAGGCATAGGATAGTTATATGGCATTCCTTCAGTCAATATTTCATCTGAGGTGGTTTTGTTTAAATATTTTATTTTGTTTTAATTTTAAAAAAGTTTTCTATAAAAAGTTTAAAAATACAAATGTGCATAGAAAAAGAAAAAAAAAACACTACATCATTTAGATGTATACCCACACATACACAGGTATTTATCTAAAATGTGAAATCACATTTTATGGACTGTTTTGTCACTTGTGTTTTACATTTAGCAACATGTCATAAACATGTTCCCTTGTCAAAATCTGCAGATCTTCATCCTTCTAATGGCTTACTGGCTTTCTTACTGTATGAATGAACCACAATTCATTTTTAATTGGTAAGCATTTAGATTGTTCCCAATTTTTCATTATTACAAATAATGCTGTACTTTCATTATTACAAATAGTGCTGCAGGGAACTTCTTTATGCATTTCTGCATACATTTAAACAAACTTTTAGGAAAGTTTCTATAAAGTTCACTATTAGGAATAGAATTGCCAAGTCAGGGCTTCCCTGGTGGTGCAGTGGTTGAGAATCTGCCTGCCAATGCAGGGGACACGGGTTCGAGCCCTGGTCTGGGAAGATCCCACATGCCGCGGAGCAACTGGGCCCGTGAGCCACAACTACTGAGCCTGCGCATCTGGAGCCTGTGCTCCGCAACAAGAGAGGCCGCGATAGTTAGAGGCCCGCGCACCGCAATGAAGAGTGGCCCCCACTTGCCACAACTAGAGAAAGCCCTCGCACAGAAACGAAAGACCCAACACAGCTAAAAATAAATTAATTAATTAATTAATTTTTTTAAAAAAAGTGTTTCCTTGATTAAAAAAAAAAAAAGAAAGAAGCTAATTCTTCTGGAAAAAAAAAAAAAAAGAATTGCCAAGTCAAAGGATTTATACATTATATAAATTTATAACTACTAGTGCCCTCCACAAACTGTTTGTTTTGATTTATATTCCTGTTGATTTTACTATACCTTCAAAAACACTACGGACTTTTACCTCATAAAGTAAAAATGATAACTCATTGTCGATTTAGTTTACATTTCTCTGACCGTAGAATGGTGGAACATTTTTCTATACGTTGATAAACTACTTCCGTTTCTTTGTCTGAACTTTCTGTTATATCCTACTCCCCCTTTCTAATTATATTTTTTGTCTTTTTTATTATTTTGTGGGAACTATTCATATATTTAGGGTATTAGCCCTTTGACTATGATATTCAATGCACATATTTTTTGATGCTCTTTTGTCTTTTCATGGGCTTTTGTCTCTTATGGGCTATTTTTGTAGTACACGTTTCCATTTCATATTTAGGGAGTCAAATTTTTGTTCCCTTTGTACATCTTTTGACTTTGAGATTTCATGACAAAATCTCCCCTACCTAACACTTATTAAATACTTCAAAACAAGGAGAAACATGCATAGTGTGTTGATTGTCTTAAAAGCAGTTGGCTTAGTACTTCTGAAAAAGAATTTCAAGCATGAGAACACTGAGTCTGGTCATTCCAGTTCTCCATAATTCTTAATTATCATGAACATGGAACTAGTTCTCTCTCACTGATATAATTTTCTATTTATAGACGCCTTTTCACTGAATTTTATCAAAGACCTAACCACAAGGTTCAAGTTATTGTTACTTGAAAGTCTTAAGAGAACCTACTCTTGATTCATGAGAAAAATTGCTTCTGCTTAGATGGGATGTTATGTATTTTGGACTGTAGAAATGCCTGATGACACAGACTAAAGTCCCTCATACCATCTAGTGATAAATGTCACTTGTGACTTTTGTCTCCAGTCTCCAATTTCTAAACTAGTTCATATCAGGATCTCCCTCCATATATTTAGACTAGAGACAACTGAACACATACTATTAAATCTGTGACAAAAAAGGAAGTAATTTAATTTGATGTTAATCCAAAATAAACAGAAATAATTTCCACTACTGTTCTCTCGATGTGCCAAAGTGAATGCACTAAAAGTATCAGGCCTTTTGCTATAATTGCATTGTAGGAGTTCTTCAAAACATGATCCCCCTTGTTCCGGATTTCATGCTCCTCAATGCGAGATGCTTCTAGGCAACATACTGTATCTTTTACCACTGCCTTCCCTGTGATGATTCAGTGCAAAGAGTGGCAAATATATTTAAAAGATTATAGGAGCCTATTTGATAAATGTAATCAGGTCCTAAGTATTTTTGAAAGCAAACAATGCTCTCCACTTGACTCATTAAAGGATATATACATATATACATGTATATATTTATATATATATATGTATTTTTTAAGATAGTGTGATTAGGTAGAAACTTGCAAACTCTTGAGGCCATAGGAAAAAGCATTTCTGTGATTCTACTAGCAAGCAAGCAAGAAAGATAAAAGTGCCGACCTCTTCCTCTTTGATGATTCTATTCTATTTGCTTCCCCAACTGTGTGTCACAGAAAATTCCTAGAGCAATATTCCTAGGACACACACACACACACACACACACACACACACAGCCTCCTAGTGAAATAAGTTTGAAAAATACGGGAATAAAACTAAAAACAGAGAGACATATTACCAAAACAATTTCCAGGACCCCTAAGATGCTGATGCCCTTTGTTAATTTCTAAGACTCTAAGCAGGGATATGGTTTTTTGCTTTGTGAAAACAGAACTCATTTTTCAAAGAATACAAGAAATACCTTCGAACATTGCATGGATTTTATGAACAATTTGGACATGCTGACCTAGGGCATCTGTTTGCCTTAAATACACTGATTTCATATCTCTCCTGGAAGACTATTAAAAGAATTAGCTTTTCCATCACCTCTTTTGAGATTCTTCCCAGGTCTGCCACGCTACCTACTGTCTGCTCCATGTCACCCTTTAATTTCTCCTCCTTTATCCTTCTCTTTATATGAAAATACTAGGATTTATGCCTTCACTGTACCAATCCAGTTGTGTATGCACATATTTTGTTGCCCATTTTATTGTATTTACTAGTGGTTTTTATTTTTATTTTGTTTCTTACTAAACCATTAATATCTCTAGGTTAATAAAACACGTTCTCAGTTTTTGGTGTAATCATTCACCATCCTCCAGCACTGGGACACACACACAGTCGAGAATAGTTCTCTGCCCAGAGTTGATTCTAGAAAATGTAGCTGCCTGCCCTTATTTGAGAGCGACGCGCAGTTGCTATAGGGGATGCGTGAGGATGAGTCTGCATGCGTCTGTTGATGGTGACTGCCTTCAAGGGCAGCACCTAAAGCAGAACAGAATCAATGTTCAGCAGAGTCATTTCTTTGGCAGCTGAAATGAACCTGCAGGAATCCTGCTGTCACAGATACATTCTTGGATGCTGCAACTGTAAATTCACCCACCCACCTGCACAGCTCAAGGGAAATAATTCCCTCAGCTTTGGAATACATCCCTCTCACAGTGGGTCAGATAACAAGCCTTAAAGGGACACAGTGATGAGTAATGAGAGACTGAGAGAAACAAATCCAAATGATATTTACCAGAGCCTTTAGTGGGCAGCGTGGAATTACAGGGTTCAGGCTCATGTGTTGCTCTTGATTATTCATTTTTCGCCACTTCCTATCTGTCTCCTTCCTTTGTCTCATCATCACCAGATAAGAAATTCCCTTTTCTTTGAGTAACTACATAATGGGATGCTTTGGTTCATCAAATATTCTGATTCCTGGGTCCTGCCACAATAGCTGAATAGTTCATTTTTTTTTTAATCAAACAATCAATATGATCTTCTATTTCTGTTTTCTTTCTTTCTTTAATTTTTTTTTGGCCATGCCACACGGCATGTGGGATCTTAGTTCCCTGACCAGGGATGGAACCTGCGCTCCCTGCATTGGAAGGGCAGAATCTTAACCACTGGACTGCCACAGAAGTCCCCTGAATAGTTCATTTTGATTCACAAGTATTCTGAATTCTACTGTAAATAGGTACATAGGTATTTGGAAATAGGTACCTGGGTGAATCACAAAGATATTTAAGGGCTTGCAATGACAGGAGCATCATTAGGAAAACCAACTCCCCATTCAAAGTATTATACATACAGAAAACAAGCTGAAACTGTTCTGACCATACCACATACCAGAGAAATTGTTAATTTGGAAAAAAAATCTTATTTCCATTTGTTTACTCTGTCTGTGTCACTCACACCAAAGTGCACTATGAATGAACCTTCTTTCTATGCAATTTAGTTGATGTTTCTTTTGTTTGATAATCATGTAAAATGGGAATTTATTTTCAATTAAGTGGTTTTTATGTGACGATAATAAACCTATCGTTGCTCTAATTTTCAGCTGAAATGTTCTCATCACAGGAGGCCCTTGTTCAGAATGAGCAATTGTTGTTCCTTCCTGGGATTCTCTCGGTTTTCATCGGAAATGTGTTCCTCCAAACACTGACCCAGCTCAACCCCACTTAGTTTCTCAGGGAAGATGAGCTCATATCCTGGTGGGGTGGTGCTCTGCCCTGTACAGGCCCAAAAATCTGACCATTGCTTGTGTATAAAATGAAGCTCAGAATTTTAGATTGTGCACAATCTAGCTAACAGAGGAGGGTACTGTCCGTGCGGGGAACATTACATGACTCATATTTTCTTTGAAAAATTGAAGTCATATTTCTTTGATGTGTCAACAGTGAGGACTGAGAGCCGATTGCAGAGTCTTTGTACAAAACTGGAAGGAGAGAGGGAGAGAGAGAGAGTAGGAGAGCAAATGAGAGACTTCTCTGAGATCAAGCAGGGAGAACAACACTCCCAGAAAATATCCTACACTGAGTGCACAGCCCTCAGAATGTAATAATACAACCTAACGATGTGAGAGAAGAAATGGTGAGAGGAAAATATAAACAGAAATAATCATTCTTGGATTGCTAAGAAAATACATGAGCTGAGGGCACTGACAGCATCTGAATGTTTGTGTGATGCAAGAAAACAAAGACACACATTGAGTGAGAGAACAGGCAGGCAGAGGAAGATACTGTTCCTGGAATATTTGGTGCCATGACTTGAGTGCTGTATTGAGGTTCTCTTGTCTTCCCTCTCCTTCCTCTGTCATCATTTTTCTGTGATCCCATCAGCATCACTTCAAAGATGCAAATCTCAATTTATCCCTATACCAAACGTATATCACCTCTGGCAAAATAAGAGGTGAGAAAATGAGCTCTATGTACAAAATAGTTCCTCTAACTCCGTTAAAAATAGACAATCCAATTCTAGGGTCCTTGAAGGGAAGTGGGTCGTAGGTGGCAGGTGGCTGTCTTCCCAAGGATGTGAGAAGTTAGGGGAGGATGTTAGAAGAAGGAAGGAAGGTGATTCACCCTCTTTCTCTTTAGGAGAGTAGCTCTATAAATTACCTTTGTCTCCCTGATTGCCACAGTTTAGGGTTCCATCAATGTCACCTAGTAATTCCTTTAGGAGCTGAATTACAGCACTTTATTCCCCTAATGATCTCATTTTCCCACCAGGCTTCTGGAGGCTTCCGTGGGCACGTTACTGAATAGTCTGGGTCTCCTTGTCAGTGATTTTGCAGTCAAGCCAAGGCTGGGACAGACTCTCTGAGGGGCTCAAGGGAAGCCAGCTCCATGCACTCCTGCATCGATGAGCACTCGCTGAGAAGAAAGGGGAGCCCACTGTTCCCTCCGGGACCACAGAGAGTTCCCAGCATTTCATGAAGAACCGCAAGATGTCCCAAGGCAGCTGCTGCCCCACTTCCAGACAATGCACACTTTCTCTAACAAGGCTCTCCCAGCTCTCAAAAACTGGCACAGCATGGGCAATCAGAATCTCACCAGAGAGACAGAACTGGGAAAATGGATCAGGCTGAATGCAGAAGTTGCAACTAGGGTGGTGAACTTGAAGGCACTATATATAACACTAGTTTCTCTGAGTTGAATCAAATGCCATTTTCCTGCTGAGGCCTCAGTTATTTTTAAAAAATGGTGCCGGGAATGACTGATGCCCCAGCACATCAATAGCATAGAGCTGTTCTTACTGAAATCTGAAAATACTCTTATTAAATGGAGTTAGAAAGAATATCTGGCAAGCCTCCCTCCACTGCTTTCCAGGAAGTGTTACAAAATGGCGGGGGTGGGAGCCATCCCAAATTATAGAATATCATGCTGACAGCCCTAGCATCATTGCTTGCAAAGACCTCATTGAATGTGACAGGTTGGAAATCTAGGTGGTATAATGAGGCGCATACGCAGTAGTTTCAAGGGTGCTAGCAGCTATTTCATGGCTCTTTCCCCCTAAGGCAAGTAAGCTTCCCAAATTCATCTGTCTACTTTCATGTATTTTCTTTTTCTTCATTGTTTTTCTCCCTATATCTAATGCACTGACATTCAGTGGGTTGTGCCAGATTTCAAATGTATACATCCCTCCAGGAACTAAAAGATACTCAGACTTCTCGACCATTTGAATTAAAGGTGAACATCTTACTAGAGGATATATGATCAAAATAGTTGTTTTCTAAAGATAGTCTCATGTAAGATTTATGGCTTGCTTTATTTAGGAATTATGTTTTATTTGAAATCATCAAGTTATTTTGTATCAACACTTTATAATTATTTTAATTAAAATAACAAATCATCAAAGTTCATATAAGGCAAGTATATATGATATTTGTTATTTTAGAAATGGGTGATATAAAATAAGATTGAAGCTGTAAATAATAAGCCTGGTGTGGACTGAACTGGGATTATATAACTGAAGATGTCCCAGTTTTCTGCAGCGGCTGATCTCAATTACACACAGGATGAAATATCAGAGTTTGCAATTTCCCTGATTCACAGGTAAGAACAATGTTACAGCTTAAATGTGGAAAAATTATATTCACATATATGCAAAGGGAAATAGATAAGCCATGAAGCTCATCTTTTCATTTTGTAGATAATCTCTCAAACATATTTAGCTACACAGTTTTGTTGTTCAACAGACTAGTTTTACTTGTAAGATGATAATACATGAAACTATTTTTTTTTCCAAGTAAAGCCTTTAGTTATGTAAACAACCACCATGGATCAACCACACAGCCTTTTTCTCTTTGTGCAATAGTAACAGCTGGTAGTTGAAAGAGATCTCTGATCCATCTGGCATTTTAGATACTCCTGTACTTTGTGGGGAGAAAAGCAGGACTTAGTACAATTGGCAAGAAATTTTGAGTTAGTGGATCTGAGCAGATGATCCATTTCCTGCCCTCTTCAGTTTCTCCAACTATAAAATGGGAATCAGAATCCCTTTCTCATAGGCTGTGAGATTCTTTCTGAGAGACCCTCCTTGCTTTATTCACTTTCCTCCTCTTCTTCTTCC
The DNA here is from genome assembly GCF_949987535.1 of Balaenoptera acutorostrata. Taxonomy (NCBI): domain Eukaryota; kingdom Metazoa; phylum Chordata; class Mammalia; order Artiodactyla; family Balaenopteridae; genus Balaenoptera; species Balaenoptera acutorostrata. Next base: position 13,562,141 of record NC_080071.1, read on the forward strand.
TCCTTCTCCTTGCTTGATTTCTCACTTGCTCCTCCATTCACCTTGAGACCAATATCTCTGAGGGCAGCAAGGGCTTCATTATGGGAAACAGTCACTACCTCCTGGCTCAGGAAAGGGGAGTTCCAGTGAGTGTGTGTGGGTAGGCAGAATAGGAGAACAAACACAGAAGGAGTTGTTCCTAAGGAAATCATTCTGCTGCTATGTCCCCAGATCCTTGACACCTAACCCAGCCTAACCCCATGATGAGCCTCATTGCTTCATTCACCTGAGGTTCTGATGGAACCTGGTTTTACTACCTCAGGCATTCTCTGTGCTATGTCTTCCTGAGGATTACCTAGAAAACGTCAAATGCAAAGAATGATGTTTTATAGGAATATTGTACTTTCTCATATCCTCACGTAGGAGAGAAAGAGAGAGAGGAACCAAGCTCTCTGGTGTCTCTTCTAATAAGGGCACTAATCCCATCATGAGGGCTCCGCCCTCATGACTCAATTACTACCCAAAGGCCCCATCTCCAAATACCATCGCATTGGCAGAGTGGGGATTAGAGTTTCAACATACGAATCTGGGGGTGGGGGACACAAACATTCAGCTCACAGTGGAAGGCTACTGTGCAATAAATATGTGAAAGGGCTTTATAAACTCTAAAGTACTATATTAACTGAAAGTGTTGAAATTATAAGGAATGAATAAAGTCAGACATATAATACTAATAATAAAAGGAGCTAACCTCTGTGAAGTGTTCACTTCATGCAAGTCATTATATACAATATAATATAATTAATACAATTTAGTCTTCGGATGTGTCCATAACACCATTGTTATTATCATTACTAACAGAAAATATCTCCAAAAGTAGACTGATCATAACTAGATTATGTTCTTTGGAAAGGACACTAAAGTAAACACATTTCTAACATGTTTGACCAAGGAGAAACACAAAACAAAACAGAGAAAACACAAAAACATTAGGACTGAAAAGATGGTAAAATCACAGAACGGCAGAGATAATAAGAAAGTTGAACTAATTGTTGTTCACTCATACATACTCCATTAAAGAAAATAAACCTGAACACATTACAGCTAGATACAAAATACCAAATTCAAGTAGCAGAGAAAGTAGAAAAGAAATACAAGTTGGAACAGGCCCCATTGCTAATAGTTGTTACCTCTGGCCAGGGGAGTAGGGGTGACTGAGGGGGTCCAAGGAGATCTAGCACATTTTGCTGTGCAATCATTAGCACTAGTTTACTCTTGCATAAGTCTTCTAATTGGGGGCACATATTCAGACACCAGTTTTAATTTTTAAAACACATATAAAGAGTTTGTGCAGCACTGTCATGTAAACTTTGAGTTTTAACCTTCTTCTAGGACAGCTATTCAAACTCTGAAAAACACCATAAATGAAATGAGGAATAGAAAAATAACTGCAATACAGTTCACAACATCTGAAAACAAAATTAAATCCTCTTTACTTATATGTACCAGGAAAACTTTTACTTTGTTTCAGTCATCTGAATTGAGTTATGTCTGTCTAAAATTAGTTCATATGTAAAAGCATTCTTTAGTGAATAGATAAATTCCTCAAGATCTGCCTGCAGCTCTGAAAAAAAAAAAAAATCTCTGTCCTGGGAATAATTATTTAGTGTTTATATATTCTTTTTGTCACATTTTAAAAATGTACTCTACGATGACTTTATAAGATAAAAAACAGTTAATTTCATATTTACAAGGTGCTTCAAGAGAGGTCCTGAATTCCCTTCCCTGCTCTACCCTTCTCCATCACAATCACCCTAGACTTCTAGTAGCTATTTTTTGTGTAGTCCTGATATTTTACATGTTTTCCACTAGCATCTGCTGGCTGTTACAAGCACAAATGAGTAAATTTGCTTTGAGTAGGGTTTTGGGGCTTGTTTGGGGGGGGAAGATGTTCTCTCAGTCAGAGTTCAAGTAACCCTCTTTGGAAGAGAGCTTTTTCACCTTCATAATCTATGATAACCCAGACAATTAATTAGCCTGTGTGAACTAAATAGCATCAGTGTTCACTGGGGGCACAAAGGATAATCAAAACGTCAACAGTTGAGTAATGAGAGGAAATATCTATTAAACACTTAAACAATGTGCTAAACACTTTATATGTATTTTCTTACTTGGCCCTCATAGTAACCTACTAGAAAGGATTTATTCTACTTCTTTTTTTAATGGATGAGCCAACTGAGGGACAGTAAACTTAAACAACTTACTCAAGGTCACATAGCTCAAGCTCAAGTTGGAATCTGAACCTTCCAGGCAGTCAAACTCCAAAATCTCTACTTACAATTCTCTAATGATCACTATACATCAGAATAACTTTATTTCTAATACATAATACAGGGATAATTCTTCCCAACCTATATTGGTGTACGTGCATGTCTCAGTCTTCTGAAATAATAACATTGCAAAATTACCACAAGTTCAAATTAGCTTTGAAGACAATGGATGATGTAGAACATTCAGGAAAACCCAGTACCAGGTGATATCAATTGAGGTTCATGAGTCATGACAGTCAACACAATACCGTATGCGAGGCATTAGCTTACTGGAATGTACATATCAGCTTCCTGGCACCCAGCCATCTTATATGTTTTCCATTTTGCTCACCTTGTTGCAGATGGGCTTGTTTTATTAAGGGAGATGCCTGAGTGTGTAATCAATAACACAAAAATAGAGCCTGGCAGCTGTCTAGATTACAGAAGTTCTTATGTGGCCCATGCATGCGCCCACAGACACACAGAACCCAACGGCAAAAATGTCCAGACAGTGCATACTGCTTAGAAGAACTCTGCCAATTAATAGTATCACCTCTAAAGTACCTGTGAGTTGGGGGCCAATTTAAATTTAGTCGCATCAGGTTAGAATGCTAATGGAATGACTCATGTAAAAAAAAAATCAGCCAGGGTCCAATACCTTTCAAGTGCATTTATTAATAGTGCTTATTTTAATACTGACTCTTCTGGTAGAAGTACTGCTTCAAGATGACAAGTAAAAACTACAACATAAATGCAAATGGAATGGAATCAGCATGAAAATAAGCCTTATGTTTTAAGTATTTGGGAAAATTTATTGAAGAAGATGAACTTTAAGTTATGACTGAAGTTCAGCAAATCAAGTTTTTGCCTTTCAGAGAATGTAGAAAAATGCATAGACAACCTTTCATCTTTTCTATGTATGTACTTTTGAGATGTGTGTGGGTATATTGTGCGTGGTTGTGTATGAAAAATGCTCTATGAGAGGAGAGGAATAAACCTCCTGTAGACCAACTCAGGGAAGCTATGGCAGAAATATTACAAAACAACAGGTAATCTGATCAATAATTCTCTGAAATAAGTGAGAATACATTTCACACTAATATACACAACACAAACACTGCAATGTAGATCTTATTATAAATTTCACTTGCACACAATCCAAAGGTAACTTGTTGAAGTTAAAAAAATAACTGAATTATGAATTGGTTTGGCCTCTAAGTAGAGTCTATGGCATCATGATGAAAATGGCAGTGCTACTAAAGTGAAATTCTGCATTTGAGGATGACATGGCTATTATCTGAATGTCTGCAGACATCTGAGAAGACTTTCCACACTACCAACACATTTGGCTCAAATTCCAAACTCTACCTATTAAACTGTACACCCTTCAGACTGAGTCACCATTCTTTCCTTGTACCTCCTTGCTGATCTCACCCAACACTGAACTCTGCAATTCCATGAGGTCTCACCCAGACACTTTGGGAAAGCTCAAGACTATTACTATTTCCAATGCCAAGAAACTCCCCAAAGGAGGGAAGCCTCATACTGCTACTGGACCCCGGCCTCTACTATCAGCTTCCTCCAATCCATCTTCTATGCTTGCTGCCAAACTGATAGTTCCAATATAAAAGATCTAACTGTGAAACCTTGGCTTAAAGCCCTTAAAATGCTTCCCTAGTGTCTACAGTGTAAACTGTAAACTCCTTTGCTTAGCATACAAAGAACTTCAAGATCTGGCCAGTGCCGAAATGTCAAGTCTCATCTGTCATTTCCTGCCTTGCTCTTTGCAAGCCAGAAATACTGAACTACTTATAGTTCTCTAACGGACCAGGCTCTGGTCTGGTGCCCTGCCTTTACACATGCTCTCCCTGGAAGAGTCCTCCCTGCTTGTATGCCTGACAAATTCATTCGTTCTTCAAGCCTCAGTTCAAATGCTACCTCTTCTGAGAAGGCTTCCTTGACTCCCCAGGAAGCTGGCTGTGCCCCTTCTCTGCTGATCTCATTCAGAGTCGTGCACATATCTTTAAAGGAGTCATCCTGTTGTTTGACGGCACATCTCTTGCCTGTATTTAAATTACATGAGGGCAGGGACCACATCTTTCCATTTTTCATCCCCAGCATCCTGGATAGAGCCTAGCATAAAGTGAAGCTCAATGCATGTTGTTGAATGAAGGAATGAATGAATGAGACACAGATGTTCTCCTCAAGTGAACAGTTCAGCAAGTAGAAACTGTTCAGACTCTGAGGACTTGATCTGGGTACAAAAGGCAATGTTTCCAGTGGTCTAGTTGGGCCAGTACTCTTGTGTTTTGCTCAGCAACCTAACTAACCTTCAAAGAGCATTTTACATATGGCTGGCAGACCCATTTTAACTTCTTAGCAGTCATATCTTTGCAGTGAAGGTTTTGAGGGATATTATCCACTCAGTCTGTCCAGAGTCATCTGATAGTCACCTGCAGCTGACCACAAAATCAACTCATAAATACCCATTCTCTGTGTGATCAGAAGCAGCATAGCACAGTGGTTAAGGGTACACACTCAGGGGCCTTAGACTGAATCCTGACTCTGTCACATACTCTTTATGCCTCTGGATGAATCTGTAAATTAGGAACACTGACAGTATCAGCCTCAGAGGGTTGTTGTGAAGATGAAAGCAACTGTGTACATGTAATAATTGCTTAGAATATTTGTCACATAATAAACTCTAAATAAGTGTAGTTACTATTATTATCTTTTTTAAAAAACCTACCCTATTCCTTCTGACCTTCATACAAATTGGACAATAGCAGCCCTGCTCTGCATTGTCATGGAGCCCTGAAACAAGTCCAGCGTCCCCTCACACTGAAAGTAACAAAGATCAGCCAGAGATGCACAAAGTCACATGCAACAATTGCTCAGAATCCTGTGTCTTGTTCTCAGGAAGCTGCTCCTCTGAGCTGAGCTCTGTCTGGCCTCAAACTCGCGGTTCTTCAACCAGAGCTGGATCTAGCCACTGGCCCTTGGGATTGTGTTTGTATTGTGTCTTCTTAGAAATCTAATTAAAAATTGCTCACAGACTCTGCTGTGGCTTGCCCTCTGGCTCTCCAGGCCTGTGTTACCTCAAGTAGAATTCTTAACAGTGGTTCCTCAGAGCTCAGCCAGGACAGTCTACCATTACCAACGACCCTCCCCCACACCCTCCCCCCCGCCGCCCCGCCCAGCCCACCAAAAATGGGAAGGAGTTAAGGGCAAGGGGAGAATTCTGACCATGCAGGTAGCAAATGACTCACAAAGAACAGTGAAGAATGGCTTGCAGAGCCTCCTGCAGATTCCCTAGTCTAACTGTAATCACAACCAACCTTAGAGTTGACATTTACTTGGCAGAAAAAATCAAAACAAAATAAAAAAACCTTCCAAGAAGCCCTAGGGATGGACTGGTGTTTTTAAACACTGGATACACAATTAGATAAAAAATGGCATGTTTCCTTGGGTCACAACCCCTGGGTTAGATTTTCTAGGATTTTCCTCACTATGAGACTGGTAAAAAGCTTGAACACATGGGCTTAGGAGAAAGTTCCAAGATGGCAAAAAGCTCTAAGGTGGTACCAACTCTGCTGTAGCCAAGGCCTACAGCCAGAGGATCAAAAGGAGTTCCCATGTCTTAGTCCAGCTCACCAAGGGTCAAAGCTCAATAATAAGAGTGTACATTGCATTGATCAATGTCCGCTCTGAGAACCTTCCTCATGAATCTGCAGCAGTGGTAGGTCTCATGAAGAATTTGAGGGTTTTGAATCTCAGCTAACATAATTTTCAGACATTGTTATTGTTCGAAAGTTTGGAGTTGCATCCATTTGGTCCATGGACAGTTTGCTCAGGGAGCCATCTCATTTCCCGAGATGATAAAACCTCATGATTGGAAACTACCTAAAGGTACACTACTGGATGCAGGTCCATTCACTCTGTTGGCAGCAGCTGCTAAATTCTAGCATTACAAGTCAAGGCCGCATTATGTAACACTTCTTAAAGATTTTCACAGAGGCTCTCCCTGGCCTGATGTGTCAATGGGTAGGTGTTCAGTTAGCATTGTGTGGGGCTGTATAAAATATATCCAAGAAGGAAGACCCAGTGTAAGTTACAAATCTATAAATCCAATTATGACCAAGGCTGTGTATGCCAATTTCACAATTAATACTTTACACTTAATTTTAGAATTTTGTGTCTGAGTCTCTAAAACCATTTTCCTGCTTAAAATATTTTCTTTTGCCAATGCCTTGAAAAAATGGTCTAAACATGTTTCATTCTGAGTTTATTCTTAACTTTCTAATATTTTGCCAAGGGACCAGCCTTTTGGACATTGAATGAGAGTTTTATCTGTAATTCATACTATTCCATTCTATTATACTTAGGTCCAAATAATTTTTAAGCATTAGGATCCCTTCTGGCTGAATCTAAAATTCACTTATAAAATCTAGATGCCTAGAAAAATTGAGTAGAAGTAAGAATTATAACCTAGCAACACTATACATATTGATTGTTGCATACTATCATACCTCACACAAATTGGCCCAATATGTAACACCCATTCCAAAATGACTCATGTAAATGTGATAAGGACAGGTGGTAACCTAATTAGAATTTAGAAACGAACTGGCTGGATATTAGATTTTACTTCATAATGGACAAGGGAAATACAAAAGAAAGATTTAGCTAAACGTTAACTAAAAATGATAAGGCTTCAGAGGATGGCAATCATCCAATGTTCTCACTTAGTCCAAGGTTAAATTACAAGTAGACAGTTAATAACTTTTTTGGTTTCTTCAGGGAATATATTCTCCAATAGGATTCGTGGCTGAAGTGACATTCCTAATGTTTTTTCCTAAGGTCACTCTCATTGCTAATTTTATAAAAACAAATTTGTTAAAACCAAGTCTTTGAATTCTGAAAATTAATACGGTTTTATAAAAAAGATGACTGCTTACATAGATTCTCCACAGGGAGCTTCCTCCTAGAACTGTTATTTACATGGAACAAGTTAAGACTTCGCATATAATGAAACTATTTTACCGTTAAATAAAGCTATAGTATTAATAACCAAGGTACCAGAACTGTCCATTCATAAAAGGCACATTCCTTTACAACTTCTCTTTACATAAAATCAAAGTACAAAAAGTTAGGGATGAATTACCTGCCACCTCAGTTGGAATTAGAACCATTTTAATTTTTTTAATTGTGATAGTGCCAAGACTTAAAGCCCCTGCCACAAGAGACAAACCATGATGAAACTGAAGACAAAATATTTGGGGAAATCTGGCTTGGCCAAGATTATGTAATGGCAACTAAATATCTATGAGGGCCTGATTTAAAATGAGGCTAAACACAGAAATCCTGAGTACTGAATGGACCTCTTCACCTGTTTGTCCTATATATAACTCATATGAACATATCCCAAATGGAATCCATTATTTTTCCTCCATCATATTTTGTATAGCTCTGCTCTTCTTTTGGCTCAGTTACAAAGGTGTTACCAACTAAAATATACATGGGAATTCAGCATCCAATAAATGTACACTTTCAGTCAGTAAGAAAATGCGTGTTATTAAATGAATGGTGTCAGAAAATAATAAACCATTTGGAGAAAAAAGAACACAAAATTGGATATCAATATTGACCCCACTCCTTAAATTACTAAAGGTTAAAAAGAATTAAAAAGGAAACATGGGATATTTCTATTACCATATAATGGAAATGGTATTTATACAAAAGACATGCAACTCAAACTGTATTAAATTTTTAGTGGTCAATAGAATGACACTGAAAAATTATATCCAGCACATTTGAAATAAATTATTTTTCATCTTTAAGTCTTTAATAAAAGTCTTGACCTATAATCCCTCAAGAAAAGAAATAGGCAAATAGTATGAACAAAGAGGTTACACACAGACACACACATACCTATAAATAGATTATAAATATATAAAACATGCTCAAACACCTTTGTAATTACATAAGTGCACATTTTAAGAGGATACGATTTTTTTTTTTTTTTTAATATTTATTTATTTATTTATTTATTTATTTATGGCTGTGTTGGGTCTTCGTTTCTGTGCGAGGGCTTTCTCTAGTTGTGGCAAGTGGGGGCCACTCTTCATCGCGGTGCGCGGGCCTCTCACTATCGTGGCCTCTCTTGTTGCGGAGCACAGGCTCCAGATGCGCAGGCTCAGTAATTGTGGCTCACGGGCCTAGTTGCTCCGTGGCATGTGGGATCCTCCCAGACCAGGGCTCGAACCCGTGTCCCCTGCATTGGCAGGCGGATTCTCAACCACTGCGCCACCAGGGAAGCCCCAGGATACTATTTTTTACTTAATAGTCTACTTAAATCAGTCTGATTATAGAGTTTTGAGAAATCAGGGCCACCATATTTCACATGTTGTACAACTCCAGGAGCAACTATTTCTGTAGGATTGTGTGTTGCACATTTTAGAAGCCATGCAGAAAACAGGCCATCACAAGCACTCACTGTTAATGACACTGTAAATGAATATAGATTCATGTTTTACATACTCTAACTTTAAATTATTTATTTATTTATTTATTTATGGCTGTGTTGGGTCTTCATTTCTGTGCGAGGGCTTTCTCTAGTTGTGGCAAGCGGGGGCCACTCTTCATCGCGGTGCGCGGGCCTCTCACCATCGCGGCCTCTCTTGTTGCGGAGCACATGCTCCAGACGCGCAGGCTCAGTAATTGTGGCTCACGGGCCCAGTTGCTCCGCGGCATGTGGGATCTTCCCAGACCAGGGCTCGAACCCGTATCCCCTGCATTGGCAAGCAGGTTCTCAACCACTGCGCCACCAGGGAAGCCCCTAACTTTAGAACCAGCATTTCATCTCCAGGAAAGTATCTTACTCATAGCCACTGAGAACAGCCTTGCAGGCTAACACACGGCCCAACTTCAGGCAGTTCCATTCCCATAGACTATGGTGTGAATGACACCCCCAAAGGAGTTGGGTAAATAAGTGGGCCCTGACTTGGATAGCTTCTCACACATGTGTGCAAAGACATATATGCAAGGATGTTCATAGAATAACCAGAAAACTAGAGGAAAAATGTCATCCAGTAAGGAATTACATTACTCTTGGTACATACACAGAATAGTATAAGAGGCAGCCATTAGAAGAATGAAGAATTGCTCTATAGATGCTGATTTGGGGAGATCCCTAACGTATGTTTTTAATTTAAAAAGCAAAATTCAGAGCACTGCAAATACATGCTCCGGTTTGTATATTTTTGGTGTGTGTGTGTGTGTGTGTGTGTGTGTGTGTGATACTAATTGTATCATCATGGCAACAGTATGCCTAATTCTGCCTCTGCCTCTTCACTTTCTTACACTAGCCCTCAACTTTAAAATCTTTATATGTTCCTGGTATAAACAGGCATGAGCCTCATCATGAAATAATAACCATGCTTTACTTTCTCTCCTATTCTACTGATATATGTGTAGAGTATCTTTCAGATTTAAGATCAAAACCTCTCCTCTGAACAAGAGCTAACTGATCAGGTGGATTGAATCTACCTCTGGTGGCACAATCTTACAAAAAACGCTTTTCCCCTGAAGGGTAATGATTTTGCAGGTTGTGGTAGGCTGAAAATATGCCCTCCTCCCTCAAGATATATCCACTTCCTAATCCCTAACCTGTGAATATTACTTTATATTAAAAAAAAAGGCAAAAGATATGATTAAGTTAAGGATATTGAAAGGTGAAACTTATCCTGGATTATAGCCAGGAGGGCCCTAAATACCATCACAATGTCCTTAAAGGGAGAACAGCATCCTACAGTTGTATAGAAAGCAGAATTTGTAAACAAAAAACTTGGACATCTAAACAAAATGTTGAAGGTGTGGCCTAGTTTCTTCTTGCTGCTCATGATAAAATGAGAGAGGAAAGAGATAAAGAAAGAACTGTTAAACAAAAAGAAACCAGAACTTGATGATTTGAGAAATTCTCAGCCTATCCAAATTGCAAATGATGCCAAAATTAGGAGATTCACTGTTAGGAAAGCATGCCCTGGAGAGAAGTCTAAAGATACAGTTGGACAACCTCTAGCTAAAGAGATTAGGTGTGTAACTCATGGATCTACTCAATCATCTCAAGGAAGCCAGGAATTAAGATGGGATTATCCAGGAAAGATCTGTGGAGGGCCCTCTTGTTTAATGATGTGAATATGTATGACACACAGGAGACCCACAAAGTTTTTAAGAATGTTATCTCAGGAGAAACACTGTCAGTTTGGACAGAAAGAGAGATAAAACAACATGAAAAAAGTCTGTTGGACTCCCTAAACTCTACAAACAGGAAACATGCTTATAAATCTACTCAGCTACAAAAATGTGCTAACCTTCAAGAAAAAGGAAGAATGACTTTGAAGGGTGGAGACATGGGTGCAAAGGGCTACAGAGCTCAGTGACAGAGGATTATTCATAGGCCTAGAAGCCTGATATTTGTCTTGCAGGATTTGGAACTTGCTTAGAACTGTTAACCCCTTTATTCCTTCCACTTTCATTCTCTTGGAATGAGCATGTCTATAACTGTTATAGTATACCCGTCCTCAAATTGAATTTTGGAAGTAGATAGCTTGTTTTCTGGTCTCACACATAGATAGATGGAGATAAATTTTGCCCCAGGAGGAATCATGCCCGACTGTCACCTATACTTGATTTAGATTATTTACAGGATGAGATCTGGGGCTTTTGAGCTCATGTTCTTTAGATGAAATTTTGGACTTCAGTGGATACTAAAATGAGTTAAGACTTTTGAAGATGTTGGAATGGGCTGGCTGTATTTTGCATGTGGGACAGAGGTGAAACTTTGGCAGCCAGAAAGAAAATTGTGGCAAACTGAAAAAATGACACCCCAAAGATACATTCACTTTCTGATCCTGGAATATATGACTATTACCTTATATGGCAAAAAAGTGAATATTATATTTTATGGCAAAAATATGATGAAGTTAAGGGTCTTTAGAGGCAGAGATTATCTTGGATTATCCAGGTGTGCCCTAATTACAAGTGGTGTCCTTATAAGAGAGAGTTGGAGAGATATCAGTCACAGACACACAGGAGAGGAGGCAATATGATCACAGAGGCAGAGATTGGAGTGATGTAGCTACAAGTAAAAGAATGACAACAATCACCAGAATCTGGAAGAGACAAATAAGGGATTCTAACCTTGAGCCTCAATAGGAAATGTGCTCCTGCTGATATCTTAATTTTTGGACTTCCGGCCTCCAGAACTATGAGAGAAATAAATTCTCATTGTTTTAAGCCACCCAGTTTGTAGAAATTTCTTACAGCAGCCCCAGGAAACTAACATAGAGTAAATAACAAAGAGTGTGGATTTAATTAATTTTATTATTAGAATGTAGAAAACACTTAAGAAGAAGAAACCATATTTAAAACACTGTTCTTCACTCTAACAAACTATCCTTCCTGATATTCTGGCAAGTAGAAACTGATAAAAAGTTTACAACCTGTTGTTGGTCATGGCAAGGAAAATAATTGCCTACAGACTACAATGATTGAATATCAAATTTTTCCTTTCCTTTTGCTCCCAGGCAATGATATCAAAGGAAGATTTGCAGAAACACCTTTACTAAGTTAAAATTTATTACCATGTTCCTGGATTTTAGAAAGAACAAAGACAGGGTTCAGCTGTAGACAAAACACTTTTATGATTTCCAGTCATTTGATCTTGGCAAAGGCATTTTCCTTTTATGAATCTCCACTTCCTCATATTAAAATGGGGATGGTGAATTAATCTCATGGGGTGGCTGTAAGGTTTATATTATAACAAAAGTGACACATAACAGGCACTCAAAAATATCATTAGTCCTATCATAAAGTGGATAAGAACCTTATAATTCATCCCTTTTTGCTTTGACCTCTAGGAGGCTCAGAAAAAAATTTAATGTTTGTTATAGTAACTCATTAACCTGAATGATTAGTATATGGTGGTTTATTTTTCTTCAATAATTTTAATTTTCTGTTAATTTTAACAACTTTATTGTATATTTTATTATCATAAGCTGCTATCTGGAAACAGATTAGATTGCTATAATTAATAAATGATAAATTATGATCTGTTCATACTGTCTATAAAGATGTCTGTTTATATTTCCTAACCTGTGCTTATTTGCTTTGGTGGCGAAGTGGGGGACTCAGAGCATTCAGCAGAGAGAAATGCTTGCTCTCTTCAAACAATCATCCAGGGGAATTACTCCCACCTTGGGAAAGGACATCTTCCTTTAGTATGAACATGTTTAGAAATGTAGCAAGGCCATGGCCACTCTCTATGCATGGAAGAAAAACCTTTGCCAGGAAACACTAAAGAGCTGCTTGTGGGCATGTAATGCTTAGAATAAGTATCAGAAATGTGTGTGAGAGAGAAATAAAGTTTGTATTCTAAATATCAGTAAGCCGAGTAAAAACTGCCATTTAAATCTCAAAAATTAATTTCCAAAATATGCAAACAGCTCATACAACTCAATAACAAAAAAGCAAACAAGCCAATCAAAAAATGAGCAGAAGACCTAAATAGACATTTCTCCAAAGAAGGCATACAGATGGCCAACAGGCACATGAAAAGATGCTCAACATCACTAATTATTAGAGAAATGTAAATCAAAACTGCAATGAGGTACCACCTCACACAAGTCAGAATGGTCATCATTAGAAAGTCTACAAATAACAAATGCTGGAGAGGGTGTGGAGAAAAGGGAACCCTCCTAACACTATTGGTGGGAATGTAAATTGGTGCAGCCACTAAGGAGAACAGTATGGAGGCTCCTTAAAAAACTAAGAATACAGTTGCTATATGATCCAGCAATCCCACTCCTGGGCATATCCAGACAAAACTATAATTCAAAAAGATACATGCACCCCAATGTTCATAGCAGCACTATTTACAATAGCCAAGATGTGGAAGCAACCTAAGTGTCCATTGACAGATGAATGGATAAAGAAGGTATGGTATGTATACACAATGGAATATTACTAAGCCATTAAAAAAATGAAATAATGCCATTTGCAGCAACATGGATGGACCTAGACATTATCATACGAAGTGAAGTAAGTCAGAAAGAGAAGGACGAATACCATATGATATCACTTATATGTGGAATCTCAAATATGGCACAAAATGAACCTATTTACAAAAGAGAAACAGACTCACAAACATAGAAAACAAATTTATGATTACCAAAGGGGATAGGGGGTGGGGGAGGGATAAATTAGGAGTTTGGGTTTAGCAGATACAAGTTACTATATATAAAATACATAAACAACAAAGTTCTACTGTATAGCACAGGGAACTAGATTCAATATCCTATAATAAACCCCAATGGAAAAGAATATGAAAAAGAATATATATAAACTGAATCACTTTGCTGTACACCAGAAACTAACACAACACTGTAAATCAACTATACTTCAATATTTTAAAATCTCCAAAATTACATGATGTATTTCCATTGCACACATTCCACGTAAGACTAACCCTCCCCAGCCTCCAGGCCTCCCCTGGGAGGAGTGAAAGGGAGAGATGAAGAATTCTTCCACAGGCTTCTATAAAGACTGTGCCTCCTCCCAACCACTTGCTCTTCCCAGACTCCCACCATCTGGACAATTCTTTTTATGCCCTCCATTCCTGTAATGTTAGACACTTGAGAATATCTAGGATTCCCAAGTCACCCTTCAACCCCTAGAATCAAATCCACATATGGCTCTGTACACTCCCCAATTTTCTAACCCTTGACACCCTTCCAATGCCTTCTGGAACTTTAGTATCAGTCATCAATAAAACACTCATATTCTCAAATTCTTCTGAAGATTCTCTTCAGAAGGTTCACCTTTTTGCTCTAATGGAACTCTAACACCCACTGAAGGCTCTGTCTTTGGTCCCTCTAAAGTGACAGCTGTTTCCTCTCCCACCCCCTGCTACCACGGGCCCTGGAAATGGGCTGAGTGTCATCTCTGCGCCTCATGCTGCCTCCAGACCACTCTCTTTCCAATCTTTCTTTAAAACCCCAGCTTTTTATCTAGTGTCATCAAACTGTACCACCCACCACCTCACAGTTTATACCCCTCATTCTGGATGATTTTAACTACTAGATTGCTATCACACTCTTCAAATACTACCCACATTTTGGTGCTTTGAATACCCGCATTCCAATCCTCTGGACTCTCAGATCATTTACCCCTCATCTGTAATGTCCTGGAAGTTATACCTTGTCCTCCACACTTCAGCCACTCATTCCCATGCTCATACCTACACTTTGTCATAATCAAGAACTAACTACAACCCTCCATCAACTCAGTTTCAAGCTCCCAAAATTCTTACTGCATCTACCTGAATTCCTTCTACCTTGCTATAATGCCCTGACTCCAGTAATTCTTCAGCCCTGCTAGAACCTCCAGTCCTCTGATTCTAACTCCTTTTCATAGGACCTCACCACTTCTGCTTGATACGTATCTCCTTTTGGCTTCAAGACTGCATGTTCTGACTTGAGAGAACTGACTTGAATTGCTTCTCTGCCTTCTTTGCTCATTCTTCATTTCCCCAATCTCTTATTATTGGAATCTCGGAACTCAATCTTGTATCCTTAATTTTCTCCAGACTTTAGTGCCTTTAATACCATAGATGCATTGAAGGCTCCCCCCAATTTTTACCTACCATGTACAGTACAATCCAGGCAGCTCCTCGGAACCCCAGACTCATGTATCTAATGTCTACTTAGCATCTCCACTGGGATGACAGTCTTGTGGAACTCATGCCCACAACTAAACTCTTGACCTTCATGTACCGTCTCTTCTTTCCATTGTCTTCCCCATCTCAATTAATGACAACTCTTATCCTTCCAGTTACTTAGGCCAATAACCTTGAAGTCATCCTTCACTCTTTTCTTTTTCTCACTATGTAAATTTAATCTGGATGGCTCTGCCTTCAAAATCCAAAATCTGACATTTTCTTATCATTCCCAGCACTATCATCCTGGTTCAAGGTGATCATATTTTGTTTTGATGATTACAATTGACTCCTAACCGCTATCCCTCTTGTGTGTGTGTGTGTGTGTGTGTGTGTGTGTGTGTGTGTGTGTGTGTATTTTGGCCACACCGAGCGGCATGTGGGATGCTTCCCCGACCAGGGATTGAACCCTGGCCTCTGCAGTGAAAGCACCGAATCCTAACCATTAGGCCACCAGGGAACTCCCACTGCTCTCCCTCTTTACTCTATTCTCAGCATAGGGAAAGAATAGATATTTTTTAAATAGAAATTATGTTTATTCATTATATTCTCAAACCCCTCTTGTATCTTCTTCCTGCGCCCTGGTACTCCTTATCCCTCTTTCTCTGCTTTATTTTTCTCCATATCATTTATCACCATTCACTATACATATTACATATTTTACTTATGCATTCTGTATATTGTCTGTCTCTCTCCAGTAGAGTGTAAGCTCCACAAATGCAGAGATTTTGTCTGTTTTGGTCACAGCGCTAGACACATAGTAGGTGATGCTCAGTCAATCTCTTTTTTTTTTTTTTTACTTAATTAATTAATTTATTTATTTTTGGCTGTGTTGGGTCTTCGTTTCTGTGCGAGGGCTTTCTCCAGTTGCGGCAAGCGGGGGCCACTCTTCATCGCGGCGCGCGGGCCTCTCACTGTCGTGGCCTCTCCCGTTGTGGAGTACAGGCTCCAGACATGCAGGCTCAGTAGTTGTGGCTCATGGGCTTAGTTGCTCCGCGGCATGTGGGGTCTTCCCAGACCAGGGCTCGAACCTGTGTCCCCTGCATTGGCAGGCAGATTCCCAACCACTGCGCCACCAGGGAAGCCCAGTCAATCTCTTTTGAATGAATGAATCATATCATGCTGGCTGTCTATATTAGTCAGCTCAAACTGCCATAACAAAATACCACAGAATGTGTTACTTAAACAACAGAATTTTATTTTCTCACAGTTCTGGAGACTGGAAGTCCAAGATTAAGGTGCCAGGGTTGGTTTCTGGTGAGGTCTTTCTTCCTGGTTTGTAGAAAACTGCCTTCTCACTGTGTTCTTACATGGCTTTTCCTCTGTGATTACATGGAAAGGGAGAGATCTCTGGTGTCTCTTCCTCTTCTGATAAGGATATCAATCCTATCAGATTAGGGCCCCACCTTTATGACTTCATTTAAACTTAATTACTTCCCTAAAGGACTGCAGCATGAATTTGAAGGGCACCCAATTTAATCCCTAACACTGTCCAAGAGGAGAAGCTAGTGCTTGGAGAAACTTTAAGTTCTAAAAGGAGATGCCTTGCAGTGTCAACCCTGTTAATAACTGACACCCATATGCAGCTTCTCAGTTAATATGCCACCAAGTTTCTATTCCTACTTGCAGATCTCCTCCACCACCTGGACCAACCTTCATCCCTTCCAGTACTCAGTACTTTCATTGGCTTGCTTGCATTAGTGTTATCTATACACAGGGAAGAAATATCTACAGGTATAAACTGATTAGTACTAAACTCTAAGTCTTAAGTGTTGTTCACTGCTGTATTCCCAACCTCACCCAGTGGCAGGCATGTAGTCAGTCCTCATTAAGGATTTATGAAGTGAATGATCTTGTAGAGCAGAACCAGGTCCTTTACTCTTGTGCTTCTCAACTTGGGGCAGGCAGCACACTGGTGTTTGCCCCATGTGCTTGTGCTTGCAAGAAGACATGGGATAAGCATGTGCACCTCTTTAAAGCACAAATTTGACTTGACTATAAGTCATTTAAAACATGTCATGGGGGGAGGGATAAATCAGGAGCTTAGGATGAACACATACACATTACTATACATAAGATAGATAACCAACAAGGACCTACTGTATAGCATAGGGAACTCTACTCAATATTCTGTGATAACCTATTTGAGGAAAGAATCTAAAAAAGAATGAATATATATATATGTATAACTGAATCACTTTGCTGTGCACCTGAAACTAACACAACATTGTAAATCAACTATACGCCAGTAAAATTAAAAAAAAAAACATATCGTAATGTTAAAGCCAACTTTGGTCTATTGCAGAAAAAGAAAGCAAAGTTCACGTAAATGTTGAGGCTAAGATGGTTTCCTCAAGCACCGCTCTCTCACCTTCCCCAAGGACATATTTAACTCTGAGTTGTCCCACTAAATACTAAGTGCTACCAGTTACCAGATAGAAAATGCAGAAGACACTTAAACCTATTCACAGATTCATACAGAGAAATGTAAGTCCAAGTTCAAGGATGACTATTATGAACTCATACGGAGATTGTTTTCATTGCGTTCTCTTAAAAGCACAACAAAGAGAATTAGACCATATGCAGGAACCATACAAATGCAGCCTTAAAGAGACAATAAAGTGCAAAATGCAAAGGCTTTTAATTTATAAGAGGAAACCGGGTGAATACCTGCTTAAGGTTTCATAAAATTTGTTGCAGATGGTAGGACCTCCTAAGGTCTCATGGATCAGCTCTCCTGACCCTGTACTGATATTTTAAAAATATATATTTCTGGGTAGATTCAGGAATAATATCTCAATTACTTGCTATAAATTTTGTTCCAATGGTTAAGTATTCCTGCTAATGATAACAGATATATTCTCACATTGATCCTCTGGCACTCCTGAACATTTCTCTTTTGTTATGCCACCTCACTATACTATGGCAAATTACTGACTGAAAACTATTCCTCTGACATAGCCTATGTAAAGCACAGTCACATCCTAGTTGTCTCTCTTTCTTGGGCCAGATAGTTTGACTCATTTTAGAAATTTATTGTGAAATACTTTCTTTGTTGATGCGGAGGGGCAGCTGCCCACTGGCATCCTCTGCACTGCCCTACACCCTCCACCCGGCATGGGAAGTAAAGATCAAACCAAAACAGAGGGAGGTGTGGAGGCAGGAGCTGGTGGAGTGATGGGAAGCACATGAACCAGGGCCGAGAGAGCAGTGTGGCTGACAGGGTCTTGGTGCTCCAGCCGGGTGTCAGGCCTGAGATTCTAAGGTGGGAGAGCCAAGCTCCAGACATAGGCACATTAGAGACCTCCCGGCTCCTCATAATATCAATTGGTGAGAACTCTCTGAGAGATCTCCATCTCAACGCTAAGACCCAGCTCCACTCAATGACCAGCAAGCTCCAGTGCTGGACACCCCATGTCAAACAACTAGAAAGACAGGAACACAACCCCATCCATTATCAGAGAGGCTGCCTAAAATCATAATAGGGTCACAGACACCCCAAAACACACAACTGGACACAGTCCTACACACCAGAAAGACAAGATCCAGCTTCATCCACCAGAACACAGGCACCGGCCCCTTCCACAAGGAAGCCTACAACCCCACTAAACCAACCTCATCCACTGGGGGCAGACACCAAAAACAATGGGAACTACGAACCTACAGCCTGGGAAAAGGAGACCCCAAACACAGTAAGTTAAGCAAAATGGGAAGACAGAGAAACACACAGCAGATGAAGGAGCAAGGTAAAAACCCACCAAGCCAAACAAGTGAAGAGGAAATAGGCAGTCTACCTGAAAAAGAATTCAGGGTAATGATAGTAAAGATGATCCAAAATCTTGGAAATAGAATGGAGAAAATACAAGAAATGTTTAACAAGGAACTAGAAGAAGTAAAGAGCAAACAAACAATGATGAAGAACACAATAAATGAAATTTAAAATTCTCTAGAAGGAATCAATAGCAGAATAACTGAGGCAGAAGAAAGGATAAGTGACCTAGAAGATAAAATAGTGGAAATAAATACCGCAGAGCAGAATAAAGAAAAAAGAATGAAAAGAATTGAGGACAGTCTCAGAGACCTCAGGGACAACATTAAACATACAAACATTCGAATTATAGGGGACCCAGAAGAAGAAGAGAAAAAGAAAGGGACTGAGAAAATATTTGAAGAGACCATAGTTGAAAACTTCCCAAATATGGGAAAAGAAATAGTCAATCAAGTCCACGAAGAGCAGAGAGTCCCGTACAGGATAAATCCAAGGAGAAACATGCCAAAACTCATATTAATCAAACGATCAAAAATTAAATACAAAGCAAAAATATTAAAAGCAGCAAGAGAAAAACAACAAATAACACACAAGGGAATCCCCATAAGGTTACAGCTGATCTTTCAGCAGAAACTCTGCAAGCCAGAAGGGAGTAGTAGCAGGATATACTTAAAGCGATGAAAGGGAAAAACCAACAACCAA
Source organism: Balaenoptera acutorostrata (assembly GCF_949987535.1). Taxonomy (NCBI): domain Eukaryota; kingdom Metazoa; phylum Chordata; class Mammalia; order Artiodactyla; family Balaenopteridae; genus Balaenoptera; species Balaenoptera acutorostrata. Next base: position 13,581,675 of record NC_080071.1, read on the forward strand.
GATTACTCTGCCCAGCAAGGATCTCACTGAGATTTGATGGAGAAATTCAAACCTTTACAGACAAGCAAAAGTTAAGAGAATTCAGCACCACCAAACTAGGTTTACAACAAATGCTAAAAGAACTTCTCTAGGCAGGAAACACAAGAGAAGGAAAAAACCTACAATAAGAATACCAAAACAATTAAGAAAATGGTAACAGGAACATACATATTGATAACTACCTTAAATGTAAATGGATTAAATGCTCCAACCAAAAGACATACACTGGCTGAATGGATACAAAAACAAGACCTGTATATATGCTGTCTACAAGAGACCCACTTCAGACCTAGGGACACATACAGACTAAAACTGAGGGGATGGAAAAAGATATTCCATGCAAATGGAAATCAAAAGAAAGCTGGAGTAGCAATTCTCATACCAGACAAAATGACTTTAAAATAAAGACTATTACAAGAGACAAAGAAGGACACTATGTAATGATGAAGGGATCAAACCAAGAAGAAGATATAACAATTTTAAACATTTATGCACCCAAAAAGGAAGCACCTCAATACATAAGGCAAATGCTAACAGCCATAAAAGGGGAAATAGTAACACAATAATAGTAGGGGACTTTAACACCCCACTTTCACCAATGGACAGATCATCCAAAATGAAAATAAATAAGGAAACACAAGCTTTAAATGATACATTAAACAAGATGGACCTAATTGATATTTATAGGACATTCCATCCAAAAACAATAGAATACACGTTCTTCTCAAGTGTTCATGGAACATTCTCCAGGATAGATCATATCTTGGGTCACAAATCAAGCCTTGGTAAATTTAAGAAAATTGAAATCATATCAAGTAACTTTCCTGACCGCAATGCTATAAGACTAGATATCAATTACAGGAAAAAAACTGTAAAAAATACAAACACATTGAGGCTAAACAATACACTACTAAATAACCAAGATATCACTGTAGAAATCAAAGAGGAAATCAAAAAATACCTAGAAACAAATGACAATAAAAACACGATGACCCAAAACCTATGGGATGCAGCAAAACAGTTCTAAGAGGGAAGTTTATAGCAATACAACAGCCTACCTCTAGGAATAAGAAACATCTCAAACTACCTAACTTTTCACCTAAAGCAATTAGAGAAAGAAGAACAAAAAACCCCCAAAGTTAGCAGAAGGAAAGAAATCATAAAGATCAGATCAGAAATAAACGAAAAAGACATGAAGTAAATGATAGGAAAGAACAATAAAACTAAAAACTGGTTCTTTGAGAAGATAACCAAAATTGATAAACCATTAGCCAGACTGATCAAAAAAAAGGGAAAAGACTCAAATCAATAGAATTAGAAATGAAAAAGGAGAAGTAACAACTGATACTGCAGAAATACAAAGGATCATGAGAGATTACTACAAGCAATTATCTGCCAGTAAAATGGACAACCTGGAAGAAATGGACAAATTCTTAGAAAAGCACAACCTTCTGAGACTGAACCAGGAAGAAACAGGAAATATAAACAGACCAATCACAAGCACTGAAGTTGAAACTGTGACTAAAAATCTTCCAACAAAGAAAAGCCCAGGACCAGATGGCTTCACAGGCAAATTCTATCAAACATTTAGAGAAGAGTGAACACCTATCCTTCTCAAACTCATCCAAAATATAGCAGAGGGAGGAACACTCCCAAAGTCATTCTATGAGGCCACCATCACCCTGATACCAAAACCAGACAAAGATGTCACAAAAAAAGTAAACTACAGGCCAAAAACACTGATGAACCTAGATTAAAAAATCCTCAACAAAATAATAGCAAACAGAATCCAATAGCACATTAAAAGGATCATACACCATGATCAAGTGGGGTTTATCCCAGGAATGCAAGGATTCTTCAATATACGCAAAATCAATCAATGTGATACACCAGTATTAACAAATTGAAGGAGAAAAACCATATGATAATCTCCTTAGATGCAGAAAACACTTTCAACAAAATTCAACACATATTTATGATAAAAACCCTCCAGAAAGTAGGCATAGAGGGAACTTACTTCAACATAATAAAGGCTATATATGACAAACCCACAGCTAACATCATTCTCAATGTTGAAAAACTGAAACTGTTTTCACTAAATTCAGGAAAAAGACAAGGTTGCCCACTCTCACCACTATTATTCAACATTGATTTGGAAGTTTTAGCCACAGCAACCAGAGAAGAAAAAGAAATCCAAATCAGAAAAGTAGAAGTAAAACTGTCACTGTTTGCAAATGACATGATACTATACATAGAGAATCCTAAAGATACTACCAAAAAACTGTTAGAGGTAATCAATGAATTTGATATAGTAGCAGGATACAAAACTAATGCACAGAAATCTCTTGCATTCCAATATGCCAATGATGAAAAATCTGAAACAGAAATTAAGGAAACACTCCCATTTACCACTGCAACAAACAGAGTAAAATGCCTAGGAATAAACCTACCCAAGGAGACAAAAGACCTGTATGCAGAAAACTATAAGACACTGATAAAATAAATTAAAGATGATACAAACAGATGGAGAGATATACCATGTTCTTGGTTGGAAGAATCAACATTGTGAAAATGACTATACTACGTAAAGTAATCTACAGATTCAATGCAATCCCTATCAAACTACCAATGGCATATTTCACAGAACTAGAACAAAAAATTTCACAATTTGTATGGATACACAAAAGATCCCGAATAGCCAAGGCAATCTTGAGGAAGAAAAAAGGAGTTGGAGGAATCAGGCTCCCAGACTTCAGACTATACTACAAAGCTACAGTCATCAAGACAGTATTATACTGGCACAAAAACAGAAATATAGATCGATGAAACAGGATAGAAAGCCCAGAGATAAACCCACGCACATATGGGCACCTAATTTACAACAAAGGAGGCAGGAACATACAATGGAGAAAACACAGCCTCTTCCATAAGTGGTGCTGGGAAAACTGGACAGCTACATGTAAATGAATGAAATTAGAACACTCCATAACACCATACACAACAATAAACTCAAAATGGATTAAAGACCTAAATGTAAGGCCAGACACTATAAAACTCTTAGAGGAAAACATATGCAGAACACTGTACGACATAAATCACAGCAAGATCCTTTTTGACTCACCTCCTAGAGAAAAGGAAATAAAAACAAAAATAAACAAATGGGACCTAATGAAATTTAAAAGCTTTTGCACAACAAAGGAAACCATAAACAAGATGAAAAGACAACCCTCAGAATGGGAGAAAATATTTGCAAATGAAGCAACTGACAAAGGATTAATCTTCAAAATATACAAGCAGTTCATGCAGCTCAACATCAAAAAAACCAAACAACCAAATCCAAAAATGGGCAGAAGACCTAAAAAGACATTTCTCCAAAGATGATATACAGATTGCCAGCAAACACATGAAAGGATGCTCAACATCACTAATTATTAGAGAAATGCAAATCAAAACTACAATGAGGTATCACTTCACACCAGTCAGAATGGCCATCATCAAAAACTCTACAAACAATAAATGCTGGAGAGGGTGTGGAGAAAAGAGAACCCTCTTGCACTGTTGGTGGGAATGTACACTGATATAGCCACTATGGAGAACAGTATGGAGGTTACTTAAAAAAGTAAAAATAGAACTACCATATGACCCAGCAATCCCACTACTGGGCATATACCCTGAGAAAACCATAATTCAAAAAGAGTCATGTACCACAATGTTCATTCCAGCACTATTCACAATAGCCAGGACATGGAAGCAACCTAAGTGTCCATCGACAGATGAATAGATAAAGAAGATGTGGCACATATATACAATGGAATATTACTCAGCCATAAACAGAAACGAAATTGAGTTATGTGTAGTGAGGTGGATGGACCTAGAGTCTGTCATACAGAGTGAAGTAAGTCAGAAGGAGAAAAACAAATACCATATGCTAACACATATATATGGAATCTAAAAAAAAAAAAAGTGGTTATGAAGAACCTAGGGGCAGGATAGGAATAAAGACGCAGACATAGAGAATGGACTTGGGGACACAGGGAAGGGGAAGGGCAAGCTGGGACGATGTTAGAGAGTGGCATGGACATATATACACTACCAAATGTAAAATAGATAGCTAGTGGGAAGCAGCCGCATAGCACAGGGAGATCAGCTGGCTGCTTTGTGACCACCTAGAGGGGAGGGATAGGAAGGGTGGGAGGGAGATGCAAGAGGGAGGGGATATGGGGGTATATGTTTACATATAGCTGATTCACTTTGTTATAAAGCAGAAACTAATACACCATTGTAAAGCAATTATACTCCAATAAAGATGCTAAAAAATTTTTTTCTTTGTTTTCCAAAGCACTCAGATCAACTGTGATTTATGGCTCTCTGTCATTCACACTTCACCTACATCATTTACCACAGTGATTTTATACCAGGTTCTACGAGATCAGAAGGACCTTGTCTGTGTTTGTGGCATCAATATGATTATGACTCAATCATTATCCCTCAAGTGTCTTGAGGATACGCTTTGTTTGTGTTAGTTGTGTTCATTTGTCTTCTCCTGTCTTTTGGAGTCTCACTACTCCAGAAAGTGACTTTAGGCAGCTACCTTTTTTCTAACTATTCTTGATTTCTGTGCATTTTAAATTTTAGATCTGTCTCCAAAATAGACTCACAGCTTCACATCTGCTTCAGAATCTTTTCAGTTTGTCCTCTGTGTTTATTCATGTTTACTTTGAATTTGACTTCCAGTTGCCCCTGTTACTCATAAAAATCAAGGAAATGTTAGCACTTTATGTTTACTGAATTCCTACTCTCAAGAAGATCTTCATAGATATACTCTGTCTCAAAATTTATCTATAAAGAAATAAAATAGCTTATTCTTGTACTTGTGTACTTATCCAAGCTACCTCTTTGCTATCTCTCTACATACACAGGTTGAGTGAGAACTATGCATGTGCCATTCAAACTTGTATCAGGGAAATAAGCTGAGGTGATCTGTTACTTCTTGAAACAGAGTGGATTTGCTGAAATGCAAAATATATTGAGAAACACGAGTTTATCAGTCATGGCAAGCACTATCTTACACAAGTGAAAAAAAAAGAAAAACAAGAAAGAAATTTTCCTCTGATAAAAACAGATTTACAATACAAGGAATGCTCTTTAGAAATAATGGTTGACATTAAAGAAAATGCCCAATACTTGAAGAGATCTGTCTCCATTTATAATCCAGTGAGGTATTAATTTACATAAGCATAATGTGGGCAAAATTTCAAATCCACCAGCAATAAATCCAAGTGACTTTTTGATGCATTTAACATAGCTACATGAATCAGTCTAAACTGCAGTTTTCCTTCTGAAATTTCCACTAGCAAACTGGGTAAAAGATCTTTTAATGGCCCTAGACCAGTTTAAATCAATCAGGGTTGTACCAGCATATATGAAGAGAACTCAGTAATAATTTTAAGAAAACATAATTGGCAGCCAGACCTGTTAACTTTAGTATGTGTTCACGGCATCAAAGATGTATTTCTGAATTTTGGTTTTTTTTAACATCATTCTCAAAAGGTGTGACATAGGAAATGGAGACTATGTCAGTGCACATAGCCAGTTTATTGTCATAAAATATATTATCATTATGACTTTTAAAACTCAAATTAACAATCCAAGAGAAAAAAACTGGACAAAGGGTTTGAAACAACAATCTAAAAAGAAAACCCAGGGAATTCCCTGGAGGTCCAGTGGTTAGGGCTCCACGGCTCTACTGCCGTGGGCACAGGTTCGATTCCTGGTTGGGGAACTAAGATCCCACAGGACGTGCAACACGGCCAAAAAAATAAATAAATAAAATGAAGTTAAACAAAACAAAAAACAAGGAGAAAACACAAAGCATACAAAAAGATGCTAAACTTCACAAATAATGAAAATTAAATCAACACTGAAATACCACTTTATTTTTTTTGAATTTATTTTATTTGTTTTTTTATACAGCAGGTTCTTAATAGTTTTCAATTTTATACATATTAGTGTATACATGTCAATCCCAATCTCCCAATTCATCACACCACCACCACCACCACCACTTTCCCGCCTTGGTGTCTATACGTTTGTTCTCTACATCTGTGTCTCAAATTCTGCCCTGCAAACCGGTTCATCTGTACCATTTTTCTAGGTTCCACATATATGCGTTAATATACGATATTTGTTTTTCTCTTTCTGACTTACTTCACTCTGGATGACAGTCACTAGATCCATCCACGTCTCTACAAATGACCCAATTTCGTTCCTTTTTATGGCTGAGTATATTCCATTGTATATATGTATCACATCTTCTTTATCCATTCACCTTTCCATGGGCATTTAGATTGCTTCCATGACCTGGCTATTGTAAATAGTGCTGCAATGAACATTGGGGTGCATGTGTCTTTTTGAATTACGGCTTTCTCTGGGTATATGCCCAGTAGTGGGATTGCTGGGTCATATGGTAATTCTATTTTTAGTTTTTTAAGGAACCTCCACACTGTTCTCCATAGTGACTGTATCAATTTACATTCCCACCAACAGTGCAAGAGGGTTCCCTTTTCTCCACACCCTCTCCAGCATTTGTCGTTTGTAGATTTTCTGATGATGCCCATTCTAATTGGTGTGAGGTGATACCTCATTGTAGTTTTGATATGCATTTCTTTAATAATTAGTGATGTTGAGCAGCTTTTCACATGCTTCTTTGCCATCTGTATGTCTTCTTTGGGGAAATGTCTATTTAGGTCTTCTGCTCATTTTTTGATTGGGTTGTCTGCTTTTTTAATATTGAGCTGCATGAGCTGCTTGTATATTTTGGAGATTAATCCTTTGGCAGCTGCTTCATTTGCAAATATTTTCTCCCATTCTGAGGGTTGTCGTTTCATCTTGTTTGTAGTTTCCTTTGCTTTGAAAAAGCTTTTAAGTTTCATTAGGTCCCATTTGTTTACTTTTGTTTTTATCTCCATTACTCCAGGAGGTGGATCAAAAAATATCTTGCTGTGATTTCTGTCAAAAAGGTTCTTCCTATGTTTTCCTCTAACAGTTTTATAGTGTCCAGTCTTACATTTAGGTCTCTAATCCATTTTGAGTTTATTTTTGTGTAAGGTGTTAGGCAGAGTTCTAATTTTATTCTTTTACACGTAGCTGTCCAGTTTTCCCAGTGCCACTTATTGAAGAGACTGTCTTTTCTCCATTGTATATCCTTGCCTCCATTGTCAAAGCTTAGTTGACCACAGGTGCATGGGTTTATCTCTGGGCTTTCTACCCTGTTCCATTGATGTATATTTCTGGTTTTGTGCCAGTACCATATTGTTTTGATTACTGTAGCTTTGTAGTATAGTCTGAAATCAGGGAGCCTGATTCCTTCAGCTCCATTTCTTTCCTTCAAGACTGCTTTGGCTATTTGGGGTCTTTTGTGTTTCCATACAAATTGTAAAATTTTTTGTTCTAGTTCTGTAAAAAATGCCACTGGTAATTTGATAGGGATTGCATTGCATCTGTATATTGCTCTAGGTAGTATAGTCATTTTCACAATGTTGATTCTTCCAAGAACATGGTACACTTCTCCATCTGTTTGTATCATCTTTAATTTCTTTCATCAGTGTCTTATAGTTTTCTGCATACAGGTCTTTTGCCTCCCTAGGTAGGTTTATTCCTAGGTATTTTATTCTTTTTGTTGCAATGGTAAATGGGAGTGTTTCCTTAAATTCTCTTTCAGATTTTTCATCATTAGTGTATACGAATGCAAGAGATTTCTGTGCATTAATTTAGTATCCTCCAACTTTAGCAAATTCATTGATTAGCTCTAGTAATTTTCTGGTGGCGTCTTTAGGATTCTCTATGTATAGTATCATGTCATCTGCAAACAGTGACAGTTTTACTTCTTCTTTTCCAATTTGTATTCCTTTTATTTTTTTTTCTTCTCTGATTGCCATGGCTAGGACTTCCAAAACTATGTTGAATAATAGTGGCGAGAGTGGACATCCTTGTCTTGTTCCTGGTCTTAGAGGAAATGCTTTCAGTTTTTCACCATTGAGAATGATGTTTGCTGTGGGTTTGTCATATATGGCCTTTATTATGTTGAGGTAGGTTCCCTCTATGCCCACTTTCTGGAGACTTTTTATCATAAATGGTGTTGAATTTTGTCAAAAGCTTTTTCTGCATCTATTGAGATGATCATATGGTTTTCCTTCTTCAATTTCTTAATATAGTGTATCACATTGTTTGATTTGCATATATTGATAATCCCTGCATCTGCGGGATAAATCCCACTTGATCATGGTGTATGATCCTTTTAATGTGTTGTTGGATTCTGTTTGCTAGTATTTTGTTGAGGATTTTTGCATCTATATTTATCAGTGATATTGGTCTGGAATTTTCTTTTTTTCTAGTATCTTTGTCTGGTTTTGGTATCAGGGTGATGGTGGCCTCATAGAATGAGTTTGGGAGTGTTCCTTCCTCCACAATTTTTTGGAAGAGTTTGAGAAGGATGGGTGTTAGCTCTTCTCTAAATGTTTGATAGAATTCACCTGTGAAGCCGTCTGGTCCTGGACTTTTGTTTGCTGGAAGATTTTTAATCACAGTTTCAATTTCAGTACTTGTGATTGGTCTGTTCATATTTTCTATTTCTTCCCGGTTTAGTCTTGGAAGGTTATACCTTTCTAAGAATTTGTCCATTTCTTCCAGGTTGTCCATTTTATTGGCATAGAGTTGCTTGTAGCAGTGTCTTATGATGCTTTGTATTTCTGTGGTGTCTGTTGTAACTTCTCCTTTTTCATTTCTAATTTTATTGATTTGAGTCCTCTCCCTCTTTTTCTTGATGAGTCTGGCTAATGGTTTATCAATTTTGTTTATCTTCTCAAAGAACCAGCTCTTAGTTTTATTGATCTTTGCTGTTGTTTTCTTTGTTTCTATTTCATTTATTTCTGCTCTGATCTTTATGGTTTCTTTCCATCTACTAACTTTGGGTTTTGTTTGTTCTTCTTTCTCTAGTTCCTCTAGGTGTAACGTTAGATTGTTGATTTGAGATTTTTCTTGTTTCTTGGGGTAGGCTTGTATTGCTCTAAGGCTTCCGTCTTAGAACTGCTTTTGCTGCATCCTATAGGTTTTGGATTGTCATGTTTTCATTGTCATTTGTCTCTAGGTATTTTTGATTTCCTCTTTGATTTTTTCAGTGATGCCTTGGTTATTTAGTAACATATTGTTTAGCCTCCATGTATTTGTGTTTTTTGTTTGTTTGTTTCCCTGTAATTGATTTCTAATCTCATAGCGTTGTGGTCACAAAAGATGCTTGATATGATTTCAATTTTCTTAAATTTACTGAGGCTTGATTTGTGACACAAGATGTGATCAACCCTGGAGAATGTTGCATGTGCACTTGAGAAGAAAGTGTAATCTGCTGTTTTTGGATGGAATCTCCTATAAATATCAATTAAATCTATCTGGCCTATTGTGTTATTTACAGCTTGTGTTTCCTTATTTATTTTCATTTTGGATGATCTGTCCATTGGTATAAGTGAGGTGTTAAAGTCCTCCACTACTATTGTGTTACGGTTGATTTCCTCTTTTATAGCTACTAGCAGTTGCCTTATGTATTGAGGTGCTCCTATGTTGGGTGCATATATATTTATAATTGTTATATCTTCTTCTTGGATTGATCCCTTGATCATTATGTAGTGTCCTTCCTTGTCTCTTGTAACATTCTTTATTTTAAAGTCTATTTTATCTGATATGAGTATTGCTACTCCAGCTTTCTTTTGATTTCCATTTGCATGGAATATCTTTTTCCATCCCCTCACTTTCAGTCTGTATGTGTCCCTAGGTCTGAAGTGGGTCTCTTGTAGACAGCATATATATGGGTCTTGTTTTTGTATCCATTCAGCAAGCCTGTGGTCTTTTGATGGGAGCATTTAATCCATTCACGTTTAAGGTAATTATCGATATGTATGTTCCTGTTACCATTTTCTTAATTGTTTTGGGTTTGTTTTTGTAGGTCCTTTTATTCTCTTGTGTTTCCCACTTAGAGAAGTTCCTTTAGCATTTGTTGTAGAGCTGGTTTCGTGGTGCTGAATTCTCTTAGCTTTTGCTTGTCTGTAAAGCTTTTGATTTCTCCATCGAATCTGAATGAGATCCTTGCTGGGTAGAGTAATCTTGGTTGTAGGTTCTTCCCTTTCATCACTTTAAGTATATCATGCCACTCCCTTCTGGCTTGTAGAGTTCCTGCTGAGAAATCAGCTGTTAACCTTATGGGAGTTCCCTTGTATGTTATTTGTCATTTTTCCTTTGTTGATTTCAATAATTTTTCTTTGTCTTTAATTTTTGTCAGTTTGATTACTATGTGTCTCAGCATGCTTCTCCTTGGGTTTATCCTGCCTGGGACTCGCTGCACTTCCTGGACTTGGGTGGCTATTTCCTTTCCCATGTTAGGGAAGTTTTCAACTATAATCTCTTCAAATATTTTACTGTGTCCTTTCTCTCTCTCTTCTCCTTCTGGGACCCCTATAATGCGAATGTTGTTGCATTTAATGTTGTCCCAGAGGTCTCTTAGGCTGTCTTCATTTCTTTTCATTCTTTTTTCTTTATTCTGTTCTGCGGCAGAGAATTCCACCATTCTGTCTTCCAGGTCACTTATCCGTTTTTCTGCCTCAGTTATTCTGCTATTGATTCCTTCTAGTGTATTTTTCATCTCAGTTATTGCATTGTTCATCTGTGTTTGTTTGTCCTTTAATTCTTCTAGGTGTTTGTTCTTTAATTCTTCTAGGTCTTTGTTAAACATTTCTTGCATCTTCTCGATCTTTGCCTCCATTCTTTTTCCGAGGTCCTGGATCATCTTCACTGTCCTTATTCTGAATTTTTTTTCTGGAAGGTTTCCTATCTCTGTTTCATTTAGTTGTTTTTCTGGGGTTTTATCTTGTTCCTTCATCTGGTTCATAGCCCTTTGCCTTTTCATCTTGTCTATCTTTCTGTGAATGTGGTTTTTGTTCCACAGGCTGCAGGATTGTAGTCCTTCTTCGAAATACCACTTTATACCTCTTGGTTTTGTTAAGTAATTTTTTTTTTTTTTAAGTATTGACAATGTTATAGCAAAACAACTCTCTTACAATGCTAGTATGAGTGTTAATAGGTATACCTCATTGGAAAGAATTTGGCAAAATCTAGTGATGTGGAAAAGATATAAATCCTATGAGCCAGCTGCAATTGCCCTCATAGGTTTAAGGGGTGCATTAAAAATAAGGTCAAAATATTCAATGCAGAAATATTTTTACTAGTAAAAAATTGGAAAATGTTATATATATTCTTCAGATGTATATTTACAAAAAATGCCACACAGCAGCCAAAATGAATGAGCTAGAACTCTGAATATTAACATGGTTGAATCTCAAAAGTTGAACAAAAAAAAGCAAGGTATAGAACAATGTGTAAGTATAATGCCATTTATATAAATTTGAAGTATAAGAAGAAATATAATTGATCAGTGAATCTCTCTAATAAAAAAGTCATCCTTAAAAGTACTAAACATTAAATATAGAATAAGGATTACCTTAGGGTTGGGGGTAGGGAAGAACATGTGATAGAGCAAGGGTGCAGAGGGAATTAACTTTTCTTTAAATGGATTATTTCTTAAGCAGAGGGTTGGGTATATTGGAGTTCATCAGATTATTGTCAGTAATATTTTTGTGTACATAATATAAAATGAATCATAAAAATCTGTTAAATCCAGTGTTTGATTACACTTGTGTTTGAAGTAGTTTAATAAAGCCAAGTAAAAATGTCACATCAGTTTCCATATTTCCATTAAGATGACAATTCTGTCACAGTATGTGACTTGATACCAGTTAATGTTTTGCTTTTTCTTTTCCTATAGATGAATGCCTGAGTGGAGATTAATCCAAACGTCAAAAATAAAATAAAATGTAATAAAATAAAAGGAATAATTGAGAAGAACTAAGTCCTTTGTAGGATGAGCATCCTTTGGCCAATCTCCCTATGGTAATTTAGACATGCAAACAAATAAACACATACCCATCTTGACCATGGGTATGTGTTTACTTGTTCCTCTGTAGAATGAGAAACTTTCTCTCTGTAGAATGAGAAACCCTCTCTGGTTCAGGGCTGAGTCAGTGTCTCAGTAGTGGCTCCATATCATCTTCTTTCACCTTCAGCATATTTCTTTTATGCTCTGTGCTTGTAAAGATCACACACAACTATTGCATTTACTAAGTCTCGTTATGATTGTTTAATAGCTTTCTACCTTAAATAAAAGTCAATCTGTGCCCCTGTTGCTTGTTCCTCACTTGTATTTCTATCTTTGTGTAGATACAAAGGCACAAAGACAAAAGTTATCCAGCACATGAGAGTTGCAAATTCAGATGTCACAGAGGCTAGGAAAATAATTTAAATAAATGATGCTGGCCAGAGGTAAAGGAAAAAAATATCCCTTCTTTTAGACACAGATACTAGTCAGGTCCAGGCTGTTTTCGGGAAGTAAAAATACAGGTTCTATATTACCAGATCCTCCAATTGTTCAAAAGATAAAAAAAATCTAGGTCTGTATGTTAAATCTCTTGAATTTTAAAAGTTGGCAACTAATTTAACATATAATTTTAACCCTGTTTGGGCTAAACCAAACAGATCTGCAGCCATGATTAGCCCCTGGGCTGCCAGTTGGAGACTTCTGCTCTATACACTATGGAAACTGCTGATGAAGAGAAAGCAACTTATCCTTGGGATGTAAAAAAATAGCAAAAAAAAAAAAAAACCCCCTTCAACAACCAAAATAGTTTGTTTTCCTAAAACAGTAGGCAGAACTCAACAGTTCCTTAGAAGTACACATGTATTTACAGACGCCATTTGGAAGATAGCTCCAGGAAGCCACCAGATCCTCTGCTTCAGAACTGTGTCTTGGGCTTGATCCTTGTCACCCTCTGGAAGCGTAAGCAACTTTTGGCAAGAAAGAGCTCTTTGCAGGAACGAGCTCTCTGCAGGAGGCCCTTTTTGTGTTGTCACTTGAGCAAAGCTATGTTGTAACTAACCTTAAACCAGGCACCCCCATGCTCTACTCATCTCCAGTCCAAAGCACACCTCTCAAATCTTTTGATCACACAGTACCTTGCCTAATCTGTTGGTTCTTTCCATAGATTGTCAATTTTAAAAAGTGCACAATGTGAGAGTTGAGAGTTAAGTTTTATTTGGGGCAAAATGAGGACTATAGCCTGGGAGACAGCATCAGAGAGCTCTGAGAAACTGCTCCAAAGAGCTAAGGGGAAAGGTCATTATATATGTGATTTTGATGTACATGCAATCAAGCACATTTTTTTTGCAGAAGGTTTCTGCTAGTCTCGTGCAGGTTACTGCTAGTCACGAGGAGCAGACATCACCATGAAGGATTTTAGTGCTTTTCTAGATAGGAGGAGATACAAAAATTGGGCTCATAAAATCGGCTCCTGAAAATATCTGTCTGAAGACCTGTTCTGCCAGTTTTTCCCAGAGCACAAAGTGCCTCATTTCTACTCTCCACCCTGTATTCCTTTCAGAGGGTGTTGAAAGTCAGCAGTTGCAGCAGCACATGATTTAATCCTTGTAGAGGTAGATGGCAAGTGCCAATTTGTAGTTGACAGATCAAAGAAGTAGAAATGAAGAATAAGTAATTAACAGATGACCAGATCTCTTCCCTAGCTTCCCCTTTGGTAATCTCACAAACAAACTGTGGAACAAGATAGCATCTGAAGAAAGATCGCGAGGAGTTGACAAGCCTGCATGCAGTGGGAGATGGTGATGAGTCTGATCCCCTATCTCAATGATTAACTGAGATTACTTCCCCTTTTCCCTTTAAAAACTTTCGTGGCTGAGCAGCATCTTCAGAGTTGGTTTTCGGGACACAGGTCTGCCTTCTCCCAGATTGCCAGCTTTTCTGATTAAAGCAACTTTTCTTTCTACCAACACTTGCCTCTTGAGTATTGGCTTTTGAGCAGCGAACAGCCAAACCCGAGTGTGGTAACAGAAGTGTTTATTCAGAGGTGGGATGACCCCTGGACCAGAGGGCCATAGAGATGGTTCTAGGTAAGTGGCTGCCCTTCCACCTTTGTCATTAAATGAGTGTCTGTTTTTTCATTACTGTTTTCATTTTTTGTTTTAAATACTCGGGCATTGAGAAATATTTGTCACAATCCTTAAAACAACTCCTTTGGAAACAATTTAAATGTCTAAAAGTAGGAAAGTAGTTAAGTAAATTGTTACAAACATCAAGTGAAATATGAGGCTAGTGTTAAATCAATCGTTATAAAATCTATATTCAAGGTGGAAAGTATGAAGGGTGTTAAAAGAAGTAGATTATTTATATTATGATTACAACTATGTAAACTGTATAAAACATCAGCTCATTGTTATCATAATTGTTTTAAGGTACTGGGATTTATGGTCACTTTTTTTCCCTTCTTCTAAATTTTCCATTAGTTATATTATTTACATAATTAAAATTATTTTCAAACCAATGTTTAAAATTAAACCCCCCTTTTCAGAATTATGTAAACAAAGGGATTATCACCCTCCCCTTACCCCAGAAACCTAGGGGTGTTACAGTAAATCTCTCTCCAGGTAGAAGATAGAAGAGCCTCCAATTATCTGTTTTCTGTATTCTCCCATCAGGATTCACCAGAAATTTATCAAGGAAGCCTTCATGATTGAAAAGTTCCCTAGAAGACATTCCATAATGCTATGGTTTCAGATCTCTGTTTTTCCACAAACTTTCTCTGGAGTCTTATAATCCACATTTGCATCAAATACCACATGGTTCATGTGGTGGGGGAGGGGAAACTGGCTTGCTTTAATATTTTTGTGAGTTTCCTTGCTTACTGTTTCTAAGTGAAAGAAGCAAAATTGGCAGTCCAATGGACATAAGAGTCAAAGGAAGCTCAAAAAAGTAAGCTCCTAACTCAGTCTTTGCTTCACTTGCTTCGAACATTAAAATTCACCCTTTTTATCAACAAAGGAAGGATTCTCTAAAACAAACACCAAATGACATGCCAATCTTCTGTTATTCACAACATTAGTTTGAAGAAAAATTCATTTGTATAGGGATGGCAAGGTTAGATGCATAAATTGTTTTGAAATATATGTTTTCGCACATGGTATCTGAATTAACTGGATATAATCTAGGATGTATTCTGAGCACTGTTTCCAGATTAAGTTACTATTCATGGCAAATAATTGGGGATAGGGGTGGAGGGGAGCTAATTCTTATTGAGTATCTGCTGTGTCCTAAGATCTTTACATATATTATTTCCTTTAATATGTAAAACAGTCCCACTTCGTAGGATCATTACCTTAATTTTGCAAAGGAGAAATAAGATCAGGGAAGTCAAATAACTTACCCAAGACAAACAGCAAATATATGGTATAAACAGGATTTAATCCCAGGTGTATCTGATTTTAAAACCCATACATGTTTCATTCTCTTAGGCTTTCTTGACTACAATCTATTGAAAACCTCTTCTAAATTAAGAAAGTAAGTCCTTTGTTCAGAGCTACATGTATCATGTCAATATTTTGGAAAGTATAACATGCTGAGTTGTTTTTCCTTAAGTGCTATGATCTGGTGAATAGCCAATAAAAATTGGATGCCTACCTCATCCATTGCTTTAAGCAAATGAATATTCTCAAAGTGCTCTTGGTGTAGGGGAGGAAAAACTTCCTTCTATCCTTGTAGGTTATGTGCCTGGGCCTAAGAATTAAACTGACATAAAACAGATTAACAGAAAAGAGGCATACCCATTTATTTAATATATAAATATGTATACAAGAGAACTCAGAAGGAAAATGAAAAACTGAAGAAATCATTATGCCCAAAAGCTTATATACCGTTTTACACAAGTGATGATACACTGTGGAGATGTGACAAGACAAAGGGACTTGGACTAGGGGCAGTACACTATGGGACAGCGACTAGGAAATGTATGAAGGCACTAATAGAAGATAAGGATTATTTTAATAGGTCTGTCTGTACAGGTCCATTTCAGTGTCAACTCCCAGTCTTTGGTGATAAAAATGTTCTTTCTTTCTGGTACAGGGAGGACATTTTTCTCATGGAAAATTTTACGACCAACGTGCTTTTAGGTAGAAAGGTGGAGGTCAGAAATTTTATAACCAACCTGCTTTTAGGTAAAAAGGGGGAGGTCAGAGAGCCCTTCCTGCATCTACTGTTTCTTAAGTGTGTTCAGCTCAAAATAATCAATATGTTAAAGTGGCATATTTTGGGGTGGCACACCCTGATCCACTCCACTGGCTTTTTGGTTTTGCTTTTTTGAAGTTGTGCTAGCAGGACATGATGGTTCAACCATTTGTGTTTGATTGCAAACCAAGTAAGACGATGTTCAATTCAGGGTTTCAGAAGAGTATTTTAAAAGCCCTGCAAATAAAGGAAGCTAGTCTCTTACCTTTGCCTGGTGTTTTTCTTTTCCTTTTTCTTAGTTTTTGTTTTTTACAAGAAGTTAATATGGTAATACCCCTGGCAGAATATACAAAATCCCGACAGCTGGAATCTAGGCTCAAAATCATTATGAAATACAGATGTGGTCATGTTTCCCAAAGCCTGGTTCTGGTTGAAATGCTCTACTCCCCTCCAGAGAGGTCTCAGGAAAATGGATATTTGGTCAAACAAAAAATTCCCTCAAGTTATCTTAAGTGGTTATACATTATAGCAGCTTTTTAAAAATCTGAAAAACTGCCAGATCAGTATTGAAATAATATCTATATAGTTATAGATATAATGTAGATAGAGGTAGAGTTAAAGATACTGATGCAGATGTAGAGTTAGAGATACAGATATCACACTCACCCACACATACACACACACACAATCACACACACAAATGGGTCCAATAATCTGGAACTCATCTGTTGCTTTCAAAGACAACAGTACTGGCATATCTAAACTAGCCAAGTCATGGACCTGTTTTAAGATGATAAAGGATGATTCTATAAGGGTCTATAAAAATGACCTCTGGATCATGTATGGAATGAAATAATCCTAGCATAAGGATCCTAGAACCTCAGTGAGATAATGAGTTCATCAAATGTTACCCATATGTCAATAGCTTTATTGACACATACAGTGATTAAAGGGTACAGGGAAGTATTTAACAATTATTTTTCATCCAACACTTCAGAAATCAATCTTTGGGATTTCCTGGGACACGGGTTCGAGCCCTGGTCCAGGAAGATCCCACATGCCGCGGAGCAACTAAGCCCGTGTGCCACAAATACTGAGCCTGCACTCTAGAGCCCGTGAGCCACAACTACTGAGCCCACGTGCCACAACTACTGAAGCCCGCGTGCCTAGAGCCTGTGCTCCGCAACAAGAGAAGCCACCGCAATGAGAAGCCCATGCACCGCAACGAAGAGTAGCCCCCACTCGCTGCAACTAGAGAAAGGCCCTGTGCAGCAACAAAGACCTAACACAGCCAAAAATAAAATAAATAAATTAATTAATTAATTTTAAAAAAAAGAAATCAATCTTCATGTTCCCACAATTGGCAGACTGCAAATGCTGGTCATTCCCAGCACCTTGCTAGATAAACATATAATAGTAGGCATTTAACTCTGAAAAAATTTTATATAAATAGCTATGGAAGCTGGTCACCAGTTAAGAAGAACTAAAGATGATTTGTTGATCATATGACTTCATCCAGCATAGGATGAAAACAGACTTCACCCAGCCCTAGCATCCTGTAGATGCATTGTATCATTGTCAATTTTTCTCATTATGTAGATTAACAGGTTGCCAGTGTTAAACATTTTAAGAAGCTGTTATTTTCCAAATTATATGAAGACTTGAGAGCTCTGTGATCATCCTTTATGGTCCTCAGAATCCTGTCTGTAGCCTTGGGATTGGGCTCCTGAGAGATCACCAAGAGGTACGTACAGTTCAGATTATCACACCATGAACCATAGCAAATCATGGTTCAAGCAGTATTTCTGGTAATCATTTACAAAATTCTATATGAATAATTTTCACTGTTTAGTTGTTCTGGAGTTGAGACTCCTAAATAAATTATATCCTATTTGAAAAGTCATTGGATATCTGATATTCCCAAGAGCCAGGAAATCACAAGCATTTGAATCTTGGCTCCAACTGAATCCAGTTCTTTGGGATTTGTAGCTCTCTAAGCATGCCTTGAAGTCTACATAAAGGCTTATTCTTTACTGGTTATTTCAACCTGCATGGACTTTGTAATCATCCTAATCCCACAGCAATTACTATTAGTGCCATTTATTTATATAACTTAAACATGGGTTGCTTTCTATTATCACTTTACATGTGTGATTTAAGTTCTCCTGAGATTTCAAATTCCTGAGTTGAGGTCAGCTCCTATGACATATTTTTTTTGTACCAGTTTGTCACCAAACACAATCCTAATTTCACAATATGTGCTTAGTAAATAGCTATTAAAATTAATCTTTTGGGATGGGCAAAAAAACAAATGCTAAATCCTCACTTCTCTTCTCTTCACTTGGAATAACAGAAAAAAATGTGTAGGGGGATGTTGCGAGGAACCTTTCTGATTGCCTTGAAATTACCTCTAGAGTAGGGATTAATAAATTTTTTCTATAAAGGGACAGCTAGTTATTATTTTAGGCTTTATCATTTATATTTTATTTTTTTACAACCCTTTAAAAATTGTTCGTAGCTCACAAGCCATACAAAAACAGGCCACAAACCATATTTGTATCATGGGCCATAGATTGTCCATTGTGCTCTATAGCACACAGACAAAAAACGACATGTGTTCAGTACCCTCAGTCACAAGAGCCACCAACAATAAAGGCCAGACTAATTTCTTCAGGGCTCAACTAAAGGGAGCAAAATCTACACAATAACTTATCTAACTCACTAGCTATTGTCTGTCTATCTATCTATTTATCTATCTATCTATCATCTATCAATCATCTGTCCATCTATTTATCTACTGTCTATAAACCAATCACCTATCTATATAGTAGTTATCTATCATTAATCATCTATAATAGAGCAAAACTCAGTTATCTATCATTTATCATTTATTTATCTATCATCTATCTAAAGACTCAGGCATGGAGAGTGGAGGGGGAGTCCTCAGCATCTTTGGCCTTGGCCTCAAGGGGAATGTTGTATTAGCCTTCAGATATTATTTTACACTTTCTCTAAAGTGTGAGAGGTGCCTGGGCATGGAGACTCCGAGAGAATCTCTCATAGAGACTGTAAGATGCCTTCAAAAAGGGATGCTGCATCTTATTTTACATTTAGGTGTCTACTTATGTGAACTTGCTGATCTACCCTGAGCCTATATGAACAGGAGAGGAGAATTAGGAAAAAAAAAAAAAAGGATAAAATTCTCATGGGTAGGGTTTGAGCCAGCATGTTGACACTCCACCTGGGATGTAGGAATAGGAATTTGTAGAGTATACTTCTAGGGGCAGGAAATGAAGCAGAAAAACAGACAGCGTTAAAGCCAGCTTTCCCATGGAGAGCTGTGCAGTTGGAAGCCTTGCAATGACCTCCAAGGGACTCACTCTTGTGCCCACGAGAGCCAGCATGACCCGGCTGGTGCCACAGCCCTAACCCTGGTCAGGGCTAGTCGGAGAAGAGGTGGCTACCAATAGAACGAGGACCACAGCAGGAGTTAGGTAAGTCTGGAAATGCTCACTATTTTCTCTCACTCTCCTCCCCAATAGCATCAACACACAGAAAGATCTACATTTTGTAGAAAAGTGTGGAAGATGTATTTGAGAAGCATCCACTGGCACACATACTCCCCAAGCAGTAACTAGCCCAGCTGAATGCCTGTCCTAGAGTTAGGGGAAGAGATGCATTTTAAATCAAGCTTGAGATTCATCTTTCAACTAGACTGAGCATTGATAACTTCCCAAGATGTTATTAAGGGAAAAGAAAAGGGATTTGACAGAGCACAGTTGAAAGCAGCGATTGGAAAAAAAATGTTTCTTGTTTGTACCCCACTGAGTAGAACCATACACATTTTCTTTCTTCTTCTTCCTTCTTTCTTTCCTTCCTTCCTTTCTTTTTTTTTTTTCTTCTTATTTTCTGATACATGTGTCCATAAACATTCAGCTTCAAGTTTTTTCATGAAATTTATTTGTCCCTGCTAGGACCTGAAGTCTGTTAGAGGAACCAGGAGATAGATTGTCTCAGATTGGCTCCCCAGAAGCAAACCTGAGAGTATGATTCCAGTTTAAGTGATTTATTAACAAAGTGCTTCCACGGGAAGCCAGTCTGGAAGCAGGAAAAGGAGTGGGGAAAGCAGGACAGGAAAGAGGAGGAAGCCAAGCAAGGAAGTGATCTCAGTCAAAGTCTCCCAGAGGCTACCTTCATCCTGATCCTGCAGAAAACTACAGACTGTGAATTCTGCCTCTAATAGTCTTCACCCAAGTCAAAGGGGCTGTCATACTCCCACATCTGGGAGTCACTGGTTAAGTCCACCCTTAGGGAATATAAATAACCAGAACTTCTGGCTCTCAGTCATCCAGGAGCCCATGGAAGTCTTACAGTGGGGAAAAGGAAATTGTGAAAATGAGTTCCAAGAAGATCTGGACAGAGAATCAGCATTATCTGCTAACACATTCACAGAATGTTAAGAGTAGAATTGTTCTTGGAGGATGCAAGACCAGGGCACAACTTGATTAGTTGTAAGTTATGCCACACATGCACGCACACATGCGCACACACAATGTTATCAGTAATAACGTACAACAATTTATTGATTTTTTCCAAATAATTTGCTTAGAATGCAATGTTATCCCCATAATAATGTCACTCTTACTAGCAATCCCATGTTCTTCTTCCTTTATTGGGAGAGAAAGAATTGGAGGTATGACTGGGACTCAGGATGGCAAGTACCTCAGGAATACCTTATTTCTGCTGCAATTCACCCTAAGATACAGCTACTATGGTTCTGATGATAGTTGTGACAATTAGAAATGATTTAGAGCTTATGGGTTGTGGTTTTATAATTATTTTGGATTTAAAAAAATTTATCTGTGAATAAATTTCAGTTTATTTCTAAGGTATATAGGAAGGTGTACTTCTTGCTAGAAAAATATGCCAAAATCAGTACTACAGAAGAATCTAGCAAACAGCCTGGTATAGATGTAAGGCAGTGTACACTAATGATTAGACGTGTGCAGTTAAATTGTCTAGGGTCAAATCCTAGTTTTGTTAGCAACAAATAATTTTTCATTGGATAACCTGATTAATTTTTTACACCTAAATACCCTCAGGAGTAGGAATTAAAGAATTAAAGAGGAATACAATTCGAACTTGCTTTATCAGGCTGTTGGAAATTAAAGGAGATCATATGTGTAGAGTGCTTAGACTCGGTGATAGCATACAGTAGGTGCTCCATAAATGTTCATTTTTATTAAGAACATGGTTTCAGGAGTTAGAAAGACCTCTGCCTAATTCTCTTTGTCCTTGGGCAGGTGAGTTCTTCTCATTAAAGTGCAGATAGTAGTAGGATGACTGAATTTCTGTGGGGATTAAATGCAATAGTATATGAAATACCTAGCAAACCAGAAGTGCATAATAGCTGTCATTTCCCTGTCTTTTCATTAGATACACAAATACTCTCCATACATGAAGGAGAAGTGGTTGCACAACCTCAGCATGAATGCTTTCAGATTCACCCTTTCATTCAATCTCTTTTGCATAAGTACAAATGGAAGCCTAGTTTAATCTTATGACTTTGAGAAGATGACAGCAAAGACCATTTCATCTCTACAAAGTTCTAGTGTTAGAATGTACTCCCTTAAATTAAATTGAAATTTCCACTCATCTAATTTCAACCCTCTTTGCTCCTGGAGCAATATGAACTTGAATGTACTTGGGTTAATTCAGTCGGCTAACAGAACTAAAAACTTTCCCTTAAATTAAAGCCATACTACCAGAGACTAAATGCTCATGGGTTCAGCAACACATTAGGTGGAATATTTCCTGTGCCTTGACTGTAGCAAGGCTTCGATGCAAAGGAAGCCAAAGTATTCACAGAGAAGTCCAAACTATTATGTTCTCTTCAAAACCAGTCTCTTGAGTCTGCTCTATAGCTTCTGGCTGGTTGATCCCAGACCTCATTTGTTGGTGTTCAAAACAGAGTCTGGATTTCATTAACTGGGCTGCCTTGAGGTTGGGGTTGGACAATCACATAGTTCTTTTTAAAAAATTGTTTAACTTGTGAGGAAGGTTGTTGCTTAGAGTATGAAGCATGAAGTAAGTCATGTTTTTTTTTACTCTCAATTGCATTAAGGGCTTAAAACAAAACATTACACAGGGAGCAAGTTCAGGGTCTCTATATGAATTGTACTGGCAGCTCTATGAAAAGAAGATGCCCTGTGTGTTAATGGCTTTGAGCAATGGTGTGACAGAAAAGGAGAGTGAAGGTATGCTCTCTGGTTCATCCCTGTCATCCAGAAGACCCATGCTCAATGCAGCATTATTCATAATAATCAATATGTGGAAATAAGCTAATGTCCATCAAGAGAAAAATGTATAAAGAAAATGTGTTAGATATATATAATGTTATTTATTCAGCCTTAAAAAAGAAGGAAATCCTGCAGTATGCAAAAACATTGATTCCACTGATATGAGGTATCTAAAATAAACAAACACATAGAAGCAGACAAAGGCAACAAAAGCAAAAAAAAAATAATTAGAATTATATCAAACTAAAAAGCTTCTGCACAGCAAAGGAAAACATCAATAATATGAAAAGGCAGCCTATGAAATGGAAGAAGATGTTTGCAAACCACATATCTGATAAGGTTAATATCCAAAATATACAAGGAACTCAAATAACTCAATAGCAAGAACCCCAAGTAACCGGATTTAGAAATGGGCAAAAGGGGGGACCTTCAAGATGAAGGAGGAGTAAGACGTGGAGATCACCTGCCTTCCCACAAATATATCAAAAATACATCTACATGTGGAACAATTCCTACAGAATGCCTCCTGAATGCTGGCAGAAGACCTCAGACTTCCCAAAAGGCAAGAAACTCCCCAGGTACCTGGGTAGGGCAAAAGAAAAAAGAAAAAACAGAGACAAAAGAATAGGGACAGGACCTGCATCTCTGGGAGGGATCTGTGAAGGAGGAAAGGTTTCCACACACTAGGAAGCCCCTTCACTGGTGGAGATGGAGGGTGGGCAGGGGGGAAGCTTTGGAGCCATGGAGGAGAGCACAGCAACGGGGTGCAGAGGGCAAAGTGGAGAGATCCCTACACAGAGGATCAGTGCCGACCAGCACTCACCAGCCCGAGAGGCTTGTCTGCTCACCCGCCGGGGCAGGTGGGGGCTGGGAGCTGAGGCTCAGGCTTCGAAGGTCAGATCCCAGGGAGAGGACTGGGGTTGGCCACGTGAACAAAGCCTGAAGGGGGTTAGTGTGCCACAGCTAGCCAGGAGGGAGTCCAGGAAAAAGTCTGGACCTGCTTAAGAGGCAAGAGACCATTGTTTCCAGGTGTGTGAAGGGATTTAGAGCACCGCCTAAACGAGCTCCAGAGACAGGCACGAGCCTCGGCTATCAGCGCAGACACCAGAGACGGGCATGAATTGCTAAGGCTGCTCCTCCAGCCACCAAGAAACCTGTGTGCAAGCACAGGTCACTATCCATACCTCCCTTCTTGGGAGCCTGTGCAGCCTGCCACTGCCAGGGCCCTGTGATCCAGGGACAACTTCCCTGGGAGAACACACGGTGCACCTCAGGCTGCTGCAATGTCACGCCAGCCTCTGCCACCACATTCCGTACCCCTCCCTCCCCCTGGCTTGAGTGAGCCAGAGCCCCCTAATCAGCTGCTACTTTAACCCCATCCTGTCTGAGCGGGGAACAGATGCACTCAGGCGACCTACACGCAGAGGCAGGGCCAAATCCAAAGCTGAACCCCAGGAGCTGTGCGAACAAATAAGAGAATGGGAAATTTCTCTGTGCAGCCTCAGGAGCAGCAGAATAAATCTCCACAATCAACTTGATGTACCCTGCATCTGTGGAATACCTGAATAGACAACGAATCATTGCAAAATTGAGGCAGTGGACTTTGGGAGCAACTGTAGACTTGGGGTTTGCTTTCTGCATCTAATTTGTTTCTGGTTTTATGTTTATCTTAGTTTAGTATTTACAGCTTATTAACATCGGTAGATTTGTTTATTGATTTGGTTGCTCTCCTCCTTTTTACATATATATATATATATTTTTTTCCTTTTACATATATATATATATTTTTTCCTTTTTCCCTTTTTGTGAGTGTGTATGTGTATGCTTCTTTGTGTGATTTTGTCTGTATAGGTTTGCTTTTACGATTTGTCCTAGGGTTCTGTCTGTCCTTTTTTTCTTTTTTTAGTATAGCTTTTAGCACTTGTTATCACTGGTGGATTTGTTTATTAGTTTGGTTGCTCTCTTCTTTCTGTTTTATTATTACTTTTAAATTTTATTATTTTAATATTTTTTTATTTATTATTTTAATCTTTTTCTTTCTTTCTTTTTTGTCCCCCTCTTCTTCTAACCTGTGTGGGTCAGAATTAAAAGAGAATTAAAGAGCAAACAAACAATGATGAAGAACACAATAAATGAAATTAAAAATTCTCTAGAAGGAATCAATAGCATAATAACTGAGGCAGAAGAACGGATAAGTGACCTGGAGGACAAAATAGTGGAAATAACTACCACAGAGCAGAATAAAGAAAAAAGAATGAAAAGAATTGAGGACAGTCTAAGAGACCTCGGGGACAACATTAAACGCACCAACATTTGAATTATAGGGGTCCCAGAAGAAGAGGAGAAAAAGAAAGGGATTCAGAAAATATTTGAAGAGATTATAGTAGAAAACTTCCCTACTATGGGAAAAGAAATAGTCAATCAAGTCCAGGAAGAGCAGAGAGTCCTACAGGATAAATCCAAGGAGAAACACACCAAGACATATTAATCAAACTATCAAAGAGTAAATAAAAAGAAAAAACATTAAAGGCAGCAAGGGAAAAATACAAACAACACACAAGGGAATCCCCATAAGGTTAACAGCTGATCTTTCAGGAGAAACTCTGCAAGACAGAAGGGAGTGGCAGGACATATTGAAAGTGAAGAAAGGGAAAAAAGTACAACCAAGATTCCTCTACCCAGCAAGGATCTGATTCAGATTCGACGAGAAATTAAAACCTTTACAGACAAGCAAAAGTTAAGAGAATTCAGCACCACCAAACTAGGTTTACAACAAATGCTAAAGGAACTTCTCCAGGCAGGAAACACAAGAGAAGGAAAAAAACCTATAATAACAAACCCAAAACAATTAAGAAAATGGTAATAGGAACATACATATCAATCATTACCTTAAATGTAAATGGATTAAATGCTCCAAGAAAAGACACAGACAGGCTGAATGGATACAAAAACAAGACCCATATATATGTTGTCTACAAGAGACCCACTTCAGACCTAGTGACACATACAGACTGAAAGTGAGGGGATGGAAAAACATATTCCATGAAAATGGAAATCAAAAGAAAGCTGGAGTAGCAATTCTCATATCAGACAAAATAGACTTTAAAATAAGGACTATTATAAGAGACAAAGAAGAACACCTCATAATGTTCAAGGGATCAAACCAAGAAGAAGATGTAACAATTGTAAATATTTATGCACCCAACATAGGAGCATCTCAATACATAAGGCAAATGCTAACAGCCATAAAAGGGGAAATCGAGAGTAACACAATCATAGTAGGGGACTTTAACACCCCACATTCACCAATGGACAGATCATCCAAAATGAAAATAAATAAGGAAACAAAAGCTTTAAATGATACATTAAACAGGATGGACTTAATTGATATTTATAGGACATTCCATCCAAAAACAACAGAATACACGTTCTTCTCAAGTGCTCATGGAACATTCTCCAGGATAGATCATATCTTGGGTCACAAATCAAGCCTTGGTAAATTTAAGAAGACTGAAATCATATCAAGTACCTTTTGTGACCACAACGCTATGAGACTAGATATCAATTACAGGAAGAAAAACTGTAAAAAATACAAACAAATGGAGGCTAAACAATACACTACTAAATAACCTAGACATCACTGAAGAAATCAAAGAGGAAATAAAAAAATACCTAGAAACAAATGACAATGAAAACACGACGAACCCAAATCTATGGGATGCAGCAAAAGCAGTTCTAAGAGGGAAGTTTATAGCAATACAATCCTACCTCAAGAAACAAGTAAAATCTCCAATAAACAACCTAACCTTACACCTAAAGCAATTGGACAAAGAAGAACAAAACAACTCCAAAGATAGCAGAAGGAAAGAAATCATAAATATCACATCAGAAATAAATGAAAAAGAAATGAAGGAAATGATAGCAAAGAACAATAAAACTAAAAACTGGTTCTTTGAGAAGATAAACAAAATTGATAAAGCATTAGCCAGACTCATCAAAAAAAAAAAAAGGAGAAGAGTCAAATCAATAGAAATAGAAATGAAAAAGAAGTAACAACTGACACCACAGAAATACAAAGGATCATGAGAGATTACTACAAGCAACAATTTGCCAATAAAATGGACAACCTGGAAGAAATGGACAAATTCTTAGAAGAGCACAACCTTCCAAGGCTGAACCAGGAAGAAATAGAAAATATAAACTGACCAATCACAGGTACTGAAAATTAAACTGTGATTAGAAATCTTCCAGCAAATTAAAGCCCAGGACCAGATGGCTTCACAGGCGAATTCTACCAAAGATTTAGAGAAGAGCTAACACCTATCCTCAAAGTCTTCCAAAATATAGCAGAGGGAGGAATACTCCCAAACTCATTCTATGAAGCCACCATCACCCTGATACCAAAACCAGACAAAGATGTCACAGAAAAAGTAAACTACAGGCCAATATCACTGATGAGCATAGATGCAAAAATCCTCAACAAAATACTAGCACACAGAATCCAGCAACACATTAAAAGGCTCATACACCATGATCAAGTGGGGTTTATCCCAGGAATGCAAGGATTCTTCAATATACGCAATCAATGTGATAAACCATATTAACAAAATGAAGGAGAAAAATCATATGATCATCTCAATAGACGCAGAAACAGCTTTTGACAAAATTCAACACCCATCTATGATATAAACTCTCCAGAAAGTAGGCATAGAGGGAACCTACCTCAACATAATAAAGGCCATATATGACAAAACCACAGCCAACATCGTTCTCAGTGCTGAAAAACTGAAATCGTTTCAACTAAGATCAGGAACAAGACAAGGTTGCCCACTCTCACCACTATTATTCAACATAGTTTTGGAAGTTTTAGCCACAGCAATCTTAGAAGAAAAAGAAATAAGGGGAATCCAAATTGGAAAAGAAGAAGTAAAACTGTCACTGTTTGCAGACGACATGATACTATACATAGAGAATACTAAAGATGCTACCAGAAAACTGTTAGAGCTAATCAATGAATTTGGTAAAGTAGCAGGGTACAAAATTAATGCACAGAAATCTCTTGCATTCCTATAGGCTAATGGTGAAAAATCTGAAAGAGAAATTAAGGAAACACTCCCATTTACCACTGCAACAAAAAGAATAAAATACCCAGGAATAAACCTACCTAAGGAGGCAAAAGATCTGTATGCAGAAAACTATAAGATACTGATGAAATAAATTAAAGATGATACAAACAGATGGAGAGATTTACCATGTTCTTGGATTGGAAGAATCAGCATTGTGAAAATGACTATACTACCCAAAGCAATCTACAGATTCAATACAATCCCTATCAAACTACCAATGGCATTTTTCACAGAACTAGAACAAAAAATTTCACATTTTGTATGGAAACACAAAAGACCCCGAATAGCCAAAGCAATCTTGAGAAAGAAAAATAGAGCTGGAGGAATCAGGCTCCATGACTTCAGACTATAAAAAAAGCTACAGTAATCAAGACAGTATGGTACTGGCACAAAAACAGAAATATAGATCAATGGAACAGGATAGAAAGCCCAGAGATAAACCCATGCATGGAGAAAAGACAGCCTCTTCAATAAGTGGTGCTGGGAAAACTGCACAGCTACATGTAAAAGAATGAAATTAGAACACTCCCTAACACCATACACAAAAATAAACTCAAAATGAATTAAAGACCTAAATGTAAGGCCAGACACTATAAAACTCTTAGAGGAAAACATAGGCAGAACACCCTATGACATAAATAACAGCAAGATCCTTTTTGACCCACCTCCTAGAGAAATGGAAATAAAAACAAAAATAAACAAATGGGACCTAATGAAACTTAAAAGCTTTTGCACAGCAAAGGAAACCATAAACAAGACGAAAAGGCAACACTCAAATGGGAGAAAATATTTGCAAATGAAGTAAATGACAAAGAATTAATCTCCAAAATACACAAGCAGCTCATGCAGCTCAATATCAAAAAAACAAACAACCCAATCCAAAAATGGGCAGAAGACCTAAAAAGACATTTCTCCAAAGAAGATATACAGATTGCCAACAAACACATGAAAGAATGCTCAACATCACCAATCCTTAGAGAAATGCAAATCAAAACCACAATGGGGTATCACCTCACACCAGTCAGAATGGCCATCATCAAAACATCTACAAACAATATATGTTGGTGAGGGTGTGGAGAAAAGGGAACCCTCTTGCACTGTTGGTGGGAATGTAAATTGATACAGCCACTATGGAGAACAGTATGGAGGTTCCTTAAAAAAGTAAAAATAGAACTACCATATGACCCAGCAATCCCACTACTGGGCATATACCCTGAGAAAACCATAATTCAGAAAGAGTCATGTATCACAATGTTCATTGCAGCTCTATTTACAATAGTCAGGCCATGGAAGCAACCTAAATGTCCATCGACAGATGAATGGATAAAGAAGATGTGGCATGTATATACAATGGAATATTACTCAGCCATAAAAAAGAAACGAAATTGAGTTATTTGTAGTGAGGTGGATGGACCTAGAGTCTGTCATAAAGAGCAAGTCAGAAAGAGAAGAACAAATCCCATATGCTAACACATATATATGGAATTTTTTTAAAAAATGGTTATGAAGAACCTAGGGGCAGGACAGGAATAATGACGCAGATGTAGAGAATGGACTTGAGGACGTGGGGAGGGGGAAGGGTAAGCTGGGACGAAGTGAGAGAGTGGCATGGACTAATATATACTACCAAATGTAAAATAGATAGCTAGTGGGAAGCAGCCGCATGGCACAGGGAGATCAGCTCAGCGCTTTGTGACCACCTAGAGGGGTGGGATAGGGAGGGTGGGAAGGAGACGCAAGATGCAGGAGATATGGGTATATATGTATATGTATAGCTGATTCACTTTGTTATAAAGGAGAAACTAACACACCATTGTAAAGCAATTATACTCCAATAAAGATGTTTAAAAAAAAAAAAGTACAATGAGGTATCACCTTACACTGGTCAGAATGGTCATCATCAAAAAATCTACAAACAATAAATGCTGGGGAGGGTGTGGAGAAAAGGGAACCCTCTTGCACTGTTGGTGGGAATGTAAATTGATACAGCCACTATGGAGAACAGTATGGAGGTTCCGTAAAAAACTAAAAATAGAACTACCATATGACCCAGCAATCCCACTACTGGGCATATACCCTGAGAAGACCATAATTCAAAAAGAGACATGTACCACCATGTTCACTGCAGCACTATTTACAATAGCCAACTCATGGAAGCAACCTAAATGTCCATCAACAGATGAATGGATAAAGAAGATGTGGCACATATATACAATGGAATATTACTCAGCCATAAAAAGAAACGAAATTGAGTTATTTGTAGTGAGGTGGATGGACCTAGAGTCTGTCATACAGAGTGAAGTAAGTCAGAAAGAGAAAAACAAATACCATATGCTAACAGATATATATGGAATCTAAAAAGAAAATGGTTCTGATGAACCTAGGGGCAGGACAGGAATAAAGACGCAGACATAGAGAATGGACTTGAGGACACGGGGAGGGGGAAGGGTAAGCTGGGACGAAGTGAGAGAGTGGCATGGACATATATACACTACCAAATATAAAATAGATAACTAGTGGGAAGCAGCTGCATAGCACAGGGAGATCAGCTCGGTGCTTTGTGTCCACTTAGAGGGGTGGGTTAGGGAGGGTGGGAGGGAGACACAAGAGGGAGGGGATATGGGGGTATATGTTTACATATAGCTGATTCACTTTGTTATAAAGCAGAAACTAACACACCATTGTAAAGCAATTATACTCCAATAAAGATGTTAAATAAATAAATAAAACTTTCAGCATCTCAAAAAAGAAAAAAGGGCAAAAGACCTGAACAGACATTTTTCCAAAGAAGATATACAAATGGCCAACATGTACATGAAAATGTGCTCAATATCATTAATCATCAGGTAAAATACAAATCAAAACCACAATGAGACATCAACTCACACCTGTTGGGATGGCTGTTATCAAAAAAGATAAGTGACAATAAGTGTCAATGAAGATAACAATGAATGGAAACCCTTGCGCCCTGTTGGTGGGAATGTAAACTGGAGCAGCCACTGTGGAAAACAGTATGAAGTTCTTCAAACAATTAAAAGTAGAACTCCCATATGACCCAGCAATCCCACTCCTGGGTCTATCTCCAAAGGAAACAAACCATGATCTCAAAAAGATACCTGTACTCCCATGTTCATAGCAGCATGATTCACAATAGTGAAGGTATGGAAACAACCTAAGTGTCCACTGAAGGATAAATGAATAAAGAAAATGTGGCATATATAGACAATGGGATATTTATCGTTCAGCCTTAAAAAAGAAGAAAATCCTGCCATTTGCAACAACATGGATAAACCTGGAGGGCATTATGCTTAGTGAAATATGCCAGATCAAGGAACACAAACACTTCATGGTATCACTTATATGTGGAATCTTAAAAAAAATTGAACTCATAGAAACAGAGTAGAGAAGTGGTTGCCAGGGGATGTAGGGTAGATGAAATAGGGAGAGGTTGGTAAAAGGGTACTAACTTTTAGTTATAATATGAATAAGGACTGAGGATCTAATGTATAACATGGTGACTATACTTGATAACACTACTGATAACTGAAATTTGCTAAGAGAGTAGAACTTAAATGTTCCCACCCAAAAAAAAAAAAAAAAAGGTAAATATAAAAAGGCATATTT
This sequence comes from Balaenoptera acutorostrata, assembly GCF_949987535.1. Classification (NCBI taxonomy): domain Eukaryota; kingdom Metazoa; phylum Chordata; class Mammalia; order Artiodactyla; family Balaenopteridae; genus Balaenoptera; species Balaenoptera acutorostrata. Next base: position 13,612,931 of record NC_080071.1, read on the forward strand.
GTGAGGTGATGGATGTGTTAATTAACTTGATGGGGGGGGGCGAATCCTTTCACAATCTATATGTATAAATTCATCACATTTTATACTTTAGATCTAACAATTTTATTTGTCAATTACACTTCAATAAAGCTGAAAAAAAATAAGAATAGTGGGAGGGATGGTTTTCAAAGAGAACTAATATTTGCTAACTATCCATTATGCAAGTTATGAATCAAGTGCTGTCCATTTACAGACTATGAGTGCTGGCCTCTGTCAATAAAGGTTACCAGGCTAAATGTGGGATACAGTGTTTGAACCAGAATGGTAAGTCGCATGAGGATAAGGCAGTAAAAAACAGCACTCAGCCTTTAATCGAGCATCCCCTACTGTACACCTGCCCAGCATCTGGACCTGTGCTGGGCTCTGGGGAAAGGCCAGGACCTCGTTCTCCAAGGAACGCATTTTCAGGCCAGATCACTAGAGCACACGAGATAAACAGGACACAGTCAATGAAGGTTCACGTAATCTGAGCTCAGTGGACAGCATCCAGTCAGCTTTTGTCCTGTGAGACAATGCACCACCTGGAGCTTGAAGATGGCATAAGAAGTAAAGTGGTGATGAGAAGTAAGGCACTCTTGGCCTGGAGAAAAGGTAAGAAAAGGCACAGAAATGATAATCAGCTGGTTGCAAAGGTCCCTAGGGGGCTTCCTGGTGTCCAGAGTAAAATGTGGGAAAGGGCCCAAGGCAGGGAAGTTGGACAAACGACTCTAAGAGCTGCTGATGAGCGGATGGTCCTAGAGGACTTGGAGAGGCTTTAAGGGAACTGTCTCAGTCAGGAATCTTCTAGCAGCAAGTGGCCTTAAACCTGGCCCCAAATGAGTCCACTGGCTCCCATAACTGAAAATGTCATGAAAGAAAGAATTAGAGCATAGAATAAATTAAAAGTTTAACACCCTCCCCCCCATCCCCGTGAAAAAAACCCCACATAGAAGCAGAAAGAAGAAGGGTGGTAGCCAGGGGCTAATGGGAGGCGGAGGCTGGGAGTTGCTAATCAATGGGTGTTAAGTTCCAGTTACGAAAGATAATTCCTAGGGACGTGTTGTACAACACTGTGCCAATAGTTAATGATACTGTATTGTTCACTCAAAAATTGGTTAAGAGGGTAGATTTCATGTTAAATATTCTTCAATTTTAAAAAACAATAGAGAAAACAAATCTCTATGGAAACCTCAATGAGGAGTTTCAGAGGAGATCCCAGGGAAGGCCACCAGCAGAGAACTTTGCTCTATACCCCTACTTCCTTCTTCTCTCAGACAAATGGAGTAATCTTTCTTCCATCCACTCTCTCAACTCCTGGTTGTCACACACCAACATCTAAAGCTGTATCGTATGTCAAAGATAGTCACCTATATTGATTTTCTTCCTTTCCCCCAGCATTGCCCAATATCTCCATTTTTTTATCTCTATGATAAGAACCAGGAGAAGGTGAATGAGGTGATATCTTAAAATTCCAAGGCTGCTTTGTCCAAACAAACAAAAAACACACTAAAACTCCCCCTAAGTAGAAACTTCTAATTCTACCCTAGAGCAAAGTGTCTTTGTGCAGCCCCAAATTGCTTCATCAAGCATACAGCAGCCTCAAAATTATTTCTTGCTTCCATCATCAAAGTGCAATCTCAGTCTGAACAGGAACAAATAAATCTTTCTGTCTCCAGGATAATTTCCATAATTGTGTTCCCACAGCCATTTGTCTTTGTTTTTGTTTTCTCATAATCTCCTTGCCAACTGCTGTTTTAAGGCAAGCTGGGGTATCATAGACTATTAGGTGTTGGAAAGGGTCCTAGAGACATTCTCATTCACAAAGGAGGACTCTAAGACCAAGGAAGGATAAAGATTTACCGTGACATAGTTACACAATTATTAGCAGCATAACTGCTTCGAGACACCAACGTCTCAGAATGTCCTCCACCTAGGCACACCACTTGTTTTGGCTGACTCTGGCTTAATTGGCACTTTGCTTGCTGACACAGCCTTCCACAGCACTTCGTGATAACTCTTGATGAACACTCTAGGCACAGAGCTTCTAAGTCCCTATTGTGTTCTCGGGCAGCTAGCTTTCTCCCTTGCATCCTCACTTGTATCATAACTGATATGCCCAGAAATATCATCACGCCTTTTCTTCTAGGAACCACATATCTGTTCTACTGAGAAGCACCTTGGGCAACCCCATCTCTTTTCCTGCTTTTCTCCTGTTCTTCCGCCCTCCTAGAAGCTGCTCCCACACTCTCTATCCCTTGATTTCTGCCTTTCTCAAAACGGGTTGCAGACTCCAGCACAGTGTTTCAGCATCCTGCACATCATCACTGACTTTGAACCCAGGCAAATAAATCCTTTTCAATGTAAGAAAACAAAGAGGACAAACATGAGGAAGTATTACATTCCAGAACCAGACCGTACAAAATTCTCCCAAGTCTTATTGCCAATTAAGTCGAAGCCAGTTAGTTTCTAGTTCTTCTCTTTCATCCTGAGACTGGAGTTTCCTAAAAGCCATGATGATTCTTCCCACTCTCTACATTATGAACAGGCATCTGTACTCCTTTTTCCAGAAGCCTCCTGTCCCAATAGATAACATCAAAGAAGAAATTGGGGCAGAGAAACAAGGTGCTCTTATTAACATTCATTTCAATAATCTCAGTGGGTACAGATGCTATGCCTTTAGATATGTTTTATTCTCCTCACTAAAGGAAACTGGTAGTCTTTTCTTTCTACAGTAGCACTTTTATGAAATATTCTGACTTTAAAATGGAGGAAATGCAGCATATTACAATTCCTCTTGGAAATTCAAAGGATATATAAGTATAGTCTACACTCCGAGCAGTTCTGCCACAAAGAAACTTGTTTAACTTTGTTTAAACCATTATTTACCAGTGCAATTGCTGGAATCTAGAATGTGTATGCATGTTAACATCCTAAACCATACATTCTTTGAACCATTTTTCTGGTGTAAAGGCAGCACTGACTCACTGTAAGTGTTTCTTTATTACAACTCCACATGCCTTACCTGCTCCTTCAGAAAATAATTTAACAACTTGAAAAGTTTAGTTATAACTAAAGTGTATAGTTATAATTAAAGTGAGTAGTTAAAGTGTTATTTGATCCATATTCTCTACATACCAGGAGTTATGCTAAGTATTGTTATTTTCGTTAAAGAGACAAAAGTTAGATTAAACAATGTATTGGTTGGGGAGTTTTTGACCGTAAATAAGAGAAATCTCTATTCACAGTGGCCTAAGCAATTAAGGAATTTTTACTATCCAATAGAGCAGGAAATCTTGAGGCAGAATGACTCTAGGGCTGATTAATTCATTGCTCAGTGACATCAACAACAACCTGAAATCTTTCTAACTTTCTGTTCTCTCATCTTCAGCATTCCCATTTTGTCAAAGACCAGCTAATCTCAAGATCACAAGTATGCCATGCAGATACAACAACATATGGCAAAAAAAGAGAAAAGGAATAAGTCTTCCCTGGCTTCTTTTCAAAAGTGGAGTTTTTTTCTAGAAGCTCCTATTATGAAAAAAAATCAGACTCCCCATAATCAGCTATTACTATAAGCTGATAGTTGGAGAAACAAAGTTAAAATGTCAACAACATAATTGATCCTTAACATCTTACTGGACAAACTGTACCTCTTTCACATTTATAATCACATTATTCAAATACTATTTTTAAAGTTTTCTTAATTATCACTACAAGTTCTGCCCTCATCTCTCCTGCAATGAATTTCTGCTTTCGCCTTCCTGAGGACCACAAAGCCCTTTCTGCACATTGGCCACAAGGTAATTCTTAGAGGAGGTCTTAGCCTTACACCAGCGTATAAAAGAAAGTCTATAATTTTGATATCTTAAAGTATGGCTTCTTGGACATCCAGTTACTGGCTGGTTTAACACTTCCCTTCCTCCTTCCCACAATGAATTCTTAATAAACAATAAGGTCTAATTCTAAATTCTTAGTTTGTGGTCTAATGTTCCACAACATTGGCTGACTGCATACCAGGGCGATCCAATCATTGTCAAGGGGCATGACCTCATAGATGGGCTTAATATTGCCCAAAGAGCTGGGAATAAAGTCAGCTCTCCTTGCCTTTTCTGAGTAAATGGTGGAACTCAGGCAGAACTGGGATGATATCAGAAAGAAATGAGGGGTGGCTGCCTGGACGGCATCTAATAATACTTGCTGTAAGTATCTTATTACTGAGTATTAAGTACCTAAAGTGGGTTGGTTCCTTGAAGGTGCAAGGCCATACCCTCTCACCTATACTTCTGAGCACCACCTTGAATTCATTCTGAGTACTTGGGAATCAGAGTCACCGTCTTAATCCTGTAGGGCCCAAGTAGCAAGATAAACTCCAAGAAAAGCTGCTGACCGTTAGAATTAGAATACTACTGAAAATTACTAGTGCATACTTAAATTGTCATTTATCCCTTCAAGGTTTAAATAACACCAGCCTTAATTGTGCACGTAATCAAATACAGTGTAGCTATAAATAAGAGTTACTTTAGGGAAGAATAGTCCAACCTAAGTTATGTGTAGTTTAAAATATGTATTTAAAAAAGAAGAAAAAAGTGACCCAGACACAGGCCATTTTTTCCCTGGTTAAATCCAACTGGCTTGAAATTTACTGGCATGATTCACCAATCTAAAACATTTGAGTCTTAAAAACATGAAAGCCCAGATGGTTTTACTGGCTCAGACATCTTTCTATGATTGTATTTTGTCAGACCAGTCACCTAAGAGCATGACTAACACTGATTTGAGTTCGTCCCTTCCAAATGTTTCTAAAATGATTGAATCAAAGAGAAGAATAATGCAATAATAAGTTGACATTCCATTATGAAATGTGAAATGATCCACATAGTTCAATAAAATTTCAGGGCCAGAAATAACTTACATGGCAGTGGATTGCAGACACTGGCTTAACTTGATCCAAAAAATTATTGGGTGAAAGATGGTTTAGAGATGATCCAGACATTCACTAGCTTCCAAATACTTGCACTTAGAGAAATGGAAAATCTATATATGTTAGCCATTTCCCCAAGTCCACCTGGCCGTCTAAAAAAACCAAAGGAGAGTGTTCGTGATAGCAGGAAATTAGAATTTTTGTGGGTTTTACACTTTTTTCAGAGACATCTGCTTATAGTCATCCTTATGGTATCACTATTTTCATAGTTTCAGAGCAACTATTTTCAATTTTGCAGCCAAAGCATGTTTTCTTCCTTCCTGCCAATCTGTATTTTCTAGAGAGTTGGGCAAAGTGCTAATATGAAATAGATCTCATCAAGGTAGGCAATCTTAGTCAAAACTGGAAAACGGGAGTCATCTGCTTTCTTCAGAGTACCCAGAAAATCTATTCTGTTTCTCTTCTCTATGGTTTTTTCATTTTTGGTTAGCTAGTTATGCCCTTTTGGCAAAATCTCTTCTTTATTCCTCAAGAAGGGGAGAAACACAGACATACACACATGTAATATATACACAGCATATATATTCAATTACATCAGTCATGTGTACCCTAGCCTTAATGGATATTTTCATTTAATACTGTTTTTTTTTTTTAATAATTATAAGTTTAAAAGTTTTGCATTCTTTGTAAAATAAATGTAATCCAAATATCTCTGGACCTCAGTAGCGTTTGGATATAAGGCAAGTTCCATTAACAATTGTAGTACAAATTCCACATGTCTTGTCCCCATCTGCTAACTGGGACCTTAAATCTCCTGCAAATTCTTCTGTCCTGGGGGCATTTACATCTTATAGGAAGACAGGTGTAAAATATATAAAAATAATTGTACTAAAAGGACTAATGTGTGGTTTTAGAAGAGATGTGCAGTTTGTGGCACGGAAGAGGAAACAATTATTTTTGGCTGACTGGGCTTTAAAGACTTAAAAGACAGAAGTTACAGCAGCCCATTTAGAGAGGATAGAGTGGGCAGCACGCGTACAGGGGCAGAGGCGGGGAGATGCAGTGTGTGCACGGCACACCAAGGCCTCTCGTTTGGGGTCTGAGTCACTGAAGGAAATACAACTAGAGAACCTGAGCTTTCCTCTGTGGCAGTCACATTCACTACATTATGTGCCAAGCCCCCAGCTCAGTGGGGCAGATACATAATCTTTAAAAAGGAAAAACTGGTTTTTGTGTGTGCTTATTTATATGGGAAAGACTGTAACCACCAGAAGCTGCCCAGAAGAGATTCCTAGTGATTTCTGAGGATGTTGTGTTTTTATTTACTGTTTTGATAGAAAGATGCCACTTTGCAAATGAGAGTAGGATATAAGGAGTGCATAGCACAATGTTCTGTAAATGGTGAGTGTTCAATAAATATTCAGAGAAGAAAGAAAGAAACTGCCATAAAAAGAAAAGAGTTGCTTAATTTGAGCAAGGCTTGCAAAACTGGCTCTCAAGCTGCACTCTGCAGGCGATCTGGAGCCACGGAGCGTCACTTAGAAAAAGCCTTCCCATCTGGCACCCCGACCTGCAACACCCTTCAACTAGAAAACCTTCACTTTCATATATTTTACATAAAAGGGCTCTGAACAAGATTTTCTTTAAGGGAAATAAGGATTCCATGGCTTAAAACTCTTGAAAATTATATTCTTGCAATAATTGAATTGGGTCCCTGAAAAGGGTCAAAGATCATTTTTAAAAGTCTGAGGAAATTGTGATTCCAGGAGATCACTAACTTGATTACAAAGGCTTTAAAGTAATATTTTCAGGAAAGAGAGAAAAAAGAATTATGATGAGCAATAAGAATAATATATAAAGATGATTGTATAGGAGGTTTGAAGTAACAGAAAATAAGAAATACTCATTTTCTGTAATTTTCATAAGCTACTCACTGAGTAAATGTTTTAAACAGTTAAAATTAAATTCTAGATACTAATAAGTAAATACCACCTATGAACACTGACACTTTGTAGTAGGCATTCATGGGTAGAAATGCAGAATGGGAGAGAATCATTTTCAGACAGAAACATATCTACTCATGAGGGAATAATTAATAGTGCTATACATCAAATGTTATTCCCAAGAAAATCTCTGAACTTAAGAATGGAGGCCCATATACAGATCATCTTATAAAAAGTGTAGTATAGACAGCTGGCCAGGTAGAAACTTTGACCACTGCTCTTTTTGGGATTGTTGGGAGAGAAGTAGCAATACATTTTAGCCTGTAGGAGGAAGAAGTCAGGGAAGAGAATAAATTCTACAATGGACAATGTTCAATAAAGGCAAAAACAAGATGGAAATAATAACCATATTAAGATTAGCTTGGCCTATGGGAAAAAAATTTGGAACAAAACATATAACCACAATGTAAGTTGGGATCATAAAGAAAAATGAATGTAGAATGGACAAACTATCTTGGTGAAGGCTTAGCCAACTGGGGGATTGGCTAAGTGCCATTTATTTATAAGGGGGATTTGAAAGAGAAATTTTGAACAAAGTTGCTGCAGTTATCAATAACCATGATGATTTATAATAATGGTAAGACAGTTAATGCAACCATTTGCAGATTAACTTGTTATTAATAATGAAATATGATTATGTCTTATCAACTAGAGAGTTTTATTTGGAACATGCTTACGACTGTTCATCTTTCAAGAACTATAATAAACCGCATAATAATTATGTCATTCTTGTGGCTTGAGAAGGTAAGTAACGTTCGTCTTCTTTCTCTATGAGAGGTAACAAATAAGGGCACTTCTGCAGGATACCTGTCCTTAAGGATTTTTAGGCAACACTTATCATGTGGGTTGATAAAAAGGGGAATAATGAGATCAATTCCACCCATAATTATGAACGCAGTGTTGCATATGAAAATGCATTCATGTGAGAGACTATCAACAGCCTGAAACATTTGGCTACTGCTGTGAAAGACATCCTCATCATGACTGAGGACCTAACTCACCTTGCCAAGAAGTTTTGCCAAGATAGAGGAGCAGAATATGGAGTTCTTTCATTTGATACATAGAAGAAAGGGTCTTCAATACAAGGCAGATTAACTTTGGACAGAGCCATCCCTACCCATCACCATTCTTATCTGACAGAAGAAATTCACTCACAGAACCATTTGTTATGGAGGATGTCATTCTGAAATGGCTCACCTGACAAATATTTTCGGCCACAGGAATAATACAAACCTTTCCATTAAGGCCCTAGAGTCAGCATTATAGATACGGTTTTTGGTTTTTGTTTGTTTTTGTTTGTTTTGTGTGTGTGTGACTCACTTTAACTGCACTTTATTGCAATATTTGCTTTATTGCGGTGGTTGGGAACTGAACACACAATATCTCCAAGGTATTCCTGCCCTGTTTTTTTTTTAAGCATCTTTATTGGAGTATAATTGCTTTACAATGTTGTGTTAGTTTCTGCTTTATAACAAAGTGAATCAGCTATACGTATACATATATCCCCAGATCTCCTCCCTCTTGGGCCTCCCTCCCACTCTCCCTATCCCACCTCTCTAGGTGGTCACAAAGCACCGACAGATACTGTTTTAAACATATGAGGCCTTTCAACCAAACAGATTCTGTAACGAAAGATCAGAGACAAACTGAAAACTCTCCTTTGCTGGAGAAAGTGGTTCTGTAAGCTGAAATCAAAAGTAACAAAGCTCATTTTTTAAGAAAACCAGAATCTACCAACACCTGGAAATGCCACAGAAGTTTTTGGAAGGTTACTTCTCCTCAGATGACCTGAAAGTGAGATGTGCAGTCATAATGCTTACTGTGCTGATTGGCAGGACTTATGAAAATTCACCTCCCTGACTTGACAGTAATGGATGTGGTATGATATAAATTCTACCTTAAGACCTTGGAAATTCCATTGCTCCTTGAAACGAGCCTATTCCATCTAGCAAAACCAGTAATGGGAGTTCTGATTCCTTTTCTTTTTTTTTTTTTGCTATTACAGACATTTGTCATTACAAGGTTCCAGCATCCGTAGACACAGAAATAAAAACTCAGAATTGATTGTCAAAAGATGATTTTCACAGAGCCATGTAAGTTCACTCCACAGTGTTTACTTCTTATCCAAGCCAAAAATATGTGCTTTCTCATTGAAATTTAAAGTTGAACACAATTAAGGTTTACATTTTGGGTTTTAAACATAATTTATATTACTATAATTTTTAAAGCAATAAACATTTTTTACATTAAAGTTGAGAATAAGAGAGGCCTTTTTAAAATGTGTTTTATATTATATCTCCATGAAGGAAATGAATACCCAGTGCAATAAAAAGATGGTATTAAGAAGTGTGTGTGTGTGTGTGTGTATGTGTGTTCCTAGTAAAAAATTTAATAGTTTCCATCAGAGTCTCAGATTCATGACCCATAAAAGGTCAAGACTACTAATAAAAAGTTAGTTCACAATCATGTCCTTGGTTCTATTCTATTCAACCTTGTAATAAATATTAGGTTGAACCGTATACTACTGCCCATGTGTGACCATTTTTGACCTACAAAAACAGCAGTTTTACAAGGCTCAGCCTAATATCTTAGATGAATTGGTAGGAAACATGAAAACTAAGGAAGAATAATATACTGGACCCAGAATCACATCTGAAAAAAAATCTGGGCCTTCTGAGATATGGGACAGAAATTTACTACAATGAAAGAGAACAAAGACAAATGTAAAATCCTGTGTTGAGCTGGATAAACAAAGTTTTTCAAGTGTAGGATGGCAGAGATATTTCACCATCAGGTAAAAGAAACTCCAAGGATTTAAATGATGACAAGCTCAATGTGAAATAATGACACGGCAGGGCTGCTAATGAAGCTAAAGCAACCTTAGCATTAGGAGAACTGTAGACTTTCACTGAGTACTCTTTTTATGCAAGACTTTGTTTTTGGATTTACTTTCTTATTTAACTCTCATAACAGCACTTTGAAATAAGTATTAACAGCTCTGTTTTACAGGTAAGAAACTGAGCCTCAGAAAAGCTACATAACTTGTCCATAGCTAGTAAATGTCAGTGCTAGAAAATGTTATAATCATAATTATTAATAATAATTAATTATTAATTATAGGATGGACCTAGAATCTGTCATACAGAGTGAAGTAAGTCAGAAAGAGAAAAACAAATCCCGTATGCTAACACACATATATGGAATCTAAAAAAAAAAAAAAGGTTCTGATGGACCTAGTGGCAGGACAGGAATAAAGACACAGACATGGAGAATGGACTTGAGAACACGGGGAGGGGGAAGGGTAAGCTGGGAGGAAGTGAGAGAGTGGCAAGGACATATATACACTACCAAATGTAAAGTAGATAGCTAGTGGGAAGCAGCCGCATAGCACAGGGAGATCAGCTAGGTGCTTTGTGACCACCTAGAGGGGTGGGATAGGGAGGGTGGGAGGGAGACGCAAGAGGGAGGAGATATGGGGATATATGTGTATGTATAGCTGATTCACTTTGTTGTACAGCAGCAACTAACACAACATTGTATAGCAATTATACTCCGGTAAAGATGTTTATATATATATATATGTATTTGGCTTCCTAAACTATGCAAACCAGGAGTGACAGGAATATGCTCTGACTTTCACAACAGTTAAGTGACATTCTGGAGCAGGCACAGCATGCTTTCAAAGCTCATCACTTTACAGAATTTAAAAAGCTTGGAGTTAGATCTTGATGCCTCTATGGTACATGCTGAGTTCAGCTCTTTATTAGAGCCATGGGTATTGATTTTGATTTTTCCATATTTTTAATGTCATCTTGATTTGGATACATGGGCTCTGGTGGGATGAAATTGGTTAGGACTAAGCCTAAGAAAAATTATGAAGGCAAAATTTATTTTTATTGGCCTTTGCCTTTCTATTGGCATCCTTTCTTCCATGACAGCTGCTCACCCATCAGGTTTCCCAGCGCTTTCATAATGTTTGGGACTTCCATTAATGCTGGACCATTCTCCCTAGAAAATTCTTCATGTTCCAGCCCAGTGAAATTTATCTGTTGAGTGTTACCATCTCTCAGTCTTTGCTTAGTGACAACTAAACACTATGACTTACAACATCTATTCTGATGAGTTAGTGAGTACTTAGTCAGCTTGGGTTGCTATAATAAGATATCATAGACTAGGTGGCTTAAATAACAGACATTTATTTCTCATGGCTCTGGAGGCTAGGAAGTCTAAGATCAAGGTACTCGCAGATCTGGTGTATGGTGAAGGCACTTCCTGCTTTGTAGCTGGTCATCTTGTTGTGTCTTCACATGGCAGAGAGGGGAGAAAGAGAGAGAGAGAGAAAGCTCCCTTGCGTCTTTTCTCATAAAGGCAATAATCTCATCATGAAGGCTCCACCTTGATGGCCTAATTACCTCCCAAAGACTTTCCCTTCAAATACCATCACCTTGGGGATTAGGTTTCAACATATGAATCTGGGGATGATACAAACATTCAGTCCATAGCAGTACTACTATCTTAATGAGCAATTTCTCCATTTCCTAGAATACTCATAACTTCTCTTCTCCTTTGAAAAATTAAACTCACTCAACTCAAATATAATTTCTTTGAATCTTTCCTGATTCCTTCTAGGAATGATTAGTTAGCTTTTATTCCAATACTTTGTATAGGTAGTCTACGCAATTGCTGATAAGACTTTATTATTTCATTTTGTTTTAATATTTGGGGGGTTTTTGCACTGTCCTCCTTTTCTCATTAAACTCTGAGATATTCAAAGACTGGAATGTTCCCTTATTTGTTCTTATGTTTCCACTACCTAGTACAGAGTCTGGTACTCAGTAATTGTTCAATAAATACTTATTGAATAAATCAATGACTATAATAATGTGAATGCAAAATCCTCTCAGATCTGTCAAGATAGCTAATCTTTCAGACGTTAAAGAGTAAACAATGCATCTCTCCACATTAAAGGATGCTTTGAGTAAATTTTTTTTTCCTGAAAAACCGATCCAAGGACAACAGCTTGCTCAGCGTCATAGCCAGCTGTACCACACATACTTTATCAGTAAACCTTGAAAATGACAGAGCCCAGCCCCACAGATCCTTTTGTTGTGAGGCTGTTTCTCTGGCCAGAATGATTCTTCATCATTGCTCTCTTTTGTGCCAGAGACAATTTAGCTGCACAATGTTCCCATCTAAGGATTTGGTATCCCCAATTCCCTGTGAGTAAACAATACATTCTTAAACAAGGCAAAACAGATATATTTCATCATAAAGTCTATTCAGTCACTGAGTCTCTTGTCCTTTTGGAAAATGACAGCACTCAGTGATTCCCAAATCCAGCCAGCCAGAGCAAAAAATATTTGGGGGTGAGTAGGCCTTTCTTCGGTGGCTCCCCCAATCACATCACATCAGCAGCCATCTACACCTCCACATAGTTTAGGCAATGACCAATGATATTCCATAAGCTGAAGTTACACTTCAAACACAAATGAGTAGAATCCATGTATAATGAGATATTCTCGTCATTCACACAGATGAGATTAACGTCCAGTGCAATGAGAAATAAAAGGATAATGTACCTTTACCCCTCATCATCAAAATTGCCTTGCTTCATGTCCTAACATGAGGAGAAGAGCATGATGAAAGACATTTGTAGGGGTACTTTAGTGGATATTGCTTCCTATTGCTATAGAAAACCATATTAAATAGCCATTTTTGTTGTTATTTTTGTGGCCAAAATATGTAATCACAAACGTATGTTCTAGACTTTTGTGGGAAGCTACATACAGGCTAAGTTAGCCGTGAAAAACAGATCATGTGGATCTTTGAATCATTTGCTTTGGCAGATATATTTATATAGTTCCTAGATATTTCCAGAAACAAATATAACATGTTGAAATGTGCAATATTTGGGACTGTGGTTAAGAAAGACATAATATATGTCAAGCAAAGGAGAAAAAAAAAACATCTGGCCTTACCAGCATACTCTAGTTTATCTCAAACCTACCTTTTATTTCCTAGACTTCTCTTATTTCTCTCCTGTTCCAGATGCCTTTCTTTAATTACTTTGTATGCTGAAAATTCAGCTAGCTTTCTTATCTAATTCCATATGTTTATAATCTTTTGTCTGAAATACTTCTGCTTGAGTTTCTTATATTCCATTTTCTAAATGTCTTTAATTAATTCCTCCAGCTACCCTCTTAATCTTATCCTCTCCCAACTTATCCAAGACCCTGCCATCGATTACTGTTAGATAATTACAATCTTTTTTTTCTCCCCTGGCATCTTCTCTCTTGCCCCAAATAGGAAGATGGCAGCATGAGTGGACAGATGATCCCACAACTCATTAGCTGTGTACAGAGTTTTGCACAAGTTTTCTTAATTCTCTGAACCTTGGTTTTCTCATCAGTTTCATCTATTTTGTTCACTACACCCCAGATAAGTAAACAAACAAACAAAAAAAGACTAATTAATAACTGATACAAGTAGTAGCCCTATGACTACATCCTGACCTGCTTAGTGGGAGATTTATCCCCTATCGAACATCTCCCAAATCCTCCTTCCATTTGCTCAGTGCTCCAAGACCTAGTCCTCCTGTCTGTCACATGGCATACAACCATATTTCTCCCTTCCTCCTCTTGCCCACTGGAGGGGTACCCGTGTCCTCTGTGGATGCTGAAAGTGGCATCTATGCCAGTGTTGTCCACTGTTGCCTTCCAGAGGCTGTAAGGTTGCCATTGCCCAAGGCTTAAGAGTATCCGTATCTGTAGCAAGGTTGCTGATTATCAAAGCCAGAGACAGAATACACTAACAAAAAAGATGCCTCTGTCTTTAACATCATTGCCATCACCACAGACAATCTGCTACCGCCTGTACTACTACTTCTCCTCCAGGCACCAGCAGTTCCCAATGTAGTTGACAATTTGCATGTCAATGTCCCATGGGGTAGTTTAGAGAAATGACTCTTTTAATTTACATTAGCTCTGTTGTTACACCCCTCACCCTAGGACTTGGCAGGACTGCATGGGAGTTAAGCCAAGGAGCATCTGACAGACACCTAACCACCCTTGGAATCATTCCTGTATACTCTCCACAAATCATGTTTGGACTTTCTTCTCTTTCAAACAGCTTCCCTCCTCACCCTGGGCCTTCCCCAGCTACGTAGGCCTCTCTCACCTCCTCATTTTCCAGGTGCACTCACACACACAATCCTCAAATCGAGGTTAGGCTCAAGCTGTGACTCTTGCTAAATGTAAGTTACCAATAAGAGTAACGATCTTGTGATATTACTTTGAGGATTAAGTGAATAGTGTGTGTATAGTATGTGCAACACATTTAGAATGGCATCTGGGGGCTTCCCTGGTGGCGCAGTGGTAAAGAATCTGCCTGCCAATGCAGGGGACACGGGTTAGATACCTGGTCCGGGAAGATCCCACATGCGGCAATGCAACTAAGCCCGTGCGCCACAACTACGGAAGCCCGCGCGCCTAGAGCCCCTGCTCCGCAACGAGAGAAGCCACCGCGATGAGAAGCCCGCGCACCGCAATGAAGAGTAGCCCCTTCTCACCACAACTAGAGAAAGCTCATGTGCAGTAACAAAGACCCAATGCAGCCAAAAATAAATAAAATAAATAAATTAAAAAAAAAAAAAAAGAATGGCATCTGGGGAGGAGGAACAGGGTTTCAAGGGAAGAAGCAGGCACCCTGGGACTGGTGTCTGAGAGGGGTCACACGATAGCTTTGGTGCACAACAGATCTCCAGGATGGGGATGTAATGTTCAAGAGTAAACCCCGGAAAGAGGGTGTACTCCAAGACAAAGTGTCCACTTGGTGCAATTCTACACACCAGGCCACACCTGCCCCACAGGCACCCCCAGTCGAATATGACTCATGAGGAGAGAGAAAGCTGTCAGGTTGGAAGGAGCCTTGAAGATGGGCCAAGAGACATCTCAGCAATGATCTGCCTGGACCCACCTGAGCACAAAGTGGTACATTCTATGAGAAACAGGTACAGGGGAAAGTCCCCAACTAACACCATATTTTCTCTTCCTTAGAAGAATGAGAGTTTGAAATAGAAATTACATTGAGTTATAAACAAATATATATTGTTCCCTTATAAAAGGAAAATAGTCTCAAAATAGTCTATCTCTGAATCCTGAGTTCCTTTAATGCTTTAGTGACGTCATGTTATTTCACTCCCTTCAGTTTATTGAAACTGCTGCCTCAGGGGTCAGTGATGGCCAACAAACTGAGGAAGCCAGTATCCTTTTCTCTGCCTCATTCTAGGTGATCGCTTTACAGAACATGACGTTTCTCTCTCTGAAGCCCTCACCACCTCGCCTCCCTAAAACTTTTCTCTTCCTACTGCTACTTCTCTACTCTCAAGAATCTCTTCTTTTTCCTCCTCTTTAAACAGTTTTTAAATTCTGCAGTTTCTGCAGTCTAATACCATTCTTGTCCATATCCTTGTGCATTTGTCCATAATCTCTCCTTACTTGATACTTTCTCCCAGATAATCTTATCTACCATTAGGCTTTGGTTATCACCTTTATCCTTGGTTCTCAAAAATTTTAATGCATTAAAATAACCCAAGAAAATTTTTAGAAAAGCAGATTCCTGGGCCGCATCCTCCAGGGAATCTGATTGACTATATCTGCGATAAGGCCCAAGAATCTTCATTTTTACAAGCATCCCGAAGCAAGTATCTTGGATGCAAATATTCATAGATCACCTCTTGAGACATACTAATAGAGATTGCTCATGACTTCCAAGTCACCAGTGTCTTAATCTGTTTCTTGAATTCCAGACCCATATTTCCATCTAGCTACTTAATATTTCCATTTCCTAAAATGTAACGCAATAGTCTGAAAAACAAATTTTATTACTTCATCCCCCCCAAACACAATTTACTTCCTTGTTTGCACTTTTTGTCTTAATAGCACTATCAACTCAATCTAGAAACTAGAGATTCTCTCTACTTATCATCCAATAAGTCACCCAGTTCTATTAATTTTATCTCCAAAATATCTCTCAAATGTATCCCTTAGCTCTGCCAAATTTAAATATCCATTGTTCTTTCCTGGGCAATTCAAATAGCCCCTTACCTGACCTCTCTGCTCCCAGGCTCTCTCACCTCCAGTCTTCTCCTCCACACTGCCAGAACTTCATTCTCTAAAAGGCAGATCCAAGCATGTCAGTACAATGCGAGAGCAAAAATCAAAACCAGAAACAAAACAAACCTTTGATGTTTTCTTGGCTTACAAAATTGCTAATGCCCTAGTACAGCATTTAAGAATTTGCCCAATCTGAATCCAATCTCAAACCAAACCCCTTCTCTTCAGCCTTCTCACCATACATAACATAAGCTCACTATGTTCACCCCTATTATGCTACCATACTTCAAGCATACTTCTCTGCTAAGAAAATGCCCTTAACCCCATCACAAGATGTTGAAATCCTTTCCAAGGTTTCAAACCACACCTTCCAATGAAATATGTCAAAGATAAAATTATAAGCTGTCCCCATAATACTCCTTAAATGTGAAGATGTCTTCATTTATTTATTTATTAACCAAATATTTGTTAAATGTCTATGACACACTAGGTCTTACGTTAGGCACTGACAATCCAACAATGAATAAGATAGATTCTGTTTGTGTGTGTGTGTTTGGTTGTGTGAGATGAGAGACATAAGGGAGAGAAAAGGAGAGCAAGTGTGTTTTGAAGGGAGAGGAGAGGAACCCTGTTTTGGAGGGCACTATGGATTGGCTTGCTCTTCTAAACCCAAACAACATTTCTAGGTACAGAGGCTGAAAAGCTAAAATCCACATGCATTACTTAGGGTAGGGCGAGCCTGTTATAACCAAAAGATCAAGCAATAACCCAGTGACTTAAAGAAGATTCAAGTTTCTTTTTTTTCCCCCTCACTCATGGAATCATCCAAAATGGTTAAATGGACTTTGCTCCACAAAGTCGGCCTGAAATCCAGGGTAGCAATACAGCTCTACAGCCTCTGGCTTTATTGTTATCCACATGGTTGATCCTGGGTCAGATTCCAGCCAACAATAAGGAGAAAAAAATGTGGATAAGGTATGACCATTGTCTTAAGGCATATATTACTTCTACTTGCATCTTCTAGGCAAGAACTTTGACATACAACCACATATAACTTCAGGGGAGACTGGAAAACAGAATGTAGCTATGTACTCAAGAAGGAGAAAATTGATTATTTCAGTCAACTAACAGTGCTTTTCATGAAACATTTCCTAGATTCCCTTATGGTGAGATTCCAGGTATTATCTTAGAGTTTGGATACAGATTCATTTCAGGAGAGAAGCAAAGTGAGGAGCTTCCGTGTTGCTTGTGTAGATCAGGGCAAAGGCACCCTGGTTCTGGAATGGACAACTACAGCAGTCACTTCCTGATTCTACAGGTAGTTTCCTCCTTTGGCAGATTCTTGGCAAAGGCTGAGGTATCATTCTGGAACAGGCAGCCATGATGACATATTTCTGATTCTGTAATAATGCTTCTGATTACGGTGGAGGCAGCACCTCCCCTGGCCCAATTCCACTGTGTGGATTTGGAAGTGTTTCCTGAAATCGCAACATGGTTTTTCTTCAGCCCTCCCAGTGATTCTGTAAGTCACATAATACCATGTAATAACTCCCTGCGTGCTTAGGTAGACTGGATTCTATTCTTGACAACTGAGCTCTGAGCAATATACCTTTTATGTCTCCAAAAGCCTGAAATCTCCTTAGAGATCTCTGGCTGACATTTTCATGAATGTACAGACAATTTACATTGAATTCCGAAAAGCATTTACTAAGAGATATGTCAGTCTACAGATCCCCAAAGAGTGTAGGAAAGAGTATTAATTTCACTAATATTTCTAAGATCCTACCCTCAAACCTTAGTACCCAACTGCCCTACATTTTATAGACCTCGGAAGATCTGTTATGTTGGGGGCAGGGAGAAGTAATACAAGATGCCTAGTGAGTGAAGCCACAACCAGAGCTCTTTCTTTAAAATGTATTATATTTAAATTTCAATCAAAATGTCATTTATTATGAAAGGTGGAGTATTTAGGAGAAACTGGACTGAGGTGTGAAATTTACTTTGAAATGCATCAAAAAAATAAAGTGGAATGAGGAATGGATAGAAAAAGAGACACATGGATAGATACATGATAAAGCAAGTAAAGTAAAATGTTAATGGGGCAGAATCCAAGTGGCATATATATGGCTGCATACTGTAAAATTATTTCAGCTTTGCTGTATGTTTGAGACTTTTCACAATAAAATGTTGGAAAAATATTGTTCACTAAAAGTAATATGCTTCTTGTACATATGCAAACAGGACAGAGTTACATCTTGAGAAAAGTAGTAATTCTCTACCTTTCTTTGATTTATCTACTGCCAATTTGGATGTATTCATCCATATTTTCCTTTGCTTATCACAAGCATAAAATATACATACATAAATATAAGGATTTAATATCAAATGGGATAACAGTATATTGCATTTTGTAAATTGCTTTTTTACTTTATAAATGCATCATGGATAGCTTTCCAAGTCAATTCATATAGATCTCTGTCCTTTTTAAAAGGTGTGTAGTATATCAGAATATGAATTACCCAATTTGTTCAATTATCCTGTTATTGATGACTCTTCAGATTGTCTCTGGTTCTTTGTTGCCAAAAATCATGTAATAAATTTCTCATGCATATGTCTTAAAATACTTAAATATTTTTCTATCTAGAAAATGAGTACTTGGAAGTAGAATTGCTGGTTAGGGAGGCATATATATTTTACGTTTTAATTAGCTCTGCCGGATAACTTTCTAAGAAGGTTGTTTATAGTCCAACCAAGAGTGAATGAGAATCTCTCTTTTCCCACAGTCTCACAAGCACTACAGATTATTAGTCATGGGCATTCTGACGGTGATCATGATGTTTTAGGATTTTTTCCAGAGGAAACAAGACTGCAGAATGGAGATTAAGTCCAGAACAAATGATTTACTAAGACCACATAGGTTACTAATGCCAGAATAGGGAAAGGAACTATGGACTTCTAATTTACAACGATTCTTTCTTTCTTTTTTTGAACATAGCCTAAAGATACTAAGTAAAAGCATTTATGGGTGATAGTTTCCATTTCTTATCAAAATGAAAATGTTGTTATCTTTCCATCAAGTTTAGTTACTTTTAGTCTCTCAGCTTCCTGATATTTCAGTTCTGTGACCCTAACTGTAGGCAGTGGTCAAATACAGAGTGTAAAATGGAAGGGATGCCTCAATGTACTATCAATCAGGGAGTGACAGAAGTGTGACACAGCCTCCTCTCACGCTGCTCCCAGAAAGGCATGGGCCAAGGTGGTGACACTGAACACAGAGAATGCGCATTAATGTGCACAGTCAGCCTGCCACAGAGCGCCCAAGCTCACTTTGCAAACTTAGGCAAATCTTTCCACTTCCCTGTTTGCATTTTCCTTATATGTAAAATAAAGAGGTACTTCTCACACACAAGGAAGCTTATTCTATGTTTTGAAACAAAAATGTTAGCCAAGCCTCAAGATATGTAGTAAAACCTTATTTTAATATAATCTATCCTATAAAGAAAATAAGTAAAATGAGAAGGAACAAAAACTTAGGAACAAGACACATTACACAGCATGCCTTTGTCTGATTCTGGAGTATTTGAGTAGTTGTGTTGTATTCCCCTGCATTATCTATTTTGAAAGTATTTTTCATTGTAGGATGGAAGCAGCTATTCAAATACTTCACAGCAAATACTTAGGTAATTTAAGATACATACTCTTCCCCCATAACAGAAGTAGTATACAACCGTTTCCCACTCACAGATTAAATCACAGAAAAATGTTATTTTTATGGAACAACTCCTTATGCTAAAGCTTCAAAGGATCTCTACTACACCTCCTTTCTTCTCTTTATGGGCCAGAAAGATTTTTTTAAATGAGCTGGTCAGTATATTTTCCTAATGTCAGAGAAGCATAGAACCAACAGTAAATAATGATAAGCCCTAAAACTTGATGATCTGCTACTCATCTAAAGGCGAACTAATTATTGAAGGCCTGGAATGAATGAAAGTGGGGCAAGTAAATCAAAATTTCCAGGTAACTAGGCACAGTTAGTGTTGATTGTGGCTGTTCTTAATCTTAGGGGAAAAAAATCACTTTTGGGGGGACTGTATCTTCAAGTTCTCAGGTACCCTGAAGTCTAGGGAGTACTCAAATCCTTCCAAACATTCTGAACCAAGCTTTCTACAAAGAAAGGATGGCGATGTAGGCAGGACCAACACACTAGGGGATGGACTTTTAAAAATCACTAAGGAAGCTGAAAACATGTTGCTGTGGTGTTAACTCAGTGCATCTGTGGACCAGTCCTCTTTGAGATCACGGTCATTTACTGTATTACTTGTTCCCATGTCAGTAAGGTAGGAATGCATGGACTAGGGCTACTTCCAGCTTGGAATAATTTCTTATTGCCCGCCCTCCCCGCAACAACCACACACACACACAAATACATATTCGGGGAAGGCCTGGGGACAGGCAGTCTAGTTTAGCTGTTCTAAGTTGTACGGGAATATATTCACTTTTCTTTGGGTTATCTCTTCAACATTCAAGTACAATATCAAGATATCAGCTTATGAAAAAGGAACCAAGAGGACCACTTGTCCTGCTTTTGGATGTAAGTTAAGCAGAAGCGGCCGTCTCAGGATATCCTTAGTTCGATCTAGGCCAGTGGTTCTTAACTGAAGGTGATTTGGCAATATCTGGAGACATTTTTGGTTATCACAACTGAAGAGGAGGTACACCACTGGCATCTAGTGGGTAGAGACAAGGATGCAGAGGACACTCCCCCCCAAAAAATAATTATCCAGTCCAAATGTCAGTATGCCAATACTGCAGAGGCTGAGAAATCTTCAACTAGCTCACAAGGGCTGGCATGCCACCAACAGGTTTAGGGCCAATAACTTGCTTAAGCTTTTAATCACCATTCTCTCTCTCTCTCTCCCTCCTTCCCTTCCTTCCTCCTTTGCTCTCTTCCTAGCTCCAAATATGGGAGACAGACTACTCAGTTACCAACTGGAAAGATTCAAATATTGTAATCACAGCTAACTCCTTTTTAGAAATAAGACTACTACTGGTCATTTCTTAAATTTCTTAGTATTCACATTTCTTGTGAGTTTAATGATTAATGTAAGTAAAGTGAATCATTCCAGCTTTAAAATCCATTTTGGATTATGACTATTTGAACTGGCCATGTTAATATACAACATACAACTCAATATGATCAACTTAAGTGTCCTCACTTTTAGGTTATTTCAGGTCAAAAAACTAACAATATTCAAGGAAAATGTTCAAGCCAACCATGGAAATGGATTTTAGTTTCTTTGTACACTCATGTAAAACACACATAGTTACTCATGTTTTTTGAATATGAAGAATAATCATATAGGAAAATTTTCTATTTGGTTTGGCATCTATGGATTAATTTAACTAAGCCAGGTGGCAGAACATCAGTCTATGTAGATTTATGCCAAAGGCAAACACAAGGTATTCTCTAGCCCAGGTAACTTACTGATTACACTGCAAAATAAAATAGTTGCAAATGTTGACAATACACATTTGCTCATATGTGAAAAGATCATTTCCTCTATATTTATGGAGAAATTGTATAATCTGAATCCTTTGATATAATAAAGAAAGTAGAAAATTAGTTTACTGTCTTCACAAATCCTGGCTTTCAAGCCAATTGCCTTGCTGTAAAGATTCTCTTTTGGATGTCAGAAGTTGACAAGCAACTATTTCTTCCTCTTTACATTCCTGCTATTACAGTCTTAAACCACTCCCAGGACCATCCATCCAGGACCAGCTACATAACTTTTGGTACCAAGTGAAAAATGAAAAGATGGGGCCTCTTGTTTAAAACTTATTAAGAATTTCCAGATAATGACATGGTGATAGCAGAACAGTAAACCAAACATGGGCCTTTATAAGCCTGGAACCCTCTGCAACTGCACTTCACAGGCCCATGAAGCCAGCTCTGCTTCCGTCCTACCCCAATAGATTCTTGTGAGGTCATATACACAGAAATGCCATTTTAAGCTATTAAGCTGCAGGGTCTCCACAGTCAGTTTAAACAGGCTCTGCACTGCACAACTCTGTAAGGGCATTCATGTCAGGGGCTGAGGCAATTGCATCCTCTGGATTGTCTGGCATACAACGTGCATGCTCACATGCGCCTGCCGTAAACACCAGATACACAAACGATACTCTTTTCTATTTTAGCAGAGTCCTAATACGCAGCTGATACCTTTCTCATCCACCAAAATAAAAAGAGAAATGATTCAGTTAATCTTCAAATTCAGTTACTCTTCTACCTTTCCCTTTGTGATCAGTCACTGAAGAGGGTGTTTCACATTTATTAAACTCTAGTTCAAAGATCATAAGAAAATTCCCTTGTATTTTTCTCATAAACAGAAATATATTTCATGCCTTTCAAATATTTGAAGCATTGGTTTTATAGGATTTCCATGACAGTATAACCCATTTATGGATCATAGTTTTATCATGGTTTACCTATTACTTGAGGCAGCAGTGGGATCTATGAAAGACCTCCTGGGTCGGTCAGAGGGAATGCCCCATGAACACTGAGCCAGCACAGAGCGTTAGTGAATATTCAAGCCAGAAGTAATCTAAGAATTTATCTTTTCCCACCCTCTCCTTAAATGGATGAGGAACTGAAAACTGCACTTGCCACAGGTCACATATGTAGAAGTTGGAAGAGTAAAGACTAGATTCCAGATTCCAGGGATCTTGATTTCCAGTACAGAGTATAATATATGTGCTTAAATCAGACTTATCCTGAGTGAAAAGTGATAAATGCTTCTGTCAGCATGAGAAAAATCAATGTCTTCTGAATAATTGTAACCGTGACTCAGATTTGACAGGTAGCATGTTATCGGTTACCAGTCAGGTGCTGTGAACTTATACCATCACGATGGCACAACTGCTGGAAACGGATGCTGTTTGTCACTGCATTACATTAGCACATTTGTTAAGATTCTTTATGTGTTGTCACTGTAAACCCTCTCTCTTCAGGTGTTTATAACAAGCTTATAAGCATTCAGTTCATATTCAGACATCTGAAACATAAAACTATCTGCAATAAAAAGAATTTAGAAGTATTTGTTAAAAATGCAAAACCATCTCAGGCACTTACAACATTTTATCAAACAGAAAAGGGAATGTTCACAACTCTTAAACAAATATTTTGCAATGTTTAAATCTGAAAATCATCTCTAAATGTTGAAAGACACATTTTATTATTTCTCCACTTACAGCAAACCATCAGAATTATTGCCCTCCAAAGTTATGTCGCTTTGTCATTGTCTTTCTGCTTTTTACTTGGAGTGACTGTTCCTCTCTCTCACCATAACAGAGGGAGCACAATTCTTATCGTCAGAACCAGGCTGTGTGAGTTCTTCCTTAGAAGCTCATGTTTCCTACCACTTCTGTAATACAGAACTGATTGTTTTCCTGTCGATTCATTACTTCTAGATATTCTTTGCCCCAAAGGGATTATAAGATTTTTTCTTCTGAAGAGTATTAAAACTGAATCTCTCCTAAAATTTGGCCATTAGTATCAAATATTAATAGTCTGATGCCCCATTGTTCTAAAAAAGACATTCATAATTTCTATAAAGGTTAGTCCTCCTCCTAAGGTGATTGATATATTTGTAACTTGGTGAGCCTACACTATTTTCATCATCCAAAAACACTGACATGAAATAATATATGGAATAGGAGCTGTTTCTAAAACAATATATCAGATATTTTTGCATGTTAGTATAGGTTACATTATTGGCCCCAATTCTTCATCCCTCCCAGTATTCATACTTTCAGTCTTGTGACTTTTGCAATTCTGTCCCTTGGCCTTGGACTTGACCATGTGACTTATATTGCTCAACATGATCTGAGTAGAAATGCAGAATTACAGTTGCTCTTTTGTATCTTTTCCATTGCCATGAGAAGGGCTTGCTAATAAATGATTCTTGTTTACAAGCCACTGAATTTTGAAGTAGTTTCTTATTCAACAGTTGGGTTTTCACTGTCAAAACCAGGAGCAAAACTAGCTGAAAATACCATATTTGGACTTCTCCTGGAGTCCAAAACAAGGCCAAAAAGCACTCTGTCTTAAGTTATCATGCTTATCCTCAAATACAGAGGAAAATGCTTCCATTTGGAAACCAGAATAGATGAAAGTGGTCCACAGTTGTGGTGTTTGCTGAGAAAAACATGGCTCCTCATCTCTTCTGAAGAAGTAGTTTCCAAAGTTCAGATACTCTGGAAATGTTTCCATATCTGGAAACTAGAGCTTCCTTGCCATTCTGAAAATACCCCACTTTAGATAATCTGTACCTCTCACTTAGAATCACATTGCTATTTCCCCAGAATAGAGTGTTTAATTCTTATTTAACACGATTTTGTAGTCAATGGACAACTACTCTTTTTCCAAATTATTAAATAATAGATTTTTAAATTTGTGTTTTGTTTTAATGCTTAGAACTAAAGAATTCAAGTTGGATATACAGAGAACTTGGATTCTGCATAATTCTCATGAATACTATAAACCTTTGACCCAAATGGCAAAGTAATTTCAATTGTACTAATATTTAAATAAATGAAAGAATAGAAATAAATGTTAGGACAATAGATTCTTACATCATGTTTATTGGTTTCATAAAGTATTTTCTAACGAAAATATGGATGCTTCCCCACAAGTATAATTGCTCTTATGATTTAATTCAGGTCAGTTTTGGCCTGAGACTTGCTTCAAAAGTGAATTCAGGATGTTTACTCGAAAAAGCAACAGTGTAAATGAAACAAATAGCTAATGAAGGTAGAGAAATTATAAATAATTTTAATTATTAAATTATCTGAAAATGGATTTTGCCCATGGAAACAAATAACTATTTTTCATTTACTTCCTGTACAGTAAGCAAAATGGCTTTAGAGGTTTAAAGAAAAATCAATGTTTCATTACCTGAAGACCTTGCTGAGGACTGAGAATATTTTTCTGCTGTTGACATCTCATTAAGATTATTTAACAACTAAGCAATCCATTTGCCTCCTTGGTGCTAAAATTGATATATTTTTCAAAATACAGTCCAGAGTTTTCAAAGAAAAACCCATAGATTTTGACCCAATGTCAATACCTATCACTGAAAAGTGTGGAATAAAATGAAGCAATAAATGTGTTGAATCAAGAGGACAGAAAATATATTAAGCAACAAATAAAGTCCTGCCTTAATGATGCCATTAAAAGTGGCAAAGACATAACATGAAAATTCTTTTATAATGAGATTATTTTTTAAGTTCCTACTTTGTATTAATTGGATATTGATAATATATTAATTTTATCATTTTATAAGTATGCATTAGAAAACATGAGTATTTTGTTATCTATTTTCACACATAGAGAGGCATTTTCTAGATTCTTTTAGACAGAAAAACAAGATTTCTATGTTTGTTCGTTTTTGATATAAATTCAGGCTTACAGAAAGGTTATAAGAATAGTTCCTAGAATTAGAATTTCCATGTACCCTTCATCCAGATTTTCTAAATGGTAATATTTTACCATATTTGCTTTATCACTCCAACTCTTAAAATATATATATTAAAACTGCTAAGGGTAAACTGCAGATGGTATTGTATTCATGCCTAAATATTTCAATGTGCATATCTTAAAACAGTTGTCATACATAATCACAGTACAGTCACTAATACCAGGAAATTAACATTGAAGATGGCAGTGGGGGAGGATGCAGAATTCTCATCTCCCCACAACTAGGGTGCCTGCCAGATGCTGGTGGGGGACCTTGACGGCCAAGGAGATGGAAGGAACCCCCGAGTGACCAGGTAGGACGAGGCGGGGAGTAAGTAGGGAGGAGAGGTGGAGGCTGGACACAACCGGCACACCTGAGGGGTTGCTGGGAGTGGGGAGGGGTTCCCATGCCTGGAGGGACCCTCGGGGGATCAGGGGATCACGCGGGAGTGTGCCTAGAGTCTCCCCTGCCCAGTCGGGCCTGGGAAGCCTGCTGGGCTCCCAGGCCTGGTCCTCCATTGTCCGGGGCCCCTACCACCATCCTGGATCTTAGGGGCTGGGAGGGAGGGATAGGGGGGAAAATGAGGAAAGGCGGATGGTGGGGGGGAATCCTCCAGGACTGGAGGATTGGGGGAAGCGTGGTGGGCATTTCCCCCACCCACTCGGCCCCAAGAAGCCTTCTGGGGTCCCAGGCTTGGTCCTCTGCCCTCCAGAGGCCCCCTCTAGCAGCAGGGGTCCTAGGGGCCTAAGAAGGAGGGAAAGGAGAGAAGATGAAGAGAGGCCAAAGGGGAGGGGCGCTCCGGGATTGGAGGATCAGGGGGGAACACGCCTAGCATTTCCCCCACCCACTCTGGCCCAGTGAGTCTGCTGGGGTCCTGGACCTGATCTTCCGACCTCCAAGAGCAGAGGCACACCTGGGCCCCCCCTGCTGCATTGAGCCTAAGGACCCTCCCCCTCTGGCCTGCCACCACCCCCAGGACCTTTTCCCACACTGTGGGTCCTAAGAATAGGCCCTGCCCACCACCTAAACCCCACCCCTGCCTAACCCCTGCCTCCCACAGCAAAGGCCTTTTCTGGCTTTTTTTTCTTGTTCTCCTCTATTTTACTATTGTGCTTCTGTTTTACCTTCCAGGTGTTTTGTCTATGTTTTGATTTTTTTTATTCTCTCTAACATATCTGTTACTTTTCTAATCTAATTTTATTTTTTACTCTGTGTTATTGTTCAGCTCCTTTTTTCTTGCTGCCCCACGTGGTTTGCGGGATTCTTGGTTCACAAGCCGGGGGTCGGCCCAGAGCTCCTGCAGTGGGATCTCCAAATCTGAACCACTGGACTAACAGAGAACCTCAGGCCCCAGGGAATATTCATCGGAGTGAGGTCTCCTGGAGGTCTTCATCTCAGCACCAAAACCCAGCTCTATCCAACAGCCTACAAACTCCAGAGCTGGAAGCCTCAGGGCATACAACCAGTACAACAGGAAAACAATCCCAACCATCAAAAAAAAAAAAAAATGAGATGACGAGAATATATGTCACTGATGAAGGAGCAAGGTAAAAACCTACAAGACCAAATAAATGAAGAGGAAATAGGCAACCTACCTGAAAAAGAATTCAAAGTAATGATAGTGAAAATGATCCAGAATCTCGGCAATAGAATGGAGGCAAGGATTGAGAAAATACAACAAATGTTTAACAAAGATCTAGAAGAACTAAAGAACAAACAAACAGAGATGAACAACACAATAACTGAAATGAAAAATACACTAGAAGGAATCAATAACAGAATAACTGAGGCAGAAGAACAAATAAGTGAGCTGGAAGACAAAAAGGTGGAAATAACTGCTGAGGAGCAGAATAAAGAAAAAAGAATGAAAAGAATTGAGGACAGTCTCACAGACCTCTGGGACAACATTAAACACACTAACATTCAAATTATAGGGGTCCCAGAAGAAGAAGAGAAAAACAAAGGGATTGAGAAAATATTTGAAGAGATTATAGTGGAAAAATTCCCTAACATGGGAAAGGAAATAGTCACCCAATTCCAGGAAATGCAGAGAGTCCCATACAGGATAAACCCTAGGAGAAACAACACAAGACACATATTAATCAAACTAACAAAAATTAAGTTCAAAGAAAAAATATTAAAAGCAGGAAGGGAAGAGCAAAAAATAACATACAAAGGAATCTCCATAAGGTTATCAGCTGATTTTTCAGCAGAAACTCTGCAGGCCAGAAGGGAGTGGCAGGATATACTTAAAGTGATGAAAGAGAAAAACCTACAACCAAGATTACTCTACCCAGGAAGGATCTCATTCAGATTCAACGGGGAAATCAAAAGCTTTTCAGACAAGCAAAAGCTAAGAGATTTCACACACAAAACCAGCTTTACAACAAATGCTAAAGGAACTTCTCTAGGTGGGAAACACAAGAGAAGAAGAAGACCCACAAAAACAAACCCAAATCAATAAAGAAAATGGTAATAGTAACATACATATTGATAATAACCTTGAATGTAAATGGATTAAATGTTCCAACCAAAAGACACAGACAGGCTGAATGGATACAAAAACAAGACACATATATCTATGCTGTCTACAAGAGACCCACTTCAGACCTAGGGACACATACAGACTGAAAGTGAAGGGATGGAAAATATTCCATGCAAATGGAAAGCAAAAGAAAGCTGGAGTAGGTGGAGTAGTAATACTCATATCAGATAAAATAGAATTTAAAATAAAGACTGTTACAAGAGGCAAGGAAGGACACTACATAATGATCAAGGGATCAATCCAAGCAGCAGATATAACAATTATAAATATTTATGCGCCCAACATAGGAGTACCTCAACACATAAGGCAAATGCTAACAACCATAAGAGGGGAAATCGACAGTAACACAGTAATAGTAGGGGACTTTAACACCCCACTTACACTAATGGACAGATCATCCAAACAGAAAATAAATAAGGAAACACAAGCTTTAAATGACACAATAGACCAGACAGATCTAATTGTTATTTATAAAACATTCCACCCAAAAGTGGCAGAATACACTTTCTTCTCAAGTGCACACAGAACATTCTCCGGGATAGATCACATCTTGGGTCACAAATCAAGCCTCGGAAAATTTAAGAAAACTGAAATCTCATCAAGCATGTTTTCTGACCACAACGCTATGAGACTGGAAATCAATAACAGGAAAAAAAACTGTAAAAAACACAAATACATGGAGGCTAAACAGTGCACGACTAAATAAGCAGGAGAGCACTGAAGAAATCAAAGAAGAAATAAAAAATACATAGAAACAAATGACAATGAAAGCACGATAACCCAAAACCTATGGGATTCAGCAAAAGCAGTTCTAAGAGGGAAGTTAATAGCAATTCAGTCTCACCTCAAGAAACAAGAAAAATCTCAAATAAACAATCTAACCTTACACCTAAAGCAACGAGAGAAATAAGAACAAAGAAAAACCAAAGCCAGTAGAAGGAAAGAAATCATAAAGATCAGAGCAGAAAAAAATGAAACAGAAATGAAGAAAACAATAGCAAAGATCAATAAAACTAAAAGTTGGTTCTTTGAGAAGATAAACAAAATTGATAAATCTTTAGCCAGACTCATCAAGAAAAAAAGAGAGAGGATGCAAACCAGTAAAACTGGAAATGAAAAAGGAGAAATCACAACTTACATTGCAGAAATACAAAGGATTATAAGAGACTACTACAAACAACTATATGCAAATAAAATGGACAACCACGAAGAAATGGACAAATTATTGGAAAGGTACAATTTTCCAAGACTGAACCAGGAAGAATTAGAAAATATAAACAGACCTATCACAAGTAATGAGATTGAAACTGTGAGTAAAAATCTTCCAACAAACAAAAGTCCAGGACCAGATGGCTTCACAGCTGAATTCTATCAAACATTTAGAGAAGAGCTAACACCCATCCTTCTCAAACTCTTCCAAAAAATTGCAGAGGGAGAAACACTCCTAAATTCATTCTACGAAGCCACCATCACCCTGATGCCAAAACCAGAAAAAGATACCACAAAAAAAGAAAATTATAGACCAATATCACTGATGAACATAGATGCAAACATCCTTAACAGAATACTAGCAAACAGAATCCAACAACACATTAAAAGGATCATACACCATGATCAAGTGGGATTTATCCCAGGAATGTGAGGATTGTTCAATATATGCAAATCAATCAATGTGATACACCACATTAACAAATTAAGGAATAAAAACCATATGATCATCTCAATAGATGCAGAAAAAGCCTTTGACAAAATTCAACACCTATTTATGATAAAAACTCTCCAGAAAATGGGCATACAGGGAAACTACATCAACATAATAAAGGCCATATATGACAAACCCACACTGAACATCATACTCAATGGTGAAAAACTGAAAGCATTTCCATTAAGATCAGGAACAAGACAAGGATGTCCACTCTCACTACTCTTATTCAACATAGTTTTGGAAGTTCTAGCCATGGCAATCAGAGAAGAAAAAGAAATAAAAGGAACACAAATTGGAAAAGAAGGAAAACTGTCACTGTTTGCAGATGACATGATACTATACATAGAAAATCCTAAAGATGCCCCCAGAAAACTACTAGAACTAATCAATGAATTTGGTAAGGTTGCAGGATACAAAATTAATGCACAAAAATCCCTGGCATTCCTATACAGTAACAATGAAAAATCAGAAAGAGAAATCAAGGAAACACTCCCATTTACCATTGCAACAAAAAGAATAAAATACCAAGGAATAACCTACCTAAGGAGGCAAAAGTCCTGTACTTAGAAAACTATAAAACACTGATGAAAGAGATCAAAGATGACATAAACAGATGGAGAAATATACCATGTTCTTGGATTGGAAGAATCAATATTGTGAAAATGACTCTGCTACCCAAAGCAATCTACAGAATCAATGCAATCTCTATCAAACTACCAATGGCATTCTTCACGGAATTAGAACAAAAAATTTTACAATTTTTATTGAAACACGAACGACCCCAAATAGCCAAAGCAATCTAGAGAAAGAAAAATGGAGCTGGAGGAATCAGGCTAACTGACTTCAAACTATACTACAAAGCTACAGTAATCAAGGCACTATGGTATTGGGACAAAAACAGAAATATAGATCAGTGGTATAAGATAGAAAACCCATGCACATATGGTCACCTAATCTATGACAAAAGAGGCAAGAACCTACAATGGAGAAAAGACAGTCTCTTTGATAAGTGGTGCTGGGAAAACTGGACAGCTACATGTAAAAGAATGAAATTAGAACACTACCTAACACCATACACAAAAATAAACTTCAAATGGATTAAAGACCTAAATGTAAGACCAGACACTATAAAACTCTTAGAGGAAAACATAGGCAGAACACTCTATGACATACATCACAGCAAGGTCCTTTTGACCTACCTCTTAGAGAAATGGAAATAAAAACAAAAATACACAAATGGGACCTAATGAAACTTAAAACCTTTTGTACAGAAAAGTAAAACACAAACAAGATGAAAAGACAACCCTCAGAATGGGAGAAAATATTTGCAAACAAAGCAACTGACAAAGGATTAACTTCCAAAATTTACAAGCAGCTCAGGCAACTCAATATCAAAAAAACAAACAACCTAATCCAAAAATGGGCAGAAGACCTAAAAAGGCATTTCTTCAAAGAAGATATACAGATTGCCAACAAACACATGAAAGAATTCTCAACATCACTAATTATTAGAGAAATGCAAATCAAAAGTGCAATGAGGTATCACCTCATACCGGTCAGAATGGCCATCATCAAAAAATCTACAAACAATAAATGCTGGAGAGAGTGTGGAGAAAAGGGGACCCTCTTGCACTGTTGGTAGGAATGTAAATTGATACAGCCATGATGGAGAACATAAGGAGGTTCCTTAGAAAACTATAAATAGAACTACCATACGACCCAGCAATCTCACTACTGGGCATATACCCCAAGAAAACCATAATTCAAAAGGACACACGTACCCCAATGTTCACTGCAGCACTATTTACAATAGCCAGGACATGGAAACACCTAAATGTCCAATGACAGATGAATGGATAAAGCAGATGTGTAAATATATACAATGGAATATTACTCAGCTATAACAAAGGAATGAAATTGGGTCATTTGTAGAGATGTGGATGGAGCCAGAGTCTGTCACACAGAGTGAGGTAAGCCAGAAAGAGAAAAACAAATATCGTATATTAACGCATATATGTGGACTCTAGAACAATGGTACAGATGAACCTATTTGTAGGGCAGGAACAGAGACGTAGACGTAGAGAACGCACGTGGGGACACAGGGCAGGAAGGGGAGGGTGGGACGAATTGAGATATTAGGTTTGACATAAATACACTACCACGTGTAAAATAGATAGCTAGTGGGAACCTGCTCTATAGCTCAGGGAGTTCAGCTTGGTGCTCTGTGATGACCTAGACTGGGGGAGGAGGGTGGGAGGGAGGTCCAAGAGGGAGGGGATATTGGTATACATATAGCTGATTCACTTCATTGTACAGCAAAAACTAACACAACATTGTAAAGCAATTTTACTCCAATTAAAAAAAAAACATTGATACTATCAGATAATCTATAAACCTCATTCAGTTTCACCAATTATCCCAACAATGCTGTTTAGAGCAAAAGAAAATCTCAGTTCTTATATTACCTTCAGATGTAATATCTGTTTAGTCTCTCTTAGTCTAGAAAAGTTTCTCAGAAAGATTTCATTTTCATTCACAGATAAGAGTACAATCTTATTATCTTTTAGAATGTCCCTCATATTGGGTTTGTCTCATGTTTTCTTATGATTCAATTCAACATTTGCATGTTGGGCCAGGAATATCACAGAAGTGATGTTTTGTTCTTCTCAGTGCAACATATCAAGAGGCACATGATGTCAATTCATCCCAGTGCTGGTGATGTTAACTTTGCTCACTTGTTTAAGGAGGTGTCTGTCAAGTCACCACTGTAAAGTTAATACTTTTTCCCTTTTAATTAGTAAGTATCTTATGGGAACATAGTTTGAAGTTAATATGTAAATATCCTGGCACTTTTCACACTCTCATGATTTTTTAAAATTTCCTCTGTATCAATAGTTATTTCCGCCTTACCATTTCTTACTTTGTATATTTGTGCGTCCTCACTTTTTCTTGATTAAGTTAGCCAGTGGTTTGTCTATTCTTTTAATTAAAAATAATCCAGGATTTTATTTATTCATTAGATTTATTGTTTTACTACTATCTCATTATTTTCTACTTTTATTGTTATTATTTTTCACTTTACTTTTATCTGGTTTAATTAATTTTTTTCTAGATTCCTGTTCCCAGATGTTAATTCATTTACTTCAGTTCTTTAATGTACACTGAAAAGGTGTTTAAGGCTAGAAAAGTTTCAGTGATCACTAACGTAACACATAGATTCTAATATGTAGTGTTTTCATAATTGTTGCTTTTTAGAAATTCTTTAATTTTGGTATTTCTTTCTACTTTCACAAGTTATTTATCAAAAGGTTTTTAAATTTCTGATTGAAAAAAAACCCTTTCTTAAAAATGTGTTAATGTGTGGTTTATTGCACTGTGACTGAAGAATGATTTTTGTAATATTGCTACTTCATGGAACTTTCTGGAGTTTTTTTTTTTTTTTCTAATTACTGTGTGACTAATGTTTGTATATGTCTCCATGTGTGCATGAGAAGAAAGTGTATTCTTTATTACCAGTATGTAAAGTTCAAAATATATCCAAAAAGTTTGCCTCATTGATTGTATTGTTTAGATTTTCTAAATCCTTATTTATTTTTCATTTATTTGATCTGTCTTCTACTTAGTGGTGTGTAAGTTCTCCTATTACTAGTGTGTTTCAGCATGTCTTCTACTATTTGATTTATAAATGCGATTTCTTTGTTCTTAGTTGCCTAGATATTTATAACTATCTTTAATTATTGTGTTTTTATTGTGAATTGTACTTTTAACATTTAAAGGTATCCTTTATCACTCTAAGTGGTATATGTTTTGATTCTACTTCTCTGACACCAATATCTCTGCTCTGCATTCTTCCTGTTTTTACTTGCCTGGTACAATTTTATCTTTTTCTCATTTATTTATTTATTTTTGCCTTTAAGAATCACGTGTCTCTTGTACAGAGCATATAGTCAACTCTTAATTCGTGATGCGCAAATTTAAAGTCTTTTTCTCTTTACAGGTGAGTTAAGCCCTTGGTTGGAAGGAGCACTGAGTGGAGAAGTTGTGTAGCAATCAATTTTTTGCCATTTTTGTTTGTTTGTTTTTCCTTTTACTTTGCAGGATCTAATTCCACCCACCTCCCTTACTTCTTTTTCTCTTTGCTACATTGTTTCCTAAAGGTACTTCTCCCTCCATAACACCCTCTTCTCTCCTCTGGAGTATTTATTTTCTAAGAAGGCCTCCCCACCTTCTGGGGGCACAGTTAGGTACCTGTCCTGTGAGCAGTGTTCTGATTTACTGCATAATTTTTAAACTGAGGGGTTAACTTCCTCTTAATGGTGAAGGCTTTAGAACAGTCTAAGCCCTGGGCAAGTTTCCATCTTGTCTCTTCCATACAGTTTTACCTGAACCGTCCTTGTTCTCTATGAAGGCTGGCAGCAGGAGTGTAGACGTGTAAGGAGATACCTAACTGTGATTAGATGTATATTTTTCTATTTAGAGTCAGTTTGAATTTTTAAATTTTTCTGTTTTCCAATTATATTGAAAGCATGAGTTTTGTTCGATATAATTTCTTCTAACTGTTGATTTTAGTCCCCTCTGGAGGAGATGTTGGACAATTTGTATTTACATCACTGCCATTGCCTGGGCTATTGGGAAATATTAGAATCCATGATTTCCTATGTTCCATGAACAGTTATGTCTTACTGTATGTTAGGAATACTTTTGTGACCGCAAGTAAGAGGAAACCCAATTCCTAGGTAGGGAATTGTGCTTCCCCTTAGGATGTTGAAAAATGTAAGAGGATGTTGGAGCCACACAGCCAAGGAGAAAAAGCTGGATAGCCTACAAAATCAGCTGCTTTTAGTAATATCGGCTCTTCTTTTTCTTGCAGCCTCTCTTGCTTTGCTTACTGGCTTTCATTCTTATGCATGAGGCTTTATGGTTCCAGTATGACTGCCGTTGTCTCAAGTACAAGGCAGAAGAGAAGAAAATGGAGCTATTCTAGCAGCCTCTGTCTCTTTTGTAAGGAAAAAAAATTTCTCAGAAAGACCTCCACTGATATCTCATTGGCCAGAAGTGTGCCACATGGCGTCTTCTCTCTGCAAGGGCGGCAATAAAGCTACAGAGTATTTAGCCTTTTTCAGGTTCCAGAGTAGAAGTGGGCAAGGGAGAAGAGAGTTGAGAATAAATGTGAGGTGGGTTGGCAAACACAGAGTATCTCCAGCACTTACATTGTATTTCTTCTATGCACCTCACAGCACTCAGTGGATTTCAGGACACATGAATTGACTTGCATTGACATTTTGGCTTGACCTATTTAATATGTATATGTAGAATACATGTGTACATAGGATTATGCTTATGTTTATTTGTCCAGGAAAATCAATGATTGTTCTCATTTAGTGGTATGTTATTTGAGTAAGTAATGCCAGTAATCCCCATCTTAGAAGTCCTGTAGTAGTGTGACAGGTAATGTCATTCTTAGAGAGAGCAAAGGCCCCAAAGACCTAAATTTATAGACAACACAATACAGAAATTTAAACTATGAACACCTGAGTAAAAGCAGACATTTGCAATAGGGAACACTGCCTCTATCCTACCCAGTTGATATGTCTATAAACCTATGACTTATTTATCAATTACAATGTGTTTCTCTTAGGATTGTTCTAGATATCTAATGGAGTGATGTGTATAAAGCTCCTTACACATAAATGTCAGTTATAACTACTACTGGTATTAGTGATACAACATTTTGCCAAGCACACTAATAACTGCATATATATATATATATATATATATATATATATATATATATACACATACATAATAATATAAATAATATATATTTATGTATTCCTTGCAAAAATTTTACGAGGTGGGCATTATCATTTTTCATATGAGGAAACTAAAACTTATTGACATTTAATAAATTGTCTAAAGTAACATAGCTGATACATGGAGAGACTGGGATTCTAGTCAATATCAATCTGATTCCAAAGCCTGTACCTTCAGTCCTTCCCAGGACAGTATGTAATAATCGCCATCTAAGTTCTGTACTATTAGAGGAGAAGTCACACAGGTAACAGCTCCCATTGTCACTTTCCTCTCTGCTAGTCTTTACTTCCACACCATTCCTATTCTACTATTTCCCAAAGCAGGAACATTAAAATTAGGACAGCCTCACAAAAGGTCTAGATTTGGTCACAATTTTTTTTTTGTATTTTCTTGGTATAACATTAATCACCCTTTACTATAATTATTTTCTTATCTGTCTCTCTCAAAAAATAGGAAATTCCAGATATGTTTAGATCAAATTTGTCCTGATCACCACTTTAATTAAAGTACTTCTTGATTTGAAAGAATTTTTTGTTAAGGAATTTAGCTCTTTATCTGTCATATACCTGTCATATTTTTTCTATTTGAATTTTATTTTATAAACATTGGGGGTTTTTTTCACCTCCTGCCAGACTAATCAAGAAAAAAGAAAAGAGACAAAAATTACCAATATCAGGAGTGAAAGAGAGGACATTAATGGAAATTCTGTAAACATTAGAAGGCTAATAAGTGAGTTATAAGCAAATTTATGCATATAAACATATAACTTAGGTGTGATTAACCAAATCTTGGAAAGATACAAAGTGATGATGCTTATTCAAGAAAAAAATAATCTGAAAAGCCTTCTATTAAATTTAATTCACAATTTAAAATTTCCCCAAAGAAAACTATAGCCTATGACTATGACTTAACTAGTAAAATCTATCAAATGTGTAAGAAAGCAATAATATCAATTCTACTCAAAATCTTTCTGAAACTAGAAGAGATGAGATGACATCCCAACTCATTAGATGGAGCCAGCACACTGATACTAGAACTAGACAAAGACAATGGAAGAAAGAAAACCATAGACCAATATTTCTCAGGTATAGATAAAAACTTCTTGAAAAGTTATTATAAAAGCAAATCAAACAATATTTTATGAAAATACATTATGAACAGGTGGGGTCATAGAACAAAAGATTGGTTCAACATTTGAAAATAATCTATGTAGTCCACCATATCAACACATCAAAGAAGTAAAACTGTCAGATTATTTCCATAGATGCAGAATAAGCATTTGACAAAATTCCATATCTATTCATGATAAGAAAAAGGAAAAAAAAAAAAAAAAACCTCTCAGTGAACTAATGGGAAGAACTTCCTTCCCCAGAGAAGGGGCATTTTGAAAAACCCACAGCTAACATCAGAATTAAGGATGAAAGACTAAATGAATCGCCCTTAAGAACAAAAAAACTAGGCAAGGATTTCCTCTCTCAAAACCCTTTTAGTCAGCATTGTTTGGGGGTCCTAGACTGTTCAATAAGTTAAGAAAAAGAAATAAATATCATTCAGAATTGCAAAGCAGAAGTAAAACTGTCTTTATTACATACCACATGGTTATCTACTTAGAAAATCCCAAAGAATTTACCAAAAAAAATTACTCAAATCAATTTGTGAGTCCATTAAGGTTGCACAATAAAATATTTTTAAAAATCAGTTGTATTTATAGTTACTGATTATGAATAATTGGAAATTGAAATCAGACAAACAGTGCCAATAACAGTAAAATTTAAAAGAGGAAAAAACATGAAACACTTAGGGGCAGATTTAACAAACTGTTCTGCAGGACCTATACACTGAAAGCTATAAAACTTTTCTGAGATAAATTAAGAAAACTAATTTAAGGGAGAGATGTACTTTATTCAAGATTCAGATAATTCAATATTGTTATGATATCAATTCTATTAAAATTGATCTATAGATTCAAAGTAATACCAATCAAAAACCCAGGAAACTTTTTTTTTTGAAATTTGAAAACTGATACCACAAATCATATGGAAATGCAAAGAATACAGAGTAACTAAAACTATATTGAAAACTAAAGATACATTGTGATGAGTTGCAACGGGGATGAGGGAGGATGGGGGCGTTGGCTGTTTCTTCTAGACACTAGTGAATGCAGCTGGACCTGGATCCAAAGCAGGCTCTCCATATCGACCAGGCACAGAGGACGCCTGGCTGGAGGACCAGGCGGAGTGCAGAAGACTGGCCACCCTGTGCCTTCGGATTGGAGAATTTAACCGATTTACATGTAAGCTGTGTGGCTGACAGGATCTTGGTGTTCCAGCCGGGTGTCAGTCCTGAGCCTCTGAGGTGGGAGACCTGAGCTCAGGACATTGGACCATGAGAGACCTCCTGGCCCCACATAGTATGAGTTGGCGAGAGCTCTCCCAGAGATCTCCATCTCAACGCTAAGACCCAACTCCA
This sequence comes from Balaenoptera acutorostrata, assembly GCF_949987535.1. Taxonomy (NCBI): domain Eukaryota; kingdom Metazoa; phylum Chordata; class Mammalia; order Artiodactyla; family Balaenopteridae; genus Balaenoptera; species Balaenoptera acutorostrata. The sequence goes on from NC_080071.1 coordinate 13,651,034, forward strand.
CTCAATGACCAGCAAGCTCCAGTGCTGGACACGCCATGCCAAACAACTAGAAAGAAAGGAACACAACCCCACCCATTAGCAGAGAGGCTGCCTAAAATCATACTAAGTTCACAGACACCCCAAAACACACCACTGCACGTGTTCCTGCCCGCCAGAAAGACAAGATCCAGCCTCTTCCCCAGAACACAGGCACCAGTCTCCTCCACCAGGAAGTCTACACAACCCACTGAACCAACCTTACCCACTGGGGGCAGACACCAAAAACAATGGGAACTATGAACCTGCAGCCTACAAAAAGGAGACCCCAAACACAGTAGGTTAGGAAAAATGAGAAGACAGAGAAACACACAGCAGATAAAGGAGCAAGGTAAAAACCCACCAGAACAAACAAATGAAGAGGAAATAGGCAGTCTACCTGAAAAAGAATTCAGAGTAATGAGAGTAAAGATGATCCAAAATCTTGGAAACAGAATGGAGAAAATACAAGAAATGTTTAACAAGGACCTAGAAGAATTAAAGAGCAAACAAACAATGATGAACAACACAATAATGAAATTAAAAATACTCTAGAAGGAATCAATAGCAGAATAACTGAGGCAGAAGAACGGATAAGTGACCTGGAAAATAAAATAGTGGAAATAACTACTGCAGAGCAGAATAAAGAAAAAAGAATGAAAAGAATTGAGGACAGGCTCAGAGACCTCGGGGAGAACATTAAACACAACAACATTCGAATTACAGACATCCCAGAAGAGGAGAAAAAGAAAGGGACTGAGAAAATATTTGAAGAGATTATAGTTGAAAACTTCCCTAATATGGGAAAAGAAATAGTCAATCAAGTCCAAGAAGAGCAGAGAGTCCCATAAAGGATAAATCCAAGGAGAAACATGCCAAGACACATATTAGTCAAACTATCAAAAATTTAAAAAAACAAAGAAAAAATATTAAAAGCAGCAAGGGAAAAGAAACAAATAACATACAAGGGAATCCCCATAAGGTTAACAGCTGATCTTTCAGCAGAAACTCTGCAAGCCAGAAGGGAGTGGCAGGACATTTTTAAAGTGATGAAAGGGAAAAACCTACGACCAAGATTACTCTACCTAGCAAGGATCTCATTCACATTCGACGGAGAATTTAAAACCTTTACAGACAAGCAAAAGCTAAGAGAATTCAGCGCCGCCAAACCAGCTTAACCACAAATGCTAAAGGAACTTCACTAGGCAGAAAACACAAGAGAAGGAAAAGACCTAAAATAACAAACCCAAAACAATTAAGAAAATGGGAATAGGAACATACATATCGATAATTACCATAAATGTAAATGGACTAAATGCTCCAACCAAAAGACATAGACTGGCTGAATGGATACAAAAACAAGACCTGCCTATATGCTGTCTACAAGAGACCCACTTCAGACCTAGGGAAACATACAGACTGAAAGTGAGGGGGTGGAAAAAGATATTCCATGCAAATGGAAATCAAAAGAGAGCTGGAGTAGCAATTCTCATATGAGACAAAATAGACTTTAAAATAAAGACTATTACAAGAGACAAAGAAGGACACTACATAATGATCAAGGGATCAATCCAAGAAGAAGATATAACAATCGTAAATATGTATGCACCCAACATAGGAGCATCTCAATACATAAGGCAAATGCTAACAGCCATAAAAGGGGAAATCGACAGTAACACAAACATAGTAGGGGAACTTAACACCCCACTTTTACCAATGGACAGATCATCCAAAATGAAAATAAATAAGGAAACACAAGCTTTAAATGACATATTAAACAAGATGGACTTAATTGATATTTACAGGATATTCCATCCAAAAACAACAGAATGTACTTTCTTCTCAAGGGCTCATGGAACATTCTCCAGGATAGATCATATCTTGGGTCACAAATCAACCCTTGGTAAATTTAAGAAAACTGAAATCATATCAAGTATCTTTTCCAACCACAACACTATGAGACTAGATACAAATTACAGGAAAAAATCTGTAAAAAATACAGACACATGGAGGCTAATCAATACACTACTAAAGAACCAAGAGATCACTGAAGAAATCAAAGAGGAAATTAAAAAATACCTAGAAACAAATGACAATGAAAACACAATGCCCCAAAACCTATGGGATGCAGCAAAAGCAGTTCTGAGAGGGAAGTTTATAGCAATACAATCCTACCTCAAGAAATAAGAACCATCTCAAAAAAAACAACCTAAACTTACAACTAAAGCAATTAGAGAAAGAAGAACAAAAAAACCCCCAAAGTTAGCAGAAGGAAAGAAATCATAAAGATCAGATCAGAAATAAGTGAAAAAGAAATGAAGGAAACAATAGCAAAGATCAATAAAACTAAGAGCTGGTTCTTTGAGAAGATAAACAAAATTGATAAACCATTAGCCAGACTCATCAACAAAAAAAGGGAGAAGACTCAAATCAATGGAATTAGAAACGGAAAAAGAGAAGTAACAACTGACACTGCAGAAATACAAAGGATCATGAGAGATTACTACCAGAAACTCTATGCCAATAAAATGGACCACCTGGAAGAAATGGACAAATTCTTAGAAATGCACAACCTTCTGAGACTGAACCAGGAAGAAATAGAAAATAGAAACAGACCAATCACAAGCACTGAAATTGAGCTTGTGATTAAAAATCTTCCAAGAAAGAAAAGCCCAGGAGCAGATGGCTTCACAAGCAAATTCTATTAAACATTTAGAGAAGGGCTAACACCTATCCTTCTCAAACTCTTCCAAAATAGAGCAGAGGAACACTCCCAAACTCATTCTATGAGGTGACCATCACCCTGATACCAAAACCAGACAAAGATGTCACAAAGAAAGAAAACTACAGGCCAGTATCACTGATGAACATAGATGCAAAAACCCTCAACAAAATGCTAGCACACTGAATCCAACAGCACATTAAAAGGATCATACACCATGATCAAGTGGGGTTTGTTTATCTCAGGAATGCAAAGATTCCTCAATATATGCAAAACAATCAATGTGATAAATCATATTAACAAAATGAAGGAGAAAAACCGTGTGATCATCTCAGTAGATGCAGAAAAAGCTTTTGACAAAATTCAACACCATTTATGATAAAAACCCTCCAAAAAGTAGGCATAGAGGGAAATTACCTCAACATAATAAAGTCCATATATGACAAACCCACAGCCAACATCATTCGCAATGGAGAAAAACTGAAACCATTTCCTCTAAGATCAGGAACAAGACAAGGTTGTTCACTCTCACCACTATTATTCAACATAGTTTTGGAAGTTTTAGCCACAGAAATCAGAGAAGAAAAAGAAATAAAAGGAATCCAAATCGGAAAAGAAGTAAAACTGTCACTGTTTACAGATGACATGATACTATACATAGAAAATCCTAAAGATGCTACCAGAAAACTACTAGAGCTAATCAATGAATTTGGTAAAAGAGCAGGATACAAAATTAATGCACAGAAATCTCTTGCATTCCTAGACACTAATGATGAAAAATCTGAAAGAGAAATTAAGGAAACACTCCCATTTACCACTGCAACACAAAGAATAAAATACCTAGGAATAAACCTACCTAAGGAGACAAAAGACCTGTATGCAGAAAACTATAAGACACTGATGAAAGAAATTAAAGATGATACCAACAGATGAAGAGATATACCATGCTCTTGGACTGGAAGAATCAACATTGTGAAAATGACTATACTACCCAAAGCAATGTACAGATTCAGTGCAATCCCTATCAAACTACCAATGGCATTTTTCACAGAACTAGAACAAAAAATTTCACAATTTGGATGGAAACACAAAAGACCCCGAATAGCCAAAGCAATCTTGAGAAAGAAAAACGGAGCTGGAGGAATCAGGCTCCTGGACTTCACACTACACTACAAAGCTACAGTAATCAAGACAGTATGGTACTTGCACAAAAACAGAAATATAGATCAATAGAACAGGATAGAAAGCCCAGAGATAAACCCATGCACATATGCTCACCTTATCTTTTGATAAAGGAGGCAAGTGTATACAATGGAGAAAAGACAGTCTCTTCAATAAGTGGTGCTGGGAAAACTGGACAGCTACATGGAAAAGAATGAAATTAGAACACTCCCTAACACCATACACAAAAATAAACTCAAAATGGATTAAAGACCTAAATGTAAGGCCAGACACTTTAAAACTCTTAGAGGAGAACATAGGCAGAACACTTTATGACATAAATCACAACAAGATTCTTTTTGTCCCACCTCCTAGAGAAATGGAAATAAAAACAAAAATACATAAATGGGACCTAATGAAACTTAAAAGCTTTTGCACAACAAAGGAAACCATAGACAAGATGAAAAGACAACCCTCAGAATGGGAGAAAATATTTGCAAACAAGCAACTGACAAAGGATTAACCTCCAAAATTTACAAGCAGCTCATGCAACTCTATATCAAAAAAAACAAACAACCTAATCCAAAAACAGGCAGAAGACCTAAAATGACATTTCTCCAAAGAAGATATACAGTTTGCCAACAAACACATAGAAGGACGCTCAACATCATTAATCATTAGAGAAATGCAAATCAAAACTACAATGAGGTATCACCTCACACCAGTCAGAATGGCCATCATCAAAAAATCTACAAATGATAAATGCTGGAGAGGGTGGAGAGAAAAGGGAACCCTCTTGCACTGTTGGTGGGAATGTAAATTTATACAGCTGCTATGGAGAATCGTATGGAGGGTCCTTAAAAAAGTAAAAATAGAACTACCATGTGACCCAGCAATCCCACTACTGGGCATATACCCTGAGAAAACCATAATTCAAAAAGAGTCATGTACCACAATGTTCATTGCAGCTCTATTTACAATAGCCAGGACATGGAAGCAACCTAATTGTCCATTGACAGATGAATGGATAAAGAAGATGTGGCACATATATACAATGGAATATTACTCAGCCATAAAAAGAAACAAAATTGAGTTATTTGTAGTGAGGTGGATGGACCTAGAGTCTGTCATACAGTGTGAAGTGAGAACGAGAAAAACAAATCCCGTATGCTAACACTTATATATGGAATCTAAAAAAAAAAAAAAAAGTTTCTGAAGAACCTACGGGCAGGACAGGAATAAAGATGCAGACGTAGAGAATGGACTTGAGGACATGGGGAGTGGGAAGGGTAAGCTGGGACGAAGTGAGAGAGTAGCATGGACATATATACACTACCAAATGTAAAACAGATAGCTAGTGGAAAGCAGCCGCATAGCACAAGGAGATCAGCTCCGCGCTTCGTGACCACCTAGAGGGGTGGGATAGGAAGGGTGGGAGGGAGATCCAAGAGGGAGGGGATATGTGGATATATGTATACCTATAGCTGATTCACTTTGTTATACAGCAGAAACTAATACAACATTGTAAAACAATTATACTCCAATAAAGATATTTTTCAAAAAAAAAAGAAAACTAAACACAGAGAATTCATTCTGTCTGATTTCAAGATTTATATAAAACTGCAATATCAAGAGAGTACAGTATTGACGTAAGGATAGTATCAATGGAGAAGAACAGAGAGTCCAGAAATAGACCCACACGTTTGTGCCCAGTTGATTTTCAACAAAGTTGTCAAGGTAATTCAAAAGCAGTGTACACTTTTTTCAAAAAATACTGGACAATTGGACATCCATATGTAAAACTGAAACAATATCAAACAGAATCTGAACCTTTATTCCATTATCTTGAACCATATAAAATTAGCTAAAAATTCTAAAAGTTCTGTGAAAAATCAAAGGAAGAAATCTTTGTAAGCCTGGATTAGGTAAATATTTCTTGGATATGACTAAAAGCACAAACCATAAAACAAAATATTGGTAAATTGACAAAATTAACAATTTCTGTTCTTTGCAAGACAGTAAGAAAATGAAAAAAAACACACAGATGGGAATAAATATTTGCAAAATATATCTTATAAAGGACTTAGAATATATATGCAAAATCTCTTAAAATTCAATAATAAGATAAGAAACAATCCAGTTGAAAATAGCCAAATGGTTTGAATAGACATTGCACCAAAGAAGATATACTAATTGCAAATGATTACAAATAAGTACGTGGGGGTAATCACTCAACATCATTATTTATTAGGAAAATGCAAATTAAAAACTCGTATCTACTAGAATGATTAAAATGATAAAGGCTAAAAATGCTAAGTGTTAGTGACAATGCAGAGCTGCAGAGCAGCTAGAACCTTCATGTGTTGCTGGTAGAAACACAAAATGGTACAGCTATTTTAGAAGAGAGTTGACATTTTCGTATAAAGTTAAACCCATGCTCATTATTTTGTGATAGTCTTGCTGAAGGCAGGATCAATCCCCCCTTCCCAAAACTGGTTCAGATATCAAAACAATTGATGCCACATATGCATCGAGAGAATATGAAAAAGTTTATTATTCACATAATGAGGCTTTCTGGGGAGAGCAATGGAAGCACCCAAGCCAGTTCAAAATGACTTGAACAAAGGAAGGAGTGATGACTTTGTTTTTTATTGTGGTTAGGACCAAGGTGAAGGTTACAGAATAGTTTGAACTTCTCCATTGGCACTAAGAGAGGGAGCACATGGGCTTTTTTATGGCTTGCCCAGATGTGGAAAAGATAGAAAGGGAGAAGGATGGGGCTTGAAAGTTATCTGTGGCCAAACATCAAAAATGGAGTTAGACACTTTATTACACTTGCCATATAACCCAGCCGTTCCACTCCTAGATATTTACCCAAGAGAAATGATAACATATAGCTACAAAACCCGCATGCAAATGTTTATCACCCCAAACTGTAAACAATCCCAAAAGTCCATCAACTGGTGAATCAGTAAACAAATTGTAGTACATGGATATAATGGAATAATACTTGGTAATAAAAAGGAATAATGTATACGTGCATGCAACAGCAGGAAGAATCTCAAAAGCACTGCGCTGACAGAAGCCAGATACAAAAGACTACATACTCTATGGTGACATTTATATGACAATCTGAAGAAGACAAAATTATAAAGACAGAGATCAGACAAGTAGTTGCCAGGGGCTGGAGGTTGGTAGAGAGAACTGATTTCAAAGCACAAGAGAACTTTTTGAGATATATCTTAAGTACATGGCTTTATATTTTTCAAAACTCAATAAACTATACTTATGGAGGGTGAAATTCTTGGTATGAAAATTATACAACCATAAACTTGAGATAAAAATAAACTTTTAGAAGATAGAGCTAATATTACTACTATCTTTAATTTCTACATAAGTAAACCGAGGCTAAAAACATTTAAATGGTGTGCTAAAAACCACCCAGGGGGAAAGTGGCAAAGGCAAGGCAGGGCTTGATTCCACTGAACCCGCATTTCAAGCTTCTTCATGATATTAATTTTTTTTTACCTAATACAAGCAGTTTTATGACTTTTTCTTATCAACAATGTAACATAAAGAGGATTTAGATTTGTATTGTGTCATTCCAAGGGGTCATATCAGGTCCATTAGGCCAACAGGTGAAAGTTATTGCAAATCAGATTTTTAGTTCAACATAAAAAAAAAACCTACTTGAACAATGAGGCCTTCCTGAAAATGGGTTCCTTGTTTTTAGAGTCCAGGTAAAAGCCAAAAGGCCAGGAAAGTAGAGCACGGGAGGTGTTTGAGGAATTTAAAGAAAAGTGTGCTATTGCAGTTGCTGGCTTCTAAATGTCCAGTCATCACTCCTGCTCTGTAAAGACCTGTGTTGCATCTAATAACGTGAAGTAAGTCCTAAGGCTTGTGAGTGTTAAAAAGATGAAAAACATATAACTGCTAACCTGAAGATGCATATGGTAAAATATTAGTCTATTCCTACAGAAAGGTATTACATATGTGATATGTTCTAAAAGCAAATACACAACATAACAGAGTTAAATATACTTATTTAGAAATCCCACATAAGGTAAAATAAAGATTATTATCTTCTCAAGCAAAAAGGCAAAACACTTTGTGCAAATTGTGATACACATTAAGAAAAATCTACAAATAATGTCTACTGATTAAAATTAAGCTAATTTAATTAGAGACAGAATGTAATTCTTTTTCTTACCATTTATGGATTTAAATGTAAACTGTTATGTTAGGGTGGTGGGATTAGGTGATATGAGACTATTTGGTAGCGATTGTAAAGTATTTTAATTTTAAAGCCTTAAGGATAAAGAAATGCAGCTAATTGCTGTGTGCACAAGAATAGCGTAAACATCTACTGGGCTGGGACTCAGTTAGAGCCCCTGAACTCAAAGGCAGAATTTAGCCCAGATCATTTGAAAATAACAGCATCCTCCCTTATAATTATGAGATCAATGACTGACAAGATAACTAGTATGTCTGGTAATCAAGGTAACAGCTTTTGCAGATCTAATTAGAGTATATTCTATTATTTGGAATACATGCCAAAGGTGTTAAACTAATCTTATGTTCTTAAAGAGGATGGCTAAATCTTAGGAAACTAACATGTATAAGCTGTATTCCTCACTTCATAAACAGTAGGAGGCAATGAATAAATCAATACTAATTATAATTATAGCTTTAGAGCACAGTTAGGACAAAGCAGCTATCTTTTCAGGAAGAACATCAGTTTGAGTACCTAAAACCCAATCAAATCTCTGACTTGTACTAACTGTCCTTTCAATGTAACTTTGTGATGAGTATTGGAGACAAGCTCAGGATATTTACAAGTTAGTCTGTCACCAACCAAAATGTCTATTTGTGGCAGCTTGGTCTCAAAATCACATAAGCCTGGCTTGATATACTTGCTATGATACATAGACCTTTGCCAGCTTTTATGGTGGGCATCAGTTGCTTTTGCCTCTACACCTTTTACTGGGTCACAGTGCCTTCATTTTCCTTTGAAAAGTCCTCTCACCCTGATAGCATGCAAGCTTGGTGAGTCTGTAAAATACATATTCCAATCTTCTCTGCCAGACACTGGGTTCAAAGCTAGAATGGTCAATACCTGTAAGCCATCCTCTGCAAGGCAGTGACAGATCCATGGATGGGAATGTGAGCCAGGCAAGGTCAAGAAAAGGACTCTTCATGGTTGATGTAATTGCTAAGTCAATGGTGGCCATCTTTTGCTATTGAGCCAGAATGCACATGAGAATTAAGCCACTAAAAGAAAGGAGAGCTGAGGGTGTATATCGAGAGAAATACAGAGAGCTCTTATAACACTGTTTAAGTCTCTGAATCCAAGTATACCTGAAAGCCAGATTCACCCACTGAAATGTCTAGCAATAAAATAAAAATATTTTCTGTTTGCTTAAATAAGCAATAAAAGAATTTTGACCGACACAACCTACCTAATATTTCTATGCCTTGGTGTCCTAATTTGTAAAATTGAACATAAAAGTTACTGTTTTATAAAATTATTTTAACTCTGACAATTGTTGCTTGACTCCATTTAATATCTGTAATGGCTCTCTGTGAAGTAGGTGTCAATTTTATCTCCATTTTACTGATGAGGAAATTGATGCCTAGATGTTAGGGAATTTGCCAGAAGTAGTGTATTAGGGTAATCAGCATTCATTGATGTAAAAATAATCTCAAAACTTCAGTGGCTTTATACAAAGTCTAGTTCTAATACAAAGTCTAGTTTTAATACAAAGTTAAAGCAGCTCTCCCGGGCAGCATTCTCCTAAGTGCTTTGCAGGGATCCAAGCTCCCACCTTACTGGGGCTCTGCTTTTCTGTACCTTCTATTTCACACTAGTGTCATCCAGCCAGCAGGTAGAGACGGTTGAGGGGTATAGAACATGGGTAAGGCACACGAGATATACAACTACTCCAACTCAGAAGTGATACATATAATTCCTGCTAATATTCTATTGGCTAAAATTATTCACAGGATACCATCTACTTGTAAGGAGTCTGTTTGCCCAAAATGAAACTTACATGTAGTATTGTCTGTACCGTACTTAACACTGGTTAACATGCGTGGCGCCTGGATTTCAACCCAATCAAGCTGACTATTTAGTTCAGGCCCTTAAGCGCTATGCTATGTTATAGTAACCTGTTGTCAGCACTTACTGAATGTGTGTGACAGTGCTAGGCATGTGGTAGGTGTTTAATAAATGTAAGGTTTTTTCTGAGGAAGAAAGAGAGAGAGAGAGAGAGAGAACAAGAGATAAAAGGAAGGGAGGAAGAAGGGAGGAAGAAAGGAAGGGAAAGGAAATAACTGGTTAGGAACAATTAAATTATTTTGTGTTTCTTTTCTCTCTAAAAATCCTTAATTTGATAAATAGGGACGGAGAGCAAACAAGGAACCATATTTTTTTAAATTATAATACTTCAGAAAAAGGACAATGACAGCAAAAGTGAAACACCAGGAAGGGTTAAATGCAGACTGGCCCGTCTCCTAAGTGAACCCATCCAAGTAACAACTCACAAGGCAGAATCCACTGTGATAGCGTTTTGAGTGCCAATGGTACATTTTGGTAGTCCTTGAGTTTTTGTATTTGCATGTATAATACAAATTATAAGCCTCAAGTCTTCTTGTATTTTTGCCTGAAATTAGCTCCCTTTGAATTTTTTTCCCAGCTATTTATTAGAGGTTTGAAGGTACTGTGTGCCTCTCCTCTCATGAGTCCATCAGATTTTTCCATCCAGCCTTCTTAACTTGCCACTTCCTTGCCTCAGGTGACCCTCATGAGCTCTCTGCTGGGCTCCATGCTACTTGATGGGCATAACTAGTGGGCAATATTGAAAATAGATAAAAAGATAGAAAACAATGCAATCCTATTATCAATTTCTCCAAATATGTACTATTCCTCTCCTAAAATCCCCTCAGCATAGGAGAGACTGTGCTATACCTTTCAACAAGACTTTATGGAAGATTCAAGGATAATAAATTAGCCTAAAACTCCTGTTAGACTCAGATTCATTCTAGAGACTCTTCCTGGCCAGTTCTTCCTTTGCTTTCAGCCTGATATCATGTGCCAAAGAGCCACTGATGACTTCCATCACCCATACCCTCACCCTCCATCAGCAGAAATGTTCTAGGCATCTCAGGGCTTCAGATCTGGGCCAATCTGCCTCCAAGCCTCTAAAAGAATATAAATGATTTTTCCCCCTTCAGCACAAGGCCAACATGGAGGTCTTTATTCCCTGATCCCAAACTAACAACCATTCCCTTCAAGGAAAACTCCTCCGCTCATATATGTGTGGGTTTTGACCTATGGCTCAAACAACACAATTATACAGTAGTCTGAAATCAGAACATTTCCATTTGTTGATGCCATATTTTTTTTAAAAAGGAAGACTACACATGAGATACAACAGTTTGATCCATGGAAGGCTGCAACAAGCTTGCTTGAAAGCCACAGATATATATTTTGGCCAAAAGGTAAAAATACTAATTTCCTGAAATGAATAACCTGTGTTTAATAGATTATGCCAACTCAGTGGTAACTAACCAGAGTCCCTGAACCTTAAGATAGAGCTTGGCCTTCCCAAGATACTTACTTAAGACTCTTTAATGTACGAATGATGAATAAATGAGCATAGCTAATGGTAAGGTAAATATCTGTGGAGATCACAAATTCAGAGTAATATGCAGTCCCAGTCCATGAAAAACCTCCTAGTTATTTTTTTCTGAATAGGAAGCTTGGTTTATTGACACCCATCTCCTAAAGATGTTACTGAAGATTATCAACAATTAATCATAAGTGTTAGTGCACTAGACATACAAATTACCATTACCTAAAGAGAAAATGTGATAACCTACATGAAACGGGCCAATTCCTTGGAAGACACAGTCTGCCAAAACTCACACAAGAAGATACAGACAGTGTGAACAGGTCTATATCTATTAAAGAAACTGAATCAATAATAACCTTCTAAAATAGAAAGCATCATTCCAAAATGGGTTCACAGGTGAATTCTACCAAACATTTAAGGAAGAAACTATACCAACTCTCTACAACTTCTTTGAACTGATAGAAGCAGAGGGAATACTTCCTAACTTATTCTATGAGGTCAGAATTACCTTAATACCAAAACCAAAGAAATTACAAGAAAAGAAAACTACAGACCGATATCTCTCATGAAAATAGATGTAAAAATTCTCAACAAAATATTACCAAATTGAATCCAACAATGTATAAAAAGAATTATACACCATGACTAAGTGGCATTTGTCCAGGTATGCAGGTTGGTACAATGTTTGAAAATCAACTAATGTAATTCCTTATATCAACAGGCAAAGAAGAAAAATGAAATGATCACATCAATAGGTGCAGAAAAAACATTTGACAAAATCCAAATGATTTTATCCTGTCATGATAAAAATACTCAAAAAACTAGGAGGAAAACTTCCTGAACTTGATAAAGAACTTCTACAAAAAACCTACAGCTAACATCATATTTAACAGTGAGAATCTAGAAGTTCTCCCTCTGAGATCAGGATGAAGGCAAAGATGTTTTCTCATACCACTCCCTTTTAACGTTATATTGGAACTCCTAGCTACTGAAATATAACAAGAAAAGCAAATAAAAAGGTGTACATATTGGGAAGGAAGAAATAAAACTGTCTTTGCTCACAGATGATATGATTGTCTACGTAGAAAATCCAAAAGAATCAACAACAACAACAATAAGCCTCCTGGAACTAATAAGAAATTATACCAAGGCTGCAGGATACAAAGTTAATATACAAAAGCAAATTGCTTTCCTATATACCGGCAATGAACAAGTGGAATTTAAAATTCAAAACACAATATCATTCACATTAGCACCCCTAAATGTAAAACACAAAACTATAAAACTCCTAGACATCAGAACCAAGATGGCGGAGTAGAAGGACGTGCTCTCACTCCCTCTTGCGAGAGCACCAGAATCACAACTGGCTGCTGGACAATCATTGACAGGAAGACCCTGGACTTCACCAAGGAGGACACCCCACGTCCAAGGACAGAGGAGAAGCCACAGTGAGACGGTAGGAGGGGCTCAATCAGAGTAAAATCAAATCCCATAACTGCTGGGTGGGTGACTCACAGACTGGCGAACACTTATACCACAGAAGTCCACCCACTGGAGTGAAGGTTCTGAGCCCCACCTCAGGCTTCCCAACCTGGGGGTCCGGCAAAGGGAGGAGGAATTCCTAGAGAATCAGACTTTGAAGTCTAGTGGGAATTGATTGCAGGACTGTGACAGGACTGGGGGAAACAGAGACCCCACTCTTGGAGGGCACACACAAAGTAATGTGTGCATCGGGACCCAGGGGAAGGAGCAGTGACCCTGGGGGAGACTGAACCAGACGTACCTGCTGGTGTTGGGGGGTCTCCTGCAGAGGCGAGTGGTGGCTCTGTTTCACCGTGGGGATAAGGACACTGGCAGCAGAGGTCCTGGGAAGTTCTCCTTGGCGTGAGCCCTCCCAGAGTCTGCCATTAACCCCACCAAAGAGCACGGGTAGGCTCCAGTGTTGGGTTGCCTCAGGCAAAACAACCAACAGGGAGGGAACCCAGCCCCACCCATCAACAGTCAAGTGGATTAAGGTTTTACTGGGCTCTGATCGCCACAGCAACAGGGAGGGAACCCAGCCCCACCCATCAACAGTCAAGTGGATTAAGGTTTTACTGAGCTCTGACCGCCACAGCAACAGTCAGCTCTACCCACCACCAGAGCCTCCCATCAAGCCTCTTAGATAGCCTCAACCACCAGAGGGCAGACAACAGAAGCAAGAAAAACTACAATCCTGCAGCCTGTGGACCAAAAACCACAGTTACAGAAAGACAGAGAAGATGAAAAGGCAGAGGGCTATGTACCAGATGAAGGAACAAGAAAAAACCCCAGAAAAACAACTAAATGAAGTGGAGATAGGCAACCTTCCAGAAAAAGAATTCAGAATAATGATAGTGAAGATGATCCAGGACCTCGGAATAAGAATGGAGGCAAAGATTGAGAAGATGCAAGAAATGATTAACAAAGACCTAGAAGAATTAAAGAACAAACAAACAGAGATGACCAATACAATAACTGAAATGAAAACTACACTAGAAGGAATCAATAGCAGAATAACTGAGGCAGAAGAACGGATAAGTGACCTGGAAGACAGAATGGTGGAATTCACTGCTGCGGAACAGACTAAAGAAAAAAGAATAAAAAGAAATGAAGACAGCCTAAGAGACCTCTGGGACAACATTAAACGCAACAACATTCGCATTATAGGGGTCCCAGAAGGAGAAGAGAGAGAGAAAGGACCAGAGAAAATATTTGAAGAGATTATAATCGAAAACTTCCCTAACATGGGAAAGGAAATAGCCACCCAAGTCCAGGAAGCGCAGAGAGTCCCATACAGAATAAACCCAAGGAGAAACACGCCGAGACACATAGTAATCAAAGTGGCAAAAATTAAAGACAAAGAAAAATTATTGAAAGCAGCAAGGGAAAAACGACAAATAACATACAAGGGAACCCCCATAAGGTTAACAGCTGATTTCTCAGCAGAAACTCTGCAAGCCAGAAGGGAGTGGCATGAAATACTTAAAGTGATGAAAGGGAAGAACCTACAACCAAGATTACTCTACCCAGCAAGGATCTCATTTAGATTTGATGGAGAAATCAAAAGCTTTACAGACAAGCAAAAGCTAAGAGAATTCAGCACCACCAAACCAGCTCTACAACAAATGCTAAAGGAACTTCTCTAAGTGGGAAACACAAGAGAAGAAAAGGACCTACAAAAACAAACCCAAAACAATTAAGAAAATGGTCATAGGAACATACATATCGATAATTACCTTAAACGTGAATGGATTAAATGCCCCAACCAAAAGACATAGACTGGCTGAATGGATACAAAAACAAGACCCATATATATGCTGTCTACAAGAGACCCACTTCAGACCTAGGGACACATACAGACTGAAAGTGAGGGGATGGAAAAAGATATTCCATGCAAATGGAAATCAAAAGAAAGCTGGAGTAGCTATACTCATATCAGATAAAATAGACTTTAAAATAAAGAATGTTACAAGAGACAAGGAAGGACACTACATAATGATCCAGGGATCAATCCAAGAAGAAGATATAACAATTATAAATATATATGCACCCAACATAGGAGCACCTCAATACATAAGGCAACTGCTAACAGCTATAAAAGAGGAAATCGACAGTAACACAATAATAGTGGGGGACTTTAACACCTCACTTACGCCAATGGACAGATCATCCAAAATGAAAATAAATAAGGAAACAGAAGCTTTAAATGACACAATAGACCAGATAGATTTAATTGATATATATAGGACATTCCATCCAAAAACGGCAGATTACACGTTCTTCTCAAGTGCACACGGAACATTCTCCAGGATAGATCACATCTTGGGTCACAAATCAAGCCTCAGTAAATTTAAGAAAATTGAAATCATATCAAGCATCTTTTCTGACCACAACGCTATGAGATTAGAAATGAATTACAGGGAAAAAAACGTAAAAAAGACAAACACATGGAGGCTAAACAATACGTTACTAAATAACCAAGAGATCACTGAAGAAATCAAACAGGAAATAAAAAAATACCTAGAGACAAATGACAATGAAAACACGACGACCCAAAACCTATGGGATGCAGCAAAAGCGGTTCTAAGAGGGAAGTTTATAGCTATACAAGCCTACCTAAAGAAACAAGAAAAATCTCAAGTAAACAATCTAACTTTACACCTAAAGAAACTAGAGAAAGAAGAACAAACAAAACCCAAAGTTAGCAGAAGGAAAGAAATCATAAAGATCAGAGCAGAAATAAATGAAATAGAAACAAAGAAAACAATAGCAAAGATCAATAAAACTAAAAGTTGGTTCTTTGAGAAGATAAACAAAATTGATAAGCCATTAGCCAGACTCATCAAGAAAAAGAGGGAGAGGACTCAAATCAATAAAATCAGAAATGAAAAAGGAGAAGTTACAACAGACACCGCAGAAATACAAAACATCCTAAGAGACTACTACAAGCAACTTTATGCCAATAAAATGGACAACCTGGAAGAAATGGACAAATTCTTAGAAAGGTATAACCTTCCAAGACTGAACCAGGAAGAAACAGAAAATATCAACAGACCAATCACAAGTAATGAAATTGAAACTGTGATTAAAAATCTTCCAACAAACAAAAGTCCAGGACCAGATGGCTTCACAGGTGAATTCTATCAAACATTTAGAGAAGAGCTAACACCCATCCTTCTCAAACTCTTCCAAAAAATTGCAGAGGAAGGAACTCTCCCAAACTCATTCTATGAGGCCACCATCACCCTGATACCAAAACCAGACAAAGACACTACAAAAAAAGAAAATTACAGACCAATATCACTGATGAATATAGATGCAAAAATCCTCAACAAAATACTAGCAAACAGAATCCAACAACACATTAAAAGGATCATACACCACGATCAAGTGGGATTTATCCCAGGGATGCAAGGATTCTTCAATATACGCAAATCAATCAATGTGATACACCATATTAACAAATTGAAGAAGAAAAACCATATGATCATCTCAATAGATGCAGAAAAAGCTTTTGACAAAATTCAACACCCATTTATGATAAAAACTCTCCAGAAAGTGGGCATAGAGGGAACCTACCTCAACATAATAAAGGCCATATATGACAAACCCACAGCAAACATCATTCTCAATGGTGAAAAACTGAAAGCATTTCCTCTAAGATCAGGAACGAGACAAGGATGTCCACTCTCACCACTATTATTCAACATAGTTCTGGAAGTCCTAGCCACGGCAATCAGAGAAGAAAAAGAAATAAAAGGAATACAAATTGGAAAAGAAGAAGTAAAACTGTCACTGTTTGCGGATGACATGATACTATACATAGAGAATCCTAAAACTGCCACCAGAAAACTGCTAGAGCTAATTAATGAATATGGTAAAGTTGCAGGTTACAAAATTAATGCACAGAAATCTCTTGCATTCCTATACACTAATGATGAAAAATCTGAAAGAGAAATTATGGAAACACTCCCATTTACCATTGCAACAAAAAGAATAAAATACCTAGGAATAAACCTACCTAGGGAGACAAAAGACCTGTATGCAGAAAACTATAAGGCACTGATGAAAGAAATTAAAGATGATACCAACAGATGGAGAGATATACCATGTTCTTGGATTGGAAGAATCAACATTGTGAAAATGAGTATACTACCCAAAGCAATCTACAGATTCAATGCAATCCCTATCAAATTACCAATGGCATTTTTTACGGAGCTAGAACAAATCATCTTAAAATTTGTATGGAGACACAAAAGACCCCGAATAGCCAAAGCAGTCTTGAGGCAAAAAAATGGAGCTGGAGGAATCAGACTCCCTGACTTCAGACTATACTACAAAGCTACAGTAATCAAGACAATATGGTACTGGCACAAAAACAGAAACATAGATCAATGGAACAAGATCGAAAGCCCAGAGATTAACCCACGCACCTATGGTCAACTAATCTATGACAAAGGAGGCAAAGATATACAATGGAGAAAAGACAGTCTCTTCAATAAGTGGTGCTGGGAAAACTGGACAGCCACATGTAAAAGAATGAAATTAGAATACTCCCTAACACCATACACAAAAATAAACTCAAAATGGATTAGAGACCTAAATATAAGACTGGACACTATAAAACTCTTAGAGGAAAACATAGGAAGAACACTCTTTGACATCAATCACAGCAAGATCTTTTTCGATCCACCTCCTAGAGTAATGGAAATAAAAACAAAAATAAACAAGTGGGACCTAATGAAACTTCAAAGCTTTTGCACAGCAAAGGAAACCATAAACAAGACGAAAAGACAACCCTCAGAATGGGAGAAAATATTTGCAAATGAATCAACGGACAAAGGATTAATCTCCAAAATATATAAACAGCTCATTCAGCTCAATATCAAAGAAACAAACACCCCAATCCAAAAATGGGCAGAAGACCTAAATAGACATTTCTCCAAAGAAGACATACAGACGGCCACGAAGCACATGAAAAGATGCTCAACATCACTAATTATTAGAGAAATGCAAATCAAAACTACAATGAGGTATCACCTCACTCCTGTTAGAATGGGCATCATCAGAAAATCTACAAACAACAAATGCTGGAGAGGGTGTGGAGAAAAGGGAACCCTCTTGCACTGTTGGTGGGAATGTAAATTGATACAGCCACTATGGAGAACAATATGGAGGTTCCTTAAAAAACTAAAAATAGAATTACCATATGACCCAGCAATCCCACTACTGGGCATATACCCAGAGAAAACCGTAATTCAAAAAGACACGTGCACCCGAATGTTCATTGCAGCACTATTTACAATAGCCAGGTCATGGAAGCAACCTAAATGCCCATCAACAGACGAATGGATAAAGAAGTTGTGGTACATATATACGATGGAATATTATTCAGCCATAAAAAGGAACGAAATTGAGTCATTTGTTGAGAAGTGGATGGATCTAGAGACTGTCATACAGAGTGAAGTAAGTCAGAAAGAGAAAAACAAATATCGTATGTTAATGCATGTATGTGGAACGTAGAAAAATGGTACAGATGAGCCAGTTTGCAGGGCAGAAGTTGAGACACAGATGTAGAGAATGGACATATGGACACCAAGGGGGGAAAACTGTGATGAGGTGGGGATGGTGATGTGCTGAATTGGGCGATTGGGATTGACATGTATACATTGATGTGTATAAAACTGATGCCTAATAAGAACCTGCAGTATAAAAAAACAAACAAAACAACTAATACTAAACTTTCATTGGGTTATTTGTATGGAAATATGTTAATATAAATGTTTCAGACATTACATGAAATTTCTAAAAATCTTATATTTGTATTTGTATGGAAATATGTATGGAAATATGTTAATATAAATGTTTCAGACAGTACATGAAATTTCTAAAAATCTTATATTTGTATTTGTATGGAAATATGTATGGAAATATGTTAATATAAATGTTTCAGACAGTACATGAAATTTCTAAAAATCTTATATTTGTATTTGTATGGAAATATGTATGGAGATATGTTAATATAAATGTTTCAGACATTACATGAAATTTCTAAAAATCTTATATTTGTATTTGTATGGAAATATGTATGGAAATATGTTAATATAAATGTTTCAGACATTACATGAAATTTCTAAAAATCTTATATTTGTATTTGTATGGAAATATGTATGGAAATATGTTAATATAAATGTTTCAGACATTACATGAAATTTCTAAAAATCTTATATTTGTATTTGTATGGAAATATGTATGGAAATATGTTAATATAAATGTTTCAGACATTACATGAAATTTCTAAAAATCTTATATTTGTATTTGTATGGAAATATGTATGGAAATATGTTAATATAAATGTTTCAGACATTACATGAAATTTCTAAAAATCTTATATTTGTATTTGTATGGAAATATGTATGGAAATATGTTAATATAAATGTTTCAGACATTACAGGAAACGTCTAAAAATCTTATATGTTCTGGTATAATGTTATAAGTAATAATCCTAGTTATTACTTTAAAATGTATATCTCAGAAATAACTAATTTTCTTGTCAACTGCATTATTATGAACTTTCATCAAATGTTTAACCATGGTCATTTTTAAGTCTTTTGTCATTTACAGACAGTTCTGGGTGTACTCTGATGATTTTGCAAATATGTTCCTATAAAAGAGTTTCATCTTCAAGAAATTCATGGAAAAGACTCTGACAAGTACAGGTTTCTGGTAACTGACTGTACTGCTGAACTGAATGAATAAGCATTTTCAGAACTCTAATGAAAAACTGATGAACTCATAAAAGTGCTAACAAAAGATCAAGATGAAAAAAAAGAAATTAATTACATGGGACTGAGTGAACTGATGAGGATGAGTATAATTTTTGTGACTTTCTGTCTGAATTAAAAAAAAAAAAAATCCCACAAGGACTCAGAGGAAAAGAATATACAAATCAATTTTCACTGCAAAGTAAAGGAGCTGTTACAGTGGAGGATTACTGGACTGAATGTCAATGTTATGACATAGTATAAGTGTGTTTCATGTTTGGTAAAAAAAAAAAAAAAAAAAAAAAAGAACACCCTTATACCTTTAAATGTAAAAAAAAAAAAAAAGAAGAGGCAGGTGTTTCTCTGGGTCCCAATCATCTTCACACATTAGCTGCACTGAGATTGATGCTCTGACGCCAGCTTCCCAACCAGTCCTATTGGTGTTATACCTTTTGGCATTGGAGAACATCCGAGACTTCCTTGCCTTGCATGTTTGAACAGCTCTGGTCATGAGATGTTGCTGATAATGAGCAGATTCCAGCCCCTCCTCCACCTCCATCTCATCAAGTAAGTAACCTTTATAGAACACCGCAAGCAGCAGTAACAGGCTATCCAGACTCCAAGAGATTGAGGGAGGACATGAAGAGGCGCAGGTCAGTCATCTAAAGCTGTTTCATGTCAGTGACTCTGCTCAGGTAGGGGAAGCACAAGCAGGCATCTGAGATATTTTGAAATCCTCTGGGGAAACACCAAGGTGGTACGGCCTGACCCTCAATGCTAAAAGGACACTCACTGCTTTCAAATTCTGTGCTTCTGAGGTTACATCTCAGTGTGCTCTGAAAACCTACACACAACAAAAATTTTCACTCAGCTTAGAAACTCATTCCTGCCAGTAGAACTCTCCTATCATATAACAGCAGCTACTTCATTTAGAGATAGAATTATAAAGTTGCTGGAAAAAATGAATAAAGAAAGCAAAGACGACCTGAGGAAACCAGTAGAGAATACTGTTCATTACAGTATGTTTTTCAAAGTGCAGGTTGAGATCCTTTGGGGGCAGCGGGGGGAGAGGTGAAATCAATTTGGTGAAACCAAATACAGGCATACCTTGAAGATATGGCGGGTTTGGTTCCAGACCACTGCAATAGAGTGAATATCGCAATAAAGTGAGTCACACAAAAAAATAAAATAAAAAAATAAAACTCCTAGACAGTAACAGGCAGAGAACAGAGGATTTTTAGGGCAGTAAAAATACTCTGTATGATACTATAATCATGGATACTTGTTATTATACATTTATCCAAATCCATAAAATATGCAATAGCAAGAGTGGATCCTAATGTAAACTCTGAACTTCGGGTGATAATGATGTGTTAATGTAGGTTAGTGTACAATTGTAACAAATGTACCAGTCTAGTTAGGGATGTTGACAATGGGAGAGGCTACGGATGTGTGGAGGCGGGGTGTGTATGAGAACTCTGTACTTTCTGCTCAATTTTGCTATGAACTTAAAACTGCTCTAACCAGCAAGGACCTACTGTATAGCACAGGGAACTATACTCAATATTTTATAATAACCTATAAGGGAAAAGAATCTGAAAAAAAAATAGATATATGTATGTATAACTGAATCACTTTGCTGTACACCTGAAACTAACACAACATTGTAAATCAACTATACTTCAATAAAAAAAACTGCTCTAAAAAGTAAGTTCCATTTTTTTGAAGTGACATGCTCAGAATGCATTTAATTCAAATTTTCTGCAATCCGTGAAATTTTCCCATGCCTCACAGAGAGTTTACTTTTTGGATTCGGGGTAATCCAAAAGTATTTTGGGTAATACTTATTGTATTTTGGTAATAGTGAACGAACAAAGAATAAACATTCACGTAAAAAGACTTCAGAAATTACTATATAATTCCAATAATTCATAAACCCAGTCCAAAAAAATCCTTCTTATATGAGAAAGATTTTATCCTTCACCACAAACCTTATATTCAACTTATTCCAAATAAGATATTCACAACCCTAACCCATGACACTCCTACAAATACACACACACACACACACACACACACAAACACACAAGTTCAACTTGCCAGTGACTACTCCATTTTTGCCATATTTTCCGATCAAAAGCAGCCCGTGAGAAGACAACTCACTAACCAAGAAGAGAAGACATTTCACTGAGCTGAATCCACCATATGAGATGGCTTTCTGCAATGACAAGCAACACTGACTTTCACATAAGCGCTACTTGCCATGAGTAAAAGTCGCTTTCTTTTTTTTTTTTTTTAATATTTATTTATTTATTTATTTTGGCTGTGCAGGGTCTGAGTTGCGGCATGCAGGATCCTTAGTTGCACATGCGGGCATGCAGACTCTTAGTTGTGGCATGTGAACTTTCAGTTGCAGCATGCATGCAGGAATCTAGTTCCCTGACCAGGGATCAAACCCGGGTCCCCTGCACTGGGAGCATAGAGTCTTACTACCTGGACCACCAGGGAAGTCCAAAAGTTGCTTTCTTGACTGATGATGTTTCAAATCTAGAAATATAATCAATTTTGGTCTGTAATTTTATTTACTTGTTATGTCTTTGTCATTAAGATTATGGTATCAAGTTTGTGCTGGTTTCACAAATAAGTTAGAAGTGTTCCCTCCTTCTGCGGTTTGTGAAATAATTTGGGTAAGATTTGTATTATTTCTTCCTTAAATGTTTGATAGAATTCTTGTGAAGGCATCTAGGCCTGGAGGTCTCTTTGGGGGAAAATTTTTAATTATAAATTCAGTTTCTTTAACAAATATAGGGCTATCAACATTTTCTATTTTACTGTGTGTCAGTTATGTAAGTTGTAGTTTTCAAGGAATTTAACCATTGCATAAAGTTGTTCATAATATTTCATTATTAAGCATTACATTCTAATAAGATTTCTCATTTTTGATATGGTTAATTAATTTATCACCCTTCTTCATTCATCTCCTCTTCCTCTCTCTCTTGCTCTCTTATCACCTTTACAAGGATTTGTCAATTTCATTATTCTATTCAAATAATTAACTCAGCTTTATTGATTTTTCTCTTTTGTCTTTTTCTTTCTTTGATTTCCCACTTATCGTCTTTCCCTTTTCTTTACTTATTTGGGTTTAATTTACTCTTTTTTATTAGTTTTGTAACGTGAACTTTTCTTCTTTTCTAATATAGGCCTTTAGAGGTATAAACTTCCCTCAAAACTTTGCTGTAAATGCATCTTACATATTTTGATATTCTGTGCTTTTATTAACATGCAGTTTAAAATATTTTCTAATTTCACTTGTGATTTCCTGATTCATGATATTTCACAGTATGCTACTTATTTCACAGGGTACTACTTGTATCTTATTTAAGGTGATCCTTTGTAGGCAGCACATAGTTGGGTTTTGCTTTTTTTTTAATCCTAATAATCTGTGCCTTTTAAGTTTTTAAACCATCTACATAGAACATAATTATTGTTTTAAATTACTGATTCTTAATTATGATATCTTAAGTTGTGCTTAAGACTACCACTATATTTGTTTTCTATACCTCTTGTCTGTTGTTTCTTTTTCCTCCTTTTACTTCCACTGGATCAACTTTTTATTAATCAGTTTTATCACTTCTATTGGTTCCTTAGCTATGTCTCATTGTCTTAATGTTTTAACAGATACTCTCATGATGGCACTATGCTTCCTTAACTCATAATAATCTACTTAATATTATACCACTTCACGTATAGTGTGAGAAACTTGTAACAGTACACTTCAGTTTACCTCTTTACTGTCCTTTGTGCTGTTGCTGTCATATATAGTACTTGTACATTAATTATATAATCCCAAATTAATTGTAATTATTTTTGCTTTAAATTGTTTGTTAAATATTTAATTAATTTTTTTATTTACCCACATATTTACTATTTCCACCACTCCTTATTCCTTCCTATCAATCCAAATTTCTGGATTTACAGTATGCTTTAGCCTGAAGAACCTCCTTTAGCATGTCTGCTGTGTTGGTCTATTGCCAACAAGTCTCTCAACTTCTGCTTATCTGAAAACATGCCTTCATATTTGAATGATTACTTCAACTATGCACGTAATTATCATGACAGTTCTTTTTCATTAAGTGCTTCAGAAATGGCATTCCATTATCTTCTGGCTTCCATTGTTTTTGATGACAAATCAGGCAAAATCTGTATCATTTCTCCCCTATATGTAATGTGCGCTTATTCTCTTGCTGCTTTCAAAATTTTTATCTTTTGTTTTGGATTTCAGCAGATTGACAGGCATGTGCCTCTGTGTGTATGGTGTGGTAAGGTGTTCATCTTATGAGAAGCATTTACTGAGATTCTGACACCTGTGGGTCAATATTTTCTATTATATTTGAAAAAATTTTGATCATTATTTATTGAAATGTTCTTTACATGACTTTCTTTTTCTTCTGGGACTCCAATTGTTAGTTGGTCTGCTCTTATTGATTTCTTTTTCTTTTGATTTTGGGTCACTTGTTTCTGCTTCTTTGCATGTTTCATATGTTATAATTGAGTTCCAGGCATTGTGCAAAAGAAATAATAGAGGCTGTAGGTAAAATTATTTTTGCTTTGTTTTTTCTTTTTTTTTTAAATTTTAATTTAATTTTATTTTTTTATACAGCAGCTTATTAGTCATCAATTTTATACACATTAGGGTATACACCTAATCCCAATTGCCCAATTCAGCACACCACCATCCCCAACGCCCCACGGCTTTCCCCCCTTGGTGTCCATACATTTGTTCTCAACATCTGTGTCTCAACTTCTGCCCTGCAAATGTTCATCTGTACCATTTTTCTAGGTTACACATACATGCGTTAATATACGATATTTGTTTTTCTCTTTCTGACTTACTTCACTCTGTATGACAGTCTCTAGATCCATCCACGTCTCAACAAATGACTCAATTTCGTTCCTTTTTATGGCTGAGTAATATTCCATTGTATATATGAACCACGACTTCTTTATCCATTCATCTGTTGATGGGCATTTAGGTTGTTTCCATGACCTGGCTATTGTAAATAGTGCTGCAGTGAACATTGGGGTGCATGTGTCTCTTTGAATTACGGTTTTCTCTGGGTATATGCCCAGTAGTGGGATTGCTGGATCATATGTTAATTCTATTTTTAGTTTTTTAAGGAACCTCCATACTGTTCTCCAGAGTGGCTGTATCAATTTACATTCCCACCAACAGTGCAAGAGGGTTCCCTTTTCTCCACACCCTCTCCAGCATTTGGTGTTTGTAGATTTTATGATGATGCCCATTCTAACTGGTGTGAGGTGATACCTCATTGTACTTTTGATTTGCATTTCTCTAATAATTAGTGATGTTGAGCAGCTTTTCATGTCCTTCTTGGCCATCTGTATGTCTTCTTTGGAGAAATGTCTATTTAGGTCTTCTCCCCTTTTTGGATTGGGTTGTTTGTTTCTTTAATATTGACCTGCATGAGCTGTTTATATATATTGGAGATTAATCCTTTGTCTGTTGATTCGTTTGCAAATATTTTCTCCCATTCTGAGGGTTGTCTTTTCGTCTTGTTTATGGTTTCCTTTGCTGTGCAAAAGCTTTGAAGTTTCAGTAGGTCCCATTTGTTTATTTTTGTTTTTATTTCCATTACTCTAGGAGGTGGATCAAAAAAGATCTTGCTGTGATTTATGTCAAAGAGGGTTCTTCCTATGTTTTCTTCTAAGAGTTTGATAGTGTCCGGTCTTACATTTAGGTCTCCAATCCATTTTGAGTTTATTTTTGTGTATGGTGTTAGGGAGTGTTCTAATTTCATTCTTTTACATGTAGCTATCCAGTTTTCCCAGCACCACTTATTGAACAGACTGTCTTTTCTCCATTGTATATCCTTGCCTCCTTTGTCATAGCTTAGTTGACCATAGCTGCGTGGGTTTATCTCTGGGCTTTGTATCTTGTTCCATTGATCTATGTTTCTGTTTTTGTGCCAGTACCATATTGTCTTGATTACTGTAGCTTTGTAGTATAGTCTGAAGTCAGGGAGTCTGATTACTCCAGCTCCGTTTTCTTCCCTCAAGGCTGCTTTTGCTATTCGGGGTCTTTTGTGTCTCCGTACAAATTTTAAGATTATTTGTTCGAGTTCCATAAAAAATGCCATTGGTAATTTGATAGGGATTCCATTGAATCTGTAGACTGCTTTGGGTAGTATAGTCATTTTCACAATATTGATTCTTCCAATCCAAGAACATGGTATATCTCTCCATCTGTTGGTATCATCTTTAATTTCTTTCATCAGTGTCTTATAGTTTTCTGCATACAAGTCTTTTGTCTCCCTAGGTAGGTTTATTCCTAGGTATTTTATTCTTTTTGTTGCAATGGTAAATGGGAGTGTTTCCTTAATTTCTCTTTCAGATTTTTCATCAGTAGTGTCTAGGAATGCAAGAGATTTCTGTGCATTAATTTTGTATCCTGCTCTTTTACCAAATTCACTGATTAGCTCTAGTAGTTTTCTGGTGGCATTTTTAGGATTGTCTATGTATAGTATCATGTCATTTGCAAACAGTGACAGTTTTACTTCTTCTTTTCCAATTTGTATTCCTTTTATTTCTTTTGCTTCTCTGATTGTCATGGCTAGGACTTCCAAAACTATGTTGAATAATAGTGGTGATAGTGGACAACCTTGTCTTGTTCCTGATCTTAGAGGAAATGCTTTCAGTTTTTCACCATTGACAATGATGTTTGTTGTGGATTTGTCATATATGGTCTTTATTATGTTGAGGTAGGTTCCCTCTATGCCCACTTTCTGGAGAGTTTTTAACATAAATGGGTGTTGAATTTTGTCAAAAACTTTTTCTGCATCTATTGAGATGATCATATGGATTTTATTCTTCAATTTGTTAATATGGTGTATTACATTGATTTGCATATATTGAAGAATCCATGCATCCCTGGGATAAACCCCACTTGATTATGGTGTATGATCCTTTTAATGTGTTGTTGGATTCTGTTTGCTAGTATTTTGTTGAGGATTTTTGCATCTATATTCATCAGTGATAGTGGTCTATAATTTTCTTTTTTTGTAGTATCTTTGTCTGGTTTTGGTTATCAGGGTGATGGTGGCCTCATAGAATGAGTTTGGGAGTGTTCCTTCCTCCACAATTTTTTGGAAGAGTTTGAGAAGGATGGGTGTTAGCTCTTCTCTAAATGTTTGATAGAATTCACCTGTGAAGCCATCTGGTCCTGGAATTTT
Source organism: Balaenoptera acutorostrata (assembly GCF_949987535.1). Lineage (NCBI taxonomy): Eukaryota > Metazoa > Chordata > Mammalia > Artiodactyla > Balaenopteridae > Balaenoptera > Balaenoptera acutorostrata. The sequence continues at coordinate 13,678,101 of NC_080071.1, forward strand.
GTTTGTTGGAAGATTTTTAATCACAGTTTCAATTTCATTACTTGTGATTGGTCTGTTCATATTTTCTATTTCTTCCTGGTTCAGTCTTGGAAGGTTATACCTTTCTAAGAATTTGTCCATTTCTTCCAGCTTGTGCATTTTATTGGCATAGAGTTGCTTGTAGCAGTCTCTTAGGATGCTTTGTATTTCTGAGGTGTCTGTTGTAACTTCTCCTTTTTCATTTCTAATTTTATTGATTTGAGTCTTCTCCCTCTTTTTCTTGATGAGTTTGGCTAATGGTTTATCAATTTTGTTTATCTCTTCAAAGAACAAGCTTTTAGTTTTACTAATCTTTGCTATTGTTGTCTTTGTTTCTATTTTATTTATTTCTCCTCTGATCTTTATGATTTCTTTCCTTCACAAACTTTGGGTTTTGTTTGTTCTTCTTTCTCTAGTTCCTTTAGGTGTAAGGTTAGATTGTTGATTTGAGATTTTTCTTGTTTCTTGAGGTAGGCTTGTATAGCTATAAACTTCCCTCTTAGAACTGTTTTTGCTGCATCCCATAGGTTTTGAATCGTCGTGTTTTAATTGTCATTTGTCTCTAGGTATTTTTTGATTTCCTCTTTGATTTCTTCAGTGATCTCTTGGTTATTTAGTATATTGTTTAGCCTCCATGTGTTTGTGTTTTTTACGTTTTTTTCCCTGTAACTCATTTCTAATCTCATAGTGTTGTGGTCAGAAAAGATGCTTGATATGATTTCAATTTCCTTAAACTTACTGAGGCTTGATTTGTGACACAAGATGTGATCTATCCTGGAGAATGCTCCATGCGCACTTGAGAAGAAAGTGTAATCTGCTGTTTTTGGATGGAATGTCTTATAAATATCAATTAAATCTATCTGGTCTATTGTGTCATTTAAAGCTTGTTTCCTTTTTTATTTTCATTTTGGATGATATCTGTCCATTGGTATAAGTGAGGTGTTAAAGTCCCCCACTATTATTGTGTTACTGTCGATTTCCTCTTTTAGAGCAGTTAGCAGTTGCCTTATGTATTGAGGTGCTCCTATGTTGGGTGCATATATATTTATAATTGTTACATCTTCTTCTTGGATTGATCTCTTGATCATTATGTAGTGTCCTTCCTTGTCTCTTGTAACATTCTTTATTATAAAGTCTAGTTTATCTGATATGAGTATTGCTACTCCAGCTTTCTTTTGATTTCCATTTGCATGGAATATCATTTTTCATCCCCTCACTTTCAGTCTGTATGTGTCCCTAGGTCTGAAGTGAGTCTCTTGTAAACAGCATATATATGGGTCTTGTTTTTGTATCCATTCAGCAACTTTTGGTTGGTCTTTGTGATTGGAGCATTGAATCCATTAACATTTAAGGTAATTATCGATATGTATGTTCCTATTACCATTTTCTTAATTGTTTGGGGTTTGTTTTTGTAGGTCCTTTTATTCTCTTGTGTTTCCCACTTAGAGAAGTTCCTTTAGCATTTGTTGTAGAGCTGGTTTGGTGGTGCTGAATTCTCTTAGCTTTTGCTTGTCTGTTAAGCTTTTGATTTCTCCATCGAATCTGAACGAGATCCTTGCTGGGTAGAGTAATCTTGGTTGTAGTTTCTTCCCTTTCATTACTTTAAGTATATCATGCCACTCCCTTCTGGCTTGTAGAGTTTCTGCTGAGAAATCAGCTGTTAACCTTATGGGAGTTCCCTTGTATGTTATTTATTGTTTTCCCCTTGCTGCTTTCAATTTTTCTTTGTCTTTAATTTTTGCCAATTTGATTACTATGTGTCTCGGCGTGTTTCTCCTTGGGTTTATCCTGTATGGGACTCGCTGCACTTCCTGGATTTGGGTGGCTATTTCCTTTCCCATGTTAGGGAAGTTTTCGACTATAATCTCTTCAAATATTTTCTCGGGTCCTTTCTCTCTCTCTTCTCCTTCTGGGACCCCTATAATGCGAATGTTGTTGTGTTTAATATTGTCCCAGAGGTCTCTTAGGCTGTCTTCATTTCTTTTCATTCTTTTTTCTTTATTCTGCTCCGCAGCAGTGAATTCCACCATTCTGTCTTCCAGGTCACTTATCCGTTCTTCTGCCTCAGTTATTCTGCTATTGATTCCTTCTAGTGTAGTTTTCATTTCAGTTATTGTATTGTTCATCTCTGTTTGTTTGTTCTTTAATTCTTCTGGGTCTTTGTTAAACATTTCTTGCATCTTCTTGATCTTTGCCTCCATTCTTTTTCCAAGGTCCTGGATCATCCTCACTATCATTATTCTGAATTCTTTTTCTGGAAGGTTGCCTATCTCCACTTTATTTAGTTGTTTCTCTGGGGTTTTATCTTGTTCCTTCATCTGGTACATAGCCCTCTGCCTTTTCATCTTGTCTATCTTTCTGTGAATGTGGTTTTTGTTCCACAGGCTGCAGGACTGTAGTTCTTCTTGCTTCTGGTGTCTGCCCTCTGGTGAATATGGCTATCTAAGAGGCTTGTTTAAGTTTCCTGATGGGAGGGACTGGTGGTGGGTAGAGCTGACTGTTGCTCTGGTGGGCAGAGCTCAGTAAAACTTTAATCTGCTTGACTGTTGATGGATGGGGCTGGGTTCCCTCCCTGTTGGTTGTTTGGCCTGAGGCAAACCAACACTGGAGCCTACCTGGGCTCTTTGGTGGGGCTAATGACAGACTCTGGGAGGGCTCATTCCAAGGAGTGCTTCCCAGAACTTCTGCTGCCAGTGTCCTTGTCCCCACGTTGAGCCCCAGCCACCCCCCGCCTCTGCAGGAATCCCTCCAACACTAGCAGGTAGGTCTGGTTCAGTCTCCCCTGGGGTCACTGCTCCTTCCCTTGGGTCCCAATGTGCACACAATTTTGTGTGTGCCCTCCAAGAGTGGGGTCTCTGTTTCCCCCAGTCCTGTCGAAGTCCTGCAATCAATTCCCACTAGGCTTCAAAGTCTGATTCTCTAGGAATTCCTCCTCCCATTGCTGGATCCCCTGGTTGGGAAGCCTGACGTGGAGCTCAGAATCTTCACTCCAGTGGGTGGACTTCTGTGGTATAAGTGTTCTCCAGTCTGTGAGTCACCCACCCAGCAGTTATGGGATTTGATTTTACTGTGATTGTGCCCCTCCTACCATCTAATTGTGGCTTCTCCTTTGTCTTTGTATGTGGGGTATCTTTTTTGGTGAGTTCCAGTGCCTTCCTGTCGATGACTGTCCAGCAGCTAGTTGTGATTCTGGTATCCTCGCAAGAGGGAGTGAGAGCACGTCCTTCTACTCCGCCATCTTGGTTCCTCTCTCTCGTAAAATTATTTTTTGGTTTTATTTTGTTTATATTCTAGAGAATTTAAGCCCTTTTCTCTGTTCAGCAATTAGAGCACAAGGATGATGCTTTAGATTTTTTCAAAAATCAAGGTGAGCTGGGACTGAGCCAGAGTATTAATTAGATTGAGTTCACCTCTGGTTAACCCCTTCTGCACCCTTCTACACCACCACTCACTGCTAAGGGCTGACCACTTTTTTCCCGGTAGCATTTGAGCTAAATGGGGTGGGGGGGTGGGCCAAAGTTTCAAGTGGCTTTGGTCCATGTTTGGTTTCAATATCCTATTGGTTCTGTTTCTCTGAAGAACTCTAATAAAATGGCAAAAGGGATTTTTGCAGATGTAATTCAGTTTATCAATCAGTTGACTTTGGTTAATCAAAAAGGAAATCAAATTGGGACTTCTCTGGCAGTCCAGTGGTTAAGACTACACACTTCCACTGCAGGGGGCACAGGTTCCATCCCTGTTAACTAAGATCTTGCATGCCGTGCAGTGAGGCCAGAAAAAAAAAAAAGGAAATCAAATCATCAAATTATCTGTATGGGCCTAACCTAATCACATGAACCCTTTAAAAGCAGAGTTTTCTCTAGCCAGCGGAGATTAGCAAAGGAGGAAGTCAGATGAATTTAAGTGATGAGGAGGTGAAACCAGGTTTCTGGCTTGAAGATGAAGGGGGGCACACACAAAGGACCCGAGAGCATCTTCTAGACACTGAGAACAGCCATCAGCTGACAACTAGCAAGGAAATGAGAACTTTGGTTCAAATAGCCACAGGCAACTTAATTCTGCCAACAAGATAAGCTTTGAAGCAGGTATTTCCCCCCAAGCCTCTGAACAAGAACTCACCTCTGCCAACATCTTGATTTTGGTCTTGTGAGACTCTCAGCTTTGCTATTCTGAGATTCTGACATAAAAGACTCTGAGCTAATAAATGGGTGTTGTTGCAAGCCACTGAGTGTGTGGCAATTTGTTATGCAGCAGAGAAAACAAATATAACCAAGACATAAAGATGAGCTATACTATTAAAGCTAAAGGTAGTTTCTGGTAATGGCCACCTGCCTTGGTATCTGAATACATGCAGCGCTAAAAATTCCACATTTCAGAAAATACTAATTTCTCTCTTTTACTATTCAAAATTCACCCAATAGGATGAGCCAAAAAGTATTAAGACCATATGTTGTCTAAAAAAGGCTTCTCACAAATCTCTGTTTTTCTTTATTCTGACGCATGTACATTTAAATTTATAATCAGCAGCATAAATGTGTCAACGATCTAGAGTGACACTAGCTATTTAAAGGGTATTGAGGGCTTCCCCGGTGGGGCAGTGGTTGAGAGTACGCCTGCTGATGCAGGGGCCACAAGTTCGAGCCCTGGTCAGGGAGGATCCCACATGCCGCAGAGCAGCTGGCCCCGTGTGCCGCAGCTGCTGAGCCTGCTCTCTGGAGCCCGCGAGCCACAACTACTGAGGCCCGCGTGCCTAGAGCCCGTGCTCCGCAACGGGAGAAGCCACCGCGATGGGAGGCCCGCGCACCGCGGCGGGGAGTGGCTCCCGCTGGCCGCGGCTAGAGGGGGCCCACGCGCAGCGACGAGGACCCAGCGCAGCCAAAAATAAATTAATTCATATAAATAAATAAATAGATAGATAGATAGATAGATAGATAGATAAATAAATAAATAAATGGTATGGAAACCAGAGTATTGGGAATTGTCCCTTAGTAGTTGAAGACACTAAAAGTAAACATGGTTACTACATGATGGTAACTTATTAGAAGTCCACTCACAGAAACTAAATATCTTTCCTAAAAGAGTAAAAATCTGGTTCTTAGGGATAAAGTTGACATCTGCTAGTACATATATGTATTATGCACAGGTGTCTCAGTATTGTAAATTCAACATCTGCCTTCACTTGTGTTGAACAACTTTCTGGTTTTAGCTAAATTGTTTTCGAAGATTCTTATTGAAAACCCAGGAGTATGAAGAGTCATTTTTTTAAAAAAAGTTTTGAAAGCACATTTTCTTTCAACATTAAGCTGTAGCATGTAAACAGTGGTCTGAAAAACACTGTGGTCTTCAGAGCCTTGCTTCACATTTCTCTGTTCACCTAACACTGTTCTCACTAAACCTGGGGCCAAGACAGTTTAGTGATTATGGTTAAGGACAAGGAATACATCAGGAGTCCAGCAGTTAAAGGTATAAATTTACCATTTATTAGTTGAGTAAATAACAGCATCTATGAGTCTCAGTTTTCTCTTCTAAGAAGAATTTCCTTGCAGAACCATTATGAGGATTATTTCAACAAAGTAAGTCTAGAGTTTATCACTGTTCTGACCCAATTTGTAGTGCATATTTTTATTAATATTTACTCTGAAATCTAATTGCTTTGATCTCTCAGCTCATTCCAAATTTCACCAAAAAAAGTCCTCAATTGTACTTACTGAAACTTTGCTCTCAATGTTATCATTTATTCAGAACCCTGTTACTTTTTTGTCAATAGTTCTTCACTCATCATCAAGGAATTAGTACTACTAAAGTCACCAGTCTGAGTTAAGGATGCTATGTATAATGAAGGCTTAGTAGCTTAAAGTAGGTCCGAAAAGGTATTTTAAACTCAATCCCCTAGTCGTTAATGGGGGATATTTACATTTTCTGTAGGGGTTTTATTAGTCCAGACCAGAGGTACCACATTATATTAATAACTTTTCTGTGTTTTAGCTCCTGTAAGCACTTTAGGCCAAATTTTGTTCAGTAACAATCACTGTTGTAATGAAATGATAGTGTTCATTTTCCAGGCTTTGTATACAAGGTCCAGCAATTTTTTTTTTTTTACACAGAGAAACCATACTCACCAAGCTATACTTCATGAGTCTGAACTAGGCCATTTAGTATTTTATAAGTTCAAAGCTAGACTCTATTATTTATTCTAACTGTGACAGCATAGCTTTAGAGATGGGCAGCCTCCACACAAGTAATCTGCTGATTAGTGCGAGTATGCATATCAGAAGCCAGCAAACTCCAATTTGCATTGAATGCCAGCTGCATAACAACTTATCAGAGAAGCCCAGATACAAGAGTTAAGAAATATCCCTTCCTTAATTATGAGCATGTGTATGCCAGTGCAAACCTGCATTAGTATGACTGAACATTCTGGGATAATAAGGTAATGCTATTAAGATTCATTACACATTCCTAATATGCATACCAACACCTCTTAGTGGTAATGTTAGGTCCCAAACTCCAAGACTGTTCTGACAAAGTCCAGTGACAATGGAAAGAGGTCCAGGCAGGAACGCCAGTATATGTCTTAAATAAGACTTTATAACATTTTAGAAAAGATATTTTTGGTGACTGCATATACTAATTCAGTGTTAACATCAGGTCAGGTGATCTTGATTAATTATCATAAAAAACCAAAAATCTTTCTGTCTTGTATATAGGCATCTGTTTTATGTACTACAATAAGAAAGGAAAAATTAATGCAAAGTGAAGAGCAGATTGGTGAGAGCCTACTTTGGCCTCAGATCTGTTTTACTTGGCTAAAATTTAAATTTGAATGACATTTGATGGCATTTGTAATGTCCACAGCCTATTGCTTTTATATTGATTTATTCATTTACATTATCTGACTGGTCCCTGACGGTATTTGAGCTTCAGACTCGAGTTCTAAATGATCTATTTGAGAGGCCAAATGTTTCCTTAAGACAAATGGACCAGGCGTGTAAATGTGACTCTGAATCATTTCCTTAGCTGCCATGTCAGAGTCTGACAAAATACAAATGCTGGATTCATCTAACTTCGGAAGTTGTAATATAATGGGAAGTGTCTTGATTTGGGAAACAGGGAACAGAGTTTCATTTATCCATTCATTTAATCATTCAGTCATTCAGATGACCAACATGCACTGACTGCCCGCAGGGTACCGCTGTTGGAATACGACAATGAGCAATAATATTCTCTCTTAAGATTGTTGTAAGGATTCCACCTGACAATGCATATGTATTAGGTAAAAATCTTGCTCTTCTTTGCAGATTCCCTTGACTGCCCCCCTTTTTTCTTTCTGCTGGTCAGCATGTCATCCATGCCGAATAGTCCCTTTATGACTAGATGAAGTGCCACACCTTAGGGATCCAGTTTGCTGAACGAACACCAAGGTGTTAGATAAATTACCTGGACATATGAGAGTGTGAGCTTCCTGTGGAGTAAATTTCACCATTGGGAAATGAGAGATGCAATGGAACTAGGTAGATAAATTTCTCCTCTCCCTCTCATCTTGGATTGCTTCCAAGTTGCAGTTCTTCTTTGCAAATCTTCCATATGCCAAGCAAATATACCCGATAGGTAACTTGTTGATGTCGTGACTGACACATTAAAATGATTGCATTTCATTGTTTATTACCTTTTATGTTATTTCCCTCTCCTCTCTCCACCTTTACTGCTCTGGGCTTTTGTCTCCCAAATAAAGTTACTACTGTGAATTTGGACAAGTCGTCCAGTCTTTCTGAGCCTCAAGAATAGAGTTGAATAATTTATAGATCTCTTCCAACTCTCAGTGTTAGAATTCTATGATTATCAGCAGGGATACCAAAATTATTTACTTTGTAAAACAGCCATTTTCTAGAACTGTTAAAGCATTATATTAAAAAGTGATTTTTTAATGTAAACTTATAAAATCAAAATAGCTTTCTCTTTCTTAAAGAGCATTTCTGGTCCCCAAATCCTATTTTGCATCTCAAAATTAAAAAGAATTACATTAGGCAATTTCTAAGTGAGCCACACATCTCTATAATTCTATAATTTTATGATTCCATTTGGACAGTCTTGTGTTTGAACAATTTTTATTAGAGGGAGGAAAGGAATTACCATCTATTGTGCCGAAAGTATAGTCCCAGGCAGTAAGCAACTTACTTTATAAACATTATTTTATTTAGTCTTCACAAATGAAAGAATTGTTTTCTCTTTTCTAAAGTTGTGGAAATTAAGGCATGAGAGAGTGATAAATTACCAGGTACACATAGCTAATAAGAGGCAAGCACAGGTGAAAAAGCTATCTGCTCAGCTTTTTAAAATTTTCATCTCCTTCCCTTGATCTTCTTCCCTCCACAAAAACCTATTACTTAGGAATCACTCATTGACCCACAGCTGCACAAATTTAATACTCCTTTAATATTTTACTTTTTGCCAGCATGGTAAAACATCTAGTAACTTAGAGCTATAATATCTCATTCAAATAGTCCTTGTAGCTGTCATGTCAAGGGTAACTGACAAGTTTAAAAATTTTTTTTAACTTAGCAGATTACAATGTGAACTTCCTGGATACATTTCAACTAGTTCAATATTTCATTCACTATAGGAATAGCATCCAGCAGAGTCTATTAACCAACACATCTGTGCTGTGCAAATACAAATATAAAAGATGTTCACAAGATAATTCTGACACCTAAGAAAGACTAAAAGGCCTTTTCCATTTTCAAAGAAAGTTTTCGTTACATTCAACTTTAAGCACGTTTATTTTATTATATCTGAATAATTTAAAATTGGTAATGCACACATGGACTAAGGTAAGTCTATGTTAGCAAAATATGAAATTATACCAATATATCATTCACAAACTTTAAGAGGCATGACATGAAATAGGAAATTAAATCTATGTTTCTATCAAATACAAAAATATTTAACTCAGTTTTTTAATCACTAAATCATCACTATAATCAGATATTAAAATCTTCCCCATGGTACAACTAAACATATCAGTGAAAAAAAATTTTTTACTTTAACTATTAGACATAATTAGATACTATCTTCAAAACATAGCTTAAGTAAATAAGAATGTCTCAAAAGTAAAATAATCTTATATAACTGTGCCTGGCTCCTATACTTTAATTCTTATGATTCTAATTAAAAAACTTGGTCTACACGTTGACTGGTTAGAATACCCTTGGATAACCCAGTTTATTAGAAATTTGCATTTTCAGCGTACTCCAATCATCCAAAGAACCTCAGTGTCAAAAATTGTAAGATGGAAGATGACATGGAAGGACAGAATACAGGTAAAGCCAAAAAAATGGGTAAAATATATATGCTGCTTCATTTTTGATATAAAGCAAGGGGTCTCATGCACTAAACCAAAACAAAAGCTTCCAAATAATCCTAAGTGGTATTTGGACGCTCAGCCAAGAGTTCTATTTCCGTCATCTATGATGATACACAGTTTCTACCGAGAGACTCCCAAATGGCTGGGTGGCCAGATGCCAATACTCCATATCAAGACTGAGCGCAGATTTAATCTTTTGTTTGGTGGGAAAAATAACACAGCTATTTTTAAAGTGTTCTATTTTATCAAAGGCCTTCTCACTACTGTTCTACTCACGGTGGAATAAATGTGTGGATCAACATTTTCACATTCATAACAACCAGAGGTAAAAACAAGTAGAAAAGTCCAAAAATAGCAATCTGTCCTCAGAGGCTCACACTTCCCTCTTGCATATTGTTCCCAACCTCCAGTACTCTAGAGACTTTGGTTTCCCTTTAGCTTTATAGGAACGTGTTAGTTCAGCCTTCCCCCTAAGTAGTCCCTTCCAGATCAAGCTACGTAGGACACCTCATTAGAGGAGCTCATAAGTTATTTATTCATACACAAATGGACATAAAGATTCGTTTATTTATTCAGTTCCTCAACAAATGTGCTGAGTGTCCATTTTTTTGCCAGGCACTGTGCTGGACACTAGAAAGATATCACTGCAGTAAACTTAGTTAACACAGTGGTAGGAAAGACAGACTTTTGCCCAGTTATCTGTAATCTCACTTTGCTGCATTTTGAAAGAGTATTATGTAGGTTGTTAACACAAAGGAAGAGATTCTGGTGGAATAATTTTAAGCAGAAATATACATATTTTAAATAGAAATGACTCTCTTAGAATTCTCATAGCCCTTCATGTCCCATGAAGTATCCAACATCTGGACCTCTAACCCACAAGGCAGCAACACTGAATTCCAACAGCTCCAAGTAAGTCAAGACTTCCTTTAGTCTACCTTCTCCTCCGCTGGCCCTGGAAGATCCAGGTGTGATAACTGGGGTTGAAGTGACGAGTAGGGAGCAAGAGAGGAAACAAGCCCTGCCCTCTGTGGGAGGTTAGGCCTAAGCCAAAAGGAAATGAGAAGCTATGGATTGAACGTGAGATTGAAATTCTGATTTAGACAACACCAAAACTTTTACCACCCAGTAGGTGTCTTCATTAATAAAACATGATTGTTCCAATATTGGAAGAGTATGAATTCTGCCTGTGAGGCAACCGAGGGGTAGGGAAAGGGAGATCCAACGGAGCATGTGTGAAGAGTAAGGATGGAAAATAATTAAGCCCTTTCCTATTTGTAGAACACAGATTTCAGCCTATTCAACAAAGTGGTTGCAATGATTTTTTTTTGTACATTTATTGCATATGTAGCCAAGTCATTGGCTTTTGATAAGATATTTTTCTGTCTCTGATTTCCTATGTGCTTCTGCCTAGAAACACTGTTTAGGTCAACTGCTGTGCAGCCCCATCACTCCCATACTTAACTGCAACCTGCTCACTCCAGATTCATGCACACTCCTAACTGTTCAGAGCCTGCCTAATTCTCTAAATGTATTAACTGGCACTGGATTGACACTTTCTATGTTGTTCAGCAGTTGTTACATTGGCTTCTAATTTATTTCAGCTTGGCATTACAGAGATAATGTGTCACTAATGCAAACTTGTGTATTTACAAAATTAGAATAGCTGTCTTGTTATTTTTTCATTACTACTGTATTTTCTGAGTCTCCCTCATTACCATGTGTATTGTTTCATTATTTACATATTGAATGCTATTATCTCTAAGGCTGTCAGCAGAAGTATTCTGAGATAATGATGCTGTGGGAAGAGAATTATCTAAATATGGCGCTTCCTGCTCATGCTCAAATAAATTATTGTCTAACTCTTCAGATGCTTCTTCTGGGTCCTCATTAAGACACTCGTGGCCTAGGGGAGTGTCATCAGCTGCCTTTGTCTAGGGTTCTGAAGATACAGACACAAACTAGAGATAGAGAAACCGATCAAGACTTGAAGTGAAGGAGTTCCAGTGACAGTAACAGGGGATGTAAACATATCCAATAAAAAATATATTTTAATAGCGATAGCTTTGAAAGAGGATTGTATTTGTTTGAGATTCTGAATGCAAAACAATGACTGAGATGAACATGAAATATTTCAGGTGTTTTGTTTTGGTTTGGTTTAGAGATCGCCTGTTCAAAAGCAGATGGTCCTCAGGGGACTTTACCCAGTGTCCTGGCTTTAAATACCAACAATACACCCATGCCTCCCAAATTGCTATCTCTATTTCTGGCCTCTTCCCTGAGCTTCTAATTCAAATATCCAACTTCAAATTTGACATCTACACAGGGTTGTCTATTAGCACCTCAAATTTGACATGGCTAATACGGAACTCTTTTTTTCCCCTCCAAAATCCCTTTGTTCCCACTCTCCTCTGTCATCCATCCTCAGCACATGTCATCATCATGTACTCTACAAAAACCAAGAAATTTCCCTTGACTCTTCTCTCCCTCTTCCTCCCCACATCTAACTGATCAAGTCCTGTGGGTTTATCTCCAAAATCGATCCTGAATCCATCTATTTCTCTCTATCTCCACTGAAACCATCCTTGCCCAGGGAATCATCTCTTAATGAGCATCACCTCCCAACAGGGAGAGCAGCCTCCATTCTTGCCACTCTGCCCACAGCAGCCAGAGGGAACTTTGTAAGACGTGCATCATGCCATGGCATGCTCCTGCTTAAAGCCCTAGTGGCTTCTCATCATACTTAGAAAAAAATCTACACCTCTCCCCAAGGCCTGCCAATCCCTGAATGGTTTGCTCCTGCCTACCTCTCGTATCGTATTCCCTCTCACTCCTTCCAGCCACACTGGCTCTCTTCTGCCTCATGCTCTTTGCACATGCTGACCCCTCAGTCTAGAATATTCTGCTCCCAGATCTACATATGGATGGATGACTGCTTCCCCCAAGATCTTCAGGAAGGACTTTCAACTCCCCAGCCACTCTCCCTCATATCAAGCACTCCTTCATGGTACTTATCACCCTCTGAAAGTACCTGGTCCATTAATTTGTTTGCATACTTATTATCTATTTCATACCACTAGACTGTAAGCTCCATGAGGGCAGGAATCTTGTCTCGTTCTCCACTCTATATCTAGCATCAATAATGGTGCCCAGCTCATAGCAGTCCCTCGGTGAATATTCACAAATGAATGAATGATTGGAATTCAAATTATTTATGACTCACTGTCAGAAGCCCATACTGCCAGTCTTCTTATGTTGTTATGCCATTTTATGTGAAACAGGCTTGTCCCTGGCTATCTTCCTGCATGTCTGGGAGAATCCAAATTGGAGACTCAATTTCCAGGTGGTTACGCGTGTTCAGGGCTTTTTACAAAGCTAGTGTCTCAGGCTCTGACTAGCTGCTCCATGCCTCACCTAGTGTCATCAAAGTGAGAGATCTGTGTCCCAACTCCTGTTCTGGTGTGGGGAAGACTGCCCCCTTCTCTCTGCTACTGAAGCCTAGAGCCTCTCTGCCTGGAATGCTTTTCTTTGGCACAATCATCTCTCCTGGCCTTTTTCCTCTACAGATTCCTCAGCAGTTGACAGATTAAACTGACTCTCCCCAGGTCCCATCAAGAATGCTATGTTTACTGGAAAGATAGAACTATTGTTCCAACACTTTTTGACATCCTGTAATTATATGCTGTGGTGTTTCAATGTAGAGTTTAGCTACGGATTTTTATTTATTTTTGAGGGGAGTTAAATAAAGGGAGGAAAGTGGGTGTCAGAATTGCCTCAAAAATTTTTTCTCAAAGCCCTGCTTAGTTTTCTAGACCGTTTTAATGCCGAAAACAAACTCTCAAAGTGTGCTCTTAGCTCCTAAGGTTGGTGTTGCCTGAAAACAGTCCATCTGTTTCCCCATAAGTGAAATAATATGTAAAAACAGTAAATAATAAATATTGCCTTCTACAACACCACCAAGACCCCAGAGTGGGGGAGATAATAAAGAGTTATTGTACTGTTTCCTTGGAAAAATTATAATCCCAAATAATACTTCTGAAGTCCAAAAAGTAGGTCAGAAGGTGGTTCAGTAATGTTTGCAGAACAGTTAGTTGATATTAGAATAAAAATACAGAGTCCGTGAATCTTCTATAGATAAAAATGAAATTTGTTTCAACAACGAATTTCAGCAATACAAATCTGTAAACTATCAAAAAATTATTATCTAAAAAGGTCAATTGAATGAAAAAGTATGATTAATCCTGTGCTTTTCAGGCAGACATAAATCATTTTGCAATACAACTGCTGCTGCTAAGAGTTCATATTTTGTTTAGCCCTTACTGTGGGCCCAACACTACTGTGTGTGCTCTGTGTATATTCACTCATGTACTTCTCAAAACCCCCTGTGAGGCAGAGATGTCTATCTACCTTTGACAGGTAAAGAAACAGAAGCACAGAAAGGTCAAGCCATTGCCCATTCGTACTTAGCTCTCAGTGATAAGCTGGGTTTCAAACTCAGGCTATACTTTCTCTAACCACCAAACTGCCACTTGTACCCCTACTACCAGAGGTAGCATCCAGTGACATTTATCAAGCCCTCTCACTGTTCCGGGCACTATGGAAAGCACACTGCAGGTAATATATCATCTAATTTTCCCAAAAATCCTGAGGTGGAGGGACTATTATCATAACCTTTGTTTAAAACTGATGATGGTATGATTTTATGGAAAGTTTCTCCTATACTGCCCACTGCTAGAAACAACTCACGTTTTATTAAATTTTGCAAAGTGTGAGCAGCCGCTGGCAGCTCAGTACACATGGCTATTTCTTCAGTAGCCCCACATGAGGGACAGAATTGCCAGCTACAAGCCATTTCCACTCTTCTTTTAATGTGACATCTATTTTTGCATCTAGAAAGATGTTAACTCTTTTGCTCTAACTGAGGCAGGCATATTTTTAAGGTGATGCTTCTTGATCTTCTAGCTGTGCAGACCTGTCCAGGAGGTTACTTTTCTCATTCCAACCCTGCATTAGGGTTGAACACTCCAAGAGAAAGTGTAACCCCATGGAGGAAGCTCAATAATAGCTCCATCTGGGAGGGCCACAAATCATAAAATATGACTCCCTTCTTTGGCTAAATTAATTGGACCACATCACAGAAACACCAACAAAGGCCTCTTATAAGCCTTTTATTTTATACTTTCCAGCCAGTGAATCCCTTTCAAAGTGAAGTCTATAATATTATTTTATTAGTCCACAAGTAACAAATGTAACGCAGACATCAATCTTATTGGAATGGTAGAGAAATCTCTGGAGCCAACAGAAGAGAACTGGAAGCTCCATCAAGCAGCAGTAACAGGGTAATTTAGCAATAATCACCATTAAAAGCAAAACGTGATTGCATAATTATGGAGGTGAACTATCGAATAGTAAAATCGGGACTTATTAATTACAATCAAATAAAAGTGAACACTGATTACTTCTGATATGACAGGTACTGTTCTGAACACTTTAAATGCCTGATTTTATAGTACCCACAGGAGGAGATACTATTACTGTTCTCATTTTATAGATTAGGAAACTGAGGCTTAGAGAGGCCAAGTAAATTGTCCAGAGTTATGCAGCCAGTAAGCAGCAGAGCCATGTCTGGAACCCAAGCATTCTGGACCCTATATGTTTGTAGTCTGCTAGGTTTTGTCAACCTTCAGCCTCATAGATTGATAACACAGCGCAGGGTGGCCATAGTCCAACAGGCACTGGCTCACTTCAGCACTTTGCCCGTGCAGTTCTCTGCTTAGGGCACCTACCTTTGCCAACTCCTTTTTTACTAAGATTCAGCTTAAGTGTCACTGCGGGAAGGCTGCCATTATGCCAGCCACCCCTGCCCACGGTTGTTCCAATGGCATGGTTAGATACCCTTTCTCTGGCTTGAAATGCATGATTCACTGTGTGCAAAGAAGAAAAGTGAGTCAGGTAGGCAACCTGGGACTGCAAATAGTGAGAAGGAGAAATCTGATGTCTACAGCTACCATAGTCTCATACGGGGAAAAAAAAAAATCTGCATTCACCTGACTATGGTTAAATACCTCTGATTTTTTGAATTACTGACTGCCAGATAATGTTTATATTATTTACCTGTTTTACAAATGCTTAAGGCTGAAGCTGTAATGAAATAGGCATCCATTATTTATTTATGAGGGCTTTTTGACAGTCCACGTTCCTTCTTATTTCAGTCCAACTTCATTGTAACAAAAAAAGGTCATATTATAAAGATAAGCTAAAAGATTTTTGCCTTTCCTGGTGTAGGAGGAAAGCAACCGTATGGAAGTCTCTGGATAATAAATAACTTCTCTACCTCTTGCTTTTCTTGGCAGGCTTCTGAAATATTTATTGCATTTCCTTCCAAAGACTTAAGAGTATCTTTCTTCTCCAGAGAATATTATTCTGTGACCCAATGCCTGTCCCACCGATGCCTACTTCAGCTGTGCTTCCATCTCCTGCCCCCTCAACTGACCTCTGTTTTTCAATGTTGCCTTTGGGTTAACTTCTTCTGACAATCTCTGTTGCCTTTCGTTTAAGTTGTTACACTCCAGATGGCTCCTCTTTCTTTGATGTGGCCCAGAACATATTATAAACCACAGAACACAGCTCTATAATGTAATAGTTCACCAAAGAACCTCGGCACTAATCTACCCAGTTGAGTTCTTAACATAACTCTAAAGAAATGGAGAACATCTAGGCAAAGAGAGGGAGAAATTCCCATCTGTATATCCCCTCTGTGTGTGAAAGAAATTATGCTTCAGAATTACATGGCTTCAGAACTTTCTTCCTGTGGAAATGTCAGAGCAAACAGCCATTGCGGACAAACCCAATGACCAAAACCTGACAAGCTGGCCACTGATAATCAGTTAGTGGGCCTGATTCAATGGCAAGTTGATCCAAAGTAGATTTTTTTTTTTAAATCCCAGAGCTAAAAGTAAATAGAGTCATAAAATGTTTTTAAGAAAAATTTCACCCATCCCCACCCAATGTAAAAGACCAGTTAAACAGCTTCAAGAGAAACTATCCATCTTGAGTCAAACTAGCAGGTAAAAAGGAGAGAATGGAATAAAACATTGTTCAACTGTCTTTGTGACGAATGAATGTTGAAAATAAAATGGATGACTCAACTGAAGAGTAAAAATTATCCCAGTATTTCTGGATTTGGTTTTGCATACAGTGAAGTGAAAACGAGAGAGAAAAGAGAGGAGACAGAGAAATAGGAGGAAAGGGGGAGGGAGGAAAGGAGGAAGAAAGGTTACATACAGGGTGTCAAGAGACCTTGTTCAGTTCAGATTTTGCAGCTGAGCTGCAGAATATCCTTGAGCAAGATTCCCAACCTTTATGACCACACTTGCTCATCAGTCAGGCAAAGCTAATTAGGACCATCCACCTTCCCCACCTAAAAGCCAGAGTTCATACTAATTAACCTGGACATTTTGAACAGTCTGAGTGCCACACACAAAAAGGTGAAAAGGGTATTTCATGGTCGTTAGCAATTACCTGTGACTTTATTGAAGTTGTCAAAGGAGCCATATAGATCTGCCCTGGGAGAGACCTCCCATACCATTGCAGTGACCACACATTTCATGTTTTTAAAAAGAAGCACTTCTCCCTGCACCCATTTCTTCCTATCTCTTTCTTTCATTCGTTGTCTCTTTTTCTCTTAAAAATTATTGTTCTCTTTTATAAGATTGGCACTCTCTTTTGTGACTTTATCCTAAATCTTCTAAAAGCTAAGAAGACAATTATAGTAAAATTTGATGTACCTTCCTCCACATTCTCCCCACCCCATGCCCCCAAAGACACCCCGTGTTTCTTCTTCCTCTTAATACACTAAACCATACTTTCTAGTCATGCTACATTAGCAAATGAAAGAGTTAATGCCTACATTCTCTGATCTTCTCTACTAATCCTGAAACTTATTAATATAGATGCATGTTAACATAGCTTTGGCATCTAATTCTGGACAATTGAAAACACAGCACTTGAGGATTGACTTTAAAACAATGTCTTGTTTTGTGTTTTAATGACTGCATGCAAAAAAAAAAAAAAAAGAAGAAGAGTTAGCTTTATTCTAAAGTAAATATGTCATTTAACGTGTTAGGAGGGTGTCGTGTCCAGAGTGGGCATGGAAGTTCCATGCCTCCCCCCACCCCCATACCTCATCCTCTGCACGTCTCCATTTGCTTTTTTTTTTTTTTTTTTTTTTTGGCCGCACTGCACAACATGTGGGATCTTGGTTCCCCACCAGGGATCGAACCCGCCTCCTCTGCATTGGAAGCATGGAGTCTTAACCACTGGACCGTCAGGGAAGTCCGTGCACCTCTCCATTTGGCTGTTCCTGACTTGTATTCTTTATAATAAATGGGTAAATACATAAATAAATAACAAGTAAAAAGTCATTAAGCTATTTCACTGGGTGAGTCCTTATGTTGCCTTCTGATGCTATTGCTTTCTTTTCCCTTAAGCCCTTGTGAAGAAAAGTTTCACATGCAAACATGTTACCTTCTCTGACTTTTCGCTCATTCCTAGGGTCTTGTTTTTTTCAAAAGGTTAGGTTATATATCAAAAATGTACTGCAAAGTCATTAGCTTGATCTTTGAACCAGAACAGGTTATCTGGGATCCAATTCATAATTTGTCAGTAATATATAAAACAACTTGAGGGAGACAGGGGAAAAAAAATGAAAAAGAAAACTTTACAAAAAAGCACTAGTTTAAAAAACATATTATAGAAAACCTTTAAATATTATTAATTAACTGAAGATGTTTTAGGATATGCCAAACCTGAAATCATAACAGTATCCACAGTACATAGTCTTAGAAAGTAAGTTTGAGGACATCTAAGAATTATTTCAGCTTTACACCTAGAGATGGAACACTTTTAAAATATCATCATTATCCAGTCACCAGTTTTATTCTATTATAGAAATAAAAATAAATTTACCTGTTAGTGAACCTTTAATTTTAGATTTGGCTACTCTGTGCCGGTACTATAGTAGCTACTGGGAATAAATCAGTGAAAAGTTAGTCTTTTACCACAAATGCTTATCGTTTAGCCAGAGCGAAGACAAGCACCTGAACATTTTCAATACCAAATAGAGGAAGTACATAAGAAGCATGCTTATAACTCATTCTTTGATGATCTATCCCTGAGTCATAGGGTCACAGGGTAAGAAACATTCAGGCAGAGGGAATGGCATGTTAAAAATAAATAAGAGCCTGACAGTGCCACTGTCAGTGAAACTGCAAGCATTTTGGTACAATTAGAGCCTGAGCATGGCAGCTCACAAGCACAGAGCTACAGAAGAAAGCACAGAACAGAGCACAAAGGGCCCTGAATGACATGAGGAGGAATTGGACTGCAGACAATGGCAGGCCATGGTAAGTCTAAGCAGTGGAGTGATGTGCTTTCTGTCAGAGTTCCACTTTCGGACGGTCACTCTGTCTGCAGTATGAAAGATGTATGAGAGAGATTGTCCCTCGAACATAACAGATCCAAACATATGGGTATATACTGACTCTCTTTAACACTTACAAAAAAGAATAATGTAATAAAAATGTATAAAGCCAAAAGACCAGAAAAAAGCAGGAAACAAGGAAAGAAACCAGGAAAGAAACAAGAACAAGGAAAGAAAACAGACATTTGAATGGTGGTAAGTCAATGGAAGAGTCATTAAGCCGTGCAGATCAAACTGAAATCTAAATGCCTACAAGCAAGCGTGTGAATGAGCATCAGACTGGTTCACACAGAGAACACTAGACTCAGAAATAGAGACTCAAGGTGTCTGAGATGGTGGGGGGAACAGTGTGGCTTAGAATAAGATTGGCTGAAAGCTTTCATGAGGAATAATCAGATTCCAGGCCTCCTCACCAGCTCACACAACTAGGCAACTCTGTTCCCAATCTGAGAGAAGACCAGATGTTTATTCTGTGGAGAAATGGAAATGGAGAAGCTCGAAAATCAACCCCACAAGATTTAGGAAAGGGTGAGTGTGAGATGCCATTCAGAAAACAGAAAAATTCACTGAAATTCTATGTCCTGAATGGTGAGAATTCTCTTGTTTGAGTCACAGAATACTGGGGAACAGACTTCTCTCCAGAGAAATTAACTAACCTAGAAAAAAGAAATGCAGACCTTGACAGTTGTAATTTTCCAATGGATTGGTCAAGTTCCCTTTAGTCATCCTACCATAAAACCAACTAAATGACAAGCATCTGTCTCCAACACAAACACACACACACACGTATAAACACACACATGACAATTCTTTCATCTGGTTTTAATTCCCTGAATCTTAAATATGAATAGACAGGCAAGAAAACTAGCCATCCAGACATATGAAAGAAGCCACCTACATAGAAGGTAGAAAGGTAGAGACCAAAAAGAAAAAAGAAAGAAAAGAAAAAAGAAACAAAGAAAGAAAGGGAAAGAAAGAGAGAGAAAGAAAGAAATTAGAGGAAACAGAATTAATGGAGAAAGCATAAGAGCATAAAATTCTTCAAAACAGGATTCATAATTTATATCCTCAGGAAGATAAGAGACGTTACATACATGAAATAAGAACAGAAGAATGAAACAGAAAGAGAACATAAGGAAAAAATCTGAGAAATAA
Organism: Balaenoptera acutorostrata; assembly: GCF_949987535.1. Lineage (NCBI taxonomy): Eukaryota > Metazoa > Chordata > Mammalia > Artiodactyla > Balaenopteridae > Balaenoptera > Balaenoptera acutorostrata. The sequence continues at coordinate 13,698,116 of NC_080071.1, forward strand.
ATAGAATAAAAGTTCTGAAAGGTAAAGCTGGAGAACTCTCCCAAGTATGAAAACACATACACACCAAAAAAAAAAAAAAAAAGATGAAAAAAAGGGAAAGAGAAAAAAATAAGAGGATAAATCCAGTAGATCCTATATTTGAATTACATGAGTACAACAGAATACAGAGGGATTTAAATTAGAGATATAATAACATATCCCAGAACTGAAGAACATACATTTCTAGACTGAAAGCACTATAGGAATGCTCAGAAAAATAGCTGAAAAAGACCCACAGCAAGTTAAATTACTGTAAAATTTCAAAATGCCAGAGATATTGAAAAAAAATCCTTACATCTTCCATAGAAGGAAAAATAAGTCACAAAGGATTAAGAAGAGCAATGGTAGGGTTTCACTTATATATGGAATCTAAAAGTTGAATACGTAGAAGCAGAGAGCAGAATGGTGGTTGCCAAGGGACTGGGTATAGAGGCAAAGACAAAATTTCAGTTATGCAGGATGAATAAGTTCTAGAGATCTACTGTACAGCATGGTGACGACAGTTAGTAATACTGTATTGTATTGTATCTTGAAATTTGCTAAGAGAGTGGATCTTAAATGTTCTTACCACAAGGGAAAAAAAAAGATAACTCTGTGAGGTGATGGACAGTTAATTAACTTGATCATTTCACAATGTATACATATATCAAAACACCACTAGGTTGTACATCTTAAAAATATCAAATTTTTATTTGACAGTTACACCTCAATAAAGCTAGGGAAGAAAATAAGAGCAATGCTAGAAGCAGAAGAAAGGAAATAATAAAGATCGAGCCAAAAGCAATGAAATTAAAAACGGAAGACTATTAGAGAAAATCAATCAATTCAAAAACCAATTCTTTGAGAAGATCAATACAATTGATAAGCCTCTATCCATATTGGTCAAGAAAAAGAGAGAGAAGACCCAAATTAACAGTATCAGGAGTGACATCACTATAGATAAAACAGATATTAGGATAATAATGAAATATTATGAACAACTTTACACTAATAAATTCAACAACATAGTTGGAATGGACAAATACCTTGAAAGACACAAACTGTCACACTCACTCAAGAAGAAATAGATAACCTGAAAAGCCCCACATCTATTAAAGAAATTAAATTAGTAAATATCTTCCTACAAAGAAAACTTCAGGACCAGATGGCTACACTGGGGAATTCTACCAAATACACCAAACATTGAAGGAAGAAATAATATCTATTCTGCAGAAATTCTACCAGACACCTGAAGAAGAGAGAACTTTTCCCAACTCATTCTATGAAACCAGTAGTACTCTGATGCCAAAACTAGATAAAGACATTACTTGGAAAGAAAACTACCTACTAATATATGTCACTCGTGAACATAGATATAAAAAATCTTAACAAAAATATTGGCAAATTGAAAGCAACAGTATATAAAAAGTATAACACATCATGTCTGAGTGAAAGTTAATTTAATATTCAAAAATCAATCAATATAATTCACTACAGTAACAAACAAAAAGTATAAACATATGATCATCTCAATAGATGCAACAATATCAATGAACAAAATCCAACACCTTTCTGATATAAACTCTCAGCGAACTAGGAGTAGAAGAGAACTTCCTCAATCTGATAAAGGGCACCTATGAAAATCTACAGCTAACATCATAACTAGTGATGAAAGGCTAAAACTTTGCTCATCAAGATCAGAAACAAAACAAGACAGTCTGCTCTCCCTACTTCTACCCAACTTTTTCCTGGAGATTGTAGCCACAATAAGGTAAGTAACAGAAAAAAAGGGTGTTCAGATTAGAAAGGAACAATTAACACTGTCCTTGTTCAAAAATGGCATGATCACCTATGTATAAAATCCTATGGGACCTACAAAAAAGCTACTAGAATGAATAAGTGAGTTTGGCAGGGTTGTATGACACAAGATAAATTTTTTTAAAAACTACTGTATTTCTACATACTAAAAAAAAAAACAGAAATTGAAAATTTTCAAAAATACTATTTATAAAATATAAAAAATATAAAATACTTAGGGATAAATAGAATAAAAGATGTGTAAAACTTTTACATTGAGAACTATAAAACAATGTTGATAAATGTTTAAAATCACCTAAATAAATGTTAAGATAAATGCTGTTCATAGATCAGGAGACTCAATATTCTTATGATGGTAATTTCTGATAAATTGATCTATAGATTCAATGCAATTTCATCAAAATCCCAGGGTGCCTTTTTTTTTTTTTTTTGAAATTGACAAGCTGCTTCAAAAATTCATAATGAAAAGCAAAGAACTTAGCATAACCAAAGCAACTTTTAAAAGATAAACATATTTGTAGAACTACACTACCTTAACTCAAGACTTATTTGTAAAGTTACAGTAACAAACACAGTTTGGTATTGACTTAAAGATAGAACAAAATAGAGTTCAGGAGTAGAACTACAGATATGGACAGTCGATTTTTAACAAAGGTGCAAAGGAAATTCAGTGGAGAACAAATCATGCTGGAGAAACCGATTTTTGACAAAGGTCCAAAGGATAAAGGATAAACAGAGAAAGGATAGTCTTTTCAATAAAAGGTGTTGGAAAAAATATGTATTCATAAGCAGATAAAAAAATAAACTTAATTAAGTGGGACTACATCAATTTGTACATTGTATCAATATACAAATAACTCACACAACTCAACATCAAAAAAACAAACATCCCAATTAAAAAATGGGCAGAGGATCTAAATAGACATTTTCCAAAGAAGACATACAGATGGCCAACAGACACATGAAAAGATGATCACTATCACTAATCATCCAGGAAATACAAATCAAAACCACAAGGAGATATCACCGAGGATACCTGTCAGAATGGCTATTACCCAAAAGACAACAAACAACAAGTACTGTCAAGGATATGGAGGAAAGGAAATCCTTGCGCACTGTTGGTGGGAATGTAAATTGGTGCAGACTCTATGGCAAACAGTACAGAGATACCTCAAAAAACTAAAAATAGAACTACCACATGATCCAGCAATTCCATTCCTGGGTATTTACCCAAAGAAAACAGAAACACTAATTTAAAAAGATACATGCACCTTTATGTTCATTGCAGCATTATTTACAATAGTCAAGATATGGAAACAACCTAAATGTCCATCCACAGATGAATGGATAAAGACGTGGCATACATATACAACAAAATATTTCTCAGCCATTAAAAAAGAATAAAATCTGGCCATTTGCAACAATATGGATGGACCCCAGAGGGTATTATGCTAAGTGAAATAAGTCAGACAGAGAAAGACAAATACTGTATGCTATCACTTCTATGTGGAATCTAAAAAACAAAACAAATGAACAAACATAACAACAGAAATAGAGTCATAGATACAGATACCAGGTGGTTGCCAGAGAGGAGAGGGGAGGGGAAGGGGGAGGGAGAGAAATAGGTCAGGGAGATTAAGAGGTACAAACTTCCAGTTGCAACATAAATGAATCATGGGTATGAAATGTACAACGTGGGAATACAGTCATTAAATATGTAATATCTTGTATAGCGACAGATCATAACTAGACTTACAGTGGTGATCATTTTGAAAAGTATAGAAATATCAAATCACTATGTTGTGTAACAGGACCTAACACCGTGTTGTAGGTCAATTATACTTCAAAAACAAACAAACAAAAAAACTCATAGAAGAAAGATCAGATTTGTGGTTACTAGAGGCAGCAGGTGGGAGGAGGGGGAACTGGATGAAGGTGGCCAAGAGATACAAACTTCCAGTTATAAGATTAAATAAGTACTAGGCATGTAATGCACATCATGAGAAATATAATTAACACTGTTGTATGTTATATATGAAAGTTGTTAAGAGTAAATCCTAAGAGTTTTCATCACAAGGCAAATTTTTTTTTCTATTTCTTTGATTTCGTATCTATATGAGATGATGGATGTTCACTAAACTTACCGTGATAATCATTTCATGATGTATGTAAGTGAAATCATTATGCTGTACACTTTGAACTTACACAGTGCTGTAAGTCAACTATATTTCAATAAAACTGAAAAAGAGAAAAAAATGAACTTGATTCATACCTCACACCACATATAAAAATCAACTCAAAGTGGACTCTAGACTTCAATATAATACCTAAAACTATAAACCTCTGGAAGATATAGAGAATTTTTGTGACTTTCTGTTAGGCAAAGTATTCTTACATACTACACCAAAACACAATCCATTAAAATACACACACACGTATCTCATCAACACTGAGACTTCTGCTCTTCCAGAGAAAAGGTTAGTAGAATGACAAGACAATGCACCGACTCAGAAAAAATTTTTTAAAAACTAAATATCTGCTAAACCACTTGCATCCATAATATATAAAGAAGTTTCAATAAAAAGAAAGCAGAAGTCTAATAAAAAGTGGGCAGAAGATCTAAAGAGACACTTCACCAATGAATGTGTACCAATGACAAATAAGCACATGAAAGATATTCAATATCATTAATCATTAAGTAAATTTTCATATAATCTAAAACTACAATATCACTATTATAATATCTAAAATTAAAATGACTTCCCATACCAAGTGTTGGTGAAAACATTAAGCTACTGGAATTCTTATTGACTGCTGAGAACAATTTGGCAGTTTCATAAAAAGTTAAATTTACACCTACCTTATGACCCAGTAATCCTATGCTTAGGTATTTACCCAAGAAAGATGAAAGCAAGCATCTATATAAAGACTTATAAGTGAAAGTTCATAGCAGCTGTTTTTGTTTTGTTTTGTTTTGTTTGTTTGTTTTTGTAGTAGCAAAAATCTGAAACAACCCAAATGTCCATCAACAGGTGAAGAGATAAACTGTGGTATATCCATATGATAGACTATCACTCAGCAACCAAAAAGAATGAGCTACTGATATATGCAATGACATGGATGAATCTCAAAATAATTAGTAGTGAAAAAAGAACCCAGATTGAAAAGTATGTATATATCATGTATGATTCCATTTATATAAAATTCTAGAAATTGCAAAGTAATCTATAGTGAAATAAGGCAGACTAGTGGTTCTCTGGGTGTTAGCGAGGTAGATGGGGCAAAAGGGAAGGATTACAAAGGGATTCAAGGAAACGTTTGTGGACAATGGCTATGTTTACTTTCTTGATCATGGTCATCACCACAGGTGAATAAATGTATCAAGATTTATCAAACTGTGCACTTTAAACATGTTCTTTTTATTATATTTACCTTAAAAAGTTTTTTAAAAACTTAAAAGCAGAAAAAGAAAACTGAGTGGAAAAAAATTTTATTAAGGAAGGCTAAGTCTCAAAACGGAGAGAACACGAAGATGTGACAGTATCTAAATTAAAAGTATTATCGTCCTGTACTGTACTAAGGATTTGGCAGATGGAATGGAGAGAAGTAGATAGATTTGAGAACATATTTATTGAAGTCTAGTAATAAGGAGTTGGTATTCGGTGGGGTGGTGTGAAAAGATCAGTAAAGAATGATCCCAGGTTTTGGGTCTGGATTGCTAACTGGCTGGAACACCAGTGGAGGGGCAAGACTTGGCAGGAGAACATGAATTTAGGTTTTAATATGTTGAACTTGAGATACACAAATATAGAAGTGCCCAAAAGGTATTTGTGTAATGGTTTGAAATTCCATAGGGTGAGGTGGAATCGTAAGTCCTCAGCAAATGGATGACAACTGAAACAAAGTATTAATTGGTTAGCTCACCTAATGCGAGTGAGTTAAGATATGATTTAAATGCTGAGGTCTAAATCCTAAGAGACAATATTTTATGGTTGGGTAGGGCAGAGGATCTCACAATATAAATAGAAATTTATTTTGATAATCCAGCTCTCAAAACATACACTTAGAAATTATAATTCAGAATCAAAGAACTTTCAAATGATTAAAAAAAATGAAGTCCACAGCAGCTCACTATAAGCTGGTAGTCATTCTACTCTGGTTATTAGTTAGGAGAACTCTGTAATGGACATTTAGGCATGCAGACAATTCAGTAAACCCCACAATAACATCTGCACTTAGAGTACCTCTGCAGTAAATGGCTCTTGTTTTAGACTTTATACTAATTATGGCAGATAAAATCATGTTGCTAAGGGGAAAAATTGGAAGAATTCTACACGGCATTTTTAGCCTCATAAATTTGAAATGAGAGAATTTTTCAACCATATTACTGCTAATTTTTAGCCTGCCCACACCTGGTATAATATTCCATGTTACATTTAAGTAACATACTTGGAATTATTAATACCAGCTTTGACTGGAACCAATATAATGATTTGAGATTATTTTTCATGTTCCCTGAAATTTAAAAAAATTAATAAGTCAAGTGACAGACATATAAATGTGGCCATTATGTTTTCATGAAAGATATTTCCATGGATCATATTATAAATATTGAGCAGGAAAGCTATAATTTTGGTCTTATATATAAAGCTAAACTCAAAATCAAAAATAAAAATGCAAATAAATGATTAATAATCCATTATATATTAACTACCAAAAATACATTTATTAAAGCTCACACATTTCACTCCTTGGAAAGTTCTAATCAGATTCCATTAACTCCGATTTTAGAAATCCCTATCTTGGTTAACTGGTTTACTGCCCAAAGGCAAATTAGAAGTAATAAGCTATCTGTAGACTTTTAGGCCCTCATTTTGAGACAAGCACTTTAATAGCAGAAAGCTGTTATGAGAGATAAAGAGAAATTTCTTTTTAAAAAGAAGCTTTAGAAAATAGAAATCAGAACTCCAAGTAGACCAGTTATGGCCATTTAGTGCAGAGTAAGCAACGTGCTATATATTAGGCTCTGATAGTTGCACTATACAATGAATAATAAATATGATAGTTTCCAAAAGGTTAAATATAATAACATTATGTGAAGTTCATTTTTAAAAAGATTTTAGTAGAGCTAAAATTGGTTAACAATATGATTCCATTGTTTATGTTTTGCTTATGTGAAGTAGTTTATTTTCAAGTAATGAAAGTTCTGCCTTAAAATAAAACCCATTCATGAGAAGGAATCTTTTTAAAGACCATTGATGACTTCAAATATAAACTACTTATTAATTGACAGTAAGTTTACCTCTTTGTGTCACTTAGAACTCCTTACTTTTCACCTAGTATCATAGTGTAGAACTATTCCTGCCCCTGTTAGATTATTACCTCCTTGAAGATAGAGGTTAAATATCAGACACTTGATTGGACAGCTACATGTAAAACAATGAGATTAGAACATTCCCTCACACCATATACAAAAATAAACTCAAAATGGTGTAAAGACCTAAATGTAAGACCTGAAACCATAAAATCCCTAGAAGAGAAAACAGAACACTCTTTGACATAAATCATAGCAATATTATCTTGGATCAGTCTCCTAAGGTAAAAGAAATAAAAGCAAAAATAAACAAATAGGACTTAATTAAACTAAAAAGTTTTTCACAGCAAAGAAGCCATCAACAAAACAAAAGACTACCTGAAGAATGGGAGAAAATATTTGCAAATGATGTGACCGACAAGTGGTTAACCTCCAAAATATACAAATAGCTCATACAACTCAATATTAAAAAACCAACCCCATCAAAAATATGGTTAGGGGGCTTCCCTGGTGGCGCAGTGGTTGAGAATCTGCCTGCTAATGCAGGGGACACGGGTTCGAGCCCTGGTCTGGGAAGATCCCACATGCCGCGGAGCAGCTGGGCCCGTGAGCCACAATTGCTGAGCCTGCGCGTCTGGAGCCTGTGCCCCGCGACGGGAGGGGCCGCGATAGAGAAAGGCCCGCGCACCGCGATGAAGAGCGGTCCCCGCACCGCGATGAAGAGTGGCCCCCGCTTGCCGCAACTGGAGAAAGCCCTCTCACGAACCGAAGACCCAACACAGCCAAAAATAAATAAATAAATAAATAAATAAGAAAATCCTTTAAAAAAAAAAAAAAAAAAATGGTTAGATCTGAATAGACATGTATCCAAAGAAGACATACAGATGGCCAACAGACACATGAAAAGATGCTCAATTTCACTAATCCTTAGAGAAATGCAAATGAAAACCACAATGAGGTATCACCTCACACAGGTCAGAATGGCTATCATAAAAAGTCTACAAATAAATGTTGGAGAAGATGTGGCGAAAAGGGAACCCTTGTGCACTGTTGGTGGGAATGTAAATTGGTGCAGCCACTATGGAAAACAGTATAGAGATTCCTCAAAAAACTAAAAAATACAACTACATATGATCCAGCAATTCCACCCCTGGGTATATATCTGAAAAAGTGAAAACTCTAATTCAAAAAGATACATGCACCCCAATGTTCATAGTAGCACGATTTACAATAGCCAAGATATGGAAGCAACCTAAGTATCTATCAACAGATGACTGGATTAAGAAGATGTGGTATGTATGTGTGTGTGTATACATATATATATATATATGTATACACACACACACACACACACACACACACACACACACCCATGGAATATTACTCAGCCATAAAAAAGAACAAAATACTGCCATTTGCAGCAATATGGATGGACCTAGAGAATATTATGCTTAGTGAAATAAGTCAGACAAAGACAAATGATGTATGATATCACTTATATGTGGAATCTAGAAAATAATACAAATGAATGTATATGTAAAACAGAAACAAACTCACACATACAGAAAGCAAATTTGTGGTTTCCAAAGGGGAGAGAGACGAGGGGAAGGACAAATTAGGAGTATGGGATTAACAGATAAAAACTACTATATAGGGCTTCCCTGGTGGCACAGTGGTTGAGAATCTGCCTGCCAATGCAGAGGACAAGGGTTCGAGCCCTGGTCTGGGAAGATCCCAAATGCCACGGAGCAACTGGGCCCGTGAGCCACAACTACTGAGCCTGCACGTCTGGAGCCTGTTCTCCACAACAACAGAGGCCGCGATAGCGAAAGGCCCGTGCACCGCGATGAAGAGTGGCCCCCGCTCGCCGCAACTAGAGAAAGCCCTCGCACAGAAACGAAGACCCAACACAGCAAAAATAAATAAGTAAATAAATTTATAAAAAAAACAAACAAAAAACTACTATATATAAAGTAGATAAGCAACAAGGATATACTGTATAGCACAGGAATTATACCCATTATCTTGTAATAATCTATAATGGAGTGTAAACTGCAAAAATAGTGAATCATTATGCTGTACACCTGAAACTAATGCATTATTGTAAATCAACTATACTTCAATTAAAAAAAAAGAATAGGCAATGAAATAAATATCAGACACTTGAATTCATCTTTGTATCATGCATCCTCCAGCTGCACTCTGCATTGCCTAACATGTAGAAAGTGCTGAATAAGTGAAGAAAAATGACTTACAATATACGCATCTACATCCTTTATACTTTTAGTGATAATTAATAGTATCAAAACCTACATTTGGATAACACTGTAAAGGTAAATTTACATAATGAAATAATTACATAGGATTTAATCTCAAAAATTCAAATTAGCTGGGAGGAAAGTCAGTTCAAATGGGTGAATGAAAGTATGAATTATTGAATATCCTTAAGGGAATACAGAATAGACAGAAGCTAATGTTGTGGATTTCCAGGACACATAGATTGAAATTGTTTGTTATAATTCAATTATATATCATATAATTTTACAGTTTTAGGTAGATTGCAATTTAAATTTCATGGAAAAGATTTTAAAAACAAAGTTTTAATGTAATACGCTCCTTTACTAAGTCTTTTTAAATTTCTAATTAATGGGGGGGTCGAAAGTAAATAGTTTTGCCCTATGTATGTTCAAAAACCATAGGTTTTAGCAGTCTAAGGAAATTTCCATTTAATTTATTACAGGCTTCCCTCAGAGATATTTTGGGTTTGGTTCCAGACCACCACAATAAAGTACTACCACAATAAAGCTAGTCACACAATTTTTTTCTATTTCCCAGTGCATGTAAAAACTATGTTTACATTATTCTGTAGTCTCTTAAGTGTTCAATAGCTTTGTATCTAAAAAACAATGTACATACTTTAATTTATAAAAATATAAAACAAACAAAAAAATTACAATAGCAACAAAGATCACCGGTCACAGATCACCATAATTCACAGAAATATTTTGAGAATTACCAAAACGTGACACAGAGACATGAAGTGAGAAAATGCTGTTGGAAAAATGACGTCGATAGATTCGCTCAAGGCAGGATTGCCAAAAACCTTCAATTTGTAAAAAACACAATTTCTGCAAAGCACAATAAAGCAAAGCATAATTAAACGAGTTATGCCTGTATTATATATTTTATTTTCAAGGCAATTTGCTAAATAAGATTTAATTTTTAAACTTTCAAGAGACATCTATATAAATGTGTTCACAACTCCAATCTTATAACATATTTGTTTTGAAGAATATTTTTATTATCTCTATGTAATACTCAGGCTCAGGTTTAGGGTTCAATCACAGTATATTTAACCATGCTTTAGGATTTATTCAGAAATAAATCAGTAGTTGAATATCATTAATTTCATTAAAATAATAAACATTTTTCTGATTAATTATCAAACATTTGTCTTTTTTTTGATGCCTATAATGAAACACTATAAAGAGTCAGAGAGTAGATTTCAGTTGATAAGAATGCCATACGACTGTAAGTTTGATATGCAGGTGCAGGTTCTGGGTTATAGAAAATGAGATAATTTCTGAATAACAACAGACAAATTCTCAGAATTCAATCACATCAGAAGATGATTAGAGGTTTCCCATGTATAACAGAAAGTTCTTTCATATCTGAAGCAGGGACAGTTGGTAAACATAATAAGCATTCTAGTGTAACTCATGGAGGAAAGAGATAGCAAAAGTCAGAGAGCTGAGTCAGCTTGATAAGCAAATAGTCAATCACTTGTTAATAAACTCTTTTCTTGGCAAGTCCATTAAGCTTTTTTATTAATATAACAATGTAGGTGATCCTGTTTTGAATAGAGAATTATTTGAGCAGGCAGGGCGGGGACTAATCTATTCACTCATTCATTCAATACTAAGTGCCTAAAATGTGCCAGTCACTGTGCCAGAAGCAGAAGATATAAATAAGAATATGACACTCTTCCCTTAAAAGCTGTATTGCCATCCATGAAAGAAATGGTTGATAAGCTGGACTTCATTAAAATTAAAAGGTTCTGCCCTGCAAAAGTTGCTGTCAAGAGAATGAGAAAGCAAGCCACAGACTTGGAGAAAATATTTCCAGAAGATAAATAAATAAATCTGATAAAAGATTGTTATCTAATACATACAAAGCATTCTTAAAACTCAACAATAAGAAAATGAACAATCTGATTTAAAAATGAGCAAAAGACCTGCACAGATACCTCACCAAAGAAGACATGCAGATGGAAAATAAGCATATGAAAAAACATTCAACATACTATGTCATTTGGGAAATGCAAATTAAAACAACAATAAACAATCGTTACACAACTAGAGAATGGCTGAAATCCAAAACACTGACAACACCAAATGCCGGCAAAGATGTGAAGCAACAGAAACTCTCGTTCACTGCTGGTTGGAATGCAAAGTATCTCAGACTGTTAGGCAGTTTCTTACAGAACTAATCATATTCTTACCATATGATTCAGCAATTGCACTCCTTGGTATTTACATGGATGAACTGAAAACTCGGGTCCACACAAAAGCCTGCACATAGAGGTTTATAGCATATTTATTCATAATTGTCAAAACTTAGAGGCAACTGAGATGTCCTTCAGTAGGCAAATGGATAAATAAACTGTGTTACATCCAGACAGTGGAATAGTATTCAACACTAGAAATACATGCGTTATGAACCAGTAGAAAGACATGGAGAAACCTGAAATGCATTATTACTAAGTAAAATATTCAAACTAAAAAGGCTTCAAATATATACATATTATATGATTCCAAAATATGACATTCTGGAAAAGGCAAAACTATGGAGACAGTAAAAAATCAGTGGTTGCCGGGGGGTTGGAGGAAGGAAGGACAAATAGGCAGAGCACAGATGACTTTTAGGGCAGTGAAACTATTCCACCAACTATGCAATAGTGGATATTTGACATTATACACTTGACAAAACACATGAAATGTACAAACACCAAGAGTGAACTCTGCCAGGACTTCCCTGGTGGTGAAGTGGTTAAGAATCCACCTGCCAATGCAGGGGACACGGGTTCGAGCCCTGGTCCAGGAAGATTCCACATGCCACGGAGCAACTGAACCCGTGCAGCACAACTACTGAAGCCCACACACCTAGAGCCCGTGCTCTGCAACAAGACAAGCCACCGCAATGAGAAGCCCATGCACTGCAACGAAGAGTAGCCCCCGCTCACCACAACTAGAGAAGCCCGCGTGCAGCAACGAAGACCCAACACCGCCATAAATAAATAAATAAATTAATTAATTAATTAATTAATTAATTTTTTAAAAAAGAGTGAACTCTGCCAACCATTAAAATAAAGCAGGCAGTTATTTTAGCAGCAAAATGGGTTTACTTGGGATAACAGAGGAATTGCAATTCAGGACATGCAAGCTATGGAAGACCACAGGCAAGTCCAGCAAACAAAGGAGAGGAACATCACTTTATAGGGGAAAAAAGAAAGGAGAAAGTTGGGAGAGGCTGCTTTGAACAAAAGTTGATCGGAGGAAAGCATGAGTTCAGGGTGGTGACAGTTTCTCATTGGCTGGGGCTGCTTCTGGGCAAGGAGAATATCTTCCTTTCTCTTGTTGGAGTCATAAAGTAAATCTTTCTTTCTCCTTCTTCCTGTTGGAGATGCAAGGTACATCTCTTCCTGTTTGGGGGCTGCAGATGGCAACAAGTGGTAGTGCATGAGAGCTCCCCCTTCAGGGCTTCCTGATTCCATTTTAAATGAGGTCTCCCTTTATTAATGTTCACAACTCTCATGTAAACTCTGGACATTGGATGATGATAATGTGTTATTGTCATTTACGGATTATAACAAGTGTACCACTCTAGTGGGGGAAGTGTTGATAGTGGAGGAGTTTGTGCATGTGTGGGGGGCAGGGAGTATATGGGAATTCTTTATACTTTCCACTCAACTTTGCTGTGAAGCTAAAACTACCCTTAAAAAAATAGTCTATTAAAAAAATGTATTGGCTACTACAAAATGCAGACAAGTAATCAAATGATGACATACGTTATGAGGGAGGCATGTAGTGGATACCATGTGAGCACAGCAAAAGGCAAGAAAACATCCATTCTGATTGGAGAGGCAAAGCAAGGGACATCAAGGAGGGAGATCTCTGCTTATTTCCAAATTCCCTAGAGCAGGAAAATAAGTCAGACAAATCCTAAGCATGTGTAGAAAAAGGAGGAAAAATTAGGCAAAGTCCTCTTAAAAAAGAAGAAGAATATGTGTTTCTAAACCAAAAAAGGGCATTTGGCTATTTACACAATTCATAACGTCATTACAAAAAACAAAACAAAACAAAACAAATCAAGCTAATTCCTAAGGAGGTATTAAATCTAGATGCTAAATCTAGAAAGAAAATTCACTGAAGGGCAAAAATGTTTCCAAGTTTAATGAAAAATATAAACCCAAGAAGCTCAATAAATACCAAGGACAAGAAACATGAGAAAATTACACCAAGGTATACCAGAATCAATGATGTCACCAAACCACTGATAAAGTCTTAAGAGCCGCTGGAGAATAAAGACACACTGTACACAGAAGAAAATGAGGATGAAGGCAGATTTCTCATCAGGAATAATGAAAGCAAAACAACAGTGAATCAACTTTTTAAAGTACTAAAGAAAAGCTTGTCAACCAAGAATTCTATACTCAGTTTAAAAAAAATTTTTTTTAATGAAGGTGCTGAGAGAATTAATCACCAGCAGACTCTAACTATGAGAAATGTTAAAGGAAGTCCTAAATGCAGAAGGAAACAATACCAAATGGAGATATGGATCTACAAAAAAGAATAAAGAACACTGGAATTGATAAGTACATGATATATATATATATAATTTTAATAATTTTTACTAATTTTAATTATTATTTATATCTTTTTTTAAAGATAATTATTTAAGCAAAATTAATAACAATGTGTAGGGCTTATAATATATGTATAAGTTAACTGTATAATAGTTAATGAAATGAATTATATGATAACAATAGCACATACACCAGGAAGGGAAAAACAGAAATATACTATTGTATGATGAAATGGTACAATGTCATTTGAAAATAGACTATGATGAATTAAAATTGTATGCTCTAAACCCAAAAGCAACAGCTAAAATAAAACAGTTACCACTAATGAGCCAACAAAGAAGTTAAAATAAAATCATTTAAAAAAAATCCTCAGTTAATCTAAAAAAAGATAGAAAAAGAGAGAAAAGGGAACAAAGAACATATGGCATAAATAAAAAACAAATAGCAAGATGGCAGATTTAAACCCAACCATATCAGCATTTACATTAAATATAATTAATCTAAGCACCTTAATTAAAAGGCAGAAATTGTCATATTAGATAAAAATGCAAGACCCAAATATATGCTGTCTATAATAAATCATTTTTAAATATAAAAATGCAAATAGATTAAAAGTGAACAGATATTTTTTTAAATGTAATGCTAACATTAATCAAAAGAAAGATGGAGTGACTACATTGATATTAGACAAGATGAATTTCAGAGCAAAGAATATTAGCAAGGCTAAAGAAAGTCACTTCATGAAAGGGTCAATTAATCAACAGGGTGTAAGAATCTTACACATTTATACATCTAATAGCAGAGTTTAAAAATACATAAAGCAAAAACTGATGGAACTGCAAAAAGAAAAAAAATCCAACGTTTCAGTCAGACATTTGACTATCCCTCTTTCGGTAACTGATAGAGAAGTAGACAGAAAGACAATGAGGACATGAAGGATTTGAACAACCCTCAAACTTGATCTAATCGACATTTATAAAGCATTCAACTCAACATCAGCAGAATATACATTCTTTTCAAGTGCACACAGAACATGTACCAAGAGAAAATATATTCTAAGTTGCAGAGAGGTGTATTTTTCTGCATATTAAAGTGAGACAATTATTTGTGCTGTTGGGGACAGAAAGTGAGGTAAAGAGAGGGCAACGTGGAGGGAAGTCAGAGGCTAGAACCTGATTTGGAAAAAAATAGCTAAAGAACTTTATAAGGTCAGATAAATCTAATATCCAATTCCAAGTTATCTGTATTGTATATGCCCCTTCCCTTCGCTGGGTGACCCCAAATCTCAGTGCATGTCTTGTAGTCACAGCTGCCTCTTGTGAGCAGTACGAGGATAAGGAAGACATAGAATAAAGGATAGAATAAAGGAACAGGAAATGCTCCCATATTTGACTTGAAGCCAGGTCAGAGGTAAAGAAGCAGCCTCAAGATGCAGAGTAATGAGAATTCAACAAAAGCAGGAAACTGGAGTCAGAAGTGGCTAGCACAAATATATTTGCAGAAATCCTGAGGGCATTGGACTTGCCATAAAACACAGTGGCAGAGTTTGCCTGACCTTATCCTGATGCTTAGGAGCAGCGTGACCCCAGGGAACATCTGTTTTACATTCCCCCCGCCCCCAACCAGTCACCACAAGAGAAAAGAAACAGTATAAATCTACTTCTCTGTTGTTAGGAATGATTCCAAAGCTCTCTACCTAGAGGACAAAAGTGGTTACAAATTGTTTTTAAGTAACATTTCTATTACACATCTATCATCCAATTTAATTTGAGCACAGTTATCTCAAAGCCCCAGCAACAAGTTGACACAGGCAGTGAAAGGAGAAAGAAATGGATGCTATCTCCAGGGAGGGAGAGCAGATATGTAAACAAGGACTTACTGCCATGCATGTACCTGAAGGCTAAACCCCCACTGCTTTTGTGTCTCTGCCTCCACATATTTTTGACATTCTTCGATTGATAACATATAGGAGCAGGGAAATGCAAATCAAACCCTCTTTTTGGCTGGCTAACATAGGCAGAGAATAAAACAAAACGTGAGCTTTAGGATAGTGATAGCATACTCAAACTGTTTTAAAACATCTCCTTCATAGAGGGGAGGGCTTGGGGACTCAGTCACCTGGAGGAGTTCAAGAGGATATTTGACAAAATTCTCTGCATTTAAATTTTTGAGAGATAACTGAATCTTGGTACCACTCATCAGTTCCCACTGGCAGTCTCCTTCTGAAAGTTAAAATGTTCCTTGGTCTCCCTGCTTGGATCAGAAGGTTGTCATACAAAGAACATCTGAGCACCCAAGGCTCCCACAATCAGCAATTGCAGTGGGACAGAGGTGGTAATGAAGCCCCGGTCCCAGAGCAGGGAGGATATTTTACCAGTCTGAAATTAGATATGGCACTGCTGCTGATGAAGCTGTCTTTTTACTTGTATTGGTCAGATTATCACTCCATAAAGGTGGTGAAACTGTTTAGGTCACTCACGTTATGTCTCCAGTACCTGGCACAATGCCTACCTAGCACAAGAAAGTGCTTAATAAATTGTTGTAGAATTGGATGGTGGCCAAATTCAAAGAGTATAAACAAGTCTGGAATAAAACAACAACACACACACACACACAAAATGGTTTATGATTCCAGCCATGGTAGGAGCTTCAACCACCAAGTGGTACTAAATCAGGGTCCCTCTGAGAGATGGAGTTGTGATGTTTCCCAGCTATCAAAGCAGGACAATTCCTTAAGCTCCAGTGACATGTGGCCAACAAGGGTAGTTAATGTTGTAGAGATTTAGAGAAAGCATTTGTGGGTTTTTTCTCATCATAGTAACAAAGTTCAAATTATTGGCCATCTGTAAAGTAAGCAGAAAGTTTTACAAATGATCTCCTTCCTCTTTCTGGGCCTTTTTTACCATCCTTTTCCAGCACTGAACTCCTTTTTCCCTACTCTGCTACAGCCAACTTCTTCCTCATTCCCCTGCCCTCACCTAAATAAGCCAGATCCACGTAACCACCAGCCAAATAATAGTAAACATTTCCTATTTTAAAAGATACCAATTTGGTAAATACATTTTTAGCAAGGTGTTATGACTTCTAAGAACTTCCTCTGTTACCCTTCTCAGGCATATGTGCATTTGCACTGAAGAAATCATATCTTAACTCAGGAGAAGGCATGTAAATGGGGCTTTTTGAGAAATCAGTGAACCTGGATTTTAAAATCTTTTAAAAAAGCTGAAGGCCATATAGCAGGAATTTTAATCCAGCATGAAAAGAATAAATTGTTTTCATTTAAAGTGAGTGGGAAAAAAAGAAAACCCATCTGCTTGATTTGTGGTGCCCCTTTTACTAGCCTTAAGACATTTCATCTATAAGAGCATTTTCAGTAGAATAACAAGAAATCTAAATTAAATATCTACTAAGATCACTGTAGAGTTTTGTTTCATCTCTAAGAAATCTGCACATAACCTTGCATATGTGTGCTTCTTTATTGGACATTAACAGAAAATATAAATCAGAGTGTGTCTTGTAAAAAGACTAAAACAAACATGGTACAGGATTCTCAATTTCCCCTTTGCCTTCAACCATGGCCTTTCCCCCCTTTTTTCCTCTCCCCTCCCAACTACACTTTTTTTTTTTTTTGGCTACCTCACCTACCTCTGAACCTTGAGTAACCGACAAACCACAAGGCTTGCAAAAACAGCTCTTGCAAAGCACTGCTCTGACAGTTATCAGACAGGATGGCACCAACAATCCCAAGCCAGAAACATGAAAACCAGAACAATCTCCAACTGCAAGTTTTGCAGCAATTAAAGACACAAAACTACTCGAGCCAAACCACAAAGATACATATTCCCCTCTCTTCCTTACCCGATAAAACTCCCACCCGGCTTCAATTCGAGAGTCACCTCGTCATCAGGTTTTCCCTGCTGTACATCAGATTAATAAAGCTTTTAAGGCCTATTTGAGTTACTTAATGTATTTTCCTTTGAAAGTCTTAATGTGAATATTAACATTCAAATACAAGCTTCTGTGCATTGAGTTATACAAAGTCACATATATCTGTCTGTTGCAGATTTTACCAAAATATCCTTTACCTCATTACTAACTGGGGTCAAGATGTCAGGCGGGGCAGCACAGGGATTTGACTACGGTGTGCCTACTCATGGGCGGGTAGTAGATGAATTTCTCCTTTATTCTATTTCTCCCCTTCATCTGAATTATCTTTCCCCAGTTTCCTTATCTTTGCAGTCTAAGATTATATCAAAAAGTCATTTGCCATGGATTCCTTAAGATCATTTATTAACCACTTTCAGACATGACAGGTCTACAAACCCTTCTGCTTTAACAGAATAAATCTGCTTACTCTTGAGCTGCGACCAATCATAGAGTCTGCATGCATGACATAATTTTTTACTTGTTAAAATTTCCTACTTTTTATTCTGATGGATTCACAGACTCTTCAGAGTTGAAAAGGAGACTTTGAAAGTCATCATTCATTTGTGCAATGAGATTTCTCATGTAACATACAGAGTGATAGTAGTATCTTTACCTTGCAGAATATGTTTTACAATTTACAAAACATACACATATGCAGGCTTTCTGGTGTATGACATACAGAGACCTTCAGCTTCTCCTTAAATACTATTTATAAGTGTGGTCTCATTACATTTAAGTCTGTCTACTTATAGAAATCGTGCCAGCCAGTAAGAGCAAATGTAATTCTTTGATATCGACAGCTGAATCTCAATTGTTCCAAACTCTCACCTGCACAACTGTAAGAATTTTCAGTTTTCACAGAAAATTCCTGGGAATCCTCAGAGTTTCTTATGGACTGTGGTCCTTGCTCATCACTCTAGCCAGCTTGCCTGAGATATTTCCATAGCAACTCCAGGCATGTCTACCAAGACTCTATTCCAACCTCAAACTCCGTCCTATCACTGTCGCCATTGGCACTGAATGCCTTCCCTGGAATCTCAGTCTGGCAACATGTGTCCTGCTTACAGAGGACACTCCTTCTGTATTATTCGCAGCCTCTCAGAGAGCTTGTGGCAAGATTGCCTGGACCCAGAATTGTTAAGGCGGGGTGGCTCTTTCAATTCACACACATAGTCACTTTCTCCTCAGGGCATAAACACACAGCCAGGATGGCTGGCTCAAGACAAAAAACAAAGTTAGCCACCACCAGATAACTAGAACTGTCATTGCTTTCCAGAAGGCAAACCCTATTATTGAGCCTGGGCTACGCTTGATCTATTTTTATGATGAGTTCTCTCTCAAGGCCACCTTTGTCTTCTCTTGCAATCTTTGACAGAAGCACTCCTGTCAGTAATACATTTTAAAATATGCTTGAAACTTAGTTTTGGACAGTATTTGATCTCTCTCTCATCCAGGAGGCAAAGGATCCTAAACTCCTTTCTCAATCGATGAATGTAATTGAAAACTCAGAAGAACTGCTGTTTGGGTTATTCACCAGAAATCCCAGCTTCTGCCAGGTCAATCCTCCTTTTTATATTTCTTCTTAAAAAAATTCTGCATCTTATTATCTCCCATCCTTTCATTCAAGTTGTGCCCTCTGGAGAAGACTTACTCCTTGTGAAAGTCCATTCAGACCCTAGCTACCAAAGACCACTCACTTTTTTTCAACCTGAACACACCGATTCCTTCCCCTTTCTCATAGAAAACAGCTGGTGGATCATTTCTCAGGCTGGCCACATCCCTGGGATCCGCTCCAGTTGGCTGATGTACCTCTTAAAATCCAGTGCTTCAGCTGAAGGCCAACTTCAATAGGGTATAGTTGGAGGGGTCCCTTTCTTAATCTGGGTACCATATTTCTATCAAAAAGTCCTAAGACTGGGGATTTTGCCCATCTTTCAATACCAGGCAGGAACTGAACTAGTACTTTTGAACTTTATAAAGGTTAAGTTCACTCTAATCAGACCACACCACTTTACTTGACAAATTCTAGTCAACGTCACCAGTGACGTTCATTTGCTAAACCTAGTGCTCAGATGCAACACTCATATATATGTCCAGTTGCTCTCTGGCCATCCCCACTAACAGGTATCTCAGACTTAACATGCTCAAAAGTGAAACCCTATTATTTCCTCTGCTAACATGCCCCACCCACATTCTTCCTCACTGGAGTTTCTCAGTTATTGTTAATGTCCTCCTTCCAGTTGCTCAGGCCAAACACCTTGGTGTTATCCTCGGATGCTCTTTACATATCCCTTGTTTAATTCATCAGTAAATCTAGGCAGCTCTTCCTTCAAAGTATATCCAGAATTTCTGCAAGTACATCTCACCTCCCCCTCCAGGGCTGCCCTGATTCGCACCATCTCTCACCTGGCTTAGTGCAAGAGCATCCTAACTGGTCTCTGCTTGTCAACACAGCAGCCGAAATGAGCCTGTTAAAACACAAGCCAGCTCATGGCACTCTTTCCAATATCCTCTGACAACTTGGCATCTCTTTCAGAGTAAAAACCAAAAAGTCTTTATTATGGCCGAGCCCTGCAAGCCCTGCCTTCTCCTCACCTCTTACTGCCCTTCCCTGACTCTCTCTGCTCCAGTCACCCCATCTTCCTTCTGTTCTTGAACAGGAGAAATGCCTCCTGGAATGTTCTTCCCCCAGACACCCACATACCCTGCTTCCTCACCTCCTTCAAGTTTGCATTCAAATATCATCTTATTCAAAACAAGAACTGGAGTTCTAATGGACTAGTACTAAACATTATTTCCAAGAATAGGTAAAACTCCTGTTTTTCTACAGTATTACCTATTAGAATGTTTTAGTATTTCAGGATGAAAAAGAGATTTTTAGAATTGTTTAGAATTCTAATTAAAAAAAAAATTAACCAAGGCATGTTAGATTTCTACCTTTTGATTTTTTGCAATGGTATTACAGTTCCCTAAGTCTAATATTTGCCTTTTCTTTTCTAAAATGTTCTTAGGTGATTTGATTGGCCGAGATCCCCTTGTCAGATGCCCATTCTGCATTGCTGGAAGTTCCACCCTTGCCCCAGTGGATGTCTAGAGCTTCCCACCTGCATACCTCTCTGCACTCTGGCCCCTCCACTGAGATCATCCCTGCTCCCGCACCCATAATGCTGAAAGTCTCCCTGTACTCTGTGACCCAGATCAGATGCTACTTCCTCCAAGAAGCTTTCTCTGATCTCTCCTGCAAAAAGGTACCTCTTCTTCCTGGGAACCCACAGCATTGATCTGCACTTCTTAGTGTGTCTGTTCTTGTATGTGACCTTTCTGTGTGACTCATGTCCCCTAAATAGCTATTATGTGTTTCCTGACATTATATTTTATTTGCTGTTTTATTCCCTGCAGTGCTTAGAAGTACCTCACATAAAATGAGATTTCAATAAGATGTTCATTGAATAATTAGGTAAAAATGGAATGAGTAATAAGTAAAATTAAGACACATTCTTAAACTGCCCTGTTTTTAATTATCATTGTTTTAATTAAACCTATTCAAATAAGAGTGTCATTATCTTAAATTAATATTAATGACAGTAGTATTTGAATTGTCTCCAATCATTTTAAGGTGATTATTTAAAATGTGTTTTAATTATTAGAAAAATACCTACTACTAATATTTTCCTTGGCTTTTTATTTTCAGGAGTGGTTGCACTTATATAAAACAAAACATATCAAATATATACAGGCATCTAATATAAATATGTCTATATATATTAGATATGGAATCATATGTATAAATACTCAGCAGTGGTCATCTCTCGGCAAAGAACATGTACATATGCACAAGTTATATTTTCTTTGTAGGTTGTGTATGTTTGTGTGTTTGTGTGGGCATCACATAACTTTTCAAGTAGGACTATTGATCAAAGATGAGAGTAACTAATATAAACACCCTTAGGCATTCCCAAGGACCAGAATACTTTGAAGTATTTCAGCAAGAACATATTGACCTCTTTGGGGAAAAGAACTGTGTGCAGCAATCAGACATGACTATCTAATGTTGAAGATCAAAGTGTATTGACTGAAATCTGCAGTTGCCATAGCTACTGAGCCCTGTGAATTTACTATAGTTCTCTTATTGCAAGCACAAGATTTACAGTTAAGACCTGCTTTATTGACTAGAAGGGTTATCTGTTCATTAAATCTGGGATTTTACTGGAATGATTTTCAGCCCACATTGTTTACTAAATTGAATCTGATTCAGTGAAATTAAAATTAAAATGCAACATTCTCAAGGTACACATTTATCATCTACTTTATCAGTCTTTTAAGGATGTGTAAAATATCCTAAGAGCAACTCCAGTCCTAGAAGATAAGATGTTTATGAAGTGTTTTCATATGGGGCAGGTTCTCAATTGACTATAATGCCTGAAACAGGAGTCCTGAGGCAAAGCTGACAAGTAAGACCAAGCCAATATGTCTCAAACTGCCTCCCACAAAAATAGCTTAATGCCTTTTCCCTGGTGACACCGAGTGGATTTCTGAAGCTAGGTTTTGAATCCCCAAATCTCAATCATCAGAGCATGTCTGGTTATCTAAAGCTACTTTCTGAAACCTTCCTTCAAATGAGGATTTTTAAAACAAAATCCTACCCTTGGCTGCCTTATCTACAGTTGACCTGGTTCTTGATTTCTTATTAGATCTATTATTCTAAAACCCATTTCATTTATTCATCTAATTTCTGAATAAATATTTGCCTGTTGAGCCACTGCTCCCAATGAGGTATTTTTGTAACTAAATGGGTGTGGTTGGCAGAGAGGAAAACTGAAGATGAAGCTAGTTAGTAAGTCTCCAGTTACTTGCTGTGTGAGTAACTGGATTCCCCCCCAGTTATTAGTTGCCTTTATGTTCATAAATCTGCCCTGTATTGACTTTCTAGGGCCTTAGGGGAAGGAATTTCCAAAACTTGCCTTCTTGTTTATTATACCAGATATCAAAAAATATGCAATAAGAAGAACAACTAGATGGAAGTCCAAAAGTATGATTCTAGCAGCTAGGCCAGGTTTGAATTCTTGGTCAACTCAGCCTCAGTTTCCTCAACTGGAAAAGAGAGAAAATAATAGTTTCCTCTTCATGGTGTTTCATAAAAATTTAATAAATTAATATATATGAGGTTCTTAACTGAGTGCTTGACTCCTAAGTACTCAGCAAAGTTAGGTTATTATTTTCAGGACACCTTATTTTGCTGAGAAGTCTTTAAAAGTAAGAAGGAAGAGAAAGAAAAGATGAAGAAAAAATTCTTTTGGTTCCAAACAGAATTTAGAAGGTACAAGGAGGTCACTTCTAATTTTATTGTACAATCTCCTATTCCCCTCTGATCAGGCAACACATTTTAAGTTTTGTTCTTAGGAAACATTAGACTTTTGGAAAATGTCACAGTTATACTATAGAACTTAACAGAAATACTTCATAGTAATTAGAAACACTGACTACTTATTCAAGTTCAGATCACTTAGGACAAAATGAAATATTGAATTACAGTTTACTCTAGTTCCCCAACTGGGAAAAAAAAAGAGTTTTGTGCTCTCCTTTTAAGCTCTTTTCTGGTGTGCCATCTGCAGTCTTAAAAAGAAACGAGGGCTTCCCTGGTGGCGCAGCGGTTGAGAGTCTGCCTGCCAATGCAGGGGACACGGGTTCGAGCCCTGGTCTGGGAAGATCCCACATGCCGCGGAGCAACTGGGCCCGTGAGCCACAACTACTGAGCCTGCGCGTCTGGAGCCTGTGCTCCGCAACAAGAGAGGCCGCGACAGTGAGAGGCCCGCGCACCGCGATGAAGAGTGGCCCCCGCTCGCCG
This sequence comes from Balaenoptera acutorostrata, assembly GCF_949987535.1. Lineage (NCBI taxonomy): Eukaryota > Metazoa > Chordata > Mammalia > Artiodactyla > Balaenopteridae > Balaenoptera > Balaenoptera acutorostrata. The sequence goes on from NC_080071.1 coordinate 13,721,903, forward strand.
CAACTAGAGAAAGCCCTCGCACAGAAACGAAGACCCAACACAGCCATAAATAAAAAACAAACAAACAAACAAACGAAAAACAGTACAGTACATGGGAACTCCAAAGCCAGGGGCCATAGCCATGGTTTCCTTACTAAGAGTGGCCTAAGTCCACATGGCCCTAACTAGATATACATACAAGTGTATGAAATTTGTGAGTAAGAAATAAAGTTTTTGTTCAATATACAAAAGCACCACATCTCCATTTCCTTGCCTCCAGGCATCTTCTCTATTTGTTAATAAAGAAGAGCATAAGATAATGATATGCAGCCATGTGATAAAAATCAGAATATACTGAATATCCATTTGGAGTATAACTCAGTATCTGTATCTGTTTAAAATACTGCCAAGTGTGATCGTCAAATAGAAATCAAGCTGGAAAAGTAGTGCACAGAAAATGTCCATTTCCTCAGGTTAAATTAATTCACCCAATTGCTCACCCGCTCTTAAGTCAATAATTCTTTTCTCTTGCTCAGGTGATCCACAGCCTTTAGACAATGCATTCTAGGACTTCGTGGGCAAATCCTGTATGTATCTCCCTAAGACTCTCTATTTAAATTTTTATCTATACCAGTTACCTCTGCATCAAACCCAAGAAAAAGTCAAACTGGAATCTTTATACCAAGTGTATATATAGGAATCAAGAAAATATATGAAAAAAATAAAGTTGCTATTGTGATAAATAGAAGTAGGAGCAAGCACTCTGTTCTACTAAGAATTAATATGTTTCTCAGCTGTTCTTATTCTGAGACAGATTTGTTGTAATTTGGCAAGATTCAGGAACGCGGGAAGCTTTTTCCGGTTGGCCCATGGACAATTTTATACGGGGCAGAACAATAATTGCTGGCCAGAGTATTAAAGCCCAGAAGATAATTAAATAACGCAAAAGGAACAAAGTGGACTTTGCAAGCTGTGCTGCTACTTCCCAGTCTCTTGCTCTGCCGAGAATTCAGATTGCTACTCAGTGGGTTTACTATATAATCTTGCTGTGAACAACTTATAAACTATAACTGGGATTTTCATCTAAAAGAAAATAAAAATTTTAAGAGAAGTAAACTATGATGGAGCCCCCAAATCTTCCAAATTAACTATACTGGAATAAATATGTCTTCTCCTAAGTGCTGTGACTTGGTCTGTTAGTTTAAATCATGAAGAGGGTGAGGTTTTTATGTATTCTCTTATTAGATTAAAATGGAATGTGTTTGGGACCCAGTGGTTTTGTACACACACAGAAACTTATCAGCAGATACTTTCTAAATAAGCTTAGATATTTTCTAAGTAAAATTCTAAAGTTAGCAGTGATTCCAAATACTTTTATGACTTCCCTAAATTTGTTTCCTTTTAATTCTAATTTTATAGATTTTAGTTATGTTTGAAATTAGAGTTCAGTTTAAATTATTTTTCTTCCTGAAAACAGATTTGAATTTGTAACATAGGGACTCCAGTGATTAAAAAAGATGACTGGAGCAACTAAAGCAAAAAGTCTTGAAAGTGACTTCTAGCAAATATCTGCTTTGAAATCCCTAGTTTAAAAATGTTGCCAAAAGTACTTTTCCACTTCATTTAGATAATCAAACAAAGCCTACAAAGAAAAATAAAAATGACATGAGAACACTCTCATTAATCATTCAAATGGACCCAAAATGAGAAAGATTGAAAATAGTTCATTGGGAATTCCCTGGCAGTCCAGTGGTTAGGACTCCACAGTTTCACTGCCAAGGGCCTGGGTTCAATCCCTGGTCAGGGAACTAAGATCCCACAAGCTGCGTGGCACAGCCAAAAAAAAAAGAAAATAGTTCATTAATATTTTCTGTGTTTTAGAGTAATCATTTTTCTACTGAAACTGAGTTCAGGAGAGAGATCAAGATCGTGGAGTACAAGGACATGGAACTCACCTCCCCCCACAAACACATAAACTTACATCTACATGCAGAACAGTTCTCACTGAAAACTAACTGGAAGCTGGCAGAAGGACTCCTGTACAACCAAGGCTGTAAGAAAGATACACATGTTAACTGGGTAGAACAGGAAGAAACTGAGCTCAAGGACATAGATGGTATAAAATGTGTGTGTGTGTGTGTGTGTGTGTGTGTGTGTGTATACACACACACACATACATACATGTACGTGTGTGTGTGTGTGTATATATATATATATATATATATATATATATATATATATATATACACACACACACACACAGAGACATATTTTTTTAAGCCACCAGAAAGCTATGTACTCAAAGAAATCTAAAGGAACTGAATTTCAAAGAAGGATGAGCCCTTCCAGGTTGGTCTAAGGTCAGTTACTACTTTCATCAATAGGAGTAATTGCCAAGTCTGGGCACAGGTAAGCAGAGTATCTTGCCTGCCATAAGCCATGGGGAGGGGAGTGCTGGTACCTAAGAGAAGGAGAAATCAGCAAATCTTTTACTGGTTACATGAGCCTGCTTGAAGGACTGGAATCTAGAGCAGTCCCAAATGCAGAACTGGTTCCGTCCAACTGCCATTGATTCTCTCCCACAAGTTCATGGTGGTTCAGGATGCTCTGTGCTGGGCTAGAAAGCAAAGAAAGATCTCTTGCAGTCCTAGTGGTGCACAGATTCCAAAGTTTCATTAGAGAGAGATGCCTGTATTACACATAACAGATATTGCCCTTAAGACATTTGGCACAAAAGGTGAACTGAACTTAATAAATGTGCAACACCATCTCAGACCTAGCTCAGCTCCTGACTGGACCAGAGAGATCATTCCCTCTCTAGATATCTGACAGAGGAAAGAGCCCGCCCTCTCTGGGGAAAAAAAGATTTATTCTAGTCTCTATGGGTCTTTTAAACACAATATCTACCATACAATTAAAAATTATAAGCAAAGAAACTAGAGAAGTTAAAAGTTTTTTTAAGTTGATAGAAGCAAAACCACAGATGACTCAGATGTAGAAATTAACATACAAGGACTTTAAATTAAAACACAAATTTTAAAGAATTTAAATAAAAAGATGGAGAATTTCAGCAGAGAAATGAAGACTCTAAAAAGAATCAAATGGAAGTTCTAGAAGTAAAAATACAATATCTGAATTAAGGATTTGTTGGACAGGCTGAACAGTAGCCTAGATTCAGTAAAAGAAGTAACTGGATAACTCATAGGTCAATAGAAATAATATAACCTGAACCAAAGAGTTGAAAAAAGAATGAAAAAAGAACTTTAGAGACATGTGGGACAATAACAAATGGTCTAATACATCTGTAATTGGAATTCCAGATGGAAAAAAACAGAGAAAATATAGCAGAAGAATTATCTGAAGAGATAATGGCTGAGCTTTTTCTCAAAATCAATGAAAGACATCAGCCCATAGATTTAAGAAGCTCAGGGAACCCTAAGCAGCATAAATAAATATTATGAAAACCATATCTAGACCTATACTGGCTACACTCCCAAAAACAAAAAGTAAATAGAAAAATCTTAAGTCAGATCACAAATTCACATTTTATTTAGAGGAACAATAATAAGAAATAAAGCTGAATTATCAAAAATAATAGAAGCTGGAAGCTAATGGATTGATATCTTAAAGTGTTGTATGGGGGAAAAAAATCAATCTAAAATTCTATACTTAGCAGAAACATCCTTCAGAATTGAAAGTGAACTAAAGACATTTTCAGATGAACTTCAGATGAACAAAATCTGAGGCAATTTGTCACCAGCAGACCTATCCCACAAGAAATACTAAAGAAATTTCAAGATAAAAGGAAATTATTCCAGACGGAAACTTGGATCTTCAGAAAAGAATAAAGAGCCCCAGAAATAAATGTGTTCAATGACATTTTTAAATTTAAAATAATCGTTTTGCTGGTTAAAGTAATAATGATAATGTATTAGGGGTTTATATAATATACAGAAGTATGTGAAATGAAATTACTTGTAGACACAAATAACAAGAGAAGTATAAACTCAACTACAGTGACTCATAGCTAGGCATAGCTGTGCCTTTGGTTATTTTATTGACAAATTAACTATTTGATCATAGAGAAACTCACATGTCAAAATTTTCTCACATAGGTAATATGGGAGTTGAATTGTCCTAGAAAAAATTCCAAAACTGAATTCCAGGCTATTGTTACACAAACTGTTGTGTTACTACTTCCAAATCCCTTGTAGGTTTGGTGGGAGGAGGTCATATAAATGAGGCTAGACAGGTAAGAAATGGGTATAACATGGAGGACCTCAAAGGCAGGCTTGGGCAATTGAGGGCTATTGAAAGCACTGGATCTGGGATGTGTCATGACCAGAAATGTGTTTTCTGAGGCTGATGCAATTTCAGAATCAACTCTTTAGTATAGAGGAAAGCCACCAAATTCTTAAAGGACTTCCCTGCTCCCACTAATTCTCTGAAGGAGAGACACTCATTTCTATCCCAATTTTCCTTCATCTATTCATGATGATCATGCACTGGCCCACCCAAGCTATCCAAACCTTTTTAAAAAATCTACACGGTCGTTCTTATACCAAAAACTTTCCTTTTTTTTTTTTTGCCACACCATGCAGCTTGTAGGATTTTAGTTCTGCCAACCAGGGATTGAACCCGGGCCCTCAGCAGTGAGAGTGCAGAGTGCAGAGTCCTAACCACTGGACTGCCAGGGAATTCCCTACCAAAAACTTTCATTCATATGACTTTCCTCTCTGACTGTCCTAAGGGCCCCAAGTTGAGTTTCCAAGACAGATGATTTTTCTCTTTACATTACCTACTTTCATAAAATGTTATACCAAGTCCCCCTTTTTTCAGAGACCCATTAAAGGTTTAACCTTTGAGTTTCTATCTTTTTGGTATCACAAATTTTTACTTTATTATGATTTATTCATATGTGTGATTGTATACTGAGTGACTTGAGATTTCCTTTAAGCTTCTTCTCTCTACCCAACTCTTTTCTTTCACCTCCCTCTATTTACCTTTGGTTATTTAGTACTTTTCCTTTGTATGTTTCTGTTGATCTTTCTATATCATCTTATTCTTTTCTTCCTTCCTCCCTTAGTTTTCTCTTGATTATATTACCCTTTCTCTACCATTAAAACTTCTCCTCGAATAGAGAAAAAAGTCTTAAGTTATAGCTCCTGAAGAGTCTAATCAGTAGGTCACAGAGAGGCCTACTAATCTGACTTATTAACTAGCAACCCAATTTTTTTCTGTGCACAGCTAGGTTTAGAAAATACTGAAGATCTGTCAAATTTACGGTGTAGTACCATTAACTCACTGACTTTTATGAGTATACCATGAGGAGCTTCCTTGAAGAAGAAACTATCAAGTATTAATTCTAGGAAGCCCACTTTCACCTCTGAAACCATAATCAATTTGATTGTTCAATTTTTTATTTTATTTTAAATGCTAATTTATTAATTTATTTCCTTTGCCTTTTTCTTCTGGTGCCTTGCCAGGGGTGTTTCTTATACTTTTCTTCTCTCCTCAGAGCTTATTCTTAAAGGCTGGTGTGGCAGCAATGAAAATACGCCTCTCAGGTGTCTTCTTGGTGGGAGCATCATTGACTGCTGGCTGTGGCCGCTGCCTCTCTAGATCCATCCCTGTGTTTGTGCTGAGGCCATGCTTCCTCCAGGCTGCCCCCAGACAATGACTGAGCATGGTAGGGGTACTGATGCAGGCCCATTCCCGCCAGATGCAGGACTCCTCCAAGGGGTGACATTAGCTCAAGGACTGCCCATCAGCCTAGCTAAATTTTTCAAGGAGAAGTCTCAGCCCAAGACTCTTCCTGTTCATTCCCCCTTCCTTCCCTCTCTCCTTTCCTGGGGTCAGACCTGCATCATGGTCTGAAGACTCTCCCCACCTTCTCTTGCTCCCCCTCTTTATCCTTTATAGGCATCTCTCTACCTCTTCCCCAATAAATCTCTTACATCCCATCCTGATGATATGTTTCATGAAGTTTGAGGTGTTGTCAGCTTAACTATATCAATTGTTCCTCTCTGCTGCTCACACGATGCTAATACATCTGTGACTAGCTCTCTGACCATATCCTCTGAAGTTTGTTTATATATTCTCTCTTTCCACATGAGCATTTGTTTAAAAACAAAAAATCGTGTTTTATCCATATTTGAAATACTCTGAATACCCATATATATCACCAAGCAATATCCTCACCCAAAGCGCATCCACTGGTAACTCTTAGAAGCCATCAAAATTGCACTTGGACGGTAAATTAGCCTCATCTCCCTTTGCGAACAATCTCAACTGTATTCTCTGGAAGAAATCCCAAACCTGCCTGAAACTGTTGCAAGAATTATTAGCATGCCACTAAGATCTTTCAATTTAAAAAAAATGAAATGGTCTAGAGCAACGGTTTTCAAACTTTAGTGGGTGTTACAAATACTTGGAAGGATCTTTGAAACGCAGGTTGCTGGGCTCTACCTCAATTAAGGTTTCTAATTAAGTAGGTCTGAGGTGGGACTAGAGGATTTGCTTTACTAATAAGTTCCCAGGTAAAACTGAAGCTGTTGATCTGGGAATCCTCCCTTGGAAATCACCGATCTAGAGCAATGATTCTCAAATGTCCAGGTGCAAAAGAATCCTTGGGGAACTTGTTTTAACTGCAAAGTCTTGGAACCCCCATCCCTGCAACCCAGCCCTTGACTGAATAGGTCTGCATAGATCTGAGAAGTCTACAAATTTTACAAGCTCCCCAGGTGATTCCGTTGACAGTAGACAAAAGACTATTGCTTTAGGTTTTTAAAAAGCTCCCCAGGTGACTTAAACATTCGGTCAGGGCTAAAAACCAGTGCTTTGGTACTCTCTGCTTTTCAAATGATTTGGCAGTACTTTTAACCATTCCACATTTTTGCTATCCTTTCCCTCCTCTGTGTCTTGAACAGTTGGTCTGAGGCCCTCTATAAACTACAGCCCTACAGTGTTATCTGCCCAGCACTCTCCTCCTACCACCCCCTCATACCCCTCCCCAATTACCATAGCCATCTCCCCTCATCACTGTTGGTTGGTAGGCATCTGATCCATGCTAAGGCATTAAAACTTAGGAGCTATTAGCTGTTCTTGCCTACCTTGTAAAGAATACAAGCAATGGAAACCAAAGGTAAAGAACAAAAGACTAAAGATGACCTACAAGAGAGTAAAAATAAGAATATTAGAATCTCTGGATACAGTTGTTACTGAGCCACGAGTATAATCTAGTCTTTACTTCTGTGAGGAGTTTCATATCCTTAAAAAAAAAAACCATGTATTTTTTTTTGTTTTTATTTTTGCTACACTCATTTGACTTAGAGATCTATAACTTGCAGTCAAAAGAGTTTAACTAATGACATTATAAAAGTACATATACCCCTCATTGACAAGACCTGCTCCCCCGGACACCGTTTGAAGGAGGGCAGATATTTTATGGATAAGAAAAGTAAGGCACTGAAAGATTAAGAAATTTGCCTAAAGTCACACAGAAAGACAGGGCCAAAAGCAGAACTGAAAACTGTCAAGTGGTATCTTTCTTTTATACTGCACAGCCTCTCCAAGCATGAATTTGATTTACCTAAAACATCCAAAGGCAACATAGTGGCTTCTTGTAAAGTGGTGTGTGTGGAACTCCTAAGCCAAACCTGTGAGAACAAAATGGAATTTCCAGGGATTATTTAGCTATTGCTAATCTACTGAATTAAACACTATGTTTGGACTTGGCAGACAGACATCTCCAGGGTCCGTCCTTCATGGTTTCTACCCCTCCTTGGGAAAGGTCAAGTGCACTAACGGCTTTCTTTCACTCTTTGTCAGCTAAGCATGAAAATCTTACTGGAAGAGTCCCTGACCTATTGAATAGTGAACCCAATTGCACTGTTAATGTGTGTGGAATCCACATGTTGGCCACAATCCTTGCTGAACCACAGCCCAGGCACACTCCTTGACTTTTATGGCACTTGAATGATGATGTTGCACTTTAAAGTGTGTGAGGGGGTTTTAAAAATTCTGGTCTTATACCAAGTTTTTCCACTTCATGTAAAAGGAATATTTTCCATCTATCTACATGAAAGGGTACAGGAAGAAGCATAGGAAAGGCAAGGGAAATTCTCTTTGTCTCTACTTTTTCTATCTTGAAACATGACCTACTCCTTGAGATGCTGGACATACTCAAATGACCCCATCAGAATTCTCAATTGCCAGGGCTGTCTGTCTTCTGAAAGCTGGGCTTTTACTGTAAAAGAGACGTCTAGAAAAAGGAATGAATTCTGTAAAGTTACTAGCCATTTTCATTAATCTAAGTCTCCAGATAAAATTTCAAAAACACTTAGATAATGCACTGTAACAAAATCACACACACACAGATTTTAAAATAAATATGATGCACATATTTCCATGATCATGTGCCACAAACACAAAAGAGTAGTAGTGGTTTTTTTCTCCAGGATGGTAAACTTTAGTGTAGGTAACTCAAAATATTGGACAGTATCTGTGGATTGGAGGTTGTGGGTTATATAGATAACTAGATGCTTTCCTGGGGAAGTGTTCTGAATAATTTGATCCCAGAATGATCCCAGAATAATTTGATCCCAGAATGATGTAACCACAGAAGGAAGGTTTCCCTCTTACAGAAAGGAAAATGAGTAGTAAAGGACATGGCTTATAAATAGACTTTACAAACAGAAAAAGAGCAGTTATATATATAATTTAACATGTTTTGCATAATTAACTTTCTTCTGTTTTAAAATATTAAAACTAAGAAGTTTTCATTTCTATCTTAGTCTGTCCAGGCAGCTATAACAAAATCCTGCAGACTGAGTAGCTTATAAGCAACTGAAATTTCTCACACACCTGGAGGCTGGAAGTCTGAGACCAGGGTGCCAGCATGGTCAGGTGAGGCGCCCCCTTCTGGGTGACAGATTCCTCACAGTGGAAGGGCGAGGGAGCACTGTCAGCCCTCCTTCACAAAGGCACTAATCCTAATACCGCCCCCTTGAGGATTAGGTTTCCAACAAGTGAATTCTTGGGGGGACACAAACATATTCAGACCATCGCAATTCCCTTTCAATGGCAGGAACAACAACCGTCACTTACAGAGACTGCACTGTGTCAGGCTCTGTGCTAGACTCTGTTCAAATATCACACTTAATCATCGCAACCCTCTTGTAAGGTGATTGTTATTATCATCCTGGTTTGGATTCATTACCTGTTGCTGTATGCAAATTAACTCCCAACAGCTTCAAACAATGACCATTATTATCTCACAGTTTCTGTGGGTTAGGAAGTCAGGCACAGCCTAGCTAGATGCCTCGGGCTCCTGTTCCTGCCTCTTGGCAGGCCTCGGGTCTTCACCAGCTATTGCCTGGAGACATCAGTTCCTTGCCACATGTGCCTTTTGACAGGGTTTCTCACAACATGGCAACTTGCTCCCCTCAGAGAAATTACAAGAATGAACCCCCAAGAAAGAAACTTCAACCTTGGGAATAATAACCTTGGTAATAACATTTTACGACTTTTGCCATATTCTATTCGTTAGAAGAGAGTCATATCCAACCCAGCCAACATTCAAGAGGAGAGAATTACACAAGTGTGCAAATACCAGGAGGTAGGGATCATCGGGGCTATCTCAGAGGCTGCCTACCAGAGAGTTTGTAGTATTTTAACAGTTGAGGAAACCGAGGCTTAGAGGAGGTAAACAGCTTGCCCAAAGACATTTGGCTCTTCTATGATGGAACAGAGATTCATTTCTGGACTGTTGGAGACCAGAGATCAAGTTCTTTATCCATATGCTATAGAAAAGTATATATATTTTAAGAAATTGTTTTTTGTTGAACTCTTTTGATGACCATTTCTCCTCCTGTAGGAAAAGTAAAGACCAAATAATAGCAATAATGTAGATTTATCAAATGCATTGCACTATTAGACATACAGACATACACTGTTAGACTTTCAGTGTATTTTTATACATTTCAGGATCTAGCAATTTTCTCAAGTCCATCACTCTCTCGGGTTTTTATAATAGTCAATAAAAAGAGAAATGATTGAAACACATTTTAGTATGTTTTATGGACTGAGATTCTCAGAAATGTTTATTTGTTTTAGGGTTAAGGTGAAGGAAGAAAATGTAATTCTGCATAGAGTCAGCTTTATTAGAGAATGATTACAAACACACTCAACCTCAAGCTAGTTATTGCACTACAGTTGGAGAACTGAAGTTTCTTCTGTTATCTCAAAAAGAAACAGATGCAGGGACTCTTAAGGCCATGGAACCATAAGCATTTATTCCCTACAGAGTACTGATATCCTGAGATTTCTTGTTTAGGTTGAAATGCTTGCAAAGTGTTGAACAGTAGGTGAGTCCAGAGAGCAAGTAAAGAAAGGACTGTGGCTAGGTTTTCATAGGTGCAAGTTTTATCACAATATAGGAATTAGCAACAGGGGAAAACCAGAGAAGCTTTCTGACAACTGCATTATTGGTTCAATCAGGCTCTCTGTGCAAACCAAATGGCCTGTGTCCCAGTCAGCACAGAGGAATTATCCAACTGTCACCTTTCTTCCAACTGAAGGTGTGTCATAGTTGAACTACTACATTAGGGCTTTCATTTTTATGTATCGTTCCTGTGAGGAAAACTTTGGCATTACCAACAGTCTTAAGATACCCACCCCCATTTCTTTAACACCTAACACATTGCTAGTTCTTAATAAATGTTTAAGAACTGCCTTGCATTTTTATGAACATGTGGATGGTTTGAACTTTGATTTTCATCTGTGTATTGATTGGGACCAGCTGGTAACATAAGTGACAAAATTCTCAGAGACAGGTTGCTTGTTCACAATACACTTCATTCGATGAAAGGAGAAAAGGGTATAAATTTTTCAAGACAGTTAATCCTTATGGGATTTCCAGATCACTAGCATCTAAACTTCAAGGATTATTCTTTAAATCACACTTTTTTCACTTATCCACGAGGTTATCTGAAAACCCAATTTATGCTGGACAACATTCTCATCCTAGAAGTTAGATAAACATATTTCATATTTGTGCATCTAGGCGTCTGTTTAATAGTCCCTCATGAACCATTAAAGAGGTGAAGAAGGAAAAATGTGTTTCTTTTCAGAAAATGGTATTAATATTAGTAAAGAGTTTGATGTGATTGTACCTCTTATTACAATCCACATTTCTTTATTTCCAATAAATTGCTTTATCTAATCCACTAGGTATTACTACTTGGAAAACTGTGTCATTTACACTGAGTAAATGTCAGAGTAACCATCTGTCCTTATGCCATGTGAAAATAAAAAATGACACTGTCTATGAATTGCATAGCAAATCATTACCATGTAAAAATAAATATGAAAACGTGAATAGTTTACCTGGCCGCAAACAACTGTAAGATAAATAGCCAAATGATATGTCTTCAAATAATTATTTCAAATTTTTTAAAAATCATACTGAATTTGTACAACACAATTAATTGGACCTGACATCACCAGGGCTTGGAGCCAAAGTTCATCTTTCTTGATCCACCCTTATTCTATTTTTGCTTTGAGCTATTTTGGAGGAGAATAAAATAGGACTACTGAGATTTGAACTGGCAGGAAAGAAAGAAGGGGGATTTGGCGTGATGCAAGAAGAATCCACAAGTCAGTTTTGTTCACCCTTAACCTTGACCATGACTCTACTTGTTGGTTTGCCCTCCATCAGGTGTGAAGACCTGCCAATGATTCTTACTCAGCAATTCACGCCCCTTGAGTTATTTTGTTTTTAATTATCCATTCTTACCATGTTCACCATGAAGAAGAATAACACTCCTTGAGTGCTAAATGCTTGGCACATTATCTAATTTAATCTTCAACACTACAATCCCAGGTAAGTGGTAGTATTCTCCCCGTCTACATAGGAGAAAAGTGAGGCTTCAGGGTCAAATGACTTGCCTAACTTCATAGAGGTAGTAAATGATTCAGCTGGAATTAACACTCAGGTCTTTTTAACTCTGTACCTATACTCTATAAACTGTTGCTTACGAAATTTTTGAGATGGTCATTGAGGACTAAGGATGCCATCAGGATCACAGTGAATGTTATTCACTCAAAGGGGAAACAAAGCTGTGATTTTTGGTTTATGATCAATATAATTTACCCAAACCACAAATTTCAACAGACCTAATCATACAATGGAAAAATGGTGAGTAATAAACAGCTGTGAAGTAGTCAGCACGATGACATCCTACCTACAAGATCACCTAAGCATTCTTTAAGAGTAAAATTAAGTAGAAAAAAGATCTTTATCAAACTTTACATTTACCCATGAACCTCTACAATGAGATTCTTTGTGGTTTCAATATACATACACAATAAGGTATTCTTTATTGCATCATCATGTTTTCTCAAACATCTAAACAAAATGGCATATCTTGTTTCAGTCATGAATTAATCTTAACTTCGCCCCCTCCACCAAATTTTAAAAGATATACCATACTTCGGGCTTCCCTGGTGACGCAGTGGTTAAGAATCTGCCTGCCAATGCAGGGGACACGGGTTCAATCTCTGGTCCGGGACGATCCCACATGCCGCGGAGCAACTAAGCCCGTGCGCCACAACTACTGAGCCCGCGTGTCTGCCTAGATCCCGTGCTCCGCAACAAGAGAAGCTACGACAATGAGAAGCCTGTGCACCGCAATGAAGAGTAGTCCCCGCTCGCTGCAACTAGAGAAAGCCCTCGCACAGCAACGAAGACCCAACACAGCCAAAAATAAAAACAAATAAATAAATTTATTTAAAAAAAAAAAAAAAAAGATATACCATACTTAAAATCGTTCAAAATAAATGTTAATGTTTTCTTATTTGGGGGGTTAATTAGAACAGTTAACATTCCCATAAATATGAATGCCTTTTGTTTTACTTTGTTTTGTTTTTTTTAAGCATTTGGTCCACGGACCTGATCACTAAGCCACGAATGAAGCCAAAAACCTTGCCTCATGGTTTTAGTTACTGTTGAAAATGCAACATTATTTTGTTTCACAAAATCTGTCACATGGTTGAACACATGCCACCAAACTGCTATGACTTAGCACTGCAGGATGGCATGCTCTTCTCATTCATTAAACTGATTTCCCATTGTTTTAAGGAAAGAGCATAGACACTAAAGACCAATGTTATATTTCTATAAGTAGACATTTTTTAAACCTTCTGCTGTTTACAGCCAAGATTCAGATTCTTGGCTCCAGGGTGCAGACTACTCTCACAAAAACTTGTTTCAGAACATGTGCTCTACATTTGTTTCCTAGGATGCAAACGGCTTGGGCATGTGCTGACTAAAACTCAACACCAAAGGGATTTAGTCAGATTCCTAGAGTTTGGAAAACATTTTGCTATGCAATTTGGGTAAAGATCATAAAATAATGCTTTTTTCTTCTTCTTCTTAACTTCTAACCATTGGGCAGCTTTTCAGATTGTTTCCAGACAATTTTATTAAGATACTGAATCAACCTTCACACTAGAATGAATGGATATAATATTGAGCTCAGGTAATATCTTTTGAATGTGTTGAGAATAAATTTTCACATCCATTTAAATATATTAATTGGTGAGGACGGGCTTTCTGCCTAAACGAAGGATTCTGATACCAGAGAGCACAGTCAAAATAGGTTAGTGGAAGCCTTTCTTTCAGGGATACTGTATCTGGGGAAACTTGAGGGGAAAAGCTATAATATTGCTTTATACTAACATCCCAGTTACTACCTTCCAAACTGCTTTCACTCAGTATTGCTAGGCTTGTGTCAGAAATCCAAAGAAAAATGAAAAATGGCAATTACTTCATTCTCCTTACAGGTTAGTTGCCAAAATTAAATTTTTCTGATGTTGTTCAGTGGGCCATGAAAGTAAAATCATGTTTTCATTACCCAAATGTTAGAATTTTAGGAACTATCAGCCAGAATCACATTAAAATAAAAGTTGTTTGGAAAGTGCATTACAATTCTTTAAAAAAGGCCAAACTGCTCAATTTTGTTCGATTTTAAATTAAGTTCTAGGGAGGAGTGGCCAAGATGGCAGAGTAGGAAGACCCTGAGCTCACCTCCTCCCACGGGCACACCAAAGTTACAAATATTTACAGAGCAACTATTGATGAGAACACCCTGAAGACCAGAAGATCTTCTACAACTAAAGATATAAAGAAGGAACACAACAGGATGAGTAGGAGGGGCGGAGACGCAGTATAGTCAAGACCCATACCACCTGGTGGCCCACACACAGAAAGGAGGATAATTACAATTGCAGAGGTTCTCTCCAAGGAGTGAGGGATCTGAGCCCCGCATCAGGCTCCCATGTCCAGGGGTCCTGAACCTGGAAGATGAGCCCACAGAACATCTGGCTTTGAAGTCCAGTGGGGATTAATTTGGGGAAAGCCAGTGGGCTGTGGGAAACAGAGACTCCACTCTTAAAGGGTGCACACAAAATCTCACATGCTCTAGCACCCAGGGCAGAAGCAGTAATGTGAAAGGAGCCTGGGTCAGACCCACTTGTCAAACTTGCAGAGCCTCCTGGAGAGGGAGGAAGCAATTGGGACTCACAATGGGGAAATAGATGCTGGCAGCAGCCATTTGGGGGGCTCATTCTACCACATGGACACTGGCGCTGGCAGGCGCCATTTTGGAATCCACCCTCTAGCTTGTTAGCCCCAGGACCTGGCCCCAACCACCAGCCAGTCAGCACAAGTCCTCGGACGCTTCAGGCCAAGCAGCAAGCAGAAAGGATACAGAGCCCCACCAACCAGCAGGCCTGCTGCCTTAAAATCCCCTAAGCCCACAGCCATCCCAGGACCTGGCCCTGTTCACCATAGGACCTAGGACCAGGCCCCTCATACCACTGTGCAGGCACCAGCCCCAGGACCCCCAGAGCCCTGCAGCCAGAGACACTGGGACATGGCTGTACACACCAGTGAGCTGGCACTAGCCCCAGGACCAGCCTCAGCAACCAGTGGGTAGGCATCAGCCCCAGGACCACCTGGCCTCTAGCCCTGCCCACCATTCCCACAAATCAAACAATGTGATACACCACACTAACAAACTGAAGAATAAAAATCATATGATCATCTCAATAAATGCAGGAAAAGCGTCTCACAAAATTCAACATTCATTTATGATAAAAAAAAAACTCTCTACAAAGTGGGTATAAAAGGAACATACCTCAACATAATAAAGCCCATGTATGATAATCCCACAGCTAAAATCATACTCAGTGTTGAAAAGCTGAAAGCATTTCCTCTAAGATCAGGAACAAGACAAGGGTGCCCACTCTCACCACTTTTAGTCAACATAGTATCGGAAGTCCTAGCCACTGAAATCAGACAAGAAAAAGAAACAAAAGGAATCCAAATTGGAAAGGAAGAAGTAAAACTGTCACTGTTTGCAGATGACATGATACTATGCATAGAAAATCCTAAAAGTGCCACCCAAAACTACTAGAATTCATCAATGAATTCAGTAATGTTGCAAGATACAAAATTAATATACAGCAATCTGTTGCATTTCTATACACTAACAAACTATCAAAAAGAGGAATTAAGAAAATAATCCCATTGACAATTGCATCAAAAAGAATAAAAATGCCAGGGAATAAATTTAACTAAGGAGAAAAAAGACCTGTATTCAATATAAACTCCCAGTTATAAGATAATTAAGTACTAGGGATGTAATCAACACCATAATAAATATAATTGAAAGTAGTTAAGAGACTAAAGCCTAAGAGTTCTCATCTTAGGATGAGAAAAAAATTTTTTCCTATTTCTTTAATGTTGTATCTATGTGACATGATGGATGTTCACTAACTTATTGTGGTAATCATTTCATGATGTAAGCAAATCATTATGCTGAACATCTTAGCACAAACTATTGGGTGTAAGATAGGCTCAATGATGTATTATACAACAAGGGGAATACAGCCAATATTTTGTAATAACTGAAAATGGAAAGTAACTTTTAAAAATTGTATAAGAAATTTTTTAAAATCTTAAAAAATCATTATTCCCTACATCTTAAACTTATACAGTGCTTTATAACAATTGTATCTCAATAAAACTGGATTTACATTTTTTAAAATAAATGAAGTTCTGAGGATGGAATAGAGAATGTCTTTTCTTGCATTTCTAAGTGAGTGATTTCATTGTGTTTTCAGTAGATTTCTGAGTCACCTCTGCTTTGATTTTTTTTAGCATTTTGTAAATATTTCTGTTTATATAAATCTGCTTTGAGTTCTTATTCATGTGCATATGTTTATATACACAAATTATTTATATACACAAATAAATATAAATGTATCCATGAGAAATCGTTCCACTGCTACCTCCCAATGGTGAACAGAAATATTGTTTCAATGATTGTCTTTGTAACCTGTGAACAGTTTTAGATAGTGCTTTATTCACTTATTCATAAATTAATACAACAAATGATTTTCTTACACCATGTGTCAACACTACTGAAAACTCTGTAGTATGAAAATACTAAATATATATAATGAAAATTCACTAGTATTTATCCTGAAAGCTCTGAACTGTGAGTTTCTTGCAGATAACAAGGAGAATATTAATTTTAATTTAAGCCTGACTATATACAAGTCAATAGGACTATAGGACCCAGTTCCATTAAAAACAAAATTTTGTAAAGGATTGGGTAAAAAGCAAGAAATTGCCTTGTGATAGATATTACCATATATCTAAATAAAATGATAATAACAGACGCAAACTCTCCTAACATCTCACTCTCTTCCTTTTTTATGATCTTATAAAATATTTATTTCAAGTAATTCTCTTAACAATTGAGAGAAACACACATAACCTTGCTCTTCCTCTTTCAAAATTTTTCCACACTTAGTTTGGGTATAAAATTTGTTTATTTATTGAAATATATATTACAGAATATATTTTTCCAGATTTATTGCAATATAGTTGACATATAATACTTTATAAGTTTGTACACAACATAATGACTTGATATACGTATATATTGGGAAATGATTACCAAAATAAGATTAGTTAACACATCCATCACTTCACATACTGACTTTGTGTGTGTGTGTGGTAAGAACTTTAAGATCTACTTTCCCGGCAATATTCAAATATACAGTACAATACTGTTAACTATAGTCAGCATGCACTACATTACATCCTCAGACATTTTTCATCTTAAAATTAAAATTTGTACTATTTGACACCTTCACCTATTTCCCCCATTTCACATGCCTGCTAATCAATACTCTGCTATTTCTATGAAATCAATTGTTTTAGATTCCACACAGAAGTGAGATCATACAGTACTTGTGTTTCTCTGTCTAATTTATTTCACTTAGCATAAAACCCTCTAGGTCCATCCATGTTGTCACAAATGGCAAGATGTCTATTTTATGGCTGGATAATATTTCATTGTGTATGTGTGTGTGTGTGTGTATACATACACACACACACATATATCATATCTTCTTTATCCATTCATCTTTTGATGGACACTTAGGTTGCTTCCATATCTTGGCAATTGTAAATAATGATGCTATGAACACTGAGGTGCATGTATCTTTTTGAATTAGTGTTTTTGTTGTTTTTTTGGATAAATACCCTGGAGTGGAATTGCTGGGTCATATGGTAGTTCTATTTTTAGTTTTTCAAGAAACCTCCATACTTTTTCCATAGTGGCTGGACCAATTTACAATCCCACTAACAGTGTACTAGGGCTCCCATTTCTGCACATCCTCACCAACACTTGTTATTTGGGGGCTTTTTTATGATAGTCATCCTGACAAGTATGAAGTGATATCTCATTGTGGTTTTAATTTGCATTTCTCTGATGATTAATGATATTGAGCATTGTCTCATGTGCCTTTTGGTCATCTTATTTAGAAAGATGTCTATTCAGGTCTTCTGCCCATTTTTTAACCAGGTTGACACATTCATATATTTTTATGGTGTTAATTCATTTTTTTTCCACATGAAGAACACCCTTTAGCATTTTTTTGTAAGGGAGGACTAATGGTCATGAACTCCTTCAATTTTTGCTGATTTGGGCAAGTGTTTATCTCTTTTTCACTTCTGAAGGTTAGTAGTCTTGGTTGACTTTTTTTTTTCCAATATTTTGAATATATCATCCCACTGTCTTCTAGCCTGCAAAGTTTCTGTTGAGAAATCCACCAACAGTCTTATGGGAGTTCCCTTGTATGTGACAAGTCACTTTTCTCTTTCTGCTTTCAAAATTTTCTCTTTGACTTTTGACAATTTAATTACAATGTGTCTTGGTGCAGCTCTTTTGGGTTCAATATACTTTGGGTCTTTTTCAGCCATATTGCTTTAAATAGACTTCAGTTACTATTCATTCCTTTCTGGGATTCCCATAATGAATATATTATTCCATTTGATGGTATCCCAAAAGTTCCATAGGCTTTCTTCACTTTTTTCTTGTTCTTTTTCTTTTTCCTCCTCTGACTGGATAATTTCAAATAACCTATCTTCTAGTTCACTGATTCTTTTTTCTGCTTGGTTGAGTCTTTTGTTGAAGCTCTCTATTGAATTCCTCAGTTCAGTCACTGTATTCTTCAGCTTTAGGATTTCTCTTTATTTTTTATTTTTTTGTAAAGTTCTTTGTTGAACTTCTCATTTGTTCATGCACTGTTTTCCTAATTTCATTTAGTTGTTTGTGTGTTCTTGCAGTTCACTAAACTTCTTTAGGAAGATTATTCTGAATTCTTTGTTAGACAGCTCATAGATTTCTACTTCTTAAGGGTCAGTTATTAGAAGCTTTATTAGTTTCCTTTGGTGGTGTTATGTTACCTGGTTCTTTGTGATCCTTGATTCCTTGCATTGGCCTGCACATTTGAGTAAGCAGTCTTCTCTTCCAGACTTTACAGGTTCGCTTCAGCTGGGACAGCCCTTTATGAGTCAGCTTCACTTGAGGTTTTAAATAGGTCAGCTGGTAGCACCCATGGGCATGTGGGGCTTGCTATCAGGGTCTCCAGCTGGGCAAGACCACTTCCCATGCTCTGAGGTTGAGGGGAGACCCACTGTCTGGGCTCTACAGTAGTGCAGGCCTACTAGCTGGGCTCTGCATTCAAACAGGGCAGCTGGGTGGCTCCCTAACTGGACAGGGCTGCTGGCTGTGCTCTGAGGTCAGGTGGGGCCTCAAGCTTGGCTCTGAAATGATCTCTGGTCTTCAGAAGTTTCATGCTGCATTCCTGGCAGGGTGATGCCATTGGGTGGACTAAGCAATTGGGCAAGGCTATCAGCTGGGCTCTGCAATCATTTCTGGTTGGGTGTGGTCTCAGGCTGTGCTCCCCAACTGGGTGATGCTGCTGGCTGGATTCCATGTTCAGGCAGGGCTGCACATAGGGCTTCATGGATGGACAAGGCCTCAGATTGTGCTATGCCACTAGGCAGGGATGTAGACTATGCTGTCAAGTTGTGTGTGATAGTAGGCTGGGTTTTGGATCAGGTAGGCCACTGGCTGTACTCCTTTGTTGGGCGAAGTTGCTGGCTGGGTCATGGTCAGAAGAGTTCTCCAGCTGTATCTCACAGTTGGGTGGGGCATTCAGGCAGGGTTGTTGTCTAGACTCCCTAATCAGGTAAGGCCACAGGCTATGTTTCACAATTCGGCAGGTTCATTAGCTGGGCTCTCTACCTGGATGAGATTGCAAACTATGTTCAGCAATCAGGCAAGGCCATAGGCTAGCCTCTGTTGTGAGATGGGGCAGTAGGCTGTGCTCCATGTCTAGGCAGGACCATAAGCTATGTTCTGAGGCTGTTCACATCACTATTCATGCTCCCATGTTATGCAGTTCTGGAGACTGTACTTGACAGTTGGACAGTACTGCTGGCCTGGTTCCCCGCCCTTACACAGCTGTAGGATGGACTCCATGACTGCCCAGATTCTCTGGTCATGCTTCCTGGTTAGACAGGACTGGAGGCTATACTCAGCAGTTGGACAGGGTTGCAAATCTGTTTTTCTGCCTGAGCAGGGCTATAGAACAGGCTCCATAGCTCCTAGCTGGCTAGAGACCCAAATCAGGCAGAACTGCCAACCAAGCTTCCTGGCCAGAGAGGATCACTGGTTCACTCTGCAGATAGGCAGAGCCACTGGCTGGGATTTATGCTCAGCCGTGCTGCAAGGAGGAATGTGGTCCACCAAGATCTGAGTGCTGGTTGCTGTAAGCCCCAGTCCCCTTCTCCCTCTCTGATCCCCAGGGGTCAAGCCCTGTAGATTCCCCCAGTGAGCTCCATGTCACAAGATCTGAGTGAGCCTCCTGGGAAGCATCCCACAACAGTGGGAGAGCTAGATGTTCACCTTGGTCTCTCTTCCCACTGGAGAAAGTGCAGGCTCAGGGGTGCCCTCGTGGTGCAGCTCTGTGCAAGCCCGGGAAAGGGGCAATGTGTTGGAGTAGAGCAGCTACTCTTACTCCTCTAATGCAGTCCTTGGTCTCTGTTGTCCAGGAGGTACTTCCGTCTCACCCCTGGGTTTTGGGATTTTCTCAATCGTGTATTGTTTATGGACAGTTGCTAGTTGGTCTTATCGTGAGGGGTACTGAAGTCAGGAACAACCTATGTCACCACCTTGATGGTGTCATCATCTTCACATCTCTCTCGATGTAATCCATTGGTCTACGTCTCATATAGATGCCCAGCTAGATCTGTCCCTCTCTGTGTTTCTTGTATGCACAAAGGCATCAAAGGTATTAATAAATAGAAGACAGATGACACTTCCTTCGTTTCTCAGAGAGGGAAGGTAAGATGAGCACTAGCACCACAGATGGACAAAATCACACCTTCTCTGAACACCTGGACTCAGGCATAGGTAAAGCCCCAGAGTGCACCCCAGAACCAATAAGAGAATAGGCCCTTGGGAAGGTCAGAAGTCAAGTTGGCTGGGGATGAAAAGCAAAAATGAAGACCACTTCAAGGGGAACAGAAGCTGGTAATAAGACATGGCCTAAGGCATTTTTCTCTTATTACAGACACATACCCCACCTTCTGACACCAGCCACATCTGCTTCTCTCTCTTTAGCACACGGAACAAACCACAAATATAGTGCAGACAAGGAAACAGAACACACTTCTTTTTTTAAATTAATTAATTGATTAATTAATTTATTTATTTATTTATTTTTGGCTGTGTTGGGTCTTCGTTGCTGCACGCGGGCTTTCTCTAGTTGCGGTGAATGGGGGCTACTCTTCGTTGTGGTGTGTGGGCTTCTCATTGCGGTGGCTTCTCTTGCTGTGGAGCGTGGGCTGTAGGCACATGGGCTTCAGTAGTTGTGGTATGTGGGCTCAGTCGTTGTGGCTCGTGGGCTCTAGAGCGCAGGCTCAGTAGTTGTGGTGCACGGGCTTAGTTACTCTGCAGCATGTGAGATCTTCCCGGACCAGGGATCAAACCCATGTCCCCTGCATTGGCAGGCGGATTCTTAACCACTGCACCACCAGGGAAGTCCCCAGAACACACTTCTTATGATTCTAAACTATTTTGAATAGCCAACAAGCTACCTTATATTTATTATTTTAAAGGTGACTTTAGCATTGAAATTCTTGACAGATTAAGAAAAAAACATAATTTTTATAATTTCTCAATATTGGATATTAACTTGAATTATTTGAACACATAATAGGTATAGTTTAAATATAGCAGGTCAAATCATATATCTAGCTATCTATTAACTGCTAGTAGTAAATACCCAATATAAAATAGTTTATAAAGTAAGAGTTTTTCTAATTTTTCAACACAAGTACTATAGTTTATAAAGTCAGAGTTTTTTATAATTTTTCAACACAATAAAGAAGTCTATTGCATTAAGGAATCTCCATTCCTTTCACCAAAAGAAACGCAAGAAATATTTGTGAGTTGGATGCTTTCCACACTTCGTTTTATTAGAAATCATGGCTCAGAGAGCTGTGGGTAGAGACCACCATCCAGCTCAGTTCAAGAAATAAAGCCTGAGTCTAGTCACTGTTAACCTAGCAGTCCTCAGTATCTTCATGGAACAATTTCATTGTTTCCCCTCAACATCATGGAACAATTGCAGTGTTAAGTGATACATAGCATGTTTTCCCCAAGATTTTAAACATGTGAATTGTCACTTTGTTCTTCACCTTATCAGATTTCTGTTGTGAACGTAGACAAAATTTTATGACTAACACATATTGCTAAGCCAGCATCTAATTAGTATTATGTAAGCTATAATACAACATAACTCAAACTAGAATATTTTAAAAACCAAAACACATATCTTCCCAAAGTGGTATCTGCTAGTAAATCCAGTATGTATATTTAGCTAAATCTGTTCTTTATACTAGATGTATATTTATTTCAAAGTCAATGTATTTTAAGTCAATCTCCAAAATGCTTCTCTTAACCACTTTTTTATGTTCTCACCATGATGCATTATTTAAATGATATTCCATTACTGACTTTGTGGAAACAAGAGGATTCCAGAAGAACACAGAGTCATTTAAAATTAAAGGTATTCTATATCAACCAGGATCAGCACTTTATAAAAATAGAACTATATACATAACATACACACCCACAAGAAAAACAATTCCCCACACAGCCACTTTAATCCCACAAAATAGATAATCAAACAATCTATTCACCATGAAATAAATAGGAAGAGGCACAAAATAGCTCTTTATACTTCACAGGAAAGTCATGGATCCTGAAACCCTGTTTCTCTTTCCCTCTTTTCATCCACCAGTGCCTATCATTTGAGTAGTTCTCAAAAGGCTAGAAAAGCGGAAAAGATGAAACATTTTATAGTTTTTAAAATGTATTTCTTAAGATAGTGTGTATACTTGTCTAATTGTGGAGCACTTATTGATCATCCATTATATACCAGACACTGTCTTAGGCTCTTTATATGTATCTCATTTGAATCTCCCCACAACCTTACAAGGTAAATGGTAGCTTCTACTTTTATGGATGATCAAATCACATCTGAAGCTAAATTAATGTTGGAGGTGGATAGTTAATGAACTTGGGTCACCTGTCTGACTTCAAAGATCATATTCCCTCTCCACTTTGTAATCTGGACCTTAATCTGTGTACCTCTATTTAAAGGATGCAGGACATTAGGGTTAGTTTTGTAGCACGCCACAATTTGGGGTCCAGGATATTTTTCATGTTTTCACAAGATATTCAAGCAACACAAGCACAGGTGTCAAAAGAATTCCCATTTCCTGTTTGTATTTTCCCCCCGTTCCAAGCTTCTATTCTCCACATTGCCAAAGCATCTACAGCACTAGTATTATCACTTTCTCTAGAGTTCAGGACTCCCGCCTCTAAATCTCATACCTGTCACTTAATCCTGAGAACACTTTCCTTGACCCCTCATTCCTGGAGTAGATATCTATGCATTTTTGCTACAATTTTTGTACTGCTTTTTTAGCTAAGGATCTCCTCACTTGAATTTCAGTACAGTTATCAATCTGGTAGGTCTTTCTCAACAAATTCAGGGAAATAATTAGTCCTCTTGGGAGCTGGTTTAAGTAACTATTTTCTCATTTCCCCCAAGGGGAGAGCATGGTTAATATCATTCTAGGTATAAGAGAGATAAGATAATTTATTACATTCAATGGATGTCTAAGACATTAGCACTTAATTCCCTCTCAGGACCCTATTGAGAAGGCTAGTAGAGTGTTTTCTGTTTAGTCTGTGTCCACTCTGCGTATTCTCCCAGGATCAGAGCATTTTCATAACTGTCAGTAAAGTATTTTAAGATACCTCTGGATTTTGTTTTCATCCTTTTATATCTGTTCCCTCTCGCTTAATCAGTACAGCCCCTGTGCTCATAGTCTTGGGAGAGTCTTGTGACAAGGTGCAAAAGAGAAGAAATCCATGAGTCCCAGAGCTGGAGAGGATTCGATGGTAGAGACAACATGTCTTGGCAACGAAATGAGGGATGAGGACTGGGGACAATAAAGCTTTCCCTGTTCCTTCCCCAGAAAAGGAAGTGACTCTGCTGAGTTCTGAGCTGAAGGGAGGGCATCTATTGACTCTGAAAGCAAAGGAGGTTCCCAGCCCAGATTCTAGACACTGCATCTGTATGTGAGCAAGAACTGACAAAGAAATGGTGGCATGAATAGGCAGGCAGGGCTACCGGCAGATTTGCAAAATATCTTAGCACCTCAAATGTTATCTGGAAGCAGGAGAGAGCCTCAGGCTCTGAAGGGGCCATGCAGGGCAGTAGAATGGATGTCCCATCACTGAGAGCTGTGGACTCCCAACCAATAACTCACTCGCCTACTCCCAGGAAATCCCAAGTCTTAACACCACATAAGATGCCAGAACTCAAGCATAACTTTTGGGGGCAAGGACATGAAACTCCAGAAGAGCCAAGGTTAAGTTTCCTATCAATGGAACAGAATGAGGGCTCAAAGTAAATATTAAAACAAACAAAAGAAATGCCCAAGTTTTACACCAAGATCATACCCCTGTTGGTCTTCAAAGCAACCCCAGAATGTTACAAGGGCAGATCTGTTTCTTTACTTTTCTCACATACGATTAAATTACAACTTCGACAAGTAGGTTGCCATGGCTAGTAAGAGGCAGGTCTGGGACCTAAGGCTTCCTGGTTTAATTTATATCCTATCTACATTCTGAAAAACAACTTCACTCTTGTAAATTTAACCTGAACTCATCATGGAAGATTCAGCTTTTAATTTCTAATAACTCTCAAACAAATAATTTACTTGCTAGATGTTTATAAAAATGATATGAATAATTGCACCAAATTTATAAAATTCAATGACCATAATGAAGAAACAGCACCATTCATAATTAAATAGTCACTTTGTTTTTGCCAGCAGACAAAATCTAAATACTAACAATATACTGATGATGTATTATCTTTAGAGTGTTATTTCAACATTTTGAAGGTCACTAATTCATGAAATTCTGTTTTACATGATCCAAAACAGTGACACTGATGAAAATTTCTACCCCATTGGTCACAGAGGTAGCAGATCTCTGATTCTGACCTCTGATATTTGCATATTCAGATGTATTTTAAAGTTTATGTATGCCTGTTAATATTTGCTCAGCATGTACAATGTCTTGTTATACTTGAGGACAGAAAACTTATGTACATATCATGAACTAAGAATACTTACAGAATTTTATTAAGCATAGTTTAAATTCATACAAATTGAATACACAATTTATGCACTGAGAATATGCAAGGTAACTGTTTAGTTTAGATTAGGTTAATTGGGAAAAGATTTCTCGAGGAAATTAATTACCATTTCAATTTTGAAGTAATTGATAGATATAAGCAAAGAGGAGAATATACACCCAGAGGGATGAAACTGAAGATATGCAATTTATGGCAGGTTCAGTAGGCAAACTACTACTCTAAGAAGTATCCATCCATTCTTTTATTCAACAGACATACATTGAACACAGTTTATACTGAGAACAGTGTTAAGCACTGAGGATATACAGTCACGTAACACAGCATTCCTGTCTTCAAGCTTACAGTTTCACGGAAGACGTAGGCAAGTAAAAATACACTAGGACACAACAAGATTAAAATAAAAAAAAAAGATTCCATTCATTTTCCCAGAGCTGTAGGATACAGGTAGGAAACTGAAATGAAATTAGGAAAATGGGCTTTGGAGGGTCTAGTAAGGATCAGCTAATAAGAGTAAATACTATCCTTCTCCTTCTTTCTTCTTCAAGCTTCCCTAGAAAGAGGTCTGCATTTGTTGCTTCAACATCACCCATGCTTTAACTCCTTGCAATCTGGCTTCCATGCCTATAGTTCTATTATTCTACACAATCAGAAGTCTTCAATGACTCCTTGGTGGCCCAATCCCTGGGTCTTTGCTCGGTTGTCATTCTCTGGAGTGACCCCTTCTTTAACCTCTACCATCTCTTCCAGAACACTTTCTTTCCATGTTTTCCTGTCACCCCTGAGACCTCCTTTTCCCACCTCCTCAATGTAGGCATTCCTTGAGTTCCACACTTGATCATTTTCCCTCCTCTCTTTACATGTGCTCTCTCTCCTCTGGCAAATGTCATCTAGCTGTATGAGCTCCATTCTGTATGGATGATTCCAAATTCCATTCTTAGAATCCTCACTTTTCCTCAGGTCCTCCAATATCTAGAATTTGATTGAGGAAATTCTACCTTAATATATGACCTAGGTAACTTGTATCAATCACATTTTTAATTTTCAGTATTTTAAGGTGCTTTGACATCTGGGGCTTTGCTGACTCGAGAGAGACTACCCGTCCCAGGGTTAACTAATTCCAAGAGATAGCAAGCTACTTGCTGGTGAGCATGCCTTTCATATGCAAACCAACCAACTCCAAGTTCACATTCCAACCTGCCTCTTATCAGGACCCTGCAGCCCAGGATACTATCCCCCTGCCCTAAATCATCGCAGGGCCAGGTGCTAGACAACTAGAGACAACTACTATATTCAAACTAACAAATCTTAAGCCTACTCAGCTGCTTACCCTGCCTCTTCCATTCCTTCCCTTGAAAAACCACAATAGAGGCTTTTTCCCATGCTTTCCCTTTGCTTCTTCTGTCTCCTGACCAACCCTGGTGCTTTACCATATAGCCCTGCATGACATACCATGCCTCCTATGTCTAGAAATCTATGACTACAAAAGCTTCTTCCTTAATAAAAATCATCCCCATGTCTGTGTGTCTTTAACCATATCTGATTAAAACAAATCCAGGATACATTTTGAAACATAATTGAACCTATGTTTTTGAAAATAAACTTCACAACCCCCTATGCTCCCCATTTTTATATTAGTACCATGATCCTTGAAATCAATAAGACCCAAGCCTTCAGAGCCATTTTTGGCATTTCCTTCTCTCTTGCCACATACATTTTATCACTTGCACAACTTCAGCAATTACCTCTACACAATTACATAGGCTTCCTTTTTATTGTCACAGCCCTAATGTGATCTTCCACTGTCTCTCACTGAGATTATTTTAATAGCCTCCCAACTAAGCTTCCCATCTTCTTCCTCTCCCAGATCCAATCCATCCTACAAAATGGGACCAGATTTATTTCCCAAAAGTCACCCCCAATCATACTGCCTGCCTGGCCAAATACCTTCAGTGGCTCCTCATTCATTTCCCACTGCGTAAAAATTATATCCTTAGGCTAATTCAAAAGAAAAATTATAGTTCAAGAGATAGAAAAAGACCCAAAAGAATCCAATGTCTTAAAAGCTAAAGGAAAAAAATAATTAATTGAATGAAGATTATTAGCATCCATTGCCATGCTCCATTTTTGTTAAAATATTGCATTAAGTGGAGCACAGATAATTATATATACCAATAATCATGTATCTCCAATCATATACTGAAGATAGAGGCTGAAACACTTTATTAAGGACTACCAAAAGGTGACCCCATTGGGGGGTAAGAGGTCAAAGCACCTCCTGCCTTTCCTGATTATGAAGCCCTCAAGAGTGATTTTCAGGTTTTTCCCATGTTCACTGAGTCTACATTTCTAGGAAAACCATTATTCTTCTTGAGCAGAGACCTTTTATCCCAGAGTCTAGAGATAATTTTGTACTCAAACATGAATACCATAGACCTAGTCCAAAAATTTTATTATAATCTCAAAACAGATGAACATCTGTTCACATGAAAAATGAATGGGGTCTTCCCTGGTGGCGCAGTGGTTGGGAGTCTGCCTGCCAATGCAGGGGACATTGATCCCTGGTCTGGGAAGATGCCACATGCCACGGAGCAACTAAGCCCATGCGCCACAGCTACTGAGCTTGCACTCTAGAGCCCGTGCGCCACAACTACTGAGCCTGCGTGCCACAACTACTGACGCCCGCACACCTAGAGCCCATGCTCCACAACAAGAGAAGCCACCACAATGAGAAGCCCACGCACCGCAAGGAAGAGTAGCCCCCGCTCGCTGCAACTAGAGAAAGCCCATATGCAGCAACGAAGACCCAACGCAGCCTAAATCAATCAATCAATCAATCAATCAATAAAAGTAAATGCTTAGGAAAATTGGGGGAGGATTAAAAACAACAAAACCAAACAAACAAACAAAACAACAAAATGAATAATGGCCCGCGATACAGTCTTCCAGAGGAGTATACGCTGACAACAGGTTCTAGCTAACAATTTGTCTGTGTTGGCATGACGATAAAACTATATACAGTAATATGGTAACGCTTAAGTCCATTAAAGCAGGAAACATGCATATGCTTATATAGTATACGTTATAAAAGAAATCCCTAGAACCAAGTTACACATTTGTTTTCCTTTTTCCTTGGTATTCACTTTTTTTCCCCTAGCCAGACATAGGGTGTTGTTATTCGTTATAAATAATCTGTGGTAAAGCTTTGCCTTTTATAACAGAATAAGAAATACATGATAAACTATGTAGAAGGTATGATACACAGAGCACATTCCAGACCAAAAGGAACAAAACATGTCCCAACATCTCTCCCATCCCAAGTTGAAAGACTTGTGCATTACTGTAACAAATTACTTTGTGCAGTATTGTGGTATTATATTACCAAGTGAGAGAGAGTCACACTGTGAGATAATAAGGTAGAAATCTATGATATGTAATTGTTCCAAAGGCTGGTGATGCCTGAAATCTGTCCTGAGATGTTTGATACTCCACATAATTTCAAAGGGGCCCACAACATCAGCACAGGTTCCTGCCTGCCACTTTGGTATTTTGTGATCACTCCTTGGGGTGTGCTAAGGAATTTCACAGTCAAACAATTCTTTGAACATATGGTTACTATCTCAGAAAATACAAACTAAAAATTCAGATCAACTAAAGTGAAAAAATTTAAAGCAGCAGGCATTTAAGTATAGTTTTTTCAAATGATATTTTACAATGATTTTATATCATAAAAGCAGAACTCATTTCAGTAAAGAAAAAACATGAGACTTTTCTCATGATTATTGTGTGTACTATTGGTGATTTTACTTATTAACATAGAGTATTTCTCTCATCTCAGTAAGCTATCTTATCCTATCTTAAAAGACAGGCATGTTGATTCATATTTAAAAAGAAAGGAGGGAAGGAAGGGTGGAGGGGTGGAAGGAAGGAAGGAAAGACTGGAGGGAGAAAGGGAGGGAGAGGAAATATTATCCCAAAGTAATAAAAACAGGTTTTTCCCTGTTTGTAGAATTTAATTAACATCAATCCATTTAATTTTATTGAGTACTTTGCATTGCAAAAAATTATATACAGTAAGCGTAAGTGAAATAAAAACTGAAATCATCATTGCTCCCTTCAGAGTTTAGCACCTAAATGGGAGAGACCTATAGAAAATTGGAAAGAAACTCTACTATATGGTATAATCAACATAAGGTAAAAGAGGGTCCCATGGAGCACAGAAGAGAGACAGCTAAGGATTTCTGGGCAAGGGGCTCCTTGAGATTAGTTTCCAAGAACACGAAGAAGCTAACCTGGTGAGCAGAGAAGAAGATGAGCTTTCCAGGCAGGGGAGAAGCAAGTACAAAGCCTAGAATTGCATGTGAGAGAGTGTGAACTTGGAGGCATGCGGGTGGGTGATAAGTCTTTGAGGAAGTTTGGGTCTCAGACTCAGAGCACTGTTTCTCAAAGTACATGAGGACTGCCTAAGACAAGTTTCTCAATGCATATCCCATGGCCACCAACACATGCTTTCAAAATCAGATCTGCAGTGGTTATGAGCCCTCCAAGTTATTAAGATCACTGGAGGAGCTTTTTTAAAAAATACCCTTCCTCAGTGCCGGCCTCAGAGATTTTGACCCAATGGGTCTCAGGTGGGATCTGGGCACATTATCTCCCCAGACAATTCTGATGTTCAACCAGGGTCAAGAATCAACAGCGGGGCAGCTGCATTTTAACAAGCTCCCAGGTGATTCTGATGCTCATTACCTTTCTGTAATTGCTGCCCTGAGTCTCAGTGCAGCACAAGTTAAGCAATATTCACCAGAGCAATTGTCCTCAGAGTGTATCCGGACCAGCTGCAGCAGCATGACCTGGCACTTGTTAAAAATTCGAATTCTTGGACCCCAACCTAGATTTACTGGATGAGAAACTTCAGGGGGTGAGCCCAGCAACTTGTGATGTAACAACCCTGCAGGTGATTCTGATAGACTTCAGTTTGAGAACCACTCACTGAAAAGAAATTGTTGTATTGGGTGTGCATGTGGGGTGGCAGAGGGAAAGGAGGGCAGGTGATGTACAAACCTATTTCCCTGTGTTGCTGCGTAAGGTAGAACATTTTTATGTTTCTTTCTTGGAATGAGGCACATTCCTACATGAATTGCAAGTCAAGAAAAATGAAACAGATGACAGATGATGCTTTTAACTTGTGTTTGTTCTGGTATCTGACCCTCTCCTGGCCATCCCATCTTCCTAAGGCAGCTATAGTTGATGATTATTAAACAAGTGCCAGGAAAAAATGAGTAAGGGAGTTTAAAATATAAACTCTTAACAAAAACCTAGGCATGTGTTTTCCACTTTCTTACTGTTTCAGAATACATTTGACTTGTCACATCACATTCTGTCTCACCACGTTTTCATCTTAAAAGGCAGGGAAGGAGTGTCTGATATTCTTGAGATAGAGGTATATCTATACCTCTTAGCCACATGTTTGGTTAATGCATTATGTGTCCTCAAAGTTCTGCATTTTTTTGTCAGTTTTTAGAAACTTACATTCTTAGCAAAGAACAGAAATAGCTAATTAAGTTTCAGTGACAAGCACCTTGAGTTTTGATGTTATCAATTATTTCTGGCTTTAGGTTTTCCTTCTTCCCTAGGGAGGCTGCGTGAGCTTTGGAGTTACAGAGACATGGGTTCAAGTATGGGCACTGCAGCTTCTAGCTCTAGGAACTGAACCAAGGTATTTCCTGTTTATGAACCTCCATTTCCTTTAGATGTAAAATAGGAATAATTCCTCCTTTTGATGGTTATTGTTAGGAGTGGATGAGATGAAGCATATGTCATATGGAGATATTCCGTTATGTTAGGTCTCTTCCCCTTTCTCTGAATAGCCACCTTTTAACTGAACTGTCATGGGACAAGCTCTCTAGGTTGGATGTGGAATATTCTGAATCTTTTTCTTCTCTTCCCAGTGGTAAGCCTGGTCTAAGAAACAGCACTGCAGTGGATGGGTTGGTTATCTCATGAAGGCATGGGCTAGAAAGCTCTACTTACAATACAGAAAAACATATAAGGATGCAGAGTCTTGTGAGTTAATTATAAACATTAATTCGGTTAATTTAGCCCAGAAGCCAGTAAACTTTGGATGTGACTTTGAGCCCACCCCTTATCTTCTTGTTTGGGCAGCTTCCAAAATATTTATAGAATAGATTTCTAGACTCAGCCACAGACATACCATCCCTTCAGTACACAGAAAACTACAAGAAGGCGACCTAGAATGGTGCAGCTACCTCTAGCCTAAATGCATGTTCAGGCCCAGCCCGTGTTGTAAATACACGTTTGGAAATTGAAACACTTAATTCTTCATTTAAAGACTTCCCCAAATAAACCTAACGGTAATACAGGGCCACAACCTGACGATCTTTCCATGGAGATCGATGTGTTTTAAAATGCAAAATTTTCCTAATTTTATAGAGGTAATGCTGCCCATTTACCTTATATTAAGTAATACCCCAGTAGGTTTGGAGCAGCACCTGTGAACATATTAATATTTCTGCAGTGTAATATATAAATATTCACATTAGTAGGATAAATAAAGACCAAAAGAACTTCACATTCTTTCATGTTTTGCCACAAAATAAGTTCAGATCAAGTCAAGTTTCACAACCAAATGAGAAGAAAAAAATTTACAGTTTTCAGTACTTTTTGACTTTCAGAAAAATGGATAAATGATTGAGGACCTGTGATATATCTTCCTTAAAGGTGTTTTCAATCCTATTATGTTACTGGATCTAAAATCCTCATGTTTCACGGGCAGGATCCAAAATACTATTTAAAGCCACTTGCTCAAATCATAAAAGGGCAGAAATTATTTCCAATTCTGCTATCACACTTTAGACTTGTATTGATAATAAAACATGTGCATGAGTGATGGCTTTTAATTTATTGTGATGATTTTAAGTTATTGGTGGGAAAAGTTCTCAAGTGAGAATAAAATGTACTTTGCCAACGTATTTAATAAGTGTTTTCCAGGGTTGATAGAAAATTTAAAGGGAATTGTTTGTTTGTAAATTAAAGAAAATTAGATTTCAAAAAAACCACTTAAATTTTAGCTCCTAAAAACTGTTGAAAAGTAATCACTGAGCATAATTCTTCTAGCACATTCATTCCTCTATTTGAGATGGCTTTAGAAACAGGGAAAGCTCTTCAGGACCTGCCAGGGTCCTGAGTACCGTAATACCTGGTTGAGGAGTAGGACAGTCAAGTTACTGGATGCAAATGTTACATATGATGAAAATGGAAAGAAAGAGTGTGCTAGGACTTCCTGAGTATTATTACGAAAAACATTGTTGGTTGGTTACATTTTGGACTTTCCCAACTATACCTATGCTCAGAATATCTTTTTGATAATTGTGTAGGGATCTCATAGGCATTTATTCACTCATGAATCCTTATTTATTGAAGTGCTGATTATGTGCCAGAAAGAGTACTAGGCCCTGGAGATACAATGGGGAATGAGAAGGCTTAGTTCTGTTTACAGTACAGTGGAGACATGTAAACAGTCCTGCAGGAAAAGAATTTAAGTTAGATAGATGAAAAAAAATAGAGGTTTTTTTGATCCCCAAATCATCACATTTTCTTAACTTGCTCTGCATGCCTTGACATGATTTGGGATTCCTACCTTTGGATAAGGTGGGAACAGAATGCAGCTGATAAAAATAACTACCATTTATTGAGCATTTTGCACTAGGCCCTTTGCTAAGCTCAGCTACATAATTATTTCATTTTACCCTCATAACTCTATTAGGCAGGTTCACTTATTGTTCCTAATTTATGTATAAGAAAACCAAAAACTAGAGAGGACAAAGAACATTTTCACACAACCAAGTACAGGCCCACAATCCCTTAATTATTATTCCAAAATCCAAAAAGCTCTGTAAACCAAATATGTTTTTCATAATCATTTAGCATCAAATCCTACACTGAACTGTAGAGAGTCTTTACATTTCTCACTTAAGAAGAAAATTCCTACATTCAAATATTTCTTTACAGAAATAGTTATGTACTTGATTGAGTACAGCCTAGAGCCTGCTGGGAGTATTACATAATACATAATATATGCACTGTATTATCTTTCTTAAATAAGAATAATTCTAATTTATGAGATGCATCTAAGAATCGTAGATAAGAAAAGTAGAATTCTAGCTTATTCATCTCCAGGCTATTCTTACCAATAACTCCTCACAAACTTCTTTTAATAAGCCTGTGATACTCAGGTGCCACGTAATTTATCATCTAAACATAGGAGAGTAAAAGAAGGCACTATTAATAATTACTCAGGGACAATGGACATAAATTAGGACTATTCCAGGCAAACCAGGATGTATGGTCCACCCCATTTTGGTGGCCATGTGGCCTGAAAAAGTGTGAATGCCCATTAATTATAGTGAAATCTTTGCATCTCATCTGCACTGCATTTGCCGCCTCAAGGAATGTGAGGACCTCTACTATAATGCCTCACAAGTATTTTAAAAGCTCTTGGCTTTTAGAAAGCTCCCTCTGGCCCAGTGTGGATGCCCCATGAGAATGAAAGTAAGTACAGCTGTAAGGAGATTACTTCAACAATTTACATTGGGCAGGATATGATAAAGACTGAAAAACATATAGCACTAATGTGGACAAAGGTACAGCCTACACTCAAGGGAAGGAATCAGTAGATTTTCCACTGGATGACCAATTGGATACGGGAGATAATTGGGAGCCTAGTGCAATTCCCAGTTTTATGACTTGGAAGCTTGAAAAATGATTGTTGAAATAGGGACCACAAGAAACATTAGCAGCTGTGGAGAAAATAGCCTGAGATTGTCAATTTTGAGGTGTCTATGAAATACTTCAAATTCTACTAGCAGAAGGCTTTAAATATAATTAGGTAAGAAACTAACCCTGTCCACAAGGGCTGAGCACAATCCTTTAAACATGGTTGTTGCTAAATAGAGATTTTTGCCTATTGTCTGTAAGTATTCCTGAGGTTTTGACTTCTGATCCCCAGAATGATTAGCTGTAGTCAAGGATTATTTACCTATTCACTTTGATATGTTAATAGTAAACTTGGTCACATGTCCTGGTGTTAACAGTAGAGTCTTAATTTGCTTTTTCTAGATGATCCTCTCTAGCAAGGTAGGCCCTTTCTAACAGTACTGGCCAATGGATTCATTGGGAAAATTTTCTATTCTAGCCCAGGCTTCATCTTCATGTCATTTAAGTGAAACTCTGATGCCAGAAAACTTTGACCTTCCCTGTATATCTGACAAAGTAAATCTGTCAAGATAAATTGTAAAAGACTTTGAATTGGGGGGAAAAAAGATTTTAGATGTTCTATCTAGTACACTCTTCCAGGTTGTCTCTATATTTCATTGTTTTTGAGCTATTTTACAACTCCAATTGCAGAAAATTAATAGAAATGCAAATGATCCTTGTCCATAAAAATGCAAATGATTTGTGTCTAGTGAAAATGTAATCGATTATTGCCCTATCAATATACACCAGTTTTACATCTATTTGTAAATTCATTTCAGCATTCCTGGTTGCCTAAACATGTATGTTTCTTGAATTCCCCTTTGAACAGTGTGTAACATCTTTCTGCTTCCCTAATTAGTTAATGAGTTAAATAAAATATTTAAGACATGTTCAGTTTATATTTGTATGAGAGTAATGAGTTCGCCTTTATTTAAAATTTATCTTTTTACAAATAACAATGACAAAAGTGTGATTTAATAAGAACTTACCATGTGGCACTTTAAGTATTCTCCATACATTATATATTTTAATTCTCACAAATACCCTCTCTGATATTTTCTACTATTATCATTATGATCCTTTTACAGATAAGGAAACTGAAGTTTTACAAGGGCAAGTGGCTTGCCCAAACTTACCCAGCCTGCCTGACTCCACAACCAATGTTCTCATCCACCACGATACACTTAGATATTTATCAATATTGACTGCAAATTTTATCAGAAGTCTCAATAATAAAACTATAAATTTATATATATTCTTGATTTTCATTAATGATACATATGACAGAATGCCTATGACTATATTCATATTTTTCAAAAAGAAAGTGATTATACGGTTACAGGGTTTGACCTACTACTGGATTACAGGAACAAAATTCAAATTCTTAGCATACAATGTCCTTCCTGAGCTAACTCCTGCCTATCTTGGCAACCATAACTGGAGCTCTTTTCCACTAACCCCTGTGCCCTGAGGATATTGAAAACACAAAGCTCCTTACATTTCCACTCATGTTACTTTCTTTGCCTGAATACTTTCCCCAATTTGCACCTTTGGAATACCTATTCATACTTCAAGACTAAAAATAAGCATCACCTCCTCATGATGCATTCCCTGAGTTTCTCATCACCCTTGTATTCCAGCAGCATCCTGGGTACACTTTGCTATAGTATTTATGACACTGCCTTTGAATCATCTGTGTACTTGTTTATTTTTAACTAGTTTTGGGAGAAAAATCTTGATTTTCTTTATACTCTTAGAACCTAAAGCAGTACCTGGTTCAGTAGGTGCTCAAAAAATGTTTATATAAGACATGAATTAATTAAATAAAATGATATGAAGATTTATTTTTCTTCCTCTAAAGCTACCATTATGTTCTTAGAAACAACCACCCTTTCATTGATCTTTTTCTAAATAGAAATGGAGGCATATTAGCCATTAAGTCACAAAACAACACAAAGGCCTTTATCTCTGCCCTTAGAACCCTAAAACTGCTTTCCTATCATTTATCCTGTAATTTCTTCAGAAATTTATTATTTTTTGTTAAATGAAATATAAGCCAGAGTTCTAAGCCACCTCCAGGAGTTACTCATTTTTCCCTGGTTATCTCCCATATGTGCATGAGGTATACATGTTAATAAACCTCTGCTTGTTTTTCTCTTGTTAATCTGTCTTTTATTACAGGTGTCTCAGCCAAGAACTCAGAAGAGGGAGAGAAAATTATTTTTTCTCCCTTACACTGAAAACAGGAAGTAATTTTTGTTGACCTTGGTAAGTCAGCTTCCATCTTATACAATGTACAAATGGATGTTTAATTAATACTACTTCATTATGCCACTTAGAGGTAATGAGACCATATTCAAACCAATAATGACATCAAAATTGATATCCCCAAACAATTAGTAAGTTACTTTTTATTATTACTTCATTTTGTATTATTCTACTACAAGAATATAGTAATACTCAAATGCTCTAGTCAGATTTATTAAATATACTAGATCTGTATAATCTGTGGTAATTAATTGATTGTGATCTATTTATTATTTTTGGTAATAACATCTCAGGAACACTTAAACCATGCTGAGCTTCACAGTCTGGGCAGACATTTGACTGTTTATAAGTATTGTGTATGTGTCTATAAAAAGACCAAAGTACACATTGAAAACCAATACAAGAACTGTGTTAAAAGGAACACACATCAATCCATTGGGCAAATGGGAGCATGTGGTAAAAACAATGCTTTATCCACACATCTGGTTTGCTAATATATGCAAGTAAGGGTATTAGGAAACATCTTCTCTATAATTGTTTCACTTAAAGAATGTCCTCCATTTATCCAATGGGGATGGGGGCAAGGGGGTGCCAGTGTGGAGTAATTACATAAATAGGGATAGGGACACAAAAGTACGGCTTTTAAAATTTTATCAATTTCACCTTTAATGCCTATAGGTTTCAGTTTCAAGATAAGCAAATATTACTGGCCCATTATGGACCAGGTACTGGGCAGGAAAGGCCCCACCACATGGTAACATGTGCATAAAGTACCCATCCACAGTGCTCTTTCTGTGTGATTGTATATTCCTTTTATAAATCCTTAGCTTCTGGAAATAAGGGGGAAGTGATTTTGAGGGTGTTACCATAAGCTCCAGCTCTTTGAAGTTATTAATATATGCTCGCATTTTAACATATTTTTCCTATAAATTCATTTTGCTTCCAACTGTAACAAGAGCGACAAGAACATACTGACTTCAGGACACATGGTTTTAAATCATTACTGCACTATAGGGTTTGGCACTGCCCCAGAGGACCAGGATATTTAGTGCAGAAGCCTTGTTTATAAATGCTTCTTTATAAAGAGAATGAAAAGGGCCAGTTTCTTGATGGACTCTATTCTTTGACACAAATGGCTGCATGTTCATATGGAAAACATAATGGAACACCTCCATTTTGAAGCTCTATCGTCACCCGAAGCAAAATTCCCACATCTTGAGTTCCCATCTCTTAACAATATTGAAACAAATCTAAGGGGTAAACACACTGGATCAACCATAATTCAGCAGGCACTTGCTTTACAAGGAAAGGGTCACAGTTAACTATTCAAACACTTGGAACCCAGAGACTAGCTGAGTGATAACAGAGTACAGGCATCAGTGTTGGCATTTAGTCTTGAAAAGTTGTTGATCAGAGACTTCAGGGTCCTTGAGATAAATGTCTTCTTTGAACATGTTTCTAACAGTTCATTTGTAATGTAATTTTTAGGCTTATGAACAGGGAAATCTTTCTTCCATGTTTCTTCAAAGGAGCTTTAAGACATCTATGAAACTTTGAGCAAACCACAAAACTTCTATAAGTCTAAGTTTCCTGCACCTGTAGAATGGATAAAATAATACTCCCATGCATGGAAAGAATCTGTTGGTACACTTGAGATTCATCCACAATGCAGGGCAGACTACTCACAGCAAAACAAATCAGACATCAATCCTTCCTATTAACAAGTTCTGGTGACTGGCCAGGCAGAGAGGTGTGCACATAATTGGAGTCTGGACCAAAATGGAAGTCCAGTCCTAGGACCTTGGATCCAGGTGACCCATTAAAAAAACTGGCAGTTGTACCATGAGGAGAGTTATGATGTGCAGAGCAACAAGGGTAACTGGGTTTCAGCACTAAATCTTTGCTTCCTAGTCAAATAAATTGGGAGAAGAGTCTGCTTAAGAATCAATAAGAATATCCAAGTTACTTTCAGCAAGTCACTTAACCCTCAGTGTGACTGCATCATCTATAAAATTGGGACATCAATGGTACCTATCTTGTAGTGTTCATGGTAGAGAGTAATCATTATCTAAGTGATGGCTTATTATTAGGAAGTCACACTATAAGAGGAGCCTACATTCAAATATCTAACATCTGGAACATTAAAATTATTTTTGTAGTTTAAGGCCCTGACCTACTAGGATAAAAATGTAAATATGAAACTTTGAAAGGAAACTTATTTCACTTATTAATAGCTATCTTCAGGTTGGTGGAGTCTCAGCCCTGACAAAGTAATGGCCAGAGAGTTAAAAGAAAATTTGGGTGGGGAGAGGAGGTATAAGAAGTTCAGAATGAAGGTGGAACAAAGGAAAGTTAGTCTGATTAGTGAGGCCTTCTCAAATCTTGGAAAGAGTAAAAGAGCCCTCATATGCAGGAAAGAACACCCATCCAGAGAGGGAAAGAATTATCATCACAGCCTCACTCACTGTCCCCGGTAAGCACAGCACCAGCCTTGAGCTCAGAATTTACAATAAATGCAGACAGACTCAATGAAAAGAAGTCAATGGGTCTAAATAGAAACATGTCATTTTCTTCCCTCACTCAACCTCTCCTTCCCTCTTCTTTCTTTTTCTTTCTTTCTTTTCTTTCTTTCTTCCTTCCTTCCTTTCTTTTCTTCCTTCCTTCCCTTCTTCCCTATATAGTCATTGGAGTTTAGAGGAAGCATATAGTTGCTTCAGGCAACTGTCTAAATCATAACAGTTTTTCAAGAGTAAATGTTTTGAAGTCTGGTTTAGAGGCGTGCACAATGGCATGTTGGTGAATATCTAAAACTGTATAAACTAAAATGAAATGAAAGGCTCTGTGAAGCCATCCCCCTAAATATTGAAAACAAGCATTAAACTGTCTCAGTGAAGGTAAAGGTAATTGATATGCATTTATAGCAGCTGAATAAATGATATGAGCAGAAACAGCACACAGTGAATTTAGAGCTCATTTCAAAAATTGTGTAGACTTCACTGCATCAATGCTTGTAGGGAGCTTATCTCCTTCCTACAGATGTGAAACCTAAAAGAATTTGATAAACTCTCTTTCTAGGCTCTGTATTAAGAAAGGGATATTTCTTTTACTAAAGGCAGAGCATAAGAAAGAATATTCAAAGTTTATGTACATATACATACACATATACATAGATATATATTATTTATATATAGATATATATGCATACGTGTATGTGTGTGTGTGTGTATGTATATGTGTGTGTGTGTGTTGTGAATATATCCCCATCCCTCTTCTGAGTTTATTTTAGGAGAAAGAGCTGCTCCATGGGTTTAGCCATGCCATTAGGACTTGGCTATTTTGCTGTTTTCTTCATGAATATTCATTTCTTTAGGGAGAGAATAATTTGCACACACTGCTGACAAGAGGGAGCCAGCTGGTGTGTGACACTGTCCAAAGGGACAAATGAGTCTCACCAGCATTGCAGAAAGACTTTTCAACCTAGAATTGTAACTACCTTTATGGCATCTGAACGGCAGATGAGTTTACTCTTACTTGTGAACTGAAGGGGTTCAAAATATGCCACCTCAAAGTATGCCACTCTGGCATAGGATGACTTTGAACAGAAGGCAATTGAGAAAAAGCAGAGACAGGCCGAGCTCTCTGCCTTCCCTGTATCTATCTGTAAACAGAACATAAATGCCTCTTGTGAAGGTGTCCCTGCTCCTTCCCATACCAGGAAGGGAACAACAACCTTATCACCAAAGACAAGATGGCACCAAAAGTCTACACGAACAAACCTTACTAACTAGCCCTTATTTTCCATTAGTTGCCCCATATATTTGCCTTCCCGTAATTTGCCACCCGTAGAAGGTCAAAGTCGTTTCCCTTATCTTATCACTTCTCTACAAAGTTATTGTTCTTCATTAAGATGCTATACAGGCTCAAGTTCCAACCTCCCCTTTGAGTTGCTCATTTCTGAGTACTCCTGTGTGAATGCCTGATGAACATATTAATAAACTCCTGTGTGTTTTCTCTTGTTAATCTATCTTTCGTCAGTCTAATTTGCAAGGCCTCAGTCAATGAACCTAAAATGAGTAGAGGGAAATAATTTTTTCCTTCATGTGAATCCCACTGGATCCTAGGATATCTATTTATCAAAATCTTAAAACTTCAGAAATGTTGAAAACTAGAGCTCTTGTTGGCAAGGAAAGCTGAAGGTCATAGGTAAGAGAGGAGATTGGGAGCTTTAGCTTCTTGTAAGTGCTCACCAACTACTTCTGGCTACACATCTAACTTCAGCCAGAGCCAAAATTAATCTCTCCAGTAGCTGGAAACAATTCCCCATTTTAACACACACACAGGTTCCTCTGAGCATTTAATGACTATTTCAGAAGATAATAAAGCAGCACCCCCAACCCCCATATACCACAAATGTATCAGAAGCTTGGCATATATTACTTCTTTATATCCTCATGACAAATGTGTAAGACATTGTAATCACTCTCATTTTACAGATAGGAAACCTGAGGCTTAACGCCAAAATCACACAGCCAGCAAGTGGTAGGACCAATACAGGCCTACTCAGAGATATTGCAGGTTCAGTTCCAGACCACCTCAATAAAGTGAATATCACATAAAGCGAGTCACACTAATTTTTTGGTTTCCCAGTGCATATAAAAGTTATGTTTACTCTATACTGTAGTCTATTAAGTGTGCAATAGCATTATGTTTTAAAAAACAATGTATGTACCTTAATTACAAAATACAAAACAAAAAATTACTAAAATAGTAATATCAAAGATCACTGATTACAAATCACCATATCAAATGTAATAATAATGAAAAAGTCTGACATATTGTGAAAATTACCAAAATGTGACACGGGGTCATGAAGTGAGCAAATGCTATTGGAACAAAATGGCACCAGTAGACTTGCTTGATGCAGAGTTGC
The DNA here is from genome assembly GCF_949987535.1 of Balaenoptera acutorostrata. Classification (NCBI taxonomy): domain Eukaryota; kingdom Metazoa; phylum Chordata; class Mammalia; order Artiodactyla; family Balaenopteridae; genus Balaenoptera; species Balaenoptera acutorostrata. The sequence continues at coordinate 13,763,019 of NC_080071.1, forward strand.
CAGAAAACTTCAAAGCATAATAAAATGAGGTATGCCTGTATTAAAACCAGGTCTATATGACATGTACTTCTAACCACTACCTCGCCATGTTGCCTACCATGCATGATAACAATGCCTTTAATTTTGCAAAGAAGGTATCAGCATAATTTCCACGTAAAATCATTCCCACCTGTCTACATCCAGTTCAGTGGATTAATCAAACTGAAAGAAAAGTAAAGCTAAGAAAAAGTTTTATGGAAAACATAAAAATTGAGAGTCTATTCAAACATTTCATAAAAATGATTCATCCCACTATCTTCCTATAGCAAGTTCTCTGGCTCTTTTATTGAGTCGAGTTTCCATTTGCTGAGGTTACACTTCATTACTGCAGAATTCCTTGAAAATAAAAACATCAAACATCAAAGCAGAACTTGTTTTCTGACCTATTTTTGATGATCATTGGAAACAATGAGGTTTCTATGCATTTCTCTCTCCTTTTTGTTCTTTCTTTGTGATTACTGCCATCTTTTGTAATTCATTACACCCCAAGGCAATTACTGCATTTGGTGAAATGCACGGCTTTAAAAGGAATTTCCATGCAGAGTTACAGAAACTGAATGCCACATTTCTGAGCAAAGCACTCTTCCTTGGGGCATTGTGGATTAGCCTTTCCATGCTAACGGGCTTGGATGGAGACAGTTCCTTTAGCAGTGCATTGAAAAGTCTGAAAATAATTGTCCTTTTTAGGTTAGTCCTTTGGTGACTGCCTAAGACAAGTTACATCTTATGGTCCTCTCTCCCTAAATCCAGCTGTTGTTCATTTAGCCACTTAGCTAAGGAAGTCTGCCTTTCGTGGAGATAGAACTTAAACATAGATCAAACTGAAATCTCTCTGTGATTGTGAGGCTGTACTCACCTCTAATGAAGACATATCAGAGCTCTGGCCTAAAGCCTTGGATTTTCAGGCAATTTGGGCCAGCTGCCACTGCCCAGAACCCACATCACTGTAAACAAAGTAACCCAGACCCTTCGCAACCAATGCTGTACATCAGCATACATGGCCTGAAATATCATGGGCTTTGTTAAAACAGTTAAAATTAAAAATTTTTTGCCTTATTTAACTGAATTATTACTTCCAAGAATTAGATCATAATAAAATGTCCGTGGCAATTTAAGTACAGATACACTGAAGTCACGCACAAGTATTAATACCAAATAAGTGAAAAGCCCGTGTCACTGCTGTCACTGGCATTACCACCAGGGCACTGGGGTGGTGGGTGCCTTTCCCACATCTAGGATCACTTGGGTCGCAGGCACTTCCACCATGGTGGTGGGGAGGATGGAGAGGAAACAAGTTTCTGGGTGTCTCTGCCATATCCGAGGTTTTCAGGTTCACAGGGGCCACCACCATGGGGAGGGAGGCCAGAGTTGGGAGTGCCACCATGGCTGAAGAGACCAGGGTCACTGGCCCTGCAGCCACTGCTGCCTGGTACCATGGGCATCACTGCGGCCTGGAGACCAGAGTCACGTGTGCCACCACTTCTGCTAGTAGGAGGTTCTTTGGGGCTGCAGGCTCAGCTGCCACAGCCAAGAGGCTGGGATCAGAGACATCGTCTCTGCTGTTCCCCTGGGATCCTACCTCTCTGTGTGTTCCAGTTCACCCACCTTCAGAGGTACAGATGAGTGTATCTCTCCAGCAACCTGGTGTGTTGGGCACAGGAACTCTGTTGAGTTATGGATGTTTTACTAGTTGTAGATTGAAGGGGAGAAACAAAGGGAGTGTCTCATGCTGCCATGATGCTGACAACACACTATTCTATCTTGGATCTCCCTTTCTGTATGAGTGAAAGAGAAGTCGACATGCTACCCTAGGTACTGAAAATAAACTCCGCCACGAAACAGTCACAGTCCCTGCCCCTGTGGGGCTAGCAGTCAAGCAGTAAAGGATAACAGTAATGAGAATATTAAAAACAGTAGCAAACCTTGATTAAAAGCATACTGTGCGCTGGGGGTGGTTCTAAGCTCTTTACATGTATTATCTCATTTAATCCTTGCTTGAGTTGTCTTTACTGTCTCCACATCTTCACCTCCCTTTCTTTCTTGAAATGACACCATTCAGACTTCTGTTCCCACTGGAACCAAACAGAACCTTATGGGGCACCCCCAAGTACAAAGGCCCTTCCATGTCCCCTGCCTCCTTTGTAGAAAAGCTTAAGTTTCCCAGCCTCCCTGAGTCACAAAAGGAAAGGCTTAAGCAGTTAATGATTAGGACAATAGAGTCACCGACTCAGAGTCTGATGCACATTCCTGAATTGTTTTACAGATACTATAACTGCCACCAGAGGGAAAAAGCTAACTGCATGATAACCAGACTGTAGACAGGACACAAGCTACTCCATCTCGAGCAGTACTAAATCTATGGCTAGCACAATTCTAAGAAGTGGCCTTAAAAGAATGGATTAACACTATTGCTCATAATAATCTATATCTTTGTGGGCATCAAAATAATTGTAGCTTGTTCTGCCCACATATGTAAGTAGGTAACTAAAACTGTCAGCAAAGAGATGTTTCAAGCCCATGTTGACACCTTTCACTCTAAGACCTCAGTGCCATTTCTCAGCATGAAGCAGTTACAGAAGACAGACCTTCGTTCCTCATCACATAGAAATATGGAATAGTATGGGGTGAGAGGGATTGTAAGCAGCTCTTTGAAGGAAACTGCCCTCAGCGGGACACCCCTTTTATCTTGTCACTTTAGCAAAGCTAGATTGTAACTAACCTTACACCAGGCACCCCCCGTGCTCTGCTCATCTCTGGCCCAAGCACACTTTTCAAATCTTTTTGATCACACAGTACCTTGCCTAACCTATTGGTACTTTCCTTAGATCAGAGAAGTAGAAATGTCCCTACTTAAATTATATCCATTGGATGTCTAACCTTAATCTTTGTGTGTGTGTGTAAAATTAAATAATGGGTAATACTGTAAGACTATTCCACCTAATTTTTTTCACTTAGTGTATAATGAATGTCTTCTCATATCAGTAAATATTATACAACATTCTAATGACTGCAGTATTCCATTATATAAATATATACCATATGTTATACAACCCATCCCCTATCCAATTACTGAACATTTGTTTTTTATTTTTATATGCATTTGTAGTTATTTTCTTAACACATATATGATGTTTATGCATACTTTCAAAGATGTGGAATTGTTGGATGAAACACTATGCAAAATTTTATAATTTCTAATACATATTGCCAAAATGACTACCAGAAAGATTGTACCAGCATTGTGTTCCCAGGAATGGTGAGGCTAACTGAACCAGCAGTGTAAAATGTTGGTTGGCATGCTGTAATTATTTATGTAGATATGTCCCCAGTGTTGTACACTGGCAATCACTGCTTCGTTCATTACAAATTACTGAAACTGTAGAATGCTTTTGGCCATAGTTTCTTGTAGTTGATACAGCTGTTAGTCTCTTTCTCTCAGATTGCAGTAATGTTTACAATGCCTCTTGTAAAGTCAAAGGATTTGTACCAATAATAATTTAAAAGAGAAGTATAAATGAAGAATAAGTAGTTAACAGATGACCAGATCTCTTCCCTAGCTCCCCCTTCGGTAATCTCTCAAACAAACTGTGTGAACAAGATAGCATCTAAAGAAAGATCACAAGGAGTCAACAAGTCTGCATGCAGTGGGAGTTGGCTACAAGTTTGATCTCCTATCTCAGTGATTAACTGATAGTACTTCCCCTTTTCCCTTGAAAGACCTTCATGGCTGAGCTGAATCTTCAGAGTTGTTTTTTGGGGGACATTAGTCCACCTTCTCCCCAGATTGCCAGCATTCTGACTAAAAGCAATTTTCCTTTCTACCAACATGTGTCTCTTGGGTATTGATTTTTGAGTGGTGAGCAGCCAGACCTGAGTTCAGTATAACACCACCATGCATTGAAATCACTGTGCTTGAGGTCACCAACTATCATCAAGTTACCAAATCCAATTAAATCTTTCTCAGTCCTCATCTTGCTCAACCTCTCAGGTGGATTTGACAAAGTTGACTCCTCCCTCTTTCTTGAAATACTTTCTTCACTTGCTTTCTTGAGTACCACTCTCCTGCTTTCCTCTTTTCTTGGAAGGCTGCTCCTCTTCCATCTCCTTTGCTGACTCTTCTTCATTGCCCTGCCATCTTAATGTTGGAGTGTATCAGGCCTCAGCTCTCATACCTCTGACCTCCTACCTTCCTAGGTGATTCCTTTGCCTTGGTAATTTTAAACACCTTACATATGCCAATCACTCCAGCTTCATCTGTGTCCCCTGAATGGTAGGCTGCCCACTCAGCTATTCAATTTGTGTTAGTTTTCTAGGGCTACCATAACAAAATAGCATAGACTGGGTGGTTTAAACCACAGAAATTTATTTTCTCACCGTTCTGGAGGCTAGAAGTTAGAGATCAAAGTGTCAGCAGGGTTGGTTTCTTTTGAGGCTTCTTTCCCTTGGCTCCCTCTATCTTTACATGGCCTTCCTTCTGGGTATGTCTGTGTCCTAATTTCCTCTTCTAATAAGAACTCAATCATACTGGATGTGGACCCACCCATTTTACATTAATTACCTCTTTGAGACCCTATCTTCAAATACAGGCACATTCCGAGGTACTGGGGCTAGGACTTCACCACATGAATTTGGGAAGATACAATTCTGCCCACAGCAGAACTAGGTACTCAGTTTCTCCACCTGAATGAATAATGGGCATCTCATGACCAAGACTGATCTTTACATCACACTCCACCTCACCCCGATCTCCAGAAAACTTGCTTTTTTCTCATTGTTCTCCAACTTCATTTGGTTTCTATTCAATGTCTCTTCCTATGTAATATAGCACTTACAAATATTTTCAAGCCCCCAACATGCTATATCTTCTTATGTTTATTGTTTATCTCCCACTAAAATGTAAGCAGGGCAGGGATTTTGTTCTGTTCATTGTCTCATCCCCAGCATTAGGAATAGTTGACTGATACGTAGTAGTTACTCAATAACTTGCTGCTGAATGAATAAATATAACTATAACAACAACTCTATTACATAGGTATGGTATTGTCTCCATTTGATAGATAAAGAAATAAAAACTCAGGGAAAATATGTAACTTACCTTAGGTCATAGAGCTAGTAAGGAATGGAACTAGATTTGGACTCAGGTTATCTGAATCCCGACTGCTGATAAGCAATTAACATTTCAGTGTGGCAAATGCTATTTCTAGAGGAGCTCAGAGTGTACTGGAGCCCTTAGGAGAGGCACCTAACTCAGGAGTTAGAATAGGAGACAACTGGTAAAAAAAAAAGTTATGTGGAAGAGAGGACCAGGGTGAGGCAGCCTCACATACGTATGCAAGGTAAGATCCTACACCAGATTGGTGCTCAGTAATTAGTCAAATAAATGAGTAATTAAATAGACAACTACTATATTATATAAACCTAAAGAAGTCAAAGCACATTATCATGGAAGAGCACTGTAGTACTCAGCACTACATTTATTCATAGAATCATTAAACTTAAAGAGAAGAATGAAGAACTGACTACCATACAACTGACCACAGCTCCCAAGCCTATAATGAAGCTGTCAGAACTGACTACTCCAGGCCAAATATATTACAGTACCATTGCTAGTCAACAAGGTCACAGCAATAATTAAGATCTAGTTCTAATTTTATTAGGGTCTTGGGGAAATGGTAAACAGCAGAAACTTTCAGTGTGTAGCAGACCTCAAAGATTCTGTGAGGAAGTTTATAACTCCCTAGTAGAGGCAATCAAAGCTCAAGTGCTTCATAACTCACAACAGGAATACTGAACTGCATTCATAAAGAGAGAGAGAGAGAGTTTTTTAAAGCCAAAATGAAAACCTGGGTTATTTAAACTTGAATCATTAAAAAAAAAAACTTGAATCATTTTATTTCACTGAAGAGAGCCCATTTTAGTATTCATCATGCTAATTTGACAATAAAAACCCATTTCTGATATTAAGTACAATAATTAGTAAAATTCTAAGAGTTAGTGAAGATATGGATGGTTAGGAAAGTTGAGAAATTAATTTCTGAGGTATGCTTCTTTCTGAAATTATTCTATCTAGAGCCTGGATTCTCATGTAGGGTCACTCATTTCCCCTAGAGTTGAAGTTACCTAACATACAAATCCTATCACCAGTCTAGCTGAAGTGTTAGAAAGATAATAGAAGCTGGAAAGGCTGCAAGTGTTATGCCCAAGTCCAGATAAGTACGTAAAGAAAAAGAAAGCATGCCACCAACTGGGCCAATTGATGCCACCCAAATCCAGCCTATGAAAAATTATTTACTGAAAAACATGCTATTGGAAGATAACCATTGGACTCCACTTGTATGTTCCATATTTATAAATCTGAGCCATTGGCAGTGTGCTTTACCCGTTGACAGTCCTGGGAAGACTTAAAAATATACTTATGGGAAATGCTTGTCAAATTTTGTGTAAAACCCTATGGGAATATTGACTAGAACAAGACTGAATTTATAGGTTAATTTGGTAGAAACTGTAGCCTAAAGAAGCTACTGAATCCAACAATTATGATCATGACATATCTCTCTATTTAATTCTTCTATTTACATATCCTAGAGCAGAGTTTCTCAACCTTGGCACTACTGACATTTGAGAGCAGATAATTCTTTGTTGCCATGTGCCTTGTAAGATGTTTAGCTGTATCCCTGGCCTCTACCCATCTGATAATAGTAGCATGCCCTGCCCAGATGTGACAATCAAAAATGTCTCCAGACATTGCCAAATATTAACTGCAGCACTGTTTGTAATAGCAAAATATTAGGCACAACTTAGTTGTCCATTACTAAGAACACAGATCAATAAAACTTGGATAATTTTTGCAACAAAATTTTATTCAACAGCAGGAAGTAAAATAGAAACACTAGATCTGTCTATCCATCTATCTATAAATTTGAATAAATCTTTAAAAACATGAAGTTGAACTTAAAAAACAAACTGTATTAGATTAGTGCCATGTAGTACCATTTATATACATTTTAAGTACTTAAAACAATAAATATCCAAACAATACTTTAAATGTGGTAAAAAAATTTTAAAACTTGCATGGGAATGATTTCCATAAATTTTAGGATAAATAAAAATATGGTGGGGCTTTAGCTTAGTTTTCTCAATCTTATTTATTTAAAAACAAAATGATCTGAAAAAATAATGTGAAATATGCTTCAAGTCTTGATGGTAAACTTTGAGGACCTGTTATATTATTTTCTGTACAATTCTGAACACTTGAAGTATTTCATAATACAAAACATAATTATATTTCAGAATAATCTGTAAGCTACCTTTTAAGATACTGACAAACTGAAAATCTTATGCTTTCTCAGGAGTAATTTGTTTTCAAAGATTTCATTAGACCTTTTAAACAGTTTCTGAATTTCTCTCAATACTCACTTGTAAATGACAGCTAAACATTTGTTTCAAGTAAGTATTATTCCTCAGTTAATAATCCAAATCCTAGAATATTCCCTCATAGGTTAGTGCTAGAATTGCCAAAGTAGCCTTTAAATTGTCCAAATATAAAACACTCTTGATTGACCTTAGTGACATTAGAAGGTTCAAACTTTGACAGAGTTATTTAATATTTAAATTATACCAGGTAGTGTGCTGGATCCTTATTTTGGAACACTTACGTTGGCAGTAAAGGCCATCTCCATCACTGGGGTTAAAAGAACTGGATACACTGGCTGATTTACAGGCCAGCTTTGCAATTACTTTTTTTTTTTTTTAATAGATCTTTATTGGAGTATAATTGCTTCACAATACCGTGTTAGTTTCTGTTGCACAACAAAGCGAATCAGCCATATGCATACACATGTCCCCATATCCCCTCCCTCTTAAGCCTCCCTCCCATCCTCCCTACAAGTGCTACAGTTTTACAAATGCCCTTCCCCAACTTCAACAAACACAATGAATTCACAGCTGCAATTAAAACTTGGTCTTCCATCTTTTCATAGGACCTATTTATTATTTCTCATTTTTCATGAAATGACGTTCTAAAGAAAAAAATTTAAAGGAAAAAATATATTGTCTCACACTGAGACTAACAATCCCTAAAAAGTCTGTAGCTATATTTAAGTCAAAGGTCAGTTCAGATGGAAATTTCAACCTATTTTTCAATTTCTAATCTTTTAAAAGGCCATGTGACTTAAAGCTATTCCTTTCGTACGGCAAGAAAATGGAAGCTCCCGAATGATGAGTAGATGATAATCATAATTATGATAAAAGCACCATCAATGTACTCTCCAGGAAGATATTTTATATGACTTCAGAGCTTGGCACAAAAAATGAAGAGAGGAAAAAATGTGCTTGTTATACTTGTGTTAGGCATTTGAAGCCAATCATATGTCAGTGATACAAAATAGCATGTTAGAGGGTGTCAAATTCAGAAATCGATAAGAATCTCTCCCCTTTAATGGTACAAATTGAACACATGTTTCAAATGCTAGCAACAAGGGATGCATTTGCTTCTAATCAATAGGTACTTCAGTTAGTAACACATGCTGCTTTTTTAAGATATGTAAACTGTTTTCCAATTTACCTGTTTGAATTAATCTTCTCTACTTAACATCCAGAGAATACAATGTAGGACGTTCTTGAATTTATGACTCATAATATGCAAGAGACATTTTTGTCATTTGTATTTACTTGATTATGAAGAAATCACCGCAGGGAGTAATTCTTTCAAGGCCAAAGACCCTGTTGAGTGACTACCACTGGGTAGAGGTGATCTGAGACACATGAAAGCCTTAAACTCAAATTAATAACACTGGAGAGGGCCAAACAGGGTATCTGGCGGAGGAATCTCTTGCCCGTTGTACTTTACTGAAAACAAGGGGATTAAATAGGGTTTACAAACGGGGTGTTGCAATTCCAGCCATTTTCCTGTGCTTCCCAAAATGCTGGCATTCAAGCTAATATTCTCCAGGCAGAAAGCTGAAATTTTATTTTCTGAGTCTAAACTGCCCAAGGGAAGAGACCTAAAGATACGAACAGTAGAAGTTCAGAGAAGAAAAAAAAAGGCCCAGTCAGATCACCCTCAGTAAAACTCATGGTTGACAAGCCCAGTCTGGACAAAGAACTCAAATTACTTCTTTATTTTTTTTTTTTTTCCAGTTAACTTCTTGATGCCCTGTTCTTGAAAGTGAGCAATCAGTTTAGGTCACCAGACAAATGAAGAATGTCTCAAATAATAAAAATCAGAGACCAAATAGACAAACACATTAACTTGGAGGAAACAAAGAACATGCAGGGAAAATAACACCCCTGGGGGAAAATAGCTAACATTTATATTCTCAAAGAGGTAAGAAGATCCTATGTACAGATTCTATGTACATGAAATACAAACTTGAGGCTATAAAATTGATGTTGATATTTTCTGATGTCCTTGACTGCAGCTTTGGATGTAGAAAAGACAATGCAAAAATTTACTTACTTTGATTTCAATATTTAGTTTCAATTTATTAATTATATTTTCAAAACTCTAATTTTTTCTTAAGCTTTTAAGGTCAGTTTGCTAATCTTGTTATTTAGTGTTTACATCCAGCAAATTATAACATTCAGTTTTAAGGGTTTTTAAATAATGTTTATGTTTTAAAATAATGTTTATTTCTATTTACAACTCAGTAATTAATTAAAACATCCTGAACTTTTCAAACTACAGTTATATTTTAGTTTTTTTTCAATTATCTAATCTAACAGACAAAACATTTCCATGAACTTAAATAATTCTTATAGAGATAATGTATCTGTTCTAGTTATCTATTCCTATATAGCAAATAACTCTAAAGCTTGTTGCTTAAAATAATCATTATGCGCATGGAGTCTGTGGATCAAGAATTGGGAAAGGTAAAGTTGAGATGACTTTTCTCTGTTCTACAATGTCTGAGGGTCTCAGCTAGGAAGGTTCAAAGGCTAGGGTGGGGGGTGGAGTGAAATGCACTGGGAGAAGAAATCACCTGGAGGCATTTCCACTCACATACCCGACTCTTGATACCAGGTGTGGGTTGGGACCTCAGCTGAAACTATGGTCCTGAATGCCTACATAGGACCTCTCTATGGTGGCCTGGGCTTCCTCACAGCGTGGCAGCCTCCAGCTTCTGACATGGTGTCTCATGGCTCCAAAGGCAAATGAGAGAACCAGGGCAAAGCTGCATGACTTGTTCTAATCTAGCCTTAGAAGTCATATAGCATCAATTCTGCTATTTTCTGTTGGTTGGCCAGTCACTAGGTCAGCCTGAACTCAGGGAAAGTACATAGACTCCACTTCTCAATAAGAGAAATGTCAAAAATTTGCAAATATATTTTAAAACCTATAAATTGAGCGTAACCAAAGTTCTCTTGAATATATCAATAATGTACATAAATGTAGTAATACTTCACTTAAAATCATGTCTAAATTAATCAATTATGTGTTTTATTGGAAATGCAGATTGTCAGTCAAGTAACTTTATAAATACATGAGGTACCAAATGTCCATGAATTCCTTCTTAACATAAAAACAGAGTAGTTTTTCAGCCGTAAAAAGGAACGAAAGTAGGTCATTTGTAGAGACTTGGATGGATCTAGCGACTGTCATACAGAGTGAAGTAAGTCAGAAATACAAATATCATATATTAACGCATATATGTGGAACCTAGAAAAATGGTACAGATGAACTGGTTTGCAGGGCAGAAACAGAGACACAGGTGTAGAGAACAAACGTATGGACACCAAGGGGGGAAAGTGGCGGGGGGAGGGAGTGGTGGTGGGATGAATTGGGAGATTGGGATTGACATATGTACACTAATATGTATAAAATGGATAACTAATAAGAACCTGCTGTATAGGGGCTTCCCTGGTGGCGCAGTGGTTGAGAATCTGCCTGCCAATGCAGGGGACACGGGTTCGAGCCCTGGTCTGGGAGGATCCCACATGCCGCGGAGCAACTAGGCCCGTGGGCCACAACTACTGAGCCTGCGCGACTGGAGCCTGTGCTCCGCAACAAGAGAGGCCGCGATAGTGAGAGGCCCGCGCACCGCGATGAAGAGTGGCCCCCGCTTGCCGCAACTAGAGAAAGCCCTCGCACAGAAACGAAGACCCACAGCCAAATAAATAAATAAATAAATAAATAAATAAATAAATAAATAAAAGGAGGCGACTGTTAAAAAAAAAAAAAGAACCTGCTGTATAAAAAATAAAATAAAATTTTTTTAAAAAACTAGTTTTTTTCTCTTAAACCATTCTTTACTTAATTCTACATTGTACAGTTAAAATATGCATGCCCACTAAGAAGGAAAATACCATCCAGTTACTTAAAACTAGAGATTTTGGTAACTCAGACATCTAGAGTAATATACTAAATCCTTTTTATAGTCCCTGTGTCATGGTAAAATCGTTCTGAGATTTCCAATTTCTCAATTTCCAATGTGTGGAGGTTCCCATACAGCACCAAGTAATGCTCCAGGCACTAGCTGAGTACTGTCAGGGAGGAAGAAATTTTCCTCTACCCTTCTAGGTTCTTCTGACTGGTCTAAGAATTCAACTGATATGAGATAGATAAAAAAGAGTAAATCAAACAGAAGTTTAACAATATGTGTACATGGGAGAGACCTGGAAAAACTGAGTAATTTGCCAAAATGGCCAAAGCCCTCACTTTAAATACCATCCTCAGCTAAAGACAAAACAGGATGCTGAGGGCAGGGAGGCAGTTATAGGAGGTTACCAGGAAAAGCACAGTAAAGAAGGGTAAGCTTATTGTGCATATTTAAGTCTTTGCCTTTTCCATTCATAATTTTCTAGAGATTTGGTCATACTCCTCTTCCTGGCACAGTGAGGGAGACACCCTTACAAATGAAGATTTCATTTAAAAATGTAAATGTTTCTTACAAGTGGGTAACTCTTACTTGGTTTTCAGAATTTTTCCCATGCCTGATGTTTCTTAGAAAATAACCAGCTTAAAATAATTACTATCCCAAAGAGGCAACTTTTGGGGGGCAAATTTTGCTCCCCTATGGTATCCTACAATTCAATTCAATTCTGACATTTCCTGGATAGAGATTCCACAGGTTGAGGGCTCAGCCCTACAAGACTGCCCCCAGCTCCCCCTTTAGATACTGAGTCACAAGTCCAGGTTATTACCTGTACTTATCACCGACTCGCTATAAAGCAGAGGTTCCAAGGACAGGACGCCTCTTCAGTCTTGATTAATTTGCTAGAGCAGCTCACAGAACTCAGAAAAACATTTTACTTATTAGATTTCCAGTTTATTATAAAAGATACAACACAGGAACAGCCAGATGGAAGAGGTACATAGGACAAGGTATGGGGAAGGGGCACAGAACTACCATGCTCCCTCCAGGTGTGCCACTTTCCCTGAATCTCCATGTATCCATCAACCCTGAAGTTCTCTGAACCTTGTCTTTGGGGGTTTTACGGAGGCTTCATTACACAGGCATGACTTATTAAATCATTGGCCATTGATGACTGATTCAACCTCCAGCTCCTCTCTCTTCTCTGGAGGTCAGGGGAACGGGACTGAAAATTCCAACCCTCTAATCACATGGTTGGTTCCTCTGGTGACCAGCCCCTTATCCTTAGGTGATCTAGGGGCATTCCAAAACTCACCTCATTAACATAACAAAAGACACCTTTATCATTCTCATCACTTAAGAAATTCCAAGGGTTTTAGGAGCTCTGTGCCGGAAACAGGGACAAAGACAAGATATATATATTTTTACTATAAGTCACAATATCACACATGGCCTACCAAATTGAAAAAGGAATTGGTCTCCCAGAATGTAGACCACTACATTCAAGCTATTCTCACTATTAGTTTAAGACTGCCATACACACCCATTATGAATACTTGACTGATCTTTCATTTCTTTGACAATGTACACTAATTTTTTTTCTAAATTTAAAGACCTCTGAAATAAGATATGTAAACATATTTTCTAATAATGAAGATCTTCGTACATCATGGTAATCCAATGATATGTAAATGTATTTTTTATTTAATGATAAAGACCTTTGAACTTGAGGGTCCTAAGATATATAAATGTATTTCCTATCTAACAAGACCTGTGCAATTGACTAAGACCTTGCACTGTCTTGTATTCTTAGCACCATACCAATCTCAACTATTTAAAATGATGTTGAATTTACATGGCTAGGTCTTACGTGCTATAATAACTCATAAGGTCATTCGTTCTACTAACAATTCAGAAAATAAAAGATTCAACACGTGATAGTAAGAAGAAAAAATTAAATACAAGCCTAGAAAGATAAAAATTGAGGAAATCTACCAGAAAGCAGACCAAAAGATGAAAAGAGATAAAATTTAGAAATAAACATTAGATAATTAAAAGACCCGTCAAGACGTTCCAACATTCAAATAACAGATATTCCAAAAAGAGAAAAAGGAAGGTTGAAATCATCAATGAAATAGTTTAAAAAATTTTCCAGAATGGAGGTACAGAAGCTTCCAGTTTCAACAGGCCCTAATGAATAACCAGCACAATGGGCAAAAACAAACATACATAAAGGGATATTAACAGGAATTTTCAGAAGAGTGAAAAATAAACATTTTAAGAACACTAAATACAGGAAAAATCCCTAGAGAGAGAAAAATCAGGTTCTAAAATGTCAAAAAAAACAAATAGCGAGAGAGATCTCAATAGCAACACTGAACACTAGAAGTTAATGAAACAATGCTTTCCAAATTCTGAGGGAAAATAATTTATGACATAGAATTCTCTACTTAAGCAAATTGTCAACCTGCTATGAGGTAGAATAACGGAATTATAAGATAGGCAAGCGCTCAAAAAATGTATCACCTAAGCACTCTAAGGAATTTACTGGAAGGTATGGTTTATCCATACAAGAAAGTAAATCAAATAGAGAATGATATGAGATCCAGGAAGTGGAAGGCAACGAAAGAGAAAGGTGAAAGGATGATGGTGAATTAAGTTCTCAGGATCAGTGATGTACAGCAGGCCCAAGAAATAACCTGTATAAATTGGGGAGACCAAAGAGTTCTGAGAGAGAGGTCTCCAAGGAAAGGAAGTTAATAGAATTCTTGATGGACTTGAATGTGTGCAAAGATTTACAGAACTGGGAGCACGTTGGTAATGGGGAGGAAGAAATTTTTCTCTACCCTTCTAGGTTCTTCTGGCTGGTCTAAGAATTAAATTGACATGAGACAGATTAACAGGAGAAAACTCAAACAAAGTTTAGTAACATGTATACATGGGAGAGACCCAGAAAAACTAACTCGCCAAAAATGGCCAAAACCCTCACCCTAAATACCATCTTCAGCTAAAGACAAAAGAAGACGTTTGGGGGTAGTGGTTTGGGACTTCAAAGGGGAGGAAGACAATTCACATGAAAATGAAAAAGCAAATGTTTGGCAAGCAAATATTTTTTGGGCCATGCAGAGACAACGGGACAGACTGGAGTCTGATCTCTAGGCCCTGCTGAGTTTCCCCAAGGCACCTACCCCATATTCTTTGCAGCTATCTCTGGCGATCTATTCCAGGAACAGGACCTCTGTCTAAATTCTTTAGGCAGTTAGGGGGAAGGTCAACGTTTCTTCCTGAGTCTTTTGGACCTTGATTGTTTTTCAGCTCAAAATAATCTACATGCTGGGCTTCCCTGGTGGCGCAGTGGTTAAGAATCTGCCGGCCAATACAGGGGACATGGGTTCGAGCCCTGCTCCGGGAAGATCCCACATGCCGTGGAGCAACTAAGCCCATGCACCACAACTACTGAAGCCCATGTGCCTAAAGCCCATGCTCCACAACAAGAGAAGCCACCGCAATGAGAAGCCCATGCACCGCAACGAACAGTAGCCCCTGCTCGCCGCAACTAGAGAAAAGCCTACACACAGCAATGAAGACCCAACGCAGCCAAAAATAAATAAATTTTTTAAAATAAATAAATAATAATCTACATGCCAAAGAGACATTTTGGGGTGGCAAATCTTGCTACCCTACATTGGGGATAAATTAGTGAGTGTTAAGTACATTTTAAAAATTAGACCCTAGAAAAACACAAAAATAAGATATTTATCAACTTCAAAGAAACAAAAAGGTATAGATGAAGGAAAATTATGAATAATAATGATGTGAATTCTGAATATTGACTTAAACTTGTTATAACTGTATTAGAAAGACAGGCAGAATAGAGGAAGAGAGGGTGCATATGTGATGGAGGAAGGTGAGGTGGTGAAAGAGAACAAGATCCTCATCCTCCAAGTGGGAAGCCAATAATTAATAAATAAAATTTTAAAATCCAGAAAAAAAATATAGTCACACTACTTGCATGTATGCCATATCTCCCTATACTATTTGAGTACATGGAAGAAAATCTCAGAAGAATCAACTAAATATGTTGAAATGATTGTTTCTGGGTAGTAGTAAATGGTAGGGGAGGGGAACTGTTCATAATAAACATTATGGAATAATAGTGTGTAATAAACATTACATAATAATATGCAGTAAACATTATGGAAATGTATCACTTTAAAATCATATACATGTTGTAGAATCAGAATTCTAAGATGTCCCCCAGGACCTCTTCTCCCCAGTGTTACACACTATATAATCCCCTCCTTTGAGTGTGGTCAGAACCTATGACTTGCTTCTAGACAACAGACTATGGCAAAGGTGATGGGATGTCACTTCCTTGATTATGTTACATTATTTAAGACTCAGTCTTAAGACTGGAGAAAGGAACTCTGTTGTTGACCTGAAAGAAGCAAGCATGTTGGAGAAGCCCTTGTGACAACAAACCATAGGCTACCTCCAGGACCTGAGGGCAACCTCCAGCCAGCAACCAGCAAAAAGCCGGGGTCCTCAGTCACACAGCTACATGGAAATAAATTCTACCAACAATCTGAATGAGCTTGAACTTGGTTTACTCACCCACGTCTGGACCATTTCATGTTTTGTCTCTCACTGGAAATAACCAACAAAACGACTAGCATCAGTCCAAAAGGTACAACTGAATGGATCCTCTTGACATGGACCCAGGTCATTAGCTCTTCCAGGACTACTCCGAGACCCTGAAAACAGAGTTCTTTGTTTGCATTCTTTATTTTGTGAACAACTATTTTAAAAAATATTTCCCTCTTCTCCAGGAACTTATAATCACAGTGATGACTGAAGAGCAGCAGAATTTGTCACCCCAAACTATGCCGGGGCTTCCCTGGTGGCGCAGTGGTTGAGAGTCTGCCTGCCAGTGCAGGGGACACGGGTTCGGGCCCTGGTCTGGGGGGATCCCACATGCCGCGGAGCAGCTAGGCCCGTGAGCCACAACTACTGAGCCTGCGCGTCTGGAGCTTGTGCTCCGCAGCAAGAAAGGCCGCGACAGTGAGAGGCCCGCACACCGCGATGAAGAGTGGCCCGGCTCGCAGCAACTAGAGAAAGCCCTCGCGCAGAAACGAAGACCCAACACAGCCAAAAATAAATAAATAAATAAAAATTTTAAAATATGCCTCCTCACATAAAGATTATTTTAGGCTTCTTATTGAAATGGAGCAGGACCCTATGGGGCCCTGGGTACAAATCCTTTATGTGTCCCCATTTGTTGTTGGTAAGAAATAGGCTTCGTTCAGCCTCCTTGACCTTCCCTGAGTTCCAAAGGGCAGATTCAAAAGAGTTGCTTAGGGCTTCCCTGGTGGCGCGGTGGTTGAGAATCTGCCTGCCAATGCAGGGCACACGGGTTCGAGGCCTGGTCTGGGAGGATCCCACATGCCGCGGAGCAACTAGGCCTGTGAGCCACAACTACTGAGCCTGCGCATCTGGAGCCTGTGCTCCGCAACAAGAGAGGCCACGATAGTGAGAGGCCCGCGCACCGCGATGAAGAGTGGCCCCTGCTTGCCGCCACTAGAGAAAGCCCTTGCACAGAAACGAAGACCCAACACAGCCAAAAATAAATAAATAAATAAATAAAATTTAAAAAAATAAAGGAATTCCTTAAAAAAAAAACAAAACAAAGAGTTGCTTATCAAGGAAGGGAGGGAATGCAGAAACAAAGGAGAAGCAGCCAAGAAACAATTAGTGCAGCAATGGGGCAGAGTCCTGGTTCCTCCTCAAGGAATATACATAACCAAATACCTTTGAGTTCTTCTGCAGGAACTAAGGCCCCCACCCAGGTTGAGGACGGTAACTTTCGGCGAGCATAAGATTCCTGGAATACTGCCCTCTTACCTCACCATCAACCAATCAGAAGAAAGTCTGCACACAGTGGAAGATAACGAAGACTGAACTCCTCCCCAAATGATTATCCTTTTCTAAAAATTTTCATGGTCAAGCAGACTCTTTGGGGTTGGTTTTTGGACACGAGTCTGCCTTCTCCCCAGTTTGCAGGCCTTCTGAATAAAGCAACTTTTCCTTTCCAACCAACACTCATCTCTCAAGTATTAGCTTTCGAGCAGTGAGCAGCTGAACCTGAGTTCAGTAACATTATTTTTAAGAAACAGCAGATATAAGAAAAGTTCTGAAAACTCAGTAGAAATTACCCTTTTGTAAGAGGCATTTACACTTATAAGAGAAATCTCCATTTGTAAGAGTGTCTCCCTCTTTGTACCAGGAAGAGGAGGATGACTCAAAATCTCTAGAAACTCTTGAAGGCAAGGACTTAAGTCTGCATAACAACCATACCCTTGTTTACTGTGCTTTGCTCGATAACCTCCCATAACGGCCCCCTCCCCCAACCCTCAACATCTATCTTTTGTCTTTAGCTGGAGATGGTATTTAAGGTGATGATTAGATGGTATTTAAGGTGATGATTAGATGGTATTTGAGGTGATGGCTTGGACCATTTCTGGGAATTTCTGTTTTCCTGGGTATTTCTCATGTATATAGGAGGTACACATGTTACTAAACTTCTGTTTGTTTTTCTCCTGTTAATCTGTCCTTTATTACAGGGGGTCTCAGCCAAGAACCTAGAAGAGTAGAGGGAAAATTATTTTTCCTCCCCTACACAGTCCTACAGTGAAAAAAGAATGGAGACCAGGAGGCAGTTACCTGATTTTCTAGGCAAAAGAAGATAGTACCTGAAATAAGATGGCAACAGTGTGACAGGAACAAAGAGAAACAAATAAAAATGTTATTTCTAAGAAATAAATGGATAGAATTTTGATTCAATAAAACAAGAATAAGAAACACGCTCCTTAAAATTAAAGTCAAGGATAAGAAATGAGGTTCTCAATCCCAGATGTTTTGCCTC